>NC_088690.1:47517427-48144069 GCF_028017835.1 Emys orbicularis
CTGCTGCCAGTCTCAGGTAGAATTCGGAGGTAAATTGTTTCTGTAACAACACAACAGTTGGCCAATTTTATTTAGCACTTTGAAAAACTAAAATTACCTAATGGAAGCACATCTCAAAACCAATATTTTCATCCTAGATCAAACATTTGTGGGGTATCTAGATTAATAATTTACAGTAACATAGTTAACTTGAGTTAGCTGGCATTCAGTTAACTTGAGTTACAATATGACCAGAGACTTATCTAGAAAAAGCCTTTGTGTTATTTTCCATTGAAATCTCTTCTCTGAACTGATCTTAGCTTCACATTTTGTATATGTTAATTAGTATTGCCTTACATTTTCTCACCAGTCTACTGATGAACTGAAGGGGTCTCATCTGAGCCTCTTGTTGATAGACCCAGGACAGTGGGAGTTTTTTTTTTTTTTTTTTTAAATGCTAGTTAATCACAGGGAATCAAAGGAACAAACAGGTGGTCTCCACTTCTGAAGCAAGAGAGTCAGTTGGGGTGGATGGCATGTAAGCCTGCCTGTCTGACTCACTCACACACAGTCTCTATCAAAGGAGTAAGTTAAGGCTGGTGTGTAACTCAAATGATTACCTTTGTTCTGGCCTGCACTCATGGATGTAGCACCAGTGAGTAGGAAATAATTATAGTTTGGGCCAAATGATTTGGCTTTTGACCGAAACAGTTGCTAGGTAGGCGATCCAGCTTGAGGACCCTGTGTGAAATGCTGGGAAGATGTGAACATGGGCAGCGGGCTGGGGAAAAGCAGTGTTGGGCCATAGGTGGCAACAGACATGTATAGATGTTGGTGGTAGGGAGATTGAAGGTTTGATGGATTTTTTGTTCTTGATATGGGGGTGTGGGTAAGGAGGTGAATGTTGTTTATCCAGTCAGTGTCACATATTTTACTGACGGATGTGGAAAGTTTTAAGAAGCCCCTTATTCAGGGGGATTTTGACAGCCCATTGCAGTAGAAATCCTACAGTTGTCTGTCCCCATTAAACATGGTATCAAGCTCAAAGTAAAAGTTTTTTACTCTTCCAAAATCTTGAGATTTGGTCACAAACATTACACACTCATAAGTAAGGTGGCAGCCATTTTTGATACTTTTGTGAAGGCCTGCAAAAATCATCTGGGACTTATTTGGGTACTTACACCACTGTGTTTTACCTGTATCTTAGCAAACAATGTAGAAAAATATAAAAACATTTGTATTTTGGAGCACTGACACTAGGGTCAAAAATGGCATAGGTAATTTCAAACATCAGTATAACAATGTGTTTAGGTTCACTGCGTCTATACCAGGTTTTGCCACAATGTCATTTAAGAGAGCTATGAAATAAACCTCCATAAATCAGTTTAATGGAAATTCCAATCAACAATTGCTCTAAGTCAATAACATTATAATCAATAGTGGGTAACACAAGTTAATGGAAATCCATTGTGTACTGGATGACTTGTTTTCCTTTCATACAGAACAAAATGAAATATAGTTTTTCATGTTTCCACAAAGGATTGGAATTTAGATGTAGGCATCAACTCTAGATTGCTTCTTAAACTGTTTTCCCGTCATAGCTGGCTAACTATCATCCAAGTTTCAGAGGTACCAAACAGGTGGGAAATATTTGTACTGTCAGAACCGAGGACTGATTGCTTTTGGCATAGGTGGTCTTTTCCTAAACTTTCTATGGGCAATTTGTTCTTCTCCCCCAAAACACTGTTCAGTAGTGTTGTCACATCAATGCATTTTGCCTCATTTCTCAATGGTATGTCTTAGGATGGATAATTATTCTGGTTTATACTTCATTAAACTGCTTGATATAGAAGCAATACTACATGATTAAATCTGGCTGCTAAGTGACCCCAAACTCCGAGAGAGTGGTCTCTGAAGCAGCACTTGTGAGAAAGGACCCAACTATCCACTGGAATAAACCCTTTTGTCAATCACCATCAGGAGTGGGCAGACATCAGTGGGTGTCAAGAGGGACAGAACTACCAGACACTTTTGGGGAAGGGGAGGGAAGAATAGGAAAGGAGTAGATCTCTTAAAAGCTTGGAGAAATGAGATACAAAGAACTATCAAGGACTTTGGGGGTGGGAAAGAAAGCAAGACTGCATGGAGGGAGCTCACATTGAATTTGTGCCTGAGAGCCCATCTGAATATTGTTATATCCTTGCTGAGATGTGTAGGATCCCAAAAGACTGAATGTTTTGGAGGGAGAAAGGAGGGTTTTAGCAGCTGAAGAACTATTGTTGGATCACTTGTTCATAGTGCCAAATAGGAAGGGTTTGGGATCCTACCATTTGTGTTTCAAGAGCATGAAAGTTGGTTGTGGAAAGCAGGTTGCGTAAAGCAATTAATTATACAGGCAGGGTTCCCGGGTGCAAATTGCGGGTGCTGACAAAATGCCTTCTCTCCCCATTCCCCCCCATCCCCAAAACACCCCAATGTAGTGTCTGACATGGTTGCCCATTACCCTCAATGAAATTTGGCCCTGTTATTGGCAGCAGGTATTTTTGCCATCGCCATGGGTAGATGAAGGTCATGTGTATTCTGAGCCTGAATCATCTAATCTAACTGTAATACAGGGAACTTTAAAATACTAAGAGCTGTGTACTTTGCTGGAGCATTATTATCTTTTTTTATAGTCACTAGCTGTGCAAAGTCTGTTTAATGTAAAGCACTGGGAACCATCATGAAAATCTGTATAAACTAACCCCACAGGAATTCAAGCATTAGAAGAGCCTGATCAGCAATTTCAGCACCTCTAGAGAGCCTTGTTTCTTCATTTTCAAGCACAGTAGTTTATATTATTCATTTTACACTTTCTCCCCCTCACCCCCAAATGGAGTATCCCATATCATCTCACCCATGCACAGGGTACCAGAGATGACTTCTCACTCATTTCCCGGCAGCAATGATGATCAATTTGGCTGACCCAACTCCAACTACTGTATATATAATTTTGTCATAAATATCATCCTGTGCTTTTCAGCTCTGCAGATTTTGCTGTTCTCAGAAAAATGTGATCCATCATTCAACAGCAATCCTTAATCTATGGTTGAAGTTAAACACATAGAACAAATATATTTAACGGCTTGTCAAGAGCTAACTGTGGCATGGTATTCTCTAACTAGCACTGTCATTTCGTAAAGCAGCAGAGGCTTAAAATATCTTAGAGGCAAAACTTACTTAAGCGGTGGGAGACAAAGTTTCATATTTAAGGTCTCAATTGCAACTCCTAGGCATATACTTCCCTAAAGGTTTGGGCAGAGAGGTGCACTGCTCTAGGAAGCTCTTACAGGTAGCGTGTCTAGGAGAGGCACAGTTATTTCAGGACTTCATCTGCTATCAGGAGCGGCACCAGGGTTTTTGCTGCCCTAGACAGCAGCGCTCCTCCGAGCATTCGGCGGCAGGGGTCCTACCGCTCCGCGTCTTTGGGTTATTCTGAGAATTGTTTCCACAGTATTTAAAAGTGTCAAATCAGGCAAAATCTGATTCTAAAAAATCAATGTATAAAGGGATTAGCCAAGTGATTTTAGGCCCAGTCTAACAGATAAATGTATGAGCAATTCAGTCAGCTGCTCCCCATATGTTATAGTCTGTCATGTTGTGTTCTCTACCTCCTTTTGCAGCAGGAAAGGTAAGTTCTTGCTGTATGTGATTGTGACAGGTGTCTTTTGTACGAAACAAATAAAAAAAATGTCAATGAAGATCATTTCACAAGAGGGTTGGAAGACTGGTGTATAGCATAAAATAAGCCAGAGCAGCTTATTAACATTCATAAAGATCCAATAAGTAAGTTAATCACATGTATAACCAATGTAGCCTGGCACAAAACCATGGGAGATAACCCTGTCCTAATAAACTCAGATATTTACTAATAGTCCCTAAATGATACAATTCTGTGGCTAAGTACAATACCACACACACAGGCTTCAGTGTAAGAAGCTCCCAAGTTCAAAGGTAACTTGTATCTTTGGTACTTGTGTATCAGTGTATCACTTTTTTTTTTTTTTTTAAACCACAGATTAGCACGTACAGTTAGTTACACATTAAGAGGCACAGACTTGTCTAGTGCAGCAAGTTAGCACCTAAACTAGAGTCAAGAACTCTAGAAGACTGGTTCTGGATGTGCCAGGGATTCATTCTGTGGCCTTGGAGATAACCTACTTGTACCTTCATTTTGAAGATAAAGGTTTCGATGGTATTTTGAAAATGCAAAGTGTTAAGGATATTTGTGAACCAGTAGATTCTCACCCAGGGACTTTGGCAGATCAATGTCACTTTATCTTCTGGCTAAGCCCCAAATCCCACAATGGCAAATGTTACCATTGCCTGGTGGGCCAAGATGACCTGATTACCACAAAAGTTGTGTGTGGCAGTGTGGTGGGGGGGGGGGGGGAGGAAAGATGTCAGAAAGAATATAACTTTAGTTATAGAAAGGATATTTTTATTATCATTATCTACACCCAAAATCTTCAGCCCCATAAATTCTCTTATCTCTGAGGCAAATCCAAAATTTCCTAGACAAGCAGGTCCCAACCTGTGCCCAACTCTCCCAAAATTTAGTAACTCCTTCCCACCCCCAACCAGGTGATTATCTCTCTTCCTGCACCTTTCTGGAACTGTTCCCCCCTTTCACATTCCTTCATCATTGCAGGCATCTTGGATGTTGGCTCTCCCTTCTCTCTGCCCTTGGAATGAGCTGGATCTGGCTTATAGAGACCTCAGACCCCTCCTACTCCCTAGCTGCCTCCGAGAGGACTGATAAATTGGAGTCTGCTGCCTTTTCCTCCCCTTCCCACCATTACAGTTCACAGTCACAACATATATGGGACACTGTAACAGAAATATAATTTCAACAAGTGAGACACAAAATGGTTGTGCAATAGAATAATATTTTCTGGTAGATTAGCATTTGTTTTTAACTATGTATTTTTAAAAAAGTTACATTAATAGATTACCTGATTACCTAACACATGGGCTTGTGAAAATAACAGGGCACAATCATAGTTCTACAAATACAAACAGGAATTTGACTGATTAAGACCAAAGAACATTTTGAAATCTTATATCTTCAAAAGACAGTAATGTATTTTAGTAATGATAGTTAATATTTTATCAACCCCCTATGACATGGATTGTTTTCCCATTTTGCCAGTTCAAGGACTGATACAAGAGGATCTCTATCCAGGGATAATTGGAAAGTGAACCATACTGAGGGACAGCTTCTCATTAAGGGCTTATCTTCACTGCAAAATTAGTCATCGCAACCACACTAAAACTCAAGTGATGGTACTTTTAACTCAAGTCAGCTGGGCCTATCAGGGCATATAGACGAAAACTCAAGTGAGCACAATTTATCTTATCTCTGTAGAGTGGACATAGGCTACCACCACACTAGGGCTACAGGTCCTCCAATGGTTTCCTCACAAATTCTCCTCATGTGCCCAGAAAGGACAGTCATAGCTCCTATAATTAACTGGGAAAGAATTAATACAATGGCTCCATTTATTGGAGCATTAAGAACAAAGGGGAACTAGGTTAGTTGAACAAAGGGTAGCTAAACCAACTGGAGAGGAGTAACTGAAGCATTGGTAATCAAATTAACTCTACAATGAAGACATTGCCTTACACTCACATTAAGGCCCTTTCAGCAGAGCATTGTAAAGGGGTCTTTATGCAAATGAGAATCAGGCCCAATGTATTTTTAAGTCACTTTATAGTTTTTAAATCATCAGGTGATTTAGGACTTGATCTCATTCTGTTTTTGACAGTACTACTCATGAACCAGTCTCCCTCTTCGTATGTGCCAAGCATCAGTTCTCCCCTCTCTTTTCTGTCATCTACAGTTCCCTCACTCATCTCCCAGGACTCTGCTTCAGCTCTAGTGTCTCAATATTAGAATTGTCTGGAAAACAGAATTTGCACCCCATGAGAAATTCTGATTTTGGGGGGCTTTTTATCCCTATCCAATGGCAAAGAGCCACTATAATCAGATATTTAAAAATATATATATTTGGAAACAAAGTGAAAAACATTTTTGACCAAGAATTTTCTTGTCAAATTTAAATTTTTTAAGGAAAAAAATTCAACAGACACAGCTCTACTCAACCATTTGTACACTACTTGGGAACCCAATTCTAAAACACAATGAACATTCAACTCTTGGGGGAGTCAATGCTGATGAAGAATTCACAGGGTCCAAATTTCAAGGTGGGAGAGGCAAAGAATCTTCTTTTATGTTCTGTCTGAAAAAGATGCAGCGACACCTCTAGTTCTAGGTCAGTTGTTATTCAAATAAACTTTGAATTATAATACAACCCACCTTGTCATAGCAGAAAGAGTAATCCTTGGTTAATTAAGGAAACTGCCATCAGCACGACTTCACTTTGTTGCAGTGAGATGGGAAGATATATTAAAAAGAATATTTTTTTCCTAGATGCAGAGAAAATGAAACAGGTTTAGAGATCCAGTTTGACAACAGAATTCCCAGATGTCTAAAAAGCACTGAAGTGTAAAAAATGCTAATGTACCCTGAACAAACAATATCATCATCATAGTCTGTGCTGAAATCCACAGGTACCTGAGAGGATATCGGTCTAAAAGCTTCATAAATACTTACCAAAAAAAAAAAAAAAAGGCACTTACATATGCATTCCCCAGCTAATAGCAGGTTGCACTATAGTGACTTTTCATTTTAAATTTCAAAGAGCTCTGTGTTGAACAACCGCACTGGATACATTTCAAATGCATTTTTGAGAGGGGCTGGGTATGTATTTAAACTTATAAAAAACCTGAATGCAGAGATTCAAACCACAGAATACATCTAAATAACAAAGATAAGAATCATTCCAGACTTGGATAAGATTTAAAAAAAAACAAAAAACAAACAAAACAAAACAAAAAAACCAAATAGACTACAGAGAAACCACCTGAAGAGGAATACTATGTCTGGCCACAAGATATGCAAAACATTTTTCTTGTTAAGACCACTGGTTGTTAAATTATAAATCCCTTGATAAATTTGGTACTACCTGACATGCTATTATGCTGTAAAAATTGATTTTTTCCCCCCTGGAATGTCATGATATCATCACAATGTAACAAGTTTGTTGATTAGCTCACACTGAAGTTTAGACTTAGATCACTTCGGATCAAGAGATCTGGTGTCTCTGCTGATAATATACTAAGGGCATGTCTACACTGGCAGAGTTACAGTGCCGGGAGTTATACTGCCTCTCAGAGAGTGCAAAGGGAAACCGCTGTTGTGTGTTCACACTGTCAGCTGCCTGCACAATAGTGTGTTCACACTTGCAGCGGTATTCAGAGAGGTGCACTCTTCGTCTTCTGCTGCTAAGAGTTATGGGAAGATGGAGAGGGTTGCGGGGCATCCTGAGTCCTGTCCCAATGCCCCGTGATGCATTGCTTCGCATCCCAGCAATCCCTGTGCTTCAGTCCGCATTTGGTGCCATCTTTCAACTGTTTGTGTACTGCGCGCCCTGTCTCTTCAGGCTGCAGGAATGGATCCCGAACTGTTGACCAGTATGCTGCTTGCCAATCACAGTGCTGTAATCGACCACGGGGTCTACATTGGTACCACAGCGCTGTAGCCTCGGCACAGAAAGCTGTATGCCTCTCGTTGGGTTGGTTTTCTTACAGAGCTACAACTGTGCAGTTTCTGCGCACTAAGTGGCTTCACAATGTGTACACCTCGGGAGTTACAGCGCGGAAAGCTTCTTTACTGCGCAGAAACTTGCCAGTGTAGACAGGGCCTAAGGATATTTCAAAGTGTATAGGTCTGTAATAATCAATTAGTCCATGGATGTCACCATTATCCCACAGAAGGGTTGCTGGAAATTCTTAACACTTAAGAAATGTAGCTTGAAATATGAAAACAGTATGTGTCTAGAGTTATTGAAACAAGTCTGGCAATTGCCCTGAAAAGAATTTAAACAGGACGGTATGCTTACTGAAAATACAGGGTGTCATAAACAGATAGTTAAGGGTTAATGCCTCTTTTACCTGTAAAGGGTTAAGAAGTTCACCTAGCCTAGCTGACACCTGACCAGAGGAACCAATGGGAGGACAAGATGGTTCAAAGGGAAGGAGGGAAGTTCCCTTTGTCTGTGTGAGTTTCACTTTGGACCGGAGTGGGAAAGCTCCAGAATTCAGCCTCTTATTAAGTAGTGAGTATTAGTGAAGGAAATAAATAGGTTTATGTTTATTTCTTTGTAACCTGTCTTGTGCAATTAGAGGAATAGTCAAATTGGGTATTTGGGTTTTTTGTGTGTGTGTGTGTGTGTAACTAAGGGTTTGCCCAGGGGAGCATCCTCTGTGTTTGGAATCTGTTGTCTGTGAGAGTAGCTGGTATGCTTATCTCTCCCAGAGGGTTTTCTTTTACCTTTCTTTTCTTTAATTAAAAGCCTTTTTCTTAATACCTGATTGATTTTTCCTTGTTTTAAGATCCAAGGGGGTTGGATCTGGGTCCACCAGGAGTTGGTGGGTGAAAGGAAGGGGGATGGATAATTTCTCCTTGTTTTAAGATCCAAGGGGTTGGATCTGTGTTCACCAGGGAATTGGTGAAGAGTCTCTCAAGGCTACCCAGGGAAGGGAATTAGTGCTTGGGAGTGGTGGCAGCCAGACCAGATCTAAGCTGTTAATTGAGCTTAGAGCTTCTCATGCAGGTCCCCACATCTATACCCCTAAGTTCAGAGTGGGGAAGGAACCTTGACACAGGGAATACTCAGTGCCTTTGTTTAATAGGATTTATCTTCCTGCCATTGAAAACAGCATTGCAACATGCAATTTTCAAATCGCAAAACCTTGAGAATATAAAAAAAAAGGTCTTCAAACATTTCACTACTGAAGAGCAGGTCACATATTGTGTTTATAAACCAGCACATAGCTTATTTCTTTTGCTGAAGGGAATAAGCATCCAGCTGCAGCCTAGAAGAGAGACATCAAGGAGGGTATTGAATTGTTTAGATTGGTACAAGGAGGTATAAATAAAAGTGATGTGATTAAGTTACACAAAGGAAACTTTAGGATGACTATCAGAGAAGATTTCCAGAAAGATGTCTATCAGATGGTAGAATTGCCATCCAATAGAAGTGGTGAAAGTGCCATCCAGTAATGTGATGGTCAAAACACTGGAAAATATATTGAAGGGGACAACACTACACTGACAGGGAGACAGACTAGAATGTTCTTCTCTAATAAGTTCTCACTCTAATTTTGTATGGACCCAATTTTGTCATCTTTTACTCATTTCAAGTATCACCTTAACATGACTCTGAGACCTGGAGAAATTATGAGAGTTCTACACAAACAAATGAAGAATCATGATGTTGGTAATGCAAGGAGGAACTCCAAAGGTATTCTAGTAGTTGAGATTTTACACCAAGAACTTTCAGAAAAAGATCACAGCTCGTGTCTGGGCCAGCTCTGGAACTAGCATACAACTGGCACATAAATCTGAGCTGGGAAGAGTGGAAGTTACCCAGCAAGAAAGTAGTTGCTGTATGATTTTGACACACTTTTAGTGAAGAAGAATGGGGCATACAGAGCCCAGTAAGTGCTACCAAAGATAGTTCTCTAAATATCCTTTCAATTTTTTTAAACAAGTTCACCTTGAATGTATTTACACATCTTGCGTGTTCACATTAAGAAAAAATGGTGCCCCATGCATGGTATTTGTTGAAGGAGGTTATGGAATAGTGTTTCCTATAAAACAAGAGGATATGGAAACCTGTAGTGCACCCCAACCAGGGCCAGGAGGAGGAGACATCCTGGGCTCAAACATTATGCCCACAAACTTCTCAATCAACATGAAGCAATTCATGGCACCACGTGCCTCTACAAGCAGCATTAAAATGCACTGAGCTGCATGACCCACCTTAGCTGCAAGTTTGGCAGCAGTGTTTCAGATGGGACGGCATCTCTGGAATGGGCTGGCTCACCATGAGTAACAGTATAACACCAGTGTTCCTCATTAGCAACACGTTTGATTCCACACATAAGTCAAATGTTGGTTAAGATATTTAAAGTCCTAAATAATATACCAGGCTACATGAGATCCAGTCCTGCTAAAATGATCTTGTTTCCAGTCCCTGGAATACTTTCCAAAAGCAATTGAGGGCCCATATCTACAGAACTTGTACCCAAAAGCAGCCCACCAGAGCTCTGATTTGGTAATCAGATATAATATTAGGGTGATCAGTCATAAGGCTTTTAATTAATCTCAGTCATATAAAGGTCAGGATTTAAAACTTTAGACACAGATAAGTGGCAGTAATTCTGCTGACTTATTTATATGGGTAAGTCATACTACTTGTTATGTGTTTGTTTTATTAGGTAATTCTCGCCCCACCATAGACAGAATCTCCTGTAACAGGCTACATTCAAACCAAGACCCTAGATGTAAAGAACACTCTATCATAATGCTAATTACTTGAACTATGTAATCCTCTCCATCAATGTTATCTTCAGTTAGGCATAACTGAACAAAAACAAAAAGATCAGTCTTCAAGAAGAATACTCCTAGAAGTATCTTGAGTTCTCATATCTGAGCTTGGCCAGGAGAATACATCACTTAGATCTAAAATAGAGTCACATTGTAGGATCCTCTCCACCAGCCCTTTCCTCTGCCACCCTTGTCATTGCATGTGAACCCTTGCCTTAAGCTCACTACACATACAGAAATAAATTCTATTTATATGAAGGGCATCCTACATTTCTGCTGGCAGGGGCACCCATGCCTCAGTTTCCCCTCACTGGTCCACAGACTCTGCTGGTAGAATGACTTAATCCTCTACAGAAATAATAATTATAAAATAATTAATGGAGATATCCCATCTCCTAGAACTGGAAGGGACCTTGAAAGGTCATTGAGTCCAGCCCCCTGCCTTCACTAGCAGGACCAAGTACTGATTTTGCCCCAGATCCCCAAGTGGCCCCCTCAAGGATTGAACTCACAACACTGGGTTTAGCAGGCCAATGCTCAAACCACTGAGCTATCTGTCATAACTATAAAGGGAAGGGTGACAGCTCTCCTGTGTACAGTGCTATGGAATCCCTCCTAGCCAGAGACTCCAAATCCTTTTACCTGTAAAGGGTTAAGAAGCTCGGGTAACCTGGCTGACACCTGACCCCAAGGACCAATAAGGGGACAAGATACTTTCAAATCTTGGGGGGGGGGGAAAGGCTTTTGTGTGTGTCCTTTGTTTAAGGGGTTGTTCGCTCTTGGGACTGAGAGGGACCAGACATCAATCCAGGTTCTCCCCATCTTTCTAAACAAGTCTCTCTTATTTCAAAATTGTAAGTAAAAGCCAGGCAAGGCGTCTTAGATTTATTTTGTTTTCTCAACTTGTAAATGTACCTTTTACCAGAGTGCTTATCTTGTTTGCTATACTTTGAACCTAAGACAGAGGGGATTCCTCTGAGCTCTTTAAGTTTGATTACCCTGTAAAGTTATTTTCCATACTGATTTTGCAGAGATGATTTTTACCTTTTGCTTTAATTAAAAGCCTTCTTTTTAAGAACCTGATTGATTTCTCCTTGTTTTAAGATCCAAAGGGGGTTTGGATCTGTATTCACCAGGAGTTGGTGAAAGGAAGGAGGGGGGAAGGGTCAATTTCTCCTTGTTTAAGATCCAAGCAGTTTGGATCTGTATTCACCAGGGAATTGGTGAAAGGTTTCTCAAGGCTTCCCAGGGAGGGAATTCTTAAGATGGTGGCAGCGGACCAGAGCTAAGCTGGTAGATAAGCTTAGCAGTTTTCATGCAGGCCCCTACATTTGTACCCTAAAGTTCAAAGTGGGGATACAGCCTTGACAGCCCCAGATCCCCAAGTGGCCCCCTCAAGGATTGAACTCACAACACTGGGTTTAGCAGGCCAATGCTCAAACCACTGAGCTATCCCTCCCCCCTGAAATGAAGTGAAACCTCTGGAGTACACAACAGGCCAAATGGAAATATCTTCTCACATTGGATCCATAAACAATCTTTTTCTCTTTGATTACACGGTTCCCTCTCTTCTAAGAGGCACCACTGAGATGCAGTGCCCATCTGCTTCAAACATCCTTTTCATTTTTCCCCTCATGGTTTTTTTTAGCCAAGGTCAATTAAACCAAATAAAAGCAAAACAACAGACTTTGCTGCATATCTTGACTCATCAGTACTTCCCCCACACTGGGATTGCAGTAGACCCTCCTATAGGACATCCAGACTTATGTTGCCACCCAGAAAAGGAAACTGCTCACACCTGTTGACTCTCCAAACTAGAAAGAGAAGGAACATGACAATTTCTGCTCCTCCCTGAGCAAAAGCCAAAGCTGTTTAATTCTGGCTCACCTGCCTTCTGAGCCCAGATGTAAACTCTTTCTTTAATTTACTAGCACAGCAGGTCCTCTATCTATCTCCCTTTGTAGCCTGATCCAGTATGGGGTATGGTGACCCCCAACACACTCTCAATAAAATAAGACTGCAGCACAGTGACCACATTCTGAACATTGTCTTAAGTTTCCATTTGCTTTCTTGCCTTTTAAACTGAGCATATTTTGTTTTTAACCCCCCCCCGCAGCTAGTTAGGTAGCTCAGTGGTTCTACACCATCTTACAACAACAACAACAGTTTCAGTAGCCCTCCCATCCAGCCATGACGAAAGAAGGAGTGGTCTCAACTCATGATTGAGAACCCATAGTTTTATACCACTCATCACTATATCACATTCACAGAGACAGAAATAAGAACTCACATTTCAGAAAAGATTCATCAGATAAAAAGCATTTCTTTCTCCTTGTGTGTTTATCAGATTCTGTGGGATCTTGGAGTGGTGCTCTGTTCTGTAGAGACTTTGGTCTGTATCCACAAAGGGACTTAGGTGTTGCGATGATGATAGCTGGTGTAAATACCATAGTTCCATTAACTTCAGTTGATCTATGCTAATTTATAGCAGCTGAAGATTTGTCTAGGATCTGTCTTTAAAGGCAAAACCTGATAACCTCACTGCTCTGGTTCAAAAGTATCCTTTAGTCACACACCTCTACACTAAATAAAGTAACAATACAATTTACTACTCAGATCTAGCATTAAGTCCATCTCTCATCTGCTGAAAACAAAAGCTTGTAGAGACAGACAAGAAACTCTTCCCATCATCTGTAAAGCTATTTAATCTAAGCTAAAGGCTATAGATCAGGGTGGGCAAACTTTTCAGGCCGAGGGCCACATCTGGGTGGGGAAATTGTGTGCAGGACTGGGGCAGGGGGTTGGGTTGCGGGAAGGAGTACAGGGTGTGGGAGGGGGTGCGGTGTGCAGGAAGGGGCTCAGGGCAAGGGATTGGGGCAGAGGAGGGGTGTGGGGTATATGAGGGGGCTCAGGGCAGGGGGTTGGGGTGCATGGTGTACGAGGGGGCTCAGGGCAGGGAGTTGGGGAGCGAGATGCAAGAGGGGTTTGGGCTCCGGCCCAGCGCCGCTTACCTAAAGCAACTCCGAGGTGGCAGCGGTGCGCACCGGGGCCAGGGCAGGCTCCCTGCCTGCCTGCCTGCCCTGTCCCCAGCCCTGCACCGCTCCAGGAAGCGCTGCATCCCCTGGAGGAGGGGAGCAGAGGGCTCCATGTGCGCTGCCCTTGCTGCGCCTCCACGTACCTCCCCCGAAGCTCCCATTGGCCGCGGTTCCCCTTTCCCGGCCAATGGGAGCTGCGGGGAGCGGTGCCTGGAGGCATGGGCAATGCATGGAGCCCTCTACCCCCCTGCCTGGGGGCCGCAGGGTCATGGTGCCAGCCACTTCTGCAGAGTGGCGCGGAGACCACGGGGGGCAATCCCGCGGGCAGGATCCAAAGCCCCGAGGGGCCGGATCCGGCCCGCGGGCCGTAGTTTGCCAACCCCTGCTGTAGATCAATGACAATATCAAACAGAATCTTTCTACGGGTAAGAAAATGGTGAACACATAAACAGTGACTACTGAGGTTGGAATTCAGAGCAGTTGAGATATAACAAACGGAGGCTAAAAAAAATGTAAAAACATTAAATCACTAATATTTCGCACAGTGGAATTCATTTGTAAATACAAAGGGCATTTGCAAAACAATTTCTGAAGCTTCACAATTTCCTTAAATTTCTCTAACTAGTCGAGGTGGATTAGAGCAGATAGTATAGAAAATAAGAGGAGTTTATAAACCACGCTTTGAATAGAAAAAGCAAGAAGTGTTATTATTAATGGATGTTTTAGTGTCAAAACATTAGACAAATCACACTATTTATTCCCCATCCATCACAGCCTTTAAATGAGTACCTTCAAGACAAAATGTGTCATTAAACATTTAACACTATACTATAGATCAAATTACCGCTGTAAAACAAGAGAACAATCTCATGCAAAGATGGATGAAAAAATTCTAGAGGAGGTTTTTGAAGATTATGAAAGATTGATAATTTCCTGCAATATCTTAAATGAACTCTACTGAATTAAGTTAAACCTTACTGAATTAGTTTTAACATACTTGGAGTTTGTTGTACTAAGCTTGCAATTATGTATGTGTTATTGTGGAAATGTACATATTTCAATGGGAAGGATAAATAGGGAACAGCAGGTTCTAACACCTCCACAAAATCCATCCTCTATCCATGAAAAGTATGCATATACTAGTTCAAACTGAGGGACCAGCATACAATAAATGTTTTTTTTGACAAATAGCCTAGTTTTATATTAGCTCATGGCCTTCCTTCTGAACCAGGAAACAGATAGGATTCCTGGTCCCCAGTCCTTAGGTTAGGGTTGGAGAGACTGAGCCTGCCAGAATCAATGTTAGGGTAGGGGTTAATTCTAGTAAGCTTATTAGCATGTGTGGAGGTTCTTTTGTTGTTTTTAATGTGTTCTCTGTAATGGTTATTTTTTTTTACCTTAAGAATAGTAAGCTTGCGTAGGAATGCTGCATGATAACTCAGAACTGTTGACAATCACACTTATCTGTCTCTCAAGAGAAAGCACAAAGGTGTCCTTGGACAACCTGTTTGTGCTAGAAAACACACAGTGAAGGCAGGGAACTGTGCATCCTGGGAACATCCCCATCAGAATGGAGAGAGATGCGGGTTTCCCCCCAGAAAGGCAATGGATGGGGAGCTGGGAGCTGGAAGCTGAGAATAGGTGTGCTTGCTGAATCACCAAAGGGAAATACAGATGCAGTTGCCCTGAATTGTGACAATAATGATTTGTGTTTTTCCTTTTTCTATTGTTATATAAAGTCAACCTTGTTTTAGAAGCTGCAGTGTACATGTGCAATGCAGAAGTGGAAAGAGAAAGGGGTTGAAACTGACTGAAGCATCAAGGGCAGGCACCAGCATTCGATTTTGGCTGAAGAAAACCATGTAAAATTGCATCAAAAGTGATTAACTTAACATAAATGGGCCATGTTCTCAGCTTGTGTATACCAGCCAAGGATCTGAGTCCTTTACTGGGAAATTTGGTACAGCACATGTATATATACTCTAATATTTATCATTTGTATTGTGGTAGCATCTACTGGCCCCAACCAGGGATCAGGGCCTCATTGTGCTAGGTGCTGTGCAAACAGAGAACAGAATGGCCCTGCTCCACAATGCTTTCAGTGTAAGTATAAGATGAGAGACGTCAGGTAGATACAACAAACAGATGGGGGAGCACAAGGTAACAGTAAGAGGGTACTGTTCATTATGATAGGCAGTGGTTATAGCACGCCAGCTGTCTAACCCCAGTCCCCTGCAACCATAGGTTCCATTAAGACTTCTTACAGAATTATTGTGCTATGTTACTATGGCATGGGGGTAAAACTCTCCATGGCAGTGCCACAGCTCTGCTGTACATACTCTTAATGCTGTATCACTCTGGCACCATTGGGTGAAACATGGCAACTATTTTTTAACTATGCACAGCAACACTACACAGCAGCTTAGGGAAAGATGTGAACTCTGTTGCAGCTGCAGGTGGAATTAAAAAATACTTAGCACTTACATAAAGCTTTATATTTCCAATGTGCACTATAAATAAAAGGTTTTACTTCTGGATTTCAGATACAGTAAGCACAGTCCAGCTGCCCAGGTTAAGATACGTTTTGGACACTGGCACCTTCTGTAGAACCCTGACTGCAACACAGTGGGCATGTAGGTTAAAATAGATAAGATCTTTAGCTCTTCCCCACTTCCTGCTGCAGCAGTGGCAGATGTTTGTTCCAGATGTTTGTTCCTTTCCAATCTACCAATTGGTTTGTGTCAGTTTACATTTTTAAGGCTAGAAACCTACTATTCTTTAGGGAGGAAAAAAAAATCATTCTGGATCCCAAATCCAGCTCTGTTCCAAAAGCCCTCCTAAAGTACCTCAGTGACTGAAGCTAGTAAATTTACTCTAATGAAACTGAAGGCAGAATTTAGCCCTTCGTTTTATGGCCCATGTAAAGATTCTAATATTATTAGAAATGACCTCAAACCAAAATCTTATGACTGAACAGAGTTCCATTCTGATGGCAGTAGAATTAGAACCTCATTCCACATCGAAATTATGGGGCTGGCCCTTCCCTCTGTAATGAATCAAAAAGAGGGCTTGATCCAAAGGCAATTGAAGTCAATGGAAAGATTTCCAGGTCTGAAATCCACCTATCTGAACACTGCAGAACTTTCTGAAGAGAGGGTGAGGAAGAAAAGAAGGAACTATTTTGAAGAGATTACATTTTTAATTTTTAAAACTCAGACATATGCAACTTACCATGCTTAACGAGGTACTATTTTTATTATGAAACAGAATCTAGGTTGTGATTCTTTTAAGAAGATAAGGAGATGCTTTATAGATATGCTTTTAAGCAGGGTTTTTTTTTTAATAGAAAACTGAATCACATTTTGGCTCAACTGATGAGGGACTGACAGGCCGGCTCTCTAGAAAAGACAGGAAGAAAGGCTAATAGCCATTTGCACATCTCCTATGATGTGATCTAAGTATTTTCATGCCCTTTTGAAGTCTATTCCTCTATGGTTATCTTAGAAAAGTTAGGATCACTGGAAGAAATTAATAATATATTATAAGAAATACTGAAGCTTGTTAAAAACAAATAGCTTTTCCCTACAGGGCAATATAAGAGATTTCATTTTTACTTTGAACATTTTGGAGAATATAAAAATATTGGATAAGAGAGAATGGAATAAAAGGGCTAGAAAGGAGGTTCATGTGTTATCTCTCACTTTTATCATTTTCCACACCTGGAATTCATCAGAAGGTGTATTAATCTTTGCAGTCAACCACTGTTCTAAATCCCTGCAGGGAAGTTTAGAACATGAGAAGGACTATTCCAGAGCTGATCTGATTCTTTTGTGACAAATGCTGCCTCCATTTTCCTCTGCAGCTGTGTGTGTGTGGGGGGGTCCCTAACTGCAAGGGAACTCTTGCTATTTTACTATACAAGGGAGTTGGGGATAGGGACCTGGAGAGTCTTTCAAGGTATCCACACTATCTGTGTACTTTATGGTGCACCCTTGGTGCAAAAGGCCAATTCAAGAGATATACACAGAGGGGAAAGTAAGCCGGTCCAGTCTGGTCCGATCCGGCTTACCGGCAAGAGCCGGTACGCTGTGCCGGACTGGACCGGCTTCTCTGACCGTGATTTAAAGGGCTCCAGCCACTGCGGGGAGCCCCGGGCCCCTTAAATCCCTGCCCGAGCCCTGCCGCCTCGGGGTAGCGGCGGCAGGGCTCCCACAGTGATGTAAAGGGCCCGGAGCTCCGCGGCGGTCAGAGCCCCGGGCCCTTTAATTCGCCCCTGAGCCCCGGGGCTCCCAGCCGCCTCTGCAGCTGGGAGCTCCAGGATGATTTAAAGGCCCTGGGGCTCCCAGCCACAGCTGGAGCCCCAGGGTCTTTAAATCTTGAAAGGCTCCGCCTCTTCCTGTTGAGGTCATGCCTCTTCCTGTTGAGGCCACGCCCCCACTCAGAACTCCGGCATACTGGTAAATTACTTTCACCCCTGGATATACACTACATAATTCCATAGACTTTGTGCTGGGCCCCTGCCTACGAGATGGATGTCACCCACAAGAGCTGAATTCAGGGAGTTACCCATGCTCTGGGATTTGCAACATGGTTTTGGAGGACATTTTGAACGTTTTGGTAGCTCTGCTCATAGCTTGGTTTGGGGTGGGTTCAGAGTTGTAGGCTTCTAGTTAGCCCAAGCATTCTTATGTAAAAATACCATTAAATCATTAATGATCAAAGATAATCAGGACCTTGGTTATGTATCACATTGCAGAGCCATTTGGGACCAAGATAGCACATATAGTAAAGATGTGTGAATAACTGATTTTTCAGTTTGCTGGCTGTTGGGGGGAAATAATAATTTCAGGTCAGTTTATAATTTATTTTAAAATATCATACCAAAATAATAATTTGAGTCAAACAAAACATTTCGTGTGAGGGTTTTTTTATTTAAGAAAATAAAATTTAAGCAGATTTTGAAATAAAAATTCATTTTGATTTTTCCCAACTGAAGCAATTTGGTGAATTTGATGTGGCTGCATGAAATGTTCTTGTCAACTCAGATCTGCATTTTTGGTACAACAAGTTTCAGCTCTTAGGTACAGAGCCATTGTTCTTGAAAGGAGGACTTGTCAATAACATCCATGGCATCAGACCACTGATTTTTTTTTCTACATAAGGTGTAACTGTTTCTTTTGTGCTCACAGAGTTTTCATGTACCTTTATCAACGTCATATTTTGATTACTCAGAGCCACCTTAAGGCTCAGTGTTCCTAACATTGCTTTTTTGTGGGTGTGTATCTCACCCCTGCTGTTGCTCTGGAGGGGCACTTTCTTTATTTTTTATTCTTTTACTACAACTCTTATTTGCTATTTTCATAGAATCATAGGACTGGAAGGGTCCTCGAGAGGTCATCTAGTCTAGTCCCCTGCATTCATGGCAGGACTAAGTATTATCTAGATCATCCCCAGGGCCGATGCTTCATTTTTCAGCGGCAATTCGGCGGCAGGTCCTTCCCTCTGAGAGGGACTGAGGAACCCACACCGAATTGCCACCGAAGAGCCGGACATGCCGTCCCTTTCCGTTGGCCGCCCCAAGCACCTGAATGCTGCGCTGGTGCCTGGAGCCGGCCCTGATCATCCCTGACAGGTGTTGTCTAACCGGCTCTTAAAAATCTCCAATGATGGAGATTCCACCACCTCCCTACGCAATTTATTCCAGTGCTTAACTACCCTGATAGTTAGGAAGTTTTTCCTAATGTCCAACCTAAACCCCCCTTGTTGCAATTTAAGCCCATTGCTTCTTGTCCTAGCCTCAGAGTTTAAGAAGAACAATATTTCTCCCTCCTCTTTGTAACAACCTTTTATGTACTTGAAAACTCTTATCATGTTTCCTCTCAGTCTTCTCTTTTCCATACTAAACAAACCCATTTTTGTCAATCTTCCCTCAAAGGTCATGTTTTCTAGACCTTTAATCATTTTTGTTGCTCTTCTCTGGACTTTCTCCAATTTGTCCACATCTTTCCTGAAATGTGGCGCCCAGAACTGGAAACAATACTCCAGTTGAGGCCTAACCAGCGTGAAGTAGAATGGAACGATTACTTCTCGTGTCTTGCTTACAACACTCCTGCTAATATATCCCAGAATGATGTTTCCTTTTTTTGCAACAGCGTTACACTGTTGACTCATATTTAGCTTATGGTCCACTATGACCGCCAGAACCCTTTACGCCATACTCCTTCCTAGGCAGTCATTTCCCATTTTGTATGTGTGCAACTGATTGTTCCTTCCTAAATGGAATACTTTGTATTTGTCCTTATTTAATTTCATCTTATTTACTTCAGACCATTTCTCCAGTTTGTCCAGATCATTTTGAATTTTAATCCCATCCTCCAACGCACTTGCAATCCCTCCCATCTTGGTATCATCTGCAAAATTTATAAGTGTACACTCGATGCCATTGTCTAAATCATTGATTGGCAATTTTAAGAGATGATAAGTAGGTACAAAACTTCTGAGGTGCAAATTAGTTCTGTTAGGAAAGTTTCATAGACTTAGAATGAGGTGGGCCTGTCCTGTTTGTAAAAATGAAATACAGGTTATAAAAATTTAGGGTCAGGAACTTTACCTTCCCACTTGCTTAAAGCACCAAGTACATTGTTGGTGCCATAATAATGAATAGCTCAGCATGAATCCGGTTAACATGTGCTAATACACAAACTATTCTGTGTATAACAACTGCACACACAACTGTTTTGTGGGGATTTATGGAGGGCCAGAACCTCAGCTGACATAAATGTGCATAGGGCTACTGACTTCAGTGGTGCTGATTTATATCAGCTGAAGAGCTGACCCAAATGTACTTTTAAATAAATCTTAAGGATAAAGGTACTGCTTGAAGAGAGGGATACAATTCTCAGCTGTGAGAGAAAAGGGAACTTTGAAAATTGACAAAGGAGACTTGAGGAGACCTGTTTTGCTTGTTAGTGAACTCTCTGTCCAGCTCCCTTTGAAGAACCTGAAGGTTTGCACAGAGAGATGAAGGATAACTTATGAATCCTGTGTCTGTTGTTCACTACTTTTTCTCTTCTAGAAGAACTGACAGTTCTCAGGTCAAAAGCTCTCAATCCATAACAAATGGAACAAACAACAAGCTTGGTATATCTATCCAATTATTGACATACTAGTCACACTTAAGAGCAGTACAATAACCTGAAAAAAAAATGGTTTTCAGTGTGCTCTGGGTTTGGACTATTGAAAGCAAGAGGGAACAGAGACCCTATTCCTGCAAACTGTCCCATGTAGGTAGCCTACACCACCTGTTCAGAGCCCCATTGAGTCGATTGGAGCTCTGTGCTGGTACATGGCTCTGCCAATGTTGAGAAGCTTGCAGGATCAGGGCCTTAGCTAGCAGGTAGAATGTTCATTGTTATTTGGATTGAGGTGCCTAGTCAACATAAAATATTTACAAAAATTAAAATCTTGGCTAAACTTATAGTTTAAGTAAGCTTTGAGCATTTAATGGCTAATTCCACAAAGCATCAATTGATAGGTAAAGAAAATAAGCTTTCACTAATGATTGCCAGGATTTTTAAATTGAGCAAAATTGACTCTTCCTGAATCTGTGTTGAATTCATCTAAGAGATGTGCCAAAATTTCAGATAAGCAATTGTCTATCCACTGTGATACAGGATTCTTTAAAGTAGTTATCAAGTTGTGTTATACATGTTTATATCCTCCATATTACATTGCACTAATTAGCATATACATGTGACAGAATGTGCAATAGAGTATTTGGCCTTAATAATAGCCGCATTGCCAAAGAATGTGTGTAATTCACCTGTTTATTCAAGTAGATTACCTAGGTCAGGGGTCGGCAATGTTTGGCACGCGGCTCGCCAGGGTAAGCACCCTAGCGGGCTGGGCCAGTTTATTTACCTGCTGACGTGGCAGGTTCGGCCAATCGCGGCCCCCACTGGTCGCGGTTTGCCGTCCTGGGCCAATGGGGGCGGCGGGAAGCGGCGCGAGTGAGGGATGTGCTGGCCGTGGCTTCCCACCGCCCCCATTGGCCCGGGTCGGCAAACCGCGGCCAGTGGGGGCCGCGATCGGCCGAACCTGCCGCATCAGCAGGCAAATAAACTGGCCCGGCTCGCTAGGGTGCTTACCCTGGCGAGCCGCGTGCCAAACGTTGCCAACCCCTGACCTAGTGCAAACAGTGAAGTTAGGGTATCAGTAATGTTCACAAGGTAGCTGATAACTTCAAAAGTCATTGAGCAGTATTTCCTCATGATGTGATTTGGTTCCATTTACCCGAGTTTCTTTAGAAATTTCCCCCGATCTGTTTAAGTGATGAGTTGATCAGGTTATAAAGCCTGGATATTTATTACTCAGAAGCTTATAATACATTAAATGACATTGTATTTGATTAAATCAGTACTTCTGTGACAAAGTACTGTACTTGGTGCCAGTTAACAGCCAAATGAAGCATTTCTCTGTCAGCCAGTGCTTCCTTGTTATCACTAAATAAATTTGTTTGATATTAAAAAAACCCCAAACCCACATATCTTAAGTCTTTTTAATGCATTCTTTTACAAACAACAAAAAGACTAATATTTACTTGTTCCCATTAAACTACATTGATTCCTGAAGCTAAATCCTTTGTAGGCCCTTGTAGCAAGCCTTTAAAAAAAATGTCCCCAAAGTATAGAACATGCGTTATAAGTTTTACATCTTCTGACATCCATACCCTTGACAGTTTTATTTTAAACAGCCTCATCCATTTGCTTGTTCTCAATTTAAAGCAAGTGCACTGTGAGAGAACTTTTTATGCTAACAGCAAGTGAAGAGTCAACATCATGGCACTTTCTGTTAGCATTAGAAAATCCCCTGACTCACCATTCCAATGAGTTAAGTGCTTATTCTTCTAGAATGTGGATTTAGATCATACTACAAAACTGCTGAGATCCAAGCAACAAACAAATGGAAGCA
Organism: Emys orbicularis; assembly: GCF_028017835.1. Lineage (NCBI taxonomy): Eukaryota > Metazoa > Chordata > Testudines > Emydidae > Emys > Emys orbicularis. The sequence goes on from NC_088690.1 coordinate 47,539,907, forward strand.
ACATAACCCCAAGAAAAACAAACCAAAAGACAAAAAAAAGAAATGTGTTTAGAATCTTCAAAATAGGGATAGTGCTTTGGGAGTTATGGGAATAATCAGCATTTATGGGTAAGATTTTCAAAGGAGCAAAAGAAATTAGTTGCCCAACTCTCATTAACCTCCTTTGAAAACCCCAGACTCCATATTTGATCTAGTTTTAACATAGGTACACTAACAATTTCAAGTACAAAACACAAACACTGGGCCATATTCTCCACCATAACTCCAATAGAATGACATCAGCAGAGAATTTGGCCCTGTGTGAGAGTAAAAACTCATCAAATTACAAAAGAAATGAAAACCAAACCCTCTCCAAGTTAAACCCAATACCTGAAAAAAGCCACACATAGATGAGCCCTATAACAGGATCAGAAGGTAAACAAAAATCAGTCTCTGTGGGACAAAGGGTCAGAAAGCAAATTCCAGAGTTAAGAATGCCATGGGTGGAAAGCTCTGAATCAGTTACCTGCTATATGTATCTGAGATCTATTAGAATGTCCTAGCTAATCTCAGGCTATAGTTACACTACAGAGCTTACACCGACTCAGCTGAACCACTGTAACCTCTGTAGTAGACGCTCTACTAAGCTGATGGGAGAGACCTCTTCCATTGACTTAATTACTCCAGGCCCTATGAGTGGCAACAGCTGTCTGCGGGAGAAGCTCTCCCGCTGAAACAGTGCTGTCCACACCGGTGCTTAGGTCGGTATAATTTATGTTGCTGAGTACAGTGGCTTATTCAAACCCTTGAGCAACATAACTTATACTGACTTAAGCTGTAGTGTGTACATAGCCTGAGTTGATGGGGCAAAGCATGTAGAGGAAGGCAGTCTCTGAGATCCCCAACTGGGGTTTAGCGTTAATGAACTGAAAGCCAGATTCAGGTGAAATATACTCCATTTGTTAATGTCTGTTAAGTAAACAGGCAGCTGTATTCTGTATAAGCTGATATCTCCAAGCAAAGGGGATTATAACAATCCAGTCTGAGGATACAAAGGCATGGTTGTACTGGTATAAGTGTGCATTTTATAGAAATGATTTTTGATGCTTAAAAAGCTATGTTGAGCAGCACTGTTCCCAGAACAGATGCACTATTTACCTTTCTCCACTGTGAAAACTGATCATTTGTTCCTACCTTTTGTTTCCTATCTTTTAACCAGCTTTGGATCCATGAGAGGACCTCCCCTCCTATCCCATGGATGCTTACTTGGCTTAAGAGCCTTTTGTGTGGGACTTTGTCAATATCTTTCTGAAAGTCCAAGTCCACCATATCCACTACGTCACACTTGTCCATGTTTGTTGACAATCTCAAAGAATTCTAATAAGCTTGTGAGGCATGATTTCCCTTTACAAAAGCTGTGTGGATTCTTCACAAACAAACAAATGTGTGTTAATTCTGTTCTTCACTATAATTTCAACCCATATGCCTTTTACTGAAGTTAGGTTTCCTGGCCTGTAATTGCCAGGATCACCTCTGGTGCCTATTAAAAAAACAAAAAACAACAACAACAACAAAAAGAGTTACATTAGCTATGATCCTGTCATCTGGTGCAGAGGTTGACTTAAGCAATACATTAGATACCACAGTGGTAGTTCTGTAGTTTCTCTATGCATGTGAGTGCCTTCAGAACTTTGGGGCAAATACCATCTGATCCTGGTGAGTTATTACTGTTTAAACTGTCAATTTGTTCCAAAATCTTCTCTACTGAGTCCTCAGTCTGGGACAGTTTCTTGCATAATCCTCCCAACACGCCGATGAAGTAGATACGTATTATTTCCCCCAGTTTGCAGGGAGATTTGTGAAACTGAGGCAGAGAAGTGGTACTACTCACCTAAAGACATACAAGCTACTGATCAGATTAGGATGAGAAAGCCCCAGCTATGTAATGTAGAATATTAGAAAATATGCATTAGTACCTATTCTTATTACTGCCTGCCTGATAAACATTTGCAGCTAGGGAAGAGCAAACACTTGTATGATTTATCATCATCCACCAAAGAGTGTTCTGGCATTTCTTGTTAGCAAGAAACTAACACTTTAATGTTTTACAATGTGCTGAAAAAATGAACAACAACATGATTTGTTGGAACTGTAGGGTAGCTGGATCAGCTGTAATTTTCACTATTTGAGAAAATAATGCAACAAACAAGATGAGACACAGGAAATAATGCTGGGAAAATGAAAGCAGGGTGGAAAAAACCAGAAAGAGTCAGCACCGGAACTTGATTTCCAAACCTTCTGTTTCCCATTTATCTTACAAAGAGTAATTTGGCATTTACCTGTGATGGATCATGACATTGATCTAGTGCCTGGATGCTATTGTTTAGCCCAAGACTTGAAATTTCTCTCCAGTTAGTACTGCTACAATATAACTCTATTTATCATTCTTCACAGAAACTATCTCAAAATGCTTTAGAGAGTTAAATTCTGTTGCTGAATTAAATAGAAGAGGGAAAGGAACATTTAGCAGGACAGGCAGCAAAGAAAAAAAATATGGTTTGGGTGAAATTTAAGAAGAAATGGAGTCATTGAAATAGAGAAATACAGGAAAAGTTATGAAATAAGCAGAAGCTGCAAAAAGAAAAGACTTGTACTAATGGTAGTAATCTAGAGAGAGAGAGAGAATGGGTACAAATAGGAGGAAACAAAGGAGAAAGGGGAAGGTCTGTGGAAAAAAACTATATAAATAAGGAGAGCAGTGATGGCCAGTTGTAACTACAGAAGTATTAACTATGGAGATAGATTAATATTCAGAGTGCAGGTATTTGATAAAAATAAAGATACCTGATAGACAATCTGTTACATAGTTCTGCAGTATAGCCTATAGATATCCCCAATACAGATAGCATAAACCCTGCATAATCATACAATATTTGGTAGGTTAGCATTGCTAACCCAGTTTAAGGGTAGATATGCCCTGACAAAAGCTAAGTGGATAACGAAAGCAGGTGGGGGAAAAAATCAGCTATATTTTGGGTTTGATGGGAAACACATCAAGCCAAAACTTGCCAGCCTTCACAAGAAATAAGAAAGGGGATTGCTTAGTGTTTTTCTTCAAACCTCTACAGGGCCAAGAGGATGCTGTGGTTTCTCCTTCCCCTCCTACTCTGACAAAGATTTCATAACAAAACTGGTGGTGGGTGTGTGACAATTTTTTTAAAAAATATACAAACCTGAAACTCAACAAGTTTGGAATCCTGTTAACCACAGCTGCCAAAAGTGTTGACTGAAACGTGTGTCAACTGAAACCACATGATGGAGTCAACATCAGAGATCTTGGAGTTATCATGGATAGTTCTCTACAAATATCTGCTCAATATGCAGCAGCTGCAGCAGCAAAGAAAGCTAACAGAATGTTAGGAACCATTAGGAAAGGGCTAGTTAATAAGACAAAATATTTTAATGATACTATATGAATCCATGGTACGCCCACACCTTGAATTCTGCATGCAGTTCTGGTCACCCTGTCTCAAAAAAGGTAGAATTTGAAAAAGTACAGAGAAGGCCACAAAAACGTTTGGGGGTATGGAACATCTCCCATATGAGGAGAAATTAAAAAGACTGGGACTGTTCATCTTAGTGAAGGGATGACTAAATTGAGATATGAGAGAGGTCTATAAAATCATGCATGATGTGGAGCAAGCAAATAAGGAAGCATTATTTAACACTTCACCTAACACAAAATCCAGGGTTCAGCCAATTGGCAGAAAATTTAAAACAAACATAAGGAAGTACTTCACAGAATGCACTGTCAACCTGTGGAACTCATTGCCAGGGGATGCTGTGAAGCTCAAAAATATAACTGTGTTCAAAAAGAATTAGATAAATTCATGGAGGATAGGTCCATCAATGGCTATTAGCCAAGATGGGCAGGGACACAGCCCCATGCTCTGGGTATCCGTAAACCTCTGACTGTCAAAAGCTGGGACTGGATGACTGCAGATGGATTGCTTGATAATTGTTCTGTTCATTCTCTCTGAAGTATCTGGCACCAGCTACTGTCAAAAGACAGGCCAATGGTCCATCTAGCCCAGTATCCTGTCCCAGTATGGCCATTCTTATGTTCTTAGTTCTTCTCACAATAGGGCCCACTTGGATTTCACATCACAGTTACGAAGTCAGCTTGTGTTATATCATCATCCTTCTACATGATCACTGGTCATTCAATTTACACCACCAGTCCATTGGTCTTTTTAGAGTACTTTTCCCCACCTTTGAAAAGAAACCTAAGAGGAAAATGTACATAATTCAGGAATCATTCAGCCTGCATTTTTGCAGAAGCTGAAACTCTGACATTTGGTATATATAGTGAATGCCGTTGGGTATGTGTCATTGTGGTGACAAGGAGAATTACTAGCTGAGCTGTGAAAGAAATTGCAAAGATGTCTCACTTCTTCTTTAGATGTCTTTCCTTGTTTACATAGATGTGCTTTGTGTGTGAGGAAGTACCATTTCCTCAGGAGAAAAAGGGAAGACAGGGGATGGGGGGAGAAACGGACCATACCAGGTGTTAAGAATATTTACCAATTAGAAAAGATTAGATGAGCAGCCTGCAGCAGTGTGACATAAGATGGTTACCTTAGGCATGTAGCTTCTTCTTTAGCTTAAATTTGAAGGCCCATCTATCAGCAGGCCATGTTTACACAGAGTTAAGGAGAATGGGAAGAGATTTTTTGCATGGGTGCAGACCCCATTCCCTCTGCTAAAAAGCAGAGACACAGTTCCCCAACCTCCTTGGCTGACGTCACAAGAGCTCTCCTTCTCATTTCAACTACAACTTAGACCAGACATAGGCAAACTACAGCCCACGGGCCACATCTGGCCCGTGGGACCATCCTGCCCGGCCCCTGAGCTCCCAGCCGGGGAGCCTAGTCCCTGGCCCCTCCCCCTCTGGGCAGCATGGAGAGCACAGCTGGCTCTGGCCGGGTGTTGCGGCTGCGAGCTCCTGCTGCTGGTAAGGGGGCGGAGAGCGGGGGGGTTGGGTAAGGGAGCGGGGGGTTCTGGGGGGTAGGGTGTCCCGGGTGCACTGTCAGGGGGTGGGTTTGTGGATAGGGGTCGGGGCAGTCATGGGACAGGGAGCAGGGTGTTGGATGGGGGTGTGGATCCCAGAAGGGGGCAGTTAGGGGACAAGGAGCAGGGGGGGGTTGGATGGGTTGGGGGTTATGAGGGGAGCAGTCAGGGGGCAGGAAGTGGGAGGGGGGCAGATGGGGGCGGGGGCCAGGCTGTTTGGGGAGACAGAGTTGCACAACCCCGACGTGGCCCTCGGGCCAAAAAGTTTGCCCACCCCTGGCTTAGACAGTTTCTATGGGAGGAGAGCAATACACTGCCAATGAAATTTTTCAATCAGACATAGTAACCTGCAGGGAAAGGTCCGAGTTCTAACCTTTCTGAGGGCTAGGGAAATCGGTTAGAAGACAACCCCAGGTTTTCAAAAGGTGAATGCAAAATAATAATGCCTGTTTGGTTTCCTTTCATATGAGGTTTCTGTAATAAACTGTAGATACTTCAGGGACATCAGGTACTTCCTTTGGTTCAAGTTTACCAGCTAGATGTAGTTTATGCAATACTAACAGGAGTACTTGTGGCACCTTAGAGACTAACAAATTTGTTAGTCTCTAAGGTGCCACAAGTACTCCTGTTATTTTTGCGGATACAGACTAACACGGCTGCTACTCTGAAACCTGTCATTATGCAATACTAGTTCATTCCCCTAGACCTCCTGTATTTGGTACTCTGAGATTTTACATAAGAAATAGCAAAGTGGGTCAAGGTAAATGCAGTTTATGCTGCAACATCTCTGTGATGGTTTCCATTATTGATCTCTTCTCCACCCACTGAGTAAGCTCCATTTATACCTTCAGCATTCAAACCAGCATATTTCTTTTTTGTTTGTTTGACTTTCCTAGTGGATATTTAGCTTCAAAGTGGGTCTTGTGAGAGAAAAGAACATACACACTCCACTTTCAAAACAGCAGGCACCCAAAAGGAGGTAGAACATGTGTTAACAATAACAGAATGCTAATTGATTATTTGCTTCCTATTTAAAAAAAAATCCTCTGCACCTGCCATAGTCCAGTATGTAGGAATCCCAGTGATGTCTATGGGAATCTTGTGTGATTTGTTGTCAGTCATGCACCTTAAATTGCAAGCAATTGTTTGATGTAGAGGTATTACACAAAAGGACTCCTCTCCCTACTGAGTAATAGACCAAGATAAAGAGACCCAGTCAATAGCACTGGTTTGGGGCAATGTTTTTTTTTAAGTGTTCAACCAAACATCCATGTCATGGCTAGTTGCATTTGAGAGAATACTATGTGTTCCTGGATGACAGTACTTGTGAATGAAGTAGGCAGCAGCAGGATAAGCCAATGGCAGGGGACAATAGGATCGAAGATTGTAAGATCTTTGGAGCAGGGACTCTGAATGTATTCTGTTTGTACCTAGCATAATGGTATCCTGGTCCATACCCAGCCTCCTAAGCACTTCAGTAATACGAATACATAAAAAAAAAAAGTCTAACGTGTACAATGCACTTGTGTAAAAAAGGGTTGCTCTCAAACTGAAGGTCAGACTCTCATAATAGGGGTGCCAGCAGGGCCGGTGCAACCACTAGGCGAACTAGGCGGTCGCCTAGGGCGCCAAAATTTGGGGGCACCAAAAAGCGGTGCCCCCAATTTTTTTTACAGCGTTTCAGCCTGCCGCCCCCGCGCTTCCCCTGAGTGTCCCCAGGCCCCAGAAGCATCCCTGCCTCTCTCCTGCAGCTCCATGCTGCCTCTGCTCTGCTCCTGGCATCAACTGCTGCCACAGGATCCTAGTGCCCCTCCACCACTAGTGGCCCTTCCCCTACCCTTCCCCTTCAGACCCTTCCCTTTTCTGGAGGGACCCTCCACCAGCACATCCCCCGCCATCACCGCTCCTGCCCCACACTGGGCAAGGGTCACGCCCAGTGAGGCGACAGTGAGGGGCAGCAGCAGGGGTGGAGGTGCACATGTGATGGCAGCCCCCCCCGGCAGCCCCCGCCGGGGAGGCAAGGGGGCTTCCTGGACTGGAGAGGGGCCCTAGGAGCATGTGCAGTGACAGTGGTGCAGGGTGAGTGTACTACCGGGGTGGGAGGGGAAGTGGGGGGCTCCTCCCCCAGAACTCACTGCTGCCGGCAGAGAGAGGGCTGGGGAGAGTCCTCCTCTCTGGCCCTATCCCTGAGGCAGCCTGCCTGCACCCCAAACTCATCCCCAGCCCTGCCCCATCCGAGTGCCCGCACCGCCAGCCACAGCCCGCACTCCAACCCTCTGCCCAGCTCTAAGCTTCCTCCCACACCCCAAACCCCTCATCCCCAGCGCCACCCCACAGTCCTCACTCCTCCACCCCCGCCCCCTTCCCACACACCCTCTCTGCCCCCAAACTTCCTCCCAGAGCCTGCACCCCAGCCCTTTGCACGCCCTCCCAGAGCCTGCATCCCTCAACCCCTCCTGCATCCCCACCTCTTGTCCCAGCTGAGCCTACACCCAAACTCCATCCCAGAGCCTGCACCCCTCACCCCCTCCTGCACCCCCACCCTCTGCCTCAGCCCGGACCCTGCACCCAGCACCCAAACTCCCTCCCAGAGCCTGCATCCCTCACCGCTTCCTGCCCCCCACCCTCTGCCCCAGCCCAGAGCCTGCACCCAGCACCCAAACTCCCTCCCATAGCCTGCACCCCAGACTCCCTCCCCCACCAAAACTCCCTCCAAGAGCCTGCACCCCAATCTCCTGCCCCAACCCAGGGCCTACACCCCAGACCTCCTCCCCCAACCCAAACAGAGCCTTAGGCAGGTGGGGGGCAGAGTTTGGGGGGGCGGGTTCTAGGCACCACCAAAATTTCTACAAACCTGCCACCCCTGCCAGTATCTGGGTTTTAAGCCCTGTTATGCCTGCAACAGGCCTAAGCCTGTCAGTGACCCCCATAGCAGCTGCCTGAAGTGTTTGGGGGAATCACACATGAAAGACAAGTGTCGTATTTGTAAAAACTTTCCTTCGAGAATGCAGAAGGAGCATGATATTCATCTGAGGGCCCTCCTCATGGAGGCTTTACTCTGCCCGGTGCAGGACTGCATCTCGGCAGGACTCTATGCCCAGCACCTCAGCCTCGGTTTGTAGTACACCCCTGGCACTGGGCTCAGTCTGGCACCGCTACCCCTCGCCAGTGCCCAAGAAGCAGTCAAAAAAGTGGGACTCCCTGGCACCAAGCAAAAAGGGTCAAGGGACATCGGACAAAGGACCTAGTTCAGGCCACCTGCCCACCCCAGAGCCGCATGGGGGTTTCTCTCCGATTGGATCCACTAGTCTCCCCAGGGATCCACCACTGACTCCCAGGAGTGGCACGGGATCCAAACTCACTATTGTGCGAATATGCGTGTGTAGGTTGTTGAAATTTGTCATATTGATATTGTCAGTTGTTGTATGACAAAGTATCCACCATTATAATTTTATAAATTTTATTAATAATAATAATTGGATATTCTAAAGGTAGAATAAAATGTAGTAGATTTTGATATGAAAGAATGAAGGAAGGAAATATACGTGACTAAAAAGGATGTATTTTTGAAAGTATTTTGAAAGTTTATAATAAGCGATGGTCTGGAGAGAAGGGGGGCGCAAAGAGGAAGTTTTGCCTAGGGCGCAAAATATCCTTGTATCGGCCCTGGGTGCCAGGTAGCCAAAGACAAACACATCCATGTGAGGAATATGCTTAAAGAACCCATTTCTTTTTTTTTTCTTCTTTCCCTGTGCATTGTCCACCTAAGGATATTGTGCTCTTTCTGGAAGGATAGTGTCCTTTGTTTCCGGGTAGTTCCCACTTTGGTATTCAGCAGCTGTTGACATGTGCAGTAAAATACTTTGTATTTTCCTGAGTCAATGAGCCATAACACTGGCAAAGTGCCACCTCCTCCCCCTTCCTGAAACCTCCAATTACAACACATTAAGACAACATCCTGGGAAGACAAAAGGCTACAGCTTTGTTTAAAAAACTCTTCACAATAAAGCTGTTAATAGAAAGAATGCAGACATCCTATAATTGACACATTTATTTATGGTTGTAGATAAGACTCCATTGACCTCATCATTACTAGTGCAGTTACTGGGCCCATGCAGCCCTGCACTAGGCAGCAGTGAATTCCATGGTCTTTGGTGGGAACTGGGCATGCTCACACCAAGGCTGAATTTCACCTATTTTTCTCAGGGCTTGTCCATATGGGGAAATTGTCTGGCATAGTTACTGTGCTATTGCTAGTCTCCATATCACTTGCCATTTACTTTATAAGTCCTCCAACCACTTTTCTCTAACCTAAACATCTAACTTGCCTTTTTAGAAGTATATTAAGTGTCCAACAAGTGAACACAAGCTGGCAGTAATACATTTGCCCACATTATTATACCCTTAGGCTGAACTAGAACTCCTTCCAGCAACTATTAAATCATCAGAAGAAAATAAAAACACCATACTTCTGATAACTTAGTAGCCTAAGTTGCAAAGTTAAACCTTCAAAAGTCAGGAAAACAGAGTTAAAGTCACCTATGCTACTGGTGCAATTTTAAATTTGTCTCCCCTTGCACATATGCAGAAGGATAGACTTGCTCAATATCACATAGGAAGTTTTGTTGCAGAACCAAGGATGGACATAGGATTGCTGGATTCTAGATCCAATGCCTTAAATATAAAAGAATATTATTGCAAGCCTCTGCCTTGGTCCCTGTCTACCCTGTACATTAAATGAAGCAGGGGGTCCTCTAAAGCATGTATAATGTGATGATACCATTATTAAAAGACTATGTCAAGGTACACATGCAAGAGGGCCAAAGAAAGGTGTCTTGGACAATTTTGAGAGCTTGACTTTGGACCTTAATATTCTTTTAACCAAGTTTCTTTGTATATGATTTCTTAGGTTGTTTTAAAAAGCAATTTTAAAAATCCATCAGATGGAAGCACAAGGATTCCCTGCATAGGATATCTACAGTGTTGATACTCAAGTTTTTTTAGATTTCTAATCACTTGCTGATAAACAAGTAGCTGGTTACAGTAGTAGAGTGTTATCCTTTATGTGCACCAACTATTTATTAGACAGCAGATTAATATTGGGAATCAAGATTTTTTGGTTCTGTTACTAGCTCTGAAGGGGAGTATGGTCCAATAGTTATAGATCGCACCACCTCGCACATTTGGCACTTTCAGCCATGCTGAAAAACAGAAATGGAAATATTTGCCAGATTGATTTATAATTCCAGAGGTGGCCTTGTGAGCCCTCCCAGTAATCTCATTTTAAAATGAGTGAAGGGAACTGGCCTACCTTCTAAATCAGCGTGTAAGGCCTTGCTCTGTAATAAAGGCTATGAAATGCACACATCTAAAACCAGCCAGCAGAAGTGCTGAAGTTAGAACTCTCAGGCTATGGCTACACTACAGACCTTGCAGTGGCAGAGGTGCACAAATGCAGCTGCACTGCTGTAGTTCTGCTAGTGTAGCTGCACTAAGCTGATGTTCTCCTCCCCCCACTTTAGCTAGAGCACTGTTTCTCAACCTTTTTGATACCAAGCACTGGTTTACTGCTTTCCTATACTGCGTCAGGGAGATCTCAGGGACCAGCACTGGTCCACAGAATCCATCTGTGAGAAACACTGATGTAGAGCTCCAGCTCTGTGCTTACTATGGAGGAGGCTTAATGAGGGTTGGAAGCTTGCTCTATGCAGCTAGCACATAGGGGGCTCAATGGGGTTGGAGGATGCTCAGTACAGTTAATCCATGGGGAGCTCTTTGGAGCTAGGAACATGCTTTATAGAGATTTGAAGTTGTATTCCAAAACTCAGATGTACTAAAGTTCTTCAGAACAAGAGTTGACAATTTTTTATCATTGGGAAACTTACTTATTTTTCCCTAACCTCATTTTCAGAAACTGTCCAAAAAACAATTCAGACAAACCTGGCAAGGAGAATTTCAGCCCTAAAAAACGGAAGCTTGGTAAAGTTATTAGCAATGGAAAATTAGGATTATAATGGAAAGTATTCGGCAACCTTAAATGTAGGTGTTGGGATATGTAAGGGTTAAGTAAAGACCTGGGAAACCGCTAGTGTGCTGACATGGTATTAGGGAGTGGAAGCACAGGCTGTTTCTGTGCTTGATAAATAAAGTGCCATCCCTCTCCCTTCCCTTCTCCTTGTTAAGGATTGATAAGCGTTGCAGCTGCATAAGGAATGTGGGGATCTAAAAGATACTCTTTGTGTAGAGAAGAGTTATCTCCCCCTCCCTTCCTTTCCCAGCTACATAAACAAGCTCAGAGTCATGGCCCCTTCCCTGCAAACTGTTAATTAAGGGAATTCGTGTCTGCAATTATTGTAAAGAAATGTATCTTCAAAGTAAAAATTGTTTGTAAAATATGCTAATGCTGTAAACAATAATCAGGGGCGTTCATATTACTCAATAAGGGTTTGGGGGGTGTTTGAAGTAAATGTAGGTATTTACATACCAGCTTAAATTTAAAAAAGTGTGCTGTAACTAGTCCAGTGCTTACTCGACAATTAGGTCGAGGGGAACAAGCACCATAATAAAGAAGCCTGTCTACTCAATCTGCCTTTAGGTCAGACTGCTCATTCTCTAACAATAGGCATTGCTATGTTCTCTCCCTCCAGTATGATTATGGGCCACATTCTTTGGTCACGATGAATGCAGTTCAGTACAGAACCAGTGGAAGAATGGTGGGGAACGGTAGTAAGTAGCTAGGGCAGTCTGCCTTACTGAAGACTGCTTTAACTAACACTAGATTGCTCATATTGAGCCAAGGGCCCATGCAGAGACCAACCAGGATCAGCATGACCAAGCCATGCACTTTTTCAGTGTTATATCTTCTATATCCTTATTTACATGTTTTCACAGCTGTGTCCTTATTTAATATATCATATTTTTAAAAAAAATAAAGCTTTTATACACCAGTTTTTCTTCTTTGGACTTGAATTTTGAAATATTAATGTACTGTGAAGTCATCCTTGTGAAAGAAAAAATAGAAAATAAGATGCAGTGATTGGCACATTGAAAAGTTAACTCATCTAGAAAACAGAAGAAGTTAGATGCAACATGAAAAAAAACAAAGCAAACAACACCGCTCTCAGACCAGGCTTGTATCTGAAAGCCTCAAAGAGGCACGTCAGAATTTTAAATATTTACCAGTTTAGGATCTAACCTCACTTGTGACATTTTTAAAGAAAACTGTAGCAAATTGCTATTTAATCAGATGTTTAACTAACAGTTTGAGTGTCATGAAATTATTAGAATATCCAATATTGTTTTCTCATCATAGTGCCACCTTAGTTCATAGGTTTGTTTTTGCTGCTTCACCAACAATGTATTCTGTTTTCATGGCCTCTCTAAAGGTTCATGAATGCAAGAGCTTATATGATCTTTGAAACTCCCCAAATATTTATTTGTTTTTCCTAATACACCACTGTATTCTAAGCCAGTAAATCCTGGATATAAATTCATTATTTGAATAGAGCTTTGGTGTCCAATTCAACTGAAATGCAAGATTGCCTATTTCACCCTACATCTTACTTTAACATGCCAGGACAATTTGATTTACATGCCAAGTTAACACTAACCATGTGAGTCTTTTATTTAGTGTTTCATGTTCAATTGTTTCTGTAATAGTAAAGCAGAAATCTACATTATGGACCTTAGCCCATATCACAGAAGTCAGTGAGAGTTTTGCGATTCTCTTAAATGGTGAGAGAATCAGGCCCTATAACAACTCACTCCTTTCTATGCAGACAATCCCAATAGTCTTCTTGAGGGAATAACACTAATAGGATCTAGCCCTTCGAATGCAAAAATAAAGTAGCGGTGTCTGTTGGATTCCATTATCCTTGCAGTCTGTAATGTTGCCTATAGACTGTCCACTCAAGGACAATGTCCAGAAAATATAGCAGCAAGTCTGTCTAAGGGTAGTGAATGAAATATAGCAGAGACATTCTGCAGATGCAATGGTTAAGTGGTGCCATTTGGGCACTGCCTTGAGCAGGGTGAAGACACCTCAAGGAAAGCAGTGGTATGAGACACTGTGCCTCAGGCCAGCATGTAGTAGGATTCCATGCTCACCACCTTAAACCCATTAAAGACACAGGAAGAGAAATATAGTCCTAAAAAAAAAAAAAAAAACCTGCACATACAAACACAATAGCATCAGGAATTAAAATACAAATGCAGCCCTCAATTTTATTTCAGTTCCAGAAACATTTTTGTTTAAAATAACACCAACTAATTCCTTGAAGTCACTCAGCCAATTCAGACACACACAAGAGAGAAGTCTTGTTTGGAGGCTAAAGAGTCAGTTCAAAAGAGTTCATTTTACCTTTCTTGATGCACTGGATGAGCACAAATCCATGGGGCTGGATGCGCTGCATCCGAGGGTGCTAAAGGAGTTGGCGGATGTGATTGCAAACCATTGGCCATTATCTTTGAAAACTCATGGCGATCAGGGGAGGTCCCAGATGACTGGAAAAAGGCTAATGTAGTGCCCATCTTTAAAAAAGGGAAGGAGGAGGATCCAGGGAACTACAGGCCAGTGAGCCTCACCTCAGTACCTGGAAAAATCATGGAGCAGGTCCTCAAGGAATCAATTCTGAAGCACTTAGAGGAGAGGAAAGTGATCAGGAACAGTCAGCATGGATTCACCAAGGGCAAGTCATGCCTGACTAACCTAATTGCCTTCTATGAGGAGATAACTGGGTCTGTGGATGAGGGGAAAGCAGTGGATGTGTTATTCCTTGACTTTAGCAAAGCTTTTGATACCGTCTCCCACAGTATTCTTGACAGCAAGTTAAAGAAGTATGGACTGGATGAATGGACTATAAGGTGGATAGAAAGCTGGCTAGATCATCGGGCTCAACGGGTAGTGATCAATGGCTCCATGTCTAGTTGGCAGCTGGTATCAAGCGGAGTGCCCCAAGGGTTGGTCCTGGGGCCGATTTTGTTCAATATCTTCATTAATGATCTGGAGGATGGCGTGGACTGCACTGTCAGCAAGTTTGCAGATGACACTAAACTGGGAGGAGTGGTAGATACGCTGTAGGGTAGGGATAGAATACAGAGGGACCTAGACAAATTAGAGGATTGGTCCAAAAGAAACCCGATGAGGTTCAACAAGGACGAGTGCAGAGTCCTGCACTTAGGATGGAAGAATCCCATGCACTGCTACAGACTAGGGACCAAATGGCTAGGCAGCAGTGCTGCAGAAAAGGACCTAGGGGTTACAGTGGATGAGAAGCTGGATATGAATCAACCGTGTGCCCTTGTTGCCAAGAAGGCTAATGGCATTTTGGGCTGTATAAGTAGGGGCAGCGCCAGCAGATCAAGGGACATGATCATTCCCCTCTATTCGACATTGGTGAGGCCTGATCTGGAGTACTCTGTCCAGTTTTGGGCCCCAAACTACAAGAAGGATGTGGAAAAATTGGAAAGAGTCGACCTGAGGGCAACAAAAATGATTAGGGGGCTGGAGCATATGACTTCTGAGGAGAGGCTGAAGGAACTGGGATTGTTTAGTCTGCAGAAGAGAAGAATGAGGGGGGATTTGATAGCTGCTTTCAATTACTTGAAAGGGGGTTCCAAAGAGGATGAATCTAGACTGTTCTCAGTGGTACCAGATAACAGAACAAGGAGTAATGGTCTCAAGTTGCAGTGGGGGAGATTTAGGTTGGATATTAGGAAAAACTTCTTCACTAGGGGGGTGGTGAAGCACTGGAATGTGTTACCGAGGGAGGTGGTGGAATCTCCTTCCTTAGAGGTTTTTAAGGTCAGGCTTGACAAAGCCCTGGCTGGTATGATTTAGTTGGGAATTGGTCCTGCTTTGAGCAGGGGGTTGGATTGGATGACCTCCTGAGGTCCCTTCCAACCCTGATATTCTATTATTCTATTTGTTTTAAAGGACTCAAGGCAACAACGTGTCAGTTCTGTGGGGTTATTCACATACTCAGGTTTAAGAGTTTACATTCCTCCCTCCCTTCAGTAATTAGGGCTATATTATGAAACTCATCTGTAACGTTGCCTATAGACTGTCCACTTAAAGAATAAATTATTTGAATAACTGGGATTCGATATTTGGAAGTTTAGCTTCTTTTCAGTATTCATTAAAGCTGATGGGCCCTAATTATGATTTACAATCATTTCTCCCATATCCACTTGTTACTTTATTTTCTTGTCTATTAGAGCCAACTCTATCACTGTTCTTTTTCTTATAAGTGAGAAAGATGGACAGCAGCCAAGTGCTGATGAACAACATCAACCTATTAAAACTCATTTTTGCATATCATGAAGCAGGGGTGAGGGAAATCATTAAAGAAACAATTTCAGTGTCAAAACTTCTAAGGGGTTATTATAAAAAACCTTGAGGAGAAAAACAATTAGTTAAAAATTATAATTATGAAAGAACTTGATAGTGTCTTTTTAGATTTTACTGTGATTTACATATATTGAGACTGTAAATGCAAAGGTTTTGAGAACAGGCATAAGCTTTCATTTGACAGCAATTAACTTGATGCAGTTCTTCCAATTTGGCCTGTAGCTCGCATTAAACTACAAAGTAAAATTGTCTAAACATGATCTAAATGTACTTTGCATATATTTTCTATTCTGAATTTTAAATGGAGGGAAAAGGTACATTTTATTTTATGTTTTTCTTATGTCGGAACATTTCGAAGTGGCTCACAAAAAGCTTTTCTGTAGGCGATATAGTATTTTAACCTTCAAAGCCAATAGCTTTCTATGCCAGTTATTGTAATTGTTAATGATCACATCTAATTTTAATGGGTTAAGAATTAGATATGGCACCTGCTATGCATTTCAATCAGTGCTGTCTAATTGGTTTTTAAAGAACCATTAAGCACAAATTGCAAATTAGAGTAATTTACAATAGTACAGGAGAGTGTATTTTGATGCAAAATGCTACTGTTCATACTAATTTTTCCTAAAGTTGCAGCTAGTTGAGTTTTTATGCAGACAAAATAATATTAGAAAAGTCTCTCTCCTCTACCTCTAATTTAAAATTAGATTTATACAGACACCCAACACATACACTTCAGATATTATCTATCCTTATGTTTCATTGAGTTTTAAGTAAAAAGTTCTTTCATTACTAATTTACCAGGATTTTATTTTTAAGTAAAAGAATTAGTATGGTTGTTCTATAAAATATATTTAGTCTTGTTTTTAATTCAAATTTGGAATTTCAATATAAGTATCAAAATGAACAAATTTGTATTATTTTTATTTGGGATATATATATATATATACACACACACACACACACACACACACATGCACCGGTCCTAGGCTCCCATTTAGGAAAACACTTAAGTACATGCTTAAGAACCCTTCCTGAGGATGGAAGATTTCCTGAATCAGGACGTAAGAACTTAAGAATTCACTAGTGAGCTACAAAAATGATAATATAGTCACTGCAATTCCCCAGTATTATATCAGCAGAGAAAAATTGGTATATTGTTAATGATAACATAATAAAAGCTGTACACCTTACTCAAGGAATAAAACAACTAAACAGCAAAATGTCAGGTATACTAGGTAAGCTATAATATACAATTGGTTCTATACTCTGTTTTGATAGAAACAACAAAATAAAAGTGAAATAAAGTAAAAAAAGTAAGATATTTTGGTCTTGATCCTGCAATTTACCACATGTGAACAAACATTTGCAACTATGCAGAGGCCAGGTGAATTCAATGGTCTCTGCCCAGAGACAGCAGTTCACTCATGCTTAGTAAATTGGGAAATCAGGATCTTAATTTTTAAGGTTTAAAACAGAGCTGGTCAGAAACTTTCCAACACAACATTCTTCCATCGGAAAATGATGATTTGCCCAAATCTAAACCTTTTACTGAAGTGTGTTGATGTCAAAAGTTACTTTCAAAAGAAAATTGAAGAAGAGCATGGAAACATTTTGCCTTTCCATTTTAAAACAACTTTTTGTTTTATAAATGACAAACTAAAATTAAGAAGGTTGAAATTGGAATGTAATATTTCAATTTTATCAAAACTAAATATTTCAATTGACCCCAAATTTTTGTTACTGTTTTGCCACATGCTGGGGACCACTCACCACAGCAGTGCCTCCTGCTGGCCATCATGGGGATTAGCTCTACCACCATCGCTCCCCTCCAGGCAGTGCCTCTGCCATCATCTTCTCGGCCTGCAGACCTGCCTCCATCCAAGTACCGTAGTGACCTCTTTATAACTCGGCCCTCCGGCCATGTCACCATCTTTGTTCCCCTCTTCCCGAAGTAGGTATCACTGTCCACCAGTCAATCCATTTCCCCAGTGGTAAGCAGTGGGACCTGAACCCCGCATGACTCCAGGTCTCAACCCAGGGACCCTGTAGATAGCAGCATCCTGCTGTGTCTCCTTAACTTCCTCCAAAGCTGCTTCAATTCCCTGGGCCACTTCCCTGTAGCCCCAGCACCTTCTTCATCCTCTTCTCAGGGCACTCAGCTAGTGAGTCCCAGCAGCTGGCTAGGAGCTCCCTCTGGATTCTTTGGTCCCTACCAGCAACTGCTCTGTCCAATGTGCTGCCCTTGCTGTAGCCTGCTAGGAACAGAGTCCTCCCTCCTTATGTTCCCCACAGCAACTGACTCTGCTCTGCAGCTTCTTTTGTATTAGCCCACTAGGCCATGATTGGCTGCTTCACTTACCTTCACTGGTCCTTCCTGGAATGGAGCATGGCAGGCCTTGAGGCCTCCATTAACCCCTTCCACTCTTGTGTGGGGTAAACATCCCATCACATGCAGGAAGTTTTTCTTCTTCTTTTGGAATGAAAACAGTTTTCAACCATGCAAAATTCCCTGCATAGTGAAAATCAAGTTCCCACCCAGCTCTAGTTAAATACTCAGACTGAAAGGGCCTGGAGGCAACAAATCCAATGAAGTTTCATTGTTTCGGATGGGACAGCAAACAGAAAAACCATATTGGGGACCTCTGCATTCTAGGAGTTCTGCAGTAGTCTCCACCAGCTTGCAGAGGTGGGTATTTGTGGGTGAAACACACAGGCAGACTCCACAGGAACTGTATGGAACAGAAATGTCCATGGGAACTGTATGGAATAGGAAGGAAAACACCCAATTCTGTCCCTAAGAAACGTATTTTACATGGTGTCAGACTAGATTGGATTATTGGGTTCTGGGAGGGATATATTTCCTCAGCTCACAGAACAGCTCAGTTCAAACAAGAACAAAGAGACACATTGGAAAAATGTCAGGGCTTTATTAACAAGGTGAAGAATTTCCCTGTCCCCTCACACACAGTGTTTTGTAGAAGAAGCCAGGATTTAAAATACGAGTGAAAGTACACTTGTGACTAAAAGGAGAATCCTGAATATGAAAAAAAGTAATGACTTAGGGCTGGTCTACACTGGGGGGGGGGGGAGATCTAGTCGAAGTATCTTGGATCGAATTACCTGGGGTCCACACGGCGCGGGATCGATGGCCGTGGCTCCCCCGTCGACTGCACTACCATCGCTCGCTCTGGTGGAGTTCCGGAGTCGACGGTGAGCGCGTTCGGGGATCGATATATCGTGTCTTAACGATACGCGATATATCGATCCCGGATAAATCGATTGCTACCTGCCGATACGGCGGGTAGTGAAGACGTACCCTTTGTCTACATTTGAAATGCTACAGAGACACAGCTTAACTGTCTGTGATGAGGCACCTGCCCCATGCTAAGAGGTTAATAGAGTCCTAGGGAAGCTGTGCAGGAGGAAGATAATCCGAAAAGGGCTGAAGGAAGCAGTCAATCAGGGCCAAGCAGGCCCATATAAAAATGGAGCTGCAGGGCAGAGGAAGGCAATTCTCTGCGGGGAGCCCAGGGAGGATGGATTGTCTCTCTGGGGGGCTGAGAGAACTTCCAGCATTCTGGACAGAACAGTGCTGCTAGCAGGGACTGGGGGAGTGACAGATAGCTCCTGGCTGGCTGCTGGGGTTTGGAGGCTGAGGCCCTCAGGCAAGGGCAGAGAGGATGCTGGGGCCACAAGGAAGTGGCCAGATAATTAGCTGCAGTAGGTCCCCCGGAAGGGGGAAGCACAGTGTGTGATATGGCCAGAGGGCTGTGTCACTGAAGAGGATGCCGTGGTCCATGGAGAAACATGGGTCCTACAGCAGGAGTGATGGTGGTGAGGCACTACCCGAAGAGGGCGCACTAACACAGAGAGCTAATTCCCAAGACAGCCAGCAGGAAGTGCCAGAGTGGTGAATGAACCCCATTACACTGCTGCAGCTGCAACACTGTAGACACTACCTACACCAACAGGAAGGGTTCTCCAACCAGCATAGCACCAAGTACTGTCTACACTGGGGGTTAGGTCCAATGTGTCTTAAATATGACACTCTGGCATGCAGATTTTTCACACCCCGAGTAAGAAAATTAAATTGGCTTAACTACCTATTTTGGATCAGGCCAACCTGTGTGACTGGGGTCCAAGTATTTTTAAGTCTCAAAGTCTAACCAGAAATGAGTAAACACTTCTTTATAAAAAAAAACCACAAGACTTACTCCCTTGGCTTCTACTAGAAATGTGTGGCTAATCTACAATGGAAGACTTGTAGTTATGTGTGTCAGTAAAACCTATGTTCCCCATAATATCTTGACACATCTGCTTCCAACCTCATCAACCATTTAAAATGATTTAAACATTCATCTACTTTAGCTTTTCACACTTACTGGATTCTTTCTAAACTATATCCAGATCAAACAGAACGCATTCTTGAGCTCTGAATGTTGCTCTGCCTTGCGGCTCAGTCCCTTTGCTTCTTTTACTTATGTTTTCTCCTGTTGGGGCAGTGGCTGAGTCATTGAGTCTCTGTACTTACTCCTCTGTAGTCAACTGACTGGGGTTGCAGCACTGCAACCCCTTTTCTGCCAAGGTCATTAGCAGCTGTATTCTAGCCAGATTGCCATTAATATAATGAGCTGTGTCAAAAAATAGTTTAATGGCTATGTGTGATCACTACCTCTTTGCTACCACAGCATTTACCATAGCAAGTCTGCAGAGAGTAAAACTTCCTTCTCACAATACAGATACACCTCTACCCTGATATAACGCAACCTGATAGAACACGAATTCGGATATAACGCGGTAAAGCAGTGCTCCGGGGGGGCGGGGCTGCGCACTCCGGTGGATCAAAGCAAGTTCGATATAATGCGGTTTCACCTATAACATGGTAAGATTTTTTGGCTCCCGAGGACAGCGTTATATTGAGGTAGAGGTATACTCTCTCTTTGTTCCCCACCATCAAGTTTCTCTAGTCATGGTGGGAATGGGTCTTCTGCTCACAAAAGCACATACTTCTCCCTTTGTTTATGTAGTAGAAATGTCCCCCTCACTCACTCACACATCTACTTCTGTCATGAGGGATGAGCTTCTGATTCCTTGGTTCATAGTGGATAACCTCTTTTTCCCCACCCCTCCCTCTATTCACAGGGTGCAGGGAGACTTGTTAGATATTTAAAATAAAAATATATTATTTTAAAAATACTTTTCTTTCTAGCAGTGGTTTAAGCCCCATTTCTCCCAAAAGACTAGCTAATGTGTAGAACTAGCGTGGCATGGAGTACACTGCCAAGGCTGCTCTGTTTTTCCCAGGATTGCCTATGGTTCCTGGGAAACAGATAGTTGTAAACCTGAGATTGCTCTAACTCACACCAGAGACCAGGCACAAACCAGAATGGGGGTGGGGGCAGGGGAGCACAGAGGTAGTTTAAAGCCACCTTTGTCCCTCACTCCTCTATTTTTGCCCTATGCGGAAGAATGAAGCAACTTGAGAATCAGGCCCAAGAGTGTCACAAATCCATAGTTAATGCTTATATGAGGTGCATGACATTTGCTGATCTCACTGCTTCTTTTCTTTTTCTTGTGTGCACGTTTGTATGAGTAAATATTTCAACCTCTGGTATGATCCAACCCCTCTTTGAATTCAATATGTAAATCTACTGCCTATTATACCATGTTCCTGACACACATAATGCATTGTAAGTGTCTCACTGCAGGGGAAAAGATAAGGAAAAGCCTTTACAACACTAATTTGCATGTGTGTCTTCTAGCTGTTCAGCCAGGTTTTTCTTTACCACCACCAAACATTTTTGAATCTTTGCCATTTGCATTTGTGATGATTGCAAATGACACAAAATTATTTACATGACGTAATCCATTACAAATTGTCTCCCTGACCCTCACTAGTATGTATATTTCTGCACCCACTACTGTTGCTTACCTTTATAGTTCCTAGGTCTGGCTGAAACCAGAAATAAAATTCTCAAAAATCTTAAGGCCTTTTCTCTTGAGATCTCCAAACTCAGGAAGGTAAAGATAGTTCTGCTTAGCCTCTGAATATTTAGATGTCTTTCAGTACAATCCAAAACTTTTGTGAAGTTTTTCCCACAATAATAATCAACATGATTTCAGAGTGAAGTGATCAGATTATTTTTGGTTTAAAAAAATCATGGGGTTTTCACGAAACCTGCCAAATAATCTCTAGCATTTTGAAAAACTTAAAAAACAACAACCAAAAAACCAACAAATTTAAACTTGCAACATCACAAAGTCCTGGCCTGCAGCAATAGCAATTTTTTTGTATTGCTTCTGTTTGTTTTTTGGGTAAACAAAGCAGTAAATATTAATCATCTAGATGCTGCAGACATTAATGGCCCGATTTTTAAAAGATGTTAAACATTGACAGAAGTTCAGCACTTCTGAGAATCAGGCCACAAAATTGCACACCCAGGCACACTCACACAGAGCCAGAAAAGATACAAGACATCTTCATAGCTACTTGGGTGAGCTCAGCTTTCCACGTTCTCTTTTGATGGTATGGGGTGTGTACTAGCTCTAGCTGAATAGTGGGGGGCAATCATTTTGGAAATGGGAATCACTATTCAAGTCAATTATATATACACATTTGAGCTTGAGGAAGCAACTGCTACTCATATCCTATATTTACATGTGTGTGTTTGAGAGTAAAGTGGCAAGGAAATTAGGAGAGTGTTTCAAAATGACTGCCTTTCTCCAGTAAAACTTTGGCACGTGCAATAGTCAGGGGAAGACTGACTGAAGGACGGTAGGCTGCAGAAAGGTCCCTGTTGGGGAGATACTCTGTACATAGAGCAAGGTGTCAGCAATTAAATGGGGATATCACTACCTGAGGACAACTGTCTGACCTCTCCAAACAGGACAGGTCCATATTTATGGTCTCTCACCCAGTGCCCCAAGGATTTCTTCAGGGATTACTGTTTATAAAGGTTAGATCATCCAACAAGGACCAGAAATCATGTCATGTGACAAAAGGGCCCAGTCAGACCACTAGAGTGAATTCAAAAAAATGAAATATTCAAAGGAGAACAGCTATGAGGCATTGGCAGATAGGTTTCCATTGTTTGCACACAAAACTCCTCCAATAATGATGCACATAGGCATTTTGAAAAATCATGAACAAACAGAGGAGTCCAATCCAACAAGCATATTGTACACAGCAAACAAGTCTGAGCAGCTTGTGTGTGGAGGATATTGTTCATGACTTCACTAGTTCCTATAGGTCAGCTAAAGAGCAGCAATGTGGCTTTTGTTTACCATGACATTTTAAGATACAATTGGTGGATGAAATTAAGCCTTTGTGATGAAACCTCTCTATGAATTGATCAATTTTGCCTTAGAAAACTCAAGCCACCGACCATTTATACACCCTTAATTTTCAGCTTGCTGAGAGAACATTTTGTTCTGTTATTTGCATTACAAAATACCTAATTCTAAGGTTGAAAGTGGTGATTGAATCTAGGTGCAAATCATATAGTGTTCTCTCCCTCCACTTCCCACCCCCATGCACTTTCTTTCAAAATGTCTTAAGATTATACAAACTGTCGTCCTCCCCCCCCCCCCCCCCCCACCCACACACACACTTTTTTTAGTTGTTGGGAAGGATGCATGATTTGTTTGATTGCAATGTGCTGAAGGAGACACATTCTTTAGTACTGGCAACCTTGACAAGTGTAATCCAGTAATAAAATACTGATTCTGGTCACAGAAGGATAGCATCAGTAAAAAGTATCTTTTAAAGTAAAGATAGCCAGACATTAAAAATATGCAGGCAGCTGTTTCTTAAAGATTTGTGCATTATTAAGCAACATATTGTAATAAAGGGAAATATATTGTGCTACCTAAGGATTATGAAATACCTAAAAGTCCCATAAAGTATAATTAACAGGGTATCAAGGATTTATAAAGCTATAATGCCATAAGCTTGTATTCATAAATTAAATCAAACTAAGTAGTTGCATGTTTCAAAACTGTTCTTCATGTGCACTGCAATAAGTTAATTATTTGAGTGCAAGAGGGAAACATGGGACTTAAGGTGGTTTTGAATTATGTTTAAAAATAAGGGTAACTGAAAAGGGATCCTTTATGTTTATGCTTTAAAAAAAACTGGATTGTTCTTAAGTGAGCAAGAAATTATAAATCAGGTTGGCAAAAAATACTGCTCATTTGAAATCATTTAGCAATAACATTCTGCAATTTACCTCTCCTCTGTTAACTACTGACAGTAAAGAAGTGGGGGGGGGGGGGCGAGGAGGATCAGATTGGATACACTTCTAAAATGTTCCTCTTTGGGTCAGTAAAGCAGGATAGAAATCTAACAGAGACTTGCCTATAAGATTGCAGTGCATGCTTGTTTCAGCCCAGCTACAAATAGAGTAGTATTTCTTGGGATTTTTTGTTGTTGGAAAAGTTCAAACAAAATGTAGGATAGGAAAAGTTTGAGCACCATTTTTATGGTATTCAGAACTGCTAGCCCAGGGGTAGTCAATAGGCAGACCGCTGGCCAAAGCCAGACTGCCAGATGCTTTTTAACAGACCCCCAAAGTCATATTTATTTAATTATCTCTGGAGTCTGGACCTTGACTATATCTTGACCAAGAAATTTGGACCTTGACAAAAAAATAATTGACTACCCCTGCTATCGCCAGTCTAACACATAGTCATCTGTAAACCATCACTAAAATAAATTCAGATATAGCCACAACTTCATAAGCTCAGCTACTATGAGTAGCTCAGTCAGCATGAGGTAGGGTGACCAGATATCCCGATTTTATAGGGACAGTCCTGATTTTGGGGTCTTTTTCCTATATAGGCTCCTATTACCCCCACCCCCACCCCCGGTCCCAATTTTTCACATTTGCTGTCTGGTCACCCTAGCATGAGAAAATCTCATTTATTTCAGTAGAACTATACCAACTGACACAGTATCTGGCCCATGTATTCACTGTAACTGTAGGATGTTATACTCTCTCTTAGAGATATTACAATCTTTGCTTTATTTTTTACTTTGCTGAAGCATAAATTGGGATTTCCATGTGTTGAGGATGTTCAGGATGAATGATTCAATTTGAACTTTTCAATTGATTAGACACAGGATTAAAGGTCTTTAATTAAATGTAAATTTTGTCACTGATCTGAGGATAATAGATTATGCTACACAACTGCGAGACAGATTTCCATGCCTTCTAAATTACTGATCAGGGAACTCAATTTACAGAAAGTATCCCCCTCTGAACATAGACATTACTGTCTATAGCACCAGTGTCCGCTACAAGATGTCATGTTATTAATGAAAACTCCTCGCACTTATTTGAGAATTTAGGGGCCATAACACACAGATTCCAACAGGCTTCCCCTCTTCTCCCCACATCCTAAACCATCTTTGGCAGTATAAGCAACCCAGTGGCTCTTTACATCTACTCCATTGTCCTCATAATAAATTCTAAGGAGAAGGAATCAAAGGGTCAAAGTGTTTCTTTGGAGAAGAGTATGTAGGCCCACTGCCCTCAATCCACTTTAATATCTTTTGGGGACAGGTAGCCTGTCTTCCCCCACTCCACATTATGCAGCAGCTGCAATACTCCCACTTCACTGGCTTACAAAGCACCTGTGTGAGAGTGTATTAGGCCAAAGAAGTGGTGTTATATGACAGATTACGTGGGGCTAGAAGGTGTCAGCCTCACAGTCTTAAAGGACCAGGAGGGATATTTCCTGCTGTAGATTCTCTCACTACCCCCTAGAGGGTGCCCAAATGGATTGGAGATTAGTGAGCCTACTTTCTGACCTACTAAGAGAAACGTGAGGAAGAGGGTCAGCATTACAACACCAGAAGAACTAATAGGAAAGTACTACGAGGCTTCACTCTGAAGACAATAGAAGAAAGGAGTAAAAATGCTACCAGGCCAATGTCCAATCCCAAATACCAAGAATGTGGCTCACAGTACATGGACATGGAACCATATTCCACTGAAAGGAAACATTTCTGGGGAGAGGGAAGAGGAAGGTCTTTTGTAGGTCCCACCCGAATGAGGAGCAAAGAGAATTGGACCTCTCATTCTCAACCGGAGCAATGGGAAGGGGACCAACTAGTTCTGACTTTACCAGTCCCAGGAGCAGCTAGGGTGACAAAAAAGTATGCAATACCAGCCTCCCTTGCTCAGAGTAAGGGCCTGCAGGAAGACAGGAATGACCAATGTCAACATTCAGTGGAGAGAAAAAGCCAGCACCAGTGAGGTTCAGTGAAATTAATGTTCAGAACCTAATTTTCCCCAAATAGGCTGTATGGCATGATTATATATTAGCATGAGCACCAACTAATCAATGTAAATCTGCATACCTCTATTAACTTCAATGGAACTGTGCCACTTTGCACCAGCTGAGGGTCTGGCTTCAGTGGAGGGCCATGATTTATTAAATGAGAACAAATATGCAGAGGCCAAAAATAAAACGCAATAGGTAAGGACAAAACAAGAGACACATTTTGAGGGGAAATACAAAGTCTAATTGGAATGCCTTGATCACATGAAATATTTGAGTATTGATAACTATCAGCATTAATACTGCCAAATTATAGTTTACTAAACAAATATGGAGTTTTCAAAATGTTAAAGTTGTTCATCTGACCTTAAAAGAGGGTTGGATTTTGAAGGATATAATTGAGAGAAATTGTTGCATAACATACACATTTCAGGGTCTAGATTTTAAGAATTTTTCATTTCTGTGCTCCTTTGAAATTACATGGCTGTGAAATTGATGTCTCTGAAATATAGTTCACATCACTACTTCTGCTGTGATCAAAATAAAAGTAAATGGATATTCTGAAGAGAAAATTAAAGAATTAGATTGACAGTTTCAGGTAAAGCATGTTTCAAAACAATATGCTCTGCTAAAAAATAAATCAAAGTATAGTGTAATGAAACAGGAGTAGGTCCGTATGCACTAGGAAACTTAGTGCATGGCAGCAGGGTTCACAGTTAGTGTACAGCCCCCTGGTGCACTGTAGGTTTACACCCAGCTTGCCATTAACTAACTCACCATCTAGCAAGTATATTAGCCTTCCCATAATTTATCATAATCAACAGGCATTGCCACCTTTGCTAGAAACAGCCCCCAGCTCCCATAACCAAAAATGACACCAGAGAGTCAACCCATTTTTAACATTGAGCAGCTGAGTTATTGACAGAAAAGTATCACATGACCAGGTTGTGGATACTATACATGTGTATGGACATATTACTGACTTACACTCGCTTGATTTTTCCTATCTGTCTGAGTGTGGTTCATAACAGCGGATAATGAAACAGCAGTGGAAAAATTCTCCCTCAGCTCATCGTTGAAGTCTATAAACAGACTAACTTGAATTCTGTTCCTACATATGCCTATGAAGTTGTGGTCGGCTGCAGTGATGACCATGAAGTCTTGCTGCATCAGTGGGACTGAGCTTCTCCATCCAAGTTATAGTTTAACCTTCTTTTTCCTTTGCCTCTACCCCACTCCCCCTTTAGAAGCAGACATCATTCAATTGCAGTCTGTTCCCTCTTTCATGCTGAACTGCCTTTGGGCCCAAAGTCTTCTGATCATAGCAACCAAAATCCTCTTGGCTTGTTTCCTTTGAATGATCAATTTTGATGCTGCATTCAGTTTTTGACATTAAAATATAGCATAAAGAAGTAATAGAAGATTAGTTACTCGGAGGGCAAGCATTATGACTATAGTTCTCTCATGAGCCTGGATCATCCCTCTTATTTTGTCAAGAGGAATATCATAAATTACACAAAACAATCATGGAGCATAAAAGGAACAAGTTACTTATTGGGTTTTCTGTTTTACCCTGTGAGAGGATCACAGGGTATTGTGCCCTAAACCTGTAGCCCTTGCTCAGTCAAGGTTTTCATTAAATTCAACAGGCAGCAGGATTTGGCCCTTACTAATTATCTTAATACAAATACAGTCTTATTTATGTGATGCCCAACCAGAGTAACACTAACCTGGTGCCTAAGCAGGTATAACCAACCCTTTTTACACCACTACTCCACAAAGGAACAAAAGAAAGAAAAAACAAAACAAAAACTTCCTCCTGATTCTGTTCCCATCTGAAAGATTAAAAACTTATTGAATTTATCAGTTTTATACAAGAAGACCCAAATACTATGTATTGTATTTTCTAAGTTTAAAATATTTTAAAGTCTGTGCATTATATAGCAATAAAAATGAAATAAAAAAATATATATGTGACAACACATTGTGCCACGCTTCTGTCATGATGCAGCTCCCTTAACTCCAGATGATTTCTCATTGACGGACCTATCATCCAGGGCCGGCTCCAGGCACCAGGCAACCAAGCTGATGCTTGGGGCGGCACCTGGAGGGGGGCGGCGCGGCGCTCGGGCCGCCGGGGAGAGCGGGGCCACAGCCGGGCTCGCCGCCCTCCCCCCGGCGCTCTGGCCGCCCTCCCCCCCCGCGCCCTCCCCCCGCTCTGGCCGCCGGGGGGAGAGCCGAGCCCCAGTCGGGGCTTGCCGCCCTCCTCCCAGGGCTCCGGCCGCCCTCCCCTCCGGCGCCCTCCCCCCGGCCGCCGGGGGGAGAGCGGAGCCCCCGCCGGGGCTCGCCACCCTCGCCCCGGGGCTCCGGCCGCCCTCCCCCCGGCGGGAGAGCGGAGCCCCCACCGGGGCTCGCTGCCCCCCCCCCCCCCGTGGGGGGGGGGAGGGGGGGCGGCCGGAGGCTTTTTTGCCTGGGGCGGCAAAAAAGCCAGAGCCGGCCCTGCTATCATCCATTAATTTATCTAGTTCTTTTTTTAACCCTGTTATAGTGTTGGACTTCACAACATTCTCTGACAAAGAATTTCACATGTTGACTATGCATTGTGTGAAGAAATACTTCCTTGTGTGTGTTTTAAACTGGCTGCCTATTAATTTCATTTGGTGACCCCCTAGTTCTTGTGTTATGAGAAGTAAATATCACTTCTTTATTTAGTCATGATTTTATAGACCTCTATCATATCCCTCCTTAGTCATCTCTTTTCCAAGATGAAAAGTCCCAGTCTTATTAATCTCTCCTCATACGGAAGCCATTCCATACCCCTAATTATTTTTGTTGCTCTTTTCTGAACCTTTTCCAATTCCAATATATCTTTTTTTAGATGGGGCGACCACATCTGCACACCGTATTCAAGAATTGGGCATACCATCGATTTATATAGAGGCAATATGACATTTTCTGTCTTATTATCTATCCCTTTCCACGGGGATGTTAAATTTAATTATATTATATATTATATTATATTCTGGTCACCGTTACCAAGCAGTCCAGCTATATTCACCTCTTGGACCAGATCCTGTGCTCCACTTAAGAGTGAATAAGAATTGCCTCTCCTCTTGTGGGTTCCAGGACTAGCTGCTCCAAGAAGCAGTCATTGAAGGTGTCAAACTTTATCTCTGCATCCCATCCTGAAGTGACATGTACTCAGTCAATATGGGGATAGTTGAAATCCCCCATTATTGAGTTTATTTTAATAGCCTCTCTAATCTCCCTGAGCATTTCACAGTCACTATCACCATCCTGGCCAGGTAGTCGGTAATATATCCCCACTGCTATATTCTTATTATTAGAGCATGGAATTACTATCCAAAGAGAGTCTATGGTACAGTTTGGTTTATTTAAGATTTTTACTTCATTGATTCTACGCTTTCTTTCACATATATAGTGCCACTCCCCCACCCGCACAACCTGTTCTGTCCTTCCGATATATTTTGTACCCTGGTATTACTGTGTCCGATTGATTATCCTCATTCCACCAAGTTTCTGTGACACCTATTTTATCAATATCCTCATTTAACACAAGGCACTCCATTTCACCCATCTTATTATTTAGACTTCTAGCATTGGTCTGAATTATAGTCACTACCATACTGAAATTCAGCAAGCTGTAAAATAAATCACAGTTTTTAAAAAGAGTGTCTACTACTGACCAGACCATGAATACCTTACTCACTCATGTGTGTATACTCATTCAGACAAGTAGTCCCATGATACTTAGGTGAGTCAATGTAAATAAAGAGTTCACAATCAGGCCACAGGTTAAAAAGACACCCTCTTAGCTAAGAAAACTGTTTTAGGTACTTCACAGTTTATCACTTGAAGATTAAGGACTAACACTATGGAAACTAACCCTTTTATGCAGCAAATTAGAAAATGTACTTTTCTTTTTAGTGCAAGGGACACTATTTGGTGCATGTAACACAGTGAATAAGGGATGATGTGGAAGGGAGAGGTGTTGTTCACGTCTGTGGCAAAATCCACCCCTTGCCCCAGTTTTCCTGGAGGGTGATTAGGTAATCTGTGAGATGAAGGAGATGGGGGAAGGAGGAGGGCAGGGATGATACATGTCATACACCAAGGCATAGAGTGGAGGTGCAAGGGTTTTGCAAGCTCCACAGAATCCGTGGGCTGGCCCCTGGAGGGCAGGGGGAGAATTCTCAGCTCTCTAAATGAACAAATAGGGACAATTCTCAGGGAATGGGTCCAATGGGATTGCTTTCCAGAAGCACATCTCAATGTCTATAATTGAGATATGGAATGTCAAATTTTAAGATTCTCCTAAAACCAATATATCATGTTATATATAGATACACACTCTAAACCTGTGGACCTGTGGGGAAGTTCTGAAAGTCTGTCAGGTGGGAAGCAGACATATAATGTAGAAAGAATCCAGATTTAAAGTAATCTAGAAATTCACAAAGTGATGTAATTCTCATTATCATTCATGTAACACAAACAACTAATAATAGTACCATGAGGCATGACTTTTGCAATAGCATACATTTCTTCTTGATGCCACCATTATGGTTTCCTTATGTTGACAAATGACTGCTGCCCATTCCCCCATCTGCTACTTTTTCCATTAGAACAAACAATTTTATGCTTCTCTTCTCCTAAAAAAACAAACCCTTTAATTTCTGGATTCCTTTGTGGCAGGGTTTAGAAGCAGCTATAGATATCTGAATTACTGATTGTTATTTGGTGGCAATTATGCACATTTACATAAAGACAAAGTTGTGAAAAATAAAATTAGTTTAGGTTTGATTTAGCATTGCACTAATATATATTGTAACTTAAGGCACAAAACACACCCCCTGTAATAACTTTCAGCTCTGATAATACATACCATATATACTGTGTTATTACATAATTAAGGCTGGCAGGTTGAATTTTAAACCCTATTTTTAGGGATGCATGATTTGGCCATAAGAGCGTACATACAACGAAATGCACTTATTTGTAGCCAGCAAAATATTCCTCCAGGAGCACTCAGATTCAAAGTTTTCAAGTTATAGGCCCCTAAAGTCATATTAGCACCAACCTGTTTTTCAAGACTGCTGAGCACAGAACACCTCCCACTGACGACAATGGAGCTATGCAGGTAAGAGGCAGCAGGGGCCTGTGAAACCATCTGCACAGATGACTCCTGCCTCTGCAGATCTGAGATTCCCAGTTACTCATATTACCAAACCCTGCAGAGCTGGTATGCCACACTGCAAACTCCTGCTTGAAAGGAATTGCTTCTCTGCTACCTTCTATAGGTCTGTCCTTGGGAGAGAATGATCTGGCCCATATAATTGTGGCAATCTTCCATTTTCATACTGTGGAGTTTAAGGGAAGCTCTCATCCTGGAGTCCCAGTAAGCAAAAAGGAACCCGGTCCTAACAACAAGCCCCCCCTGTTTTCTCACTGCAGACCAGTTCTTGTATCCCTTTTTGTGCACAAAGGGGAATACACAGTCTTTGGGGCTTGTTTGTGTTTTGCTCTCCAGACAAATTAAACCCAAATTAATTAAAATTAAAAAGACACAAAGGCCAAAATACACACATTTCTTCACTAGTCCTTCCTGCAGTAAGCCTAGATCAAAGTCCTTCAACTCATTCCCCTACTGATTCTTTAAACAGAGTCAGCCTAGAAACCTCCCCACTCCACAGTCAGTTCTAACTAACCCAAAGCTGCTTTCATTTCCTGCTTAAGTATGTACAAATGCTGCTAGGATGAACCTAGTTGCAGACGTTGCCTCTAATTGAGGGTGGGACAATTCCTCTTCCTGACTCTCTTTTAAAAGTTAATTAACTCCTTGCCTGCATTGAGTCAGTGGGAGGTCTGTGCCACCCCCTCACAATTTCCCATACTATTGCACCAAACCTTCCCAACTGGCAAGTAGAGCTAGAAATATTTTGATAAAAAATGTTACCCACTGAAACATGATTTATCAAAAAAGTGATGGGAAATTGAAATTTCTAGAGTAAAAGCTAATGGGAAATTTCCAAATGAACACAAAGTGAAAACTTGTCACATTTCAAATTGCATTTTATTTCATTTAGATTTTTGAACTTCTCCATTTCAAATCACACTGAAGCAAGAAATACGATTTAAATCAAGAGGCACTTCATTTGGTTTGGTTTTAAAAAACTGAAGAGTGTTGGAAAATTTTAGTTTTACCAAACTGAAAAAATTAGCTTTGAATCAAAATAGAATTAAACTAAAAATGTTTATTTCATTTAAGTATTTCCCGCAAACTTTTTTTTTAAACAAATAGAAAAAAAATTCTCTTAGCTCTAGTGGCATTTCCTTTTTTATTCACTAATCTTCAGTTATCTGTGCAATTTTTGACACACCAGTGGGAAAGACTAGGTATATAAACAGAGAGAACACACCTGTGAAAATGCAATGATTTTGTAAACTGCTTTCATGAACATGAAACATTGGAAGAATTACACCAGTTAGAAGAGAAGCTGTATTTGCTTTTTCTAAAACTGGCACAAAATATATGAGCTTTGTTTACTTTCAAACCTTTCAGAAAGCCATAGTTGCAATAGCACAAGGATTGTTTGCCTTGGAAACGAAAATGAAATTGGCAACTGCTTTCATACCATGTGCAATCTTCTTGGAATAACTATTCAGTATTTGTAGTAAAATATACATTAGATAGTTTTTATTTACAAACAATTAATCCTCACTTGCAAGGAGAAATTAAATAATCATTACCAAGGGGAAATGTTTCTATAAATGCATCATTTGCAGTCGAAGGTGAAACGACTGTACTTACAACATTTCAAATAGGAAACAGTGTTTTATTGAAGAGGTTACCCTGGAAACTTCATAAGTAAAAGCATCAAACTAGAGGAGAAAAGACAATAAAAATAAAAATATTTAACCTTTATCCCAGAAACCAATAGGTTAATCAAAAGAATCTTAAGTTAGCAGAATATTGGAATGCCTTACAGAAATGCACCACTCTAAGATCTATACTATCTTCACCAAGGACAAGAGAACACCAAATCAAGCATTAGATGTAGTGAACAAAAATCAATGTTTTTTGTTAACTGAAAGTGTATTTAGGTTAAATTAATAGAAACCTATTGAGAGCCATATGCTAAACTTTGACTTTCTTTGTTAAACTATTGAACATTATAATTAACATATGAATTTAACCTAACACTCTTAAAATATATTGAGAGCAACCCTTTGGAAATTAGTGCAATGGTAAACAATCCAGACACAACATCAAACAATTGTCCAAATACTTTTCCCTTATGAGGGTACTAGACTTAAGTCAAATAGTGTTGGGAAATAGCTGAACATTCTTTGGCTCTACTCGCACAGGTTCACAGTCACCATTCTAACAGAGTTGCATTGAAGTCAATGATGCTCCATGTGAGCCCAGCTGTTAGCCAGCATACTACCAATTGGAAGATCAGGTCCACAGTGTCCTTAGAGGATTCTGTAAGATTTAGTCTAAGGGTTAAAATGTTCAAAATGCCTAAGTGACTATGGAGCCTAAGTCCCATTACCTTTCAAGGTGACAACCAGAGGAGTGCTTGTAGCCAAATTGCTTAGATAGAAGAGCAGACTGCTTCCAGGGATAGAAGTTTGGCACAGCAACTTGGCTGACCTAGCAGCTAAAGAGAAGGTACAGTTTTCAAAAAAAAAAAAAAAAAAAAAAAAAAAAGGGACCTCAGACAATTTTGAAAAGATTTGGTCTGAATTTTTAGAAAACGTTAATTAATTCCTGCCCCCCCTTTACTGTTTTATTTTTTTTTACCCTCCCCCCCCCTTACATTTTCTTTGGGGGGAATAATAAAAAAGAAGTGGGGGGAAGACAGATTTCTGAAAGTTTTACCCTAGGACAAGAACTTTCTTTTTGTCAATGTTTTAATTAATAAGAAGCATCAGACATCTGAATATGTTGAAAGTTTCCATACTCAACCTACATGAGTGTGTCTTGTAGGAGTTTTAGACCTCCTGCCAATGAAGATCCACTATGATAGAAGTCTATTAACAATGCTGCAGAGAATTAGGAGCAATATATAAATAATAAAATCATATTTCAGACAAGTGAACTACTGAGCAATGTACACTGAAATTATATTATAGGGTTAGGTAATTTTATGGTAAACTATACATATCAACAGATAATTCAGGATATACTTACAACAGAGTTGCAGAGAAGAATAGGGATAACTGCTAAGAAGTGTAGCTAAAACAAAAATGTTTTCAGATGGCTTAAAAAAAAATGAGCTCTCATTGACTCTTCACTTTTGGGGGGGTGGGGGGGGGTTAAATAATTCCTCTTCCTAACATTCTTTTTGTCTTTTCCATTTCAAAAGGTCATCATGAGGGGAGATGAAAGCATGGATGGAGATTTTAGTAAAGGTGGCACAGGCATTTTTATGGTGGTTAGAGAGAAAGAAGTCTGATTTGAAGTGGCAGATGAAAACAGAACGCAGTCTGAGCACTCTTGCCTTCAAGACACTTAACAGAGTTGGAGCCACAACTTTGTTCAGTAGTGGCATAGAAAGTGCTTTTCAATTTATAAACATATAAATTAACCACTTTTTGCTACAACAGGATGATCAATATAGATGCCCTGTGTGCTAGATACTGTTGCTTAGTTTAAAAAAAAAAAAAAAAAAAGTAATTTCTAAAAGAAAAATCTATACTTTAGTGTTAGTGAGCAGTCCGATTATTGGACTGTAAGAATTCAGAGTAACTTCTATCATGCAGCTGCAGTATAAAATGGAATTTTATTGCAACATAGAATATAGAACCACGGAGGGCCATTAAAACAGGACAGAATAACTAGTGTTTATCCATGGTTTTCCATTCGTTTTCTCATATGTAGATTTCTCCTAAATCTGTATAGCCAAAGTTAATAAAGTACAATTTAATATAATGAATTTTATCTGCAGAATGGTTCCCATTATTTTATTGTTGTAACAAATACATGTGTTTTTTTTGTTGAACAAAAGTTGGAAAAAAACGTTCCCTCCTCTTCTGCCCAAGCTACTCTGAAGTTTCTATAGTTTCCATAAAACTGAACTTGAGTATTGACCTTTAAGTTTCTTGAACAGAGCCATCACCTTGAGATATACAGACCAACAATATAAATTAGTGTGAAGGAATTCTCCTCTGTCTGTGTGAGTTTAGGAGGAAGGCAGAAGGAGCAGCATGGCAGGGATGAATGAATGTGGAAAAATTCCATCTCAGTAACAATAGTTTAAGCAATGTAGGAATAACACAAGCATCTGGGTGATTGCACTTTTGAAAATCTGCCCACTGGGACTTTCAAAGGTCTTAAGGGAGATAAGTGCTCCGTTTTAGACTATTTTGACAATCCCACACTTACAAGCCTAACATATTTGAAAATCTCGGGCATTAGATTTGAAATACAAGCTGTTGCTGTTCTCAAATACAATACAAGGTTATCACTGCCACATTTGTCATTCCAAAGGTGCTGGGCCAGTTGCCCTGAAATTGAACCTTTTCATTTTACCTTGAAACTCATCGCTTGGTCTGACTTTAAGGAGAACTCTGGTTTGATAAGACTACTTCTGTCTTTGGCATCCATTATTTGGTCTTTTGTCTTTCAAACCCCACTCCAGTCTGGTCCAGCTTTCCTAAATAGGTGCCTTGAAAGAGTGCTAAGTCGGAGAAGTCTGTAGCTGCATTCCATCCAAAGAACTCTACTTTTCATAAGTTATGGTGACTGGTTTGGTTAGCATCAAATCCTTGCCAGCACAAATTCTAGGATAGATGAATTGCTTTTGTGCAGGATACACTGCTCTACAGCCAAAATGCTTCTGAAATAAATGTAGTCAAACTTTACTAATACTGGGTCACTGAGAACGAAAATGATGCTTAAAATTGTTGATTGGCTCCAGTTTTCAAGATATGCTATTGGGTCAGTATATACGACCCTTGACTTGGGAATGGCGGAGGATAAGTGAGTTATAAAGGGAAGTGATCTCAATTTAAACCAGAAATGACTAAAATACATCTTTGACTGGATCTATGAATAAATCTATGACTGGGTTTGGACAGTACTTGCTTTTTAGGCAAAACAATGAATGATGCAATCTGAAGCTGGTATTGCGTCATACATGATATGAATTGCATCATGTTATTCCTAGAAGTCATGGATGATGCAATCATAACAAAGCTTACATCACTCTGCTGAACAAATTGCCCTATATCAGCTCTAGAAATCATACAGTGTCGTGCTCTCTTATTTGTCAGTGTTTGATTTTGCAAAGGGACACATTTCTGTTTAGCCAAAGTGAGCAGAGATGCCTCGTACTTGTGTGAACAGTGCAGATAACTTCTGCTATGTTTGTGGTGAAGTGACTTTTGCATCCCAAAAGCGCAGTATAACCACTATGGTTAAGAAAGCCTATCACCTTTATTTGGGCTGCAAAATTGGAGATCAGGACAAGAGGTGGGCCCCACACATATGCTGCAACACTTGTGCAACAAATCTTCGCCAGTGGTTGAACAGGAAAAGGAAATCTATGCCTTTTGCAGTGCCAATGATTTGGAGAGAGCCAACAGATCATACCAGCAATTGTTACTTCTGCATGGTGCCTCCAGTTGGAAAAGGTGTGTCAAAGAAGAAAAAGTGGACTGTGCATTATCCAAACATTCCATCAGCTATACGCCCAGTACCCCACGGAGAAGGACTGCCGGTTCCTGATGCACCAGAATCATTCTCACTTGAGTCAGACGAGGAAGAGGATGAAACTTCTGGTCCTGAACCATCAATGTCACAGGACCCACATTTTCTCCCATCCTCCTCCTCTGAACCACACCTCATAACACAAGGTGAACTGAATGACCTTGTCATGGATTTGGAACTACCCAAGAGTAAGGCAGAGCTATTGGGCTCCAGACTACAGCAGTGGAATCTCCTGGCAGGTGATGTTAGGGTTTCCATGTTCCGTGACCGTCAAAAGGATCTTGTCCCATTCTTCTTCATGGAAGGTGATCTTGTAGCCTGCAACAACATCGATGGTGTGATGGCAGCCCTCAACATCGTTCACGAGCCAGATGAATGGAGACTGTTCATTGATTCATCGAAGAAGAGTCTTAAAGCTGTTTTACTGCATAATGGCAATGTTTTGCCATCAATTCCAGTTGGTCATGCAGTCCATATGAAGGAAACCTATGACAACATGAAACAACTTTTGAGGTGCATAAACTATGACCAACATCAGTGGCAGCTTTGTGGCGATTTGAAGGTGGTTGCTCTCTTGCTTGGTCTGCAGACTGGATACACAAAGTACTGCTGTTTTCTCTGCGAATGGGATAGTCGTGCAAGAGATTCCCACTACATCAAGAAAGATTGGCCACTCCGACAGTCATTGGAGCCTGGGAGGAAAAGTGTTTAGCATCCACCACTTGTTGAATCAAGGAAGATTTTGTTACCACCCTTACACATCAAGCTGGGTCTGATGAAGAACTTTGTCAAGGCCATTGACAAAACACAAGCAGCTTTCAAGTACCCCCATGGAAAATTTCCAAGGTTAAGTGAAGCTAAGATAAAGGAAGGTGTCTTTGTTGGTCCTCAGATTCGTGAACTTCTTCGAGATGATGCATTTGACCATGCACTGCGTGGCAAGGAAAAGACGGCATGGAAAGCCTTCCAGTTAGTGGCAATACATTTTCTCGGAAACAACAAGGCAGACAACTACAGGTTGTTGGTGGAAAACCTCCTCAAGGCATACAAAAGCCTTGGTTGCAACATGTCACTAAAGATACATTTTTTGCACTCTCATCTAGATTTTTTTCCACCGAACTGCGGAGCAGTGAGCGACGAGCACGGCGAGCGATTTCACCAGGACATTGCAACAATGGAGAAACGCTATCTCCATTAGATATGGAGCAAATGGAGCCCATCAATGCTTGCAGACTATTGCTGGACAGTGACAAGAGATGCTCCATTTAATGAATACAAGAGACAAGCCAAGAAGCGCCGAGTAGACACTGAATAGGACTAAACTATGTACATAATAGTTTTTCGCCTTTTGTTTCATAATAAATTTTATTTATATAACCCTTTTGCTGATTTTTAAAGTATTACATAAACAGGACAGGTGAAATATTATCATGTAAAGCAACCATAAACACATGAAAAGACCTAGGTTTACAATTTATGATTAAAACTCTACTATCTACACAATATACATAGACATAAAATGTAAAAACTTAAATATCTTAGAAACAGTAGCCAATCAGTTGTTTTAATTGTCATATTTGAATTCAGCACATCAATATACATAATAAATAGCACATTTTATCTCTGAAGCAGACGACTTCTCAAAAATTTTAGACCAGTGATATATTTTTTTTTAAGATAACACTGCCACTTAAAAAGAAAAGCAAATAAAAGCAAACAGTCCATTCCATTCCTCCCACAATTTTTTTTCCTTCTAGTTTCCCCCCCACCCCCAAATGGACTCAAAGTTCATATATGAACAGCTTTGTAACCTCAGATGGCATCCCCTTTTCATACTACCAAGGGAGACAGGAAATAGAAACATTAAGAAAGGGGTTCTATACAGATCATTATCCTTACCCAGTCATGAGGAAACATCGGGGTAAAGATTTTTTTTTAAATGTTAAGTGACAGAGGAGATAATTTCCATAAGACCATTTGATAGGAATGACCCATAGTCTCCCCTTCAGGAGAGTCCTACATCACTTTGGAAATACATTTCTGTGGCACAAAACTCAACTTTGGCTCCATATCTAGTATAACATATATTTGATACCTACACAGTGACTTGAAATAGTAGGTCACGAAAACGGTGGAGTGTTAAATAATGATGAGCACAGGTCAGTTCTACAAAGCAATCTGGATAGCTTGGTAAGTTGGCCTGACTTGACCAACATGTATTTGAATATAGCCAAATGCAAGAACACACATGTAGGAACAAAGCATGTAGGTAACACCTACCATATGGAGACTATTTTGGAAGACAGGTGACTCACAGGGATTTAGTGGTCATGGTAGCCAACTAACTGAACACCAGCTCACAGTGTGATGTGGTGGCTTAGAGAGAGAATACAGTCATTGGTTGTACAAGTAAGGGAATGCTGAGTAGGAGTAGGGAGGTGGCATTAGTGAGACCATAACTCGAATAATTGATTCTACTTGTCGTCTCCATGCTATCAAAAAAGCGTGTTGACAGACTGGAATTGGAAATGGTACAGAAGAGACCTACAAGAATTATCTGAGCTCTGACACACTTCTTTTTACACTGATAGGCTTAAGAAGCTCAGTCTATTTTGATAATCCAAGTTAAGAGATGACTTGATCACTGTCTATAAATACCCTTTGGGAAAAATATTTGGTAGTAGAGGGCTCTTCAGTCTAGCAAAGGTCCAATGGCTAAAAGCTGAAGCTAAACAAATTCAGACTACAAATAAGATGCATTTTTTTTAACAGTGAGGGTAATTAACCATTGAAATAATGTATCTAGGGATAGATTCTCCCATTACTTGAAGGCTATAAATAAAAATTGGATGCTTTTTCTAATAAGTATGCTCTAGCTCAACCAAATGTTATAAACTTGATGCAGGAATTATTGGTTGAAATTCTGTGTCCTGTGGAGATGGTCAGATTAGATCCCTTCTGGCCTAAAAACAAAACAACAAAAACCCAACCTTAAAACTCAATTGCTCTATAGAATTAATAAGTTAAACTTTTTATTGAGGACCATTTTTTCTCATATTTTCACTTCCAAATTCCTGCCTATGGTAAAACAATGCCACAAGCTTAGTGGCATACTCTGACAAATGGGACAACAGGAGGGAGCTCATGTATCCAGCAATGTCTTCTCTTCCCTCAGTTGGTTTCTAAAGTACTAGAAGAAAAATCTACTCCTCAT
This sequence comes from Emys orbicularis, assembly GCF_028017835.1. Lineage (NCBI taxonomy): Eukaryota > Metazoa > Chordata > Testudines > Emydidae > Emys > Emys orbicularis. The sequence continues at coordinate 47,579,540 of NC_088690.1, forward strand.
TAAACCCAAGGTAAGATACCTATGGAGTTGAGAAACAGCGTTTAGTTGCTGTGACAGACCCAGACCAGTGGGGTACAGGAGTCTGGTAGAGGGCAAATATACTGGACACTGGATGAGTAGTTTTCTGTTCCCTGAGTGACCAGACCTATTGGGATCCAGGAAGTGGGCGGGCAAAGCCCGCCCACTGCTAAAGGATCCCCCCCAGCCTAAGGGGGGGTCCACAGGACCTGGAGACCAAAAAATTATGGGGGACAACTAATAAAAGAACAGGGACAGGAGTGAGGTCAAAGGGTCAAACGAAGCGAACCAGATGGGGACACCGAGCAGAGAACCCCGGATACGCGGTAGAACTCCCGCACATTTCCGCCGGATCCGTGAGGGGGGTGCCGTCCTCTGCTAGAAGGCAGGTGACGTGCTTTTTGGCCCCCCTCTTTTTTCTCCAGGGCGTAGAAGAAGCGGGAGCCGCGATCCATCTCCCGAAGGAGGCGGATGCGGGATCGAACAAAGGCACCTCGGGCCCGATGGTCCTCGAGGGTCCGGAGCTCTTCCCGCTTCTCCTGGCACGCTCCGCAGAGGGATGGATCACCGGGGCTGGCGGCCAGACGCCTCTCCAGCTCTAAGACCTCCTGTTCCAACTGCTCTATCGCCGCATCCCTCCGTCGGCTGGCGCCCCGGGTGTAGTCACGGCAGAAGAGCCGGGCGCGCACCTTCCCCAGGTCCCACCACCGCCGCGCCGAGGGAAAGGCACGCCGCTGCCCTCGCCAGGCCAGCCAGAACTCCCGGAAGGACGCCACGAAGCCCACATCCTCCAACAAGCTATTATTAAAGTGCCAATAGGCCGGCCCCGGCCTCTCCGCGCAGAGAGAGGCTGTCACGGTGGCTAGATGGTGATCTGAAAAAGGGGCCGGCCGGACGCTGGAGGAGTGGGCCCGGGAAAGATGGAAGCGTGACATATAGATGCGGTCCAACCGGGAGTGGTACGACCGATGGACCTCCACCCGGACAAAAGTGAATGTCGAAACGTCATCCGGGTGGTGGTCGCGCCAGACGTCCACCAGGGAGTGATGTTCGACGATCTCCCGGAGGACATCCGCGGCGGCTGGGTGCTGCTCGGTCCCCGAGCGGTCCCGTTCCTCAAGGGTGGCGTTAAAGTCCCCGCCCAGGACCAGGCACTCGCGAGGATCCAAGGTGCCGAGGAAGGCGGACGCCTGCTGATAAAAACACAACCTCTCCGGGCCCAATGTCGGGGCGTAAACGTTGACGAGATTAACCACATGCCCCTCCATGCGGACCCGGAGGTGCAGCAGGCGGCCTGGCACAGCCTCGGCGACCCCCAGCACCTCGGGCCGTAGGTCGGGGGAGAACAGGGTCGCCACTCCAGCTGTACGAACTGTGAGGTGGCTAAAATAGACCCTGTCCCCCCACTCCAGCTGCCAGCTAGCTTCAGCGGCCGGATCCGTATGGGTCTCCTGCAGGAAAATCACAGAGTACCCCCCCTCCCGAAGGAAGGAGAGCACCTGGCTCCTGCGGAGACCCATCCTACAGCCCCGGGTGTTCAATGTTGCAAAGATGATCGGTGCCATCAGGAGGGCTGGGGGGGATCCTCGCCGGCAGAAACGCCCACGGCCTCCATTGGGCCGCGCAACAATCCGTGACCTACCCCGTAGGCGATTAAGGAGTCACGGAAGAGGCGGACCCGTTGGTAGGCCGCGGCGGCCTGCCTCCCGGTCCTCTTACCCTCCCCCATGAGGGCCCTCGCGGCCCAGAGGATTTGATGAAAATCCCCCCATCGCTGGAGTGCAAGCTGTACCTTGTTGCGTGAGCCACGGACGTCCTCAAGAAACTCTCGGAGCTCCTCTCTCAGCGTATGGGGGGGGTGGGGTTACCGATCTATGGCTATCCCCCAGCGGGGCCCCTGTCACAGCCCCGTGGCCCACCAAGACGGGCAAGCAGGGGGCAGACCCTCGACGTGGCGTCCGATGGGCTGGCGCCACGTGGCCCGCCTCAGACGCTGGCTCAATGGGGGGCGGCGGAGGGAAAATAGCAGCCCCTGGTGGGTCGGGACAGGGAAAAACAAAGGCCGCTCCTTGGGGGTCATCCTCTGGGATATGGAAGGAGACAGCCCCAGGGGCGGCAAAAAGCATCACGGGAAGTGGAGGGGACAGGGATGGGGTCAGTGTCAGGGGTAGGGCTGGAATCAGGAATAGGGACAGGGGAAGGGGTGATATTGGGATCGGGGGTCCCAGCAGCCAGGCCACTGGGTGTGGGGGGTAACACCCCGCAAATGGGCTCAGGGATTTGCGGGGAGGGAGGTGGGCCCTCGGCGATGCCGGGCTCATGCTCCAAGGCAGATGGTAAGGCCACGGCATCTGTAGGTGGAGAATCAACGATGGGGCCCCCACCCGGGAAGGAGGTTGGCTGCCCCTCAGCCACGAGGGAGTCCCCTGGCGACTCGGGTCCCGGCTGCGTGGCACTGGCCGTTGCCTCAAGAGGCTCGGCGGCTGCTAGCGGGGTGCCATCTGCGGCCTGGTTGGTGGAAGAGTCCAGGGGCTCCTCGGAGGTGGGAACGGAGGCAGTGGATAAGGGGATGGAACACGGGGAAAGGGGGGCCGAGGCGAGGTCGTTCAAATCGAGGCCCATTGGCAGAGGGTCGTCCTCCCCCTGGGTAACCGGGGTCAGACCCAGGGCCTCGATCTCCTCAAAAATGGAGGGGAGATCACCTTCCACCACCCCAGGGTTCTCCCCGCCAGCACCCAAAGCGACGCTCGCCTTGGTGCTTGCAGGGGCTTCAGATTGTAAGGGGACGAGAGGGGCCTCAGCAGGGGCTTCCATAGGAAGGGACTCCGGAGGAGGGGCGATATTACCTTCCAGTGCTGCCACGGCATCCCCAGCCGGCACCATTGAATTGGAATCGGCAGGGGGCAAAGCGGAAGGCTCGGCATCGGTGCCCCCCTTCCTGGTCTTCCGGGGGGCTACCGCATCAGGTGGGAGGAGCGGAGCTCGAGCCTTCCGCTTGCCCCGCTTTCCCTGTACTAAGGACCAGCCCTCCATGGCATCATCTGGGGGCTGGCTAACAGGTGTTGGGTCAGGGAGCAAGGGCGAAGGCTTAGGGACTCGGGGAGGTAATGGTGGGGTAGCATGTAGGAGAGAGGATTCTCCCTGGGGCATGCCCTCTTCTATGCCCGGCGGTATCCCTACCTCACCCTCCTCCACAGGCCCTGCCAGATCGCAGAAGGCAGAGGCGGGGCCCTCCTGCTCGTCTAGGCGCACTGGGGGAGATACCCCTTGGGCCCGAGCGGGAGCATTGGTGGGCCGGAAAGGAGGAGGGGCGGCTTCGGGCGCCGGGCAGCTAGGGGCGCCGGCGATGACGGGGCCGGCGCCCTGCCGGGGCTCGGGGGTCCCGGATGTCCCTCCGTGCTGGGCCAAGGGGCAGTCCCTCCGGGCGTGTCCCATCGCCCGGCAGAGGTAGCACCGGGCCTCCCCCGTTGAATAATGCACCCGGTAGCGGGCCCCCTGGTAGGGGACCAAGAAGGACCCCTCGAGCGCCTCACCGTCACGTGCCGCCGGCGGCAGTTGTAACTGTACCTGCCGGCGGAACGAGAGGACATGATGGACGACGGGGTCTTTGCAGCCCAACGGGAGAGGGCTGACCACGGAGATCGGCCTCCCCAGGGTAGAGAGGGCGGGTAACAGGGCGGCATTAGGAAGGAAGGGAGGGACAGAAGGCAGGACCAATCGGGCGCCCAGGTCTTCGAGCGGCTCCAGGGGGACGAACACGCCCCCCACCGCCAGGCCCTTCTCCACCGCCTCCTGGGCGGCGGCCTCCGATGCTAGGAAGAAGACGACCTTTCCGTACATCTTGGAGGCCGCCACAATGGCCGTGGGCCCCACCACCCTCGCCAACGCCCGCACGTAGGTTTCCACGTGGGGCGAGGCGGGTACCAGGAGGCAACGGACGCCGTGCTTCCTAGTCAAGGTGGGGAAGGGGCCCCGGCCACTATAGATGGTAGCGGAGGCAGTGGTTGATTGAGATGACGTACCGGCAGGCGGGGGGGCCGCCCCTACCTGGGCATATGCCCTGGGGGCCGGGGGAGGGACACCTACAGAGCTGGTGGAGGGAACAGCGGGGAGGGATGTCGCGGCCGATGGCGGGGCTGTGGCAGTGGGGGCAGCCCCCGCCATGGAGGGCCTGGCCTTCTTGGCAGGGCCTTTACCTTTCTTTGTGCCCTGGCCCTTCCTGCCGGCTGGGGGGGCTTCCCCAGAGTCGGAGGGAGCGAGGGACGTGGCAGCAGCGGAGGTCACCTCGGTATCTGCCGCTGCCGGCACTCCAGCAGGGGCGTTAGCAGGTGGCACGGCAGCGGCGGTTGAGGTAGATACTATGGGGGACGATGGTGGGGCGGGTGGAAGAGGGGCAGCAGGGTCTGCCCGAGAGGTCCCACTTGCCTCGTCCCCTGCCATAATGAGGACGGGGGCAGAACAAACACCGGAGGGGGCTGGGAGAGGGGAAGCAGGTCGACCACTTCTCCCCGCTAGGCTGCAGGCAGGGGAGGAGGGCGCCAAAAAGGGGTGGGCTGGATGGGAGCGGGACTATCAAGGGCTAGGGGTCAGTCACTGACTCGGGGAGGGTTTCCGGCTCCTCTAGTCGCACCAAGGAAGGGGGAATATAACAGCATTGGGGGGTGCAGTGAGACAAGGTCAAACTAAAACGGGAAGGGGCACAAGCGCAAGGGAGGGGACATGGGCGCACGAGGGGAGGGGCTAATCAATGCAAGGGGACCGCAGGGGGAAGGGGAACAATCAGGCGGGAAATGGGGCAGAGGAACCACGGGGCTAGCTTCAGAGGCTGGGGCGGGTCAAACAAACAAAGGCTGCAGAGGGAAAGGGCGGGGCAGGCAAACAAGCTGGAGCTAGCAAGGGGCTGGGGCAAAGGGGAGGGGTAAAAGGCAGCAAGGGGCAAATGCGTAGGCAGCAGGGGCAAAGCTGGGGGCTTGCTGCAGGGGGGAGGGGGTCAGTCGAAAAGGGGGGGGAACGTGCACCCACGTGTGCTTGCAATGAAAATAAAGTCTTTGGAAGCTGGCTGCTGTATCAGGCCCAATGGTGGCAACAGGGCATAGCAAGCCTAGGTGAGCAGCTGAAATCCCAGAGGTAGGAGTTTGAGGCAGACGGTGAGTAGCCGGTGGGGGTGGTGGAGGGGGCAACGATGATGGTGGTGGTGGGGGTCGGGGGGGACACAGATGGACCAGGGGGCAGGCTCCACGCCACACTCCCTGTGTCCCCACAAACACAGTCTAGACCCCCACCACAAGAGCACAGTTCAAAAGTTACTCAGTCCGTAAGGGCCCCCTCCACGGTGGTCTGTGGAATTCCTACGCGCTCCCCCACTGGTAGATGGTCTTCTTCTTCTCCTCCTCCTCGGGGCTTCAGCAGCTCCCAGCAGCAAACACAGCAGCTCCAGGCAGCAGTCCTGTGGCCAGCAGGAAGGACCCCTCTCAGGTGGAGATGGTGGTGGTGGTGTCCACAGCAGCAGGAGCAATGGCTGGGGTTTCTCCCTCCCCTCCTCTGGGGAATGGGCTAGCAGCCCCCCCCAAGGGGCTGTAACTGGAGCAGCAGCAATCAAGGGTGCGGGGGGTCTAGCAGCCAGCCAGCAAGTAGGTAGCAGAGAAGGGAGGGGGGGGGGGGGTCTGGCCCAGCCAGGGGAGTAGCTGGAGCAGCAACAGTAGCTGCAGTTGTAGGGAGAGCCCAAGGCCTAGTAGCAGGAGGAGCAGGCCCCTACCTTCCTCCCTCCAAGCCAGAGGGCTACAGGAGAGCAATCTATGGGACAGATCTATTAGTTCCAGGTCAAGCAGGGTTTCTGTTCCCTGAGTGACCAGAGCAGGGGCTGTACTAGAGTAATCAGGAACCTGATTGAACCAGTTAAGGCAGGCAGGCTAATTAGGACACCTGGAGCCAATTAAGAAGAAGCTGCTAGAATCAATTAAGGCAGGCTAATCAGGGCACCTGGGTTTTAAAAAGGAGCTCACTTCAGTTTGTGATGTGAGTGTGAGGTGCTGGGAGCAAGAGGCACAAGGAGCTGAGAGTGAGAGGGTGTGCTGCTGGAGGACTGAGGAGCACAAGCATTATCAGACACCAGGAGGAAGGTCCTGTGGTGAGAATAAGGAAGGTGTTTGGAGGAGGCCATGGGGAAGTAGCCCAGGGAGTTGTAGCTGTCATGCAGCTGTTACAGGAGGCACTATAGACAGCTGCAGTCCACAGGGCCCTGGGCTGGAACCCGGAGTAGAGGGCGGGCCCGGGTTCCCCCCAAACCTCCCAATTGACCTGGACTGTGGGTTCTTCCAGAGGGGAAGGTCTCTGGGCTGTTCCTCAACCCACATGGTGAATCTCTGAGGCAAGAAAATCTGCCAATAAGCGCAGGACCCACCAAGATAGAGGAGGAACTTTGTCACATTGTTTATTGTGATGTTACCTTTGTTCCAAGGTCAGTTAGTTTACAATGAAGTGGATAGGGATTTCAGAAGCACTGTGCCTGTAGAGAAACAGAAAAAAAACCTAAAGGTAGTTTGCCTATGTTTTAGGGATCTCAAAATTACTTTGGCAGCCTAGAAATCAGATTGCAACAGACAGAAACCATTCAGTTTTCTCTAAACTGCTGTCTGATGTTTTGTTTGCAGTGAGACCGTTGAGATTCTACAGCAGGAAAAAAAGATGGGAAAACCATCAGCTGGTGTAGATTTAACTCACATTTAACTAAAATATATCTAGGTATAAATTATGGATGTGCATAGATTTAATAATTTTTATGTACATTTTACAACTGCAATGAACATATGAGAGTGAGAGAGGGTGACCTGTTTGAAATGCATTACTATTTCTCTGTATCAAGAGCCTCATCTCAAAGGCCCAGCATTCATACAGAAGAGGAGCATTATTCATTCCCATCCCTCCTTGTCCACCTCCAGCTCTTCTTAACATTCTTGCTAAAGCTTTTAATTAAAAATAATATTCATAGTCATAGTGCATCTTCAGATGTTAGAATTAGGGACAAAGAACCATCATCGAAATCACATGCAACATTAACAATATTCTTATTCCAAAACTATGCCATCAGCACCACAATATTCATTCTGTTCAATCAAATCTATCCTAAGGAATCCTCTATAATCAATCCTATAGCAACACCAACCTCTCAGTGTCTGACCCTACTGTTATTGTACCTACCACTATAAATAAATAGAAAATATAACAATGTAGCACATAGAAGACTAGGCTGCATTAAATTCCCCATTGACATAAAAAGGCTTTCATAGTAAAATAGAAAAGGGCCAGGGGGAGGGGGAGAGAATCACTTTAATTGTAGAACTGTGAATGTTGTTCCAGCTCATACTAATGCCTCTTACTCAATTCTCTTTCACCCTCACGGGGTAAAATGATAGTCCTTTTTGGGGGGGGAGGGAAGCCTAGAAAACTTTGGCACATGGGTGCCAAAACAAGAAAGAAAAAAGTTTCAACCCCACTGAAAAATTAACTAGTAGTGGGATTTATTTGCACAGCACCTATATTGTAGTTATAAAGCACAAATTATTTGTGGCAGTTTGGGATCATTTAGAGGCAGAATTATAATCACTGAGCCTGCATCTCTCACCTTCATCAACGTTTTCGTGAGTAGCATGAGAACATGGGTCTCTCTTATATCTCTGGTATGCACTTTTGTCTCTGTTCTCACTAATCCATTTCTCTTGTCTGCATACAGTGCATTTAGGAAGGTGGATACTAGCTCACCAGCACGGATATTGCTATTGATTTGCTTAAGACTTGTGTATGTTCTTTTCAATTGAAAGTCTAAACTTTCTTCCAATCCTTCTTTGTTGCACTGCTCAGCAGTAAGGAGTGCAGATTGTGAATGGTAAGTTACTTGGTAGAATCCGATATCTATTTTTCCAAAGGATAAGTTAAATATTAAAAAAGGAATATATTGAAGAGGTATGAAATATTCTAACCCAATTGCTGAAGAACATTATTTTAATACAGAACCTCTTAACAATTCTTGACAGTTGGACTCTTATCTATTGCCTCATAATTAGTGTCAAAAGTTCAAAGTTGGGTGCAGTTCAGGTCAGTATCCAGGAACTGAGAGAAATATTAAAAGCTTCTCTACTACCCAGATCTCCTGAGCTGAATCTGCAAAACTGAACAGGAAGCATCATGTTCTCAGAATATTCGTATGAGATTTCCTATACACCCTGCTTCCAGTAGAAGACACCACTTAGCTATTTTCATGGTATTTTGGTACTTCTGCTGCACTTTCACAATAATTTGGAAATATGCTATCAAGATTATGATACACATAATACAATTCAAGATCATCTGTAAAAATGGATGAAGTATGAGAGATTGTGTTCTGATTTTATCTTCACTTTTTTGTCTATTCCTGCTCAGAGCTTCCCTCAGACTATCAAATAGTCTTTTGGGGACATATGCATTCTTCATCTGACTTTTTAAACAAAACATTAAAAAAAATGTGTGAATTGAAGTTCTAAAAGATTAGCATTAATAGGACTGGCCTGAGCCCAGTACCATGTGGGTACAAATAACACAAAGTTCCGTATACAGCGCTCTCACTCTCAATCAGTTGCAGCTCCTGTGCTTCTCAGCAGAAATAACCAATTTTGTCAAACAATGTTGTGGGTTTATGCTAGAGAGGATTAGAAACATGAATGAAACTAGCAGACTCATTCACTTGTGACCTTAAAGAAGATTTGAACTCTGAAGTCTAGAGAGAGGAAAAGTTACAGAAAAATTATCCCATTCACCAAATCCCCATCTGAGTTTTGCTTTAGTAGAAACTGATGTAATTCTTCAGACTGTTAAAGAAGGATAAAATCATGTCATGTGTTTCACCTATCTGTACAAAGGTAACCAAACCAACTAATTTCTGTATTTAAGCCAAACATAATTTAGTTGAATAATGCAAATTTGCTACTGTTTTCTTGTTATTCTCTCTCACGCACTAATATGTTGGACTGTATTGGTTTCATTATCAATCTGGTCATGAAAAGAGTTGTTTATTGATGAAAATCACAGTAAAACCCATTCTAGCTTTGCTGATTAAATCTACTGCAAAGTCTTGTATGACAAACTTACTCAAAAGCGTTTGTGGCTAGAGCAGAGCAAGAAAGGGTTCAAGGAACAGAACAGAAAATGTTATTTCATCAAGACAAATATTTTGTGGAAACATATTGGTTTTGATCATAAAAAGCTGGGAAAGTTTCTCAGATCCAGGATGGTATTTTAGGGTAGAGGGAGTGAAGAAGGAAAGAAAGAATAGGCCAATGGTTAGGGAACCCACCTAGGATGTCAGAAATTCAAGTTATGTCCCTGGTCAGAACCAGGCAGTTTAACTACCAGGAGTGGCGCACTCTTCTGTTTTTAAATTTTTCACACCAAAAAATATCTTAATTTTCATTCTGCCTTAAGTGTAAACAGATCCCAAAACTTCAACATTTGAACTAAATGAAGCTGTTGTTTTCCATCTAGCTGTGGAACAATCCACAGTTGTTTGCTTTTCTTATTGTTCTCATATTAAAAAGCAAGTTGCTAATGCCCCTTAATGTTTTACGGTTGAGCTTCTGGTTTTTTTTTTTGTTTTGTTTTTTTTTTTATAAAATTTTAATCAGTTTGATTCTTGTGAAAGTGATTGGGAGAGCTCCAGGCATTTTCCTCTGATCAGTCTAAATTCCTCTTGTTCTTTTGGTGACAGAAGATATAGAGATTGGAATCAGCAGGACTGCTTCCTTACTTTCTTGTGTTTCTTGCAAAGACCAAAATCTTGTATGCTTGTCTGTGAAGACTTAGTACAGATCCTTTGGCAAAGATCAAAATATGAGCGGGTAGAAAAGAAGTAGTGATTTGTTATGGAACAGTAGGAAGTGCTGTAGGATGAAAGAAAGAGGCAGGTTCCAGCAAATAAAACAACTTATAAAAATTAGCAAGCATTCCATGGAAGTGAAACCCAGGTGCATACACAGTTCTGTTACATGAAAAACTTATTCAAAATCCTCACAGGGAACAGGAAAAAAAGTGAGAGGAAAGGGGAAAAAAAGAAAAGAAAAACAGTGTCTTTGGAAAACTGATGCTATTAAAGATGAAAAATGGGTTGATTTACAAAATCAAAAAAGTATGCTGGTTATATGGAACACTAGGAGTTTGTATCTATTCACTACCATTTGTGCCATTATTGTTGTTACACTATTGTAAGCAGGGTCTCCCTTTTGATAGCTATTTCTTTTACAATGTACCATTCACATTACTTTTTATAAAATGAGGTTCCGGTCTGAGGAGTTACCTGGTCTGTACATTCGCTCTGAAGCACCTGGCATTGGCCACTGTTAGAATACAGAATACTGGGGTAAATGGACCTTTGGTACAACCTTGTATGACCATTCTTATGAGTGATTGTGGAGGAGTGGCATGTTTTTATGCGGTACATCTGCATCTCATGGATGTTCAGATATATCTGCTGACTCTTAGCCAACACAGCTAAGAAGGTGCGAGCTGGAGTTTTAATCAGTTAAACCTGTAAATCCCACTAAGAGCAAGGGGGTTGCACAGGTGTCACTGAGAGCAATATGATTGTTCAAATGTAATAGAGAGCAGAATTTGGCCTGAGATCTTTTATTGTTCCTGGTGATACATGACAAATAAAGAACCCACCTTAATTCTCAGATCCCACGTGAGTAAGCAGGGCTGGCAATTAGAAGAAACATTTTTTACTTGTACACTGTGTCAATTTCTTCTGTAAATCATCATTAAGAAACACTAAATGTAGAAGCCCAAGATACCTTTTTACATAGGATTTCCAAAGCAAATCCATGATTAAGAAGACTATGTAAAACTTACACATTTGAACAATCATATTTAAAAAAAAAAATTCAAACTTTCCATGTATAGATACCACCAAAGCAACACATTTTTCCTTTAGTTTGTGTGCGCGCACGGGAAATGGTTTGCCATTTTTGGAATTACAGGAAAAAATAACTTTATTGTTGGAGTACAAAAATATCTTAAAGCTAAAGGTCTAAATAAAAACTGAAATTAGGCATGCAAGTAATTTTTAACAAAATAGCTGACAGGACACTATCTTAACTAGATGGTAATATCGGTCATCTAAAAGGGTATACAGAACTTCCATAGACTTAAGACGACTTAGACTTCAGTCTATCCTGTGCTTTGCTGCACACTGGGCTACCCACATTTGCCATCCTTGCCTGTCAACTACCCTTCTCTCCAAATCTTCCCATCTCATGTTGAGGTGCTTGATGTCATTCAGAACTGTTCATTTCCATGTTATTCATGGTCTTCCTCTCTTTCTTCTTGCATTTTCTGGCCTCCATTCAAGGGTGGTATTTGGTAAGCATTCTTTTTCCACTCTGAGCACATGTCCAAGCCACTGATATCTTCTTTTGTAGATTATTTGTGAGAGGGTGCCTTGTCCAGTAATTTTTCTGACTTCTTCATTCATCTTCCTATCTCTATATGTTGTTCCCAATATCTTCTCAGACACTTGTGATGAAATGCATCCAGCTTTTGCATATCTTTCTTGGTAAGTTGCCATGTCTCACTACTATATGTTGGGATGGCAATAACAGTTGCTTTGTACACATTCAGTTTTGTTTTGAGGGAGATGTTTTTGAGTTGCCAGATATTTTTGAGTCTTCCAAATGCAGCATTTGCCTTCCCAATTCTTCTTATTTCTTCCTTGGAACTAGTACTATCTTGGCTGATGGTACTTCCAAGATGCATAAAATTGTCCACATTCTCCAGTGTCTCTTCTTTGATTGCTGTCCCTATAGTCCCTATTAGCATAAAGAGTCACGGTAAAAGCAAAATAAGCTTTTTAAAGTGATTTCAAATGTGTAAAATGGAGGCTGTATGCAGGAAAGATTATATATTTAATATAAATGACTTGAAAAGCCATGGGAGACTTTAAATACTTTTGTAGATCCCTCCTCCACTTTTATATTAGCTTTTTGTCTAAATTCACATTGATCCAAGTTTTTAAAACATGCAGTGATAAACTGAGTGTATTTAGTAATAAAAGTTCTAGGTAATGCTCTCTTACATCAAACAGGAGTATTAAATTTATACTTTCATTGTCCTAGGTGTATAACACATTTCATAAAATGTGTCTTGTGGAAGGAGTGAATAGGGAAATTTGACTTTGTCGGTATCTAGCATAGCTACTTAGGTAATTCATTAGTTAGATTGCCCTCACCAAATGGGTCTGATTGATGCATAAAGAGAAAATGTATTAGGGAAACACTAAGATAATTTCTCTACTTTCTGTTTGCTTTTTTCAAAGCTGAAATATGGGGGATTGGCAATGAGATATTTCACCATCAGATAACCAATATAAACTCAACCCTGGTTAAATTTAAGCCATTAGCATTAGATGTCACTTTGGGACACTGTTAGATGAGCCTGATGGCCTCAATCCAGTTTCAAGACGACATTTGTTCAATAACATTGAGCCCAAAAATTATGATCAGGGTTCCTGCCCTGAACAACCTGAAGTCACCTGGAGACAGGGAAGGAAGTGGCCGTGTTGAATTTGGAGACCACAGAACAGATTCTGGCTAAGTCATTAAGTTCCATTTAGATTCCTCTTTTCTGAATCAACAAGAATTCTTTCTGAGAAATGAACACCAATGTGTAGTTTCATTATTAGTGCAAAAGATGCAGCCTACCTCCTTCCCCATTCTGCATTCAGCCAGCGCTGCAGTTTTCCTAACCTATTGTGCAGGGCCTGAAAAGCCAGCAAATTTGGCCTCTTGGGGGTTTCCCCCAGTATAAGGGAGATTTTGTCTGGTGACCTTGGGCTGGTGGAATGGCCCTATGCTGCCTGCTAGGGAAGAATCGTGTCTGGAACGCACTGTTTCCCATCTACTCTGGGCTGCATTCAAAGACCCATAGAGGTCCATTATAGCAAAATATAAATTTGAGCACTCCTATGAACCCCAGAATCTGGAAAGTTCATAAGGTTACCTCTGCACCTCTACCTCCATTCCTGCATTGAGCTTAGCACAATCAAAATGGTGATTCAGAGCCGTTTCATTGTATGAAATTATATTACAGATGGTCTCCACAATTTGAACCTCCCTTATGTTTTCAACAGGGATTTGTGAATACTGGTGCTGGATCATGCCAAAGTGCTGTGGCATTCTGGTGAACATATAAGGTGTAACTTTGGAATGTGACAGACACTACAAAATTCTGAACACTTATGCCCTTCTAAGCCTTTTAGATACACATTATCAAAGGTGCCCACTAATTCTGGATGCCCATCTTGAATCAGTTAGCTGTATCAAGCTGGCCAAACAGGCACTCATAATTAGACGACATGTAGATAGCTAGGCCTTATTGTTCATCACAATCAGCATATTTGTTGTAATAGTGTAGTTTCAAAAAATTGAGAAGGGATCTAGATAATCTTTTTATGATTGCCCCTAGAAAAAAGCAGTTGTTAGATTCCTTTAAGATGGAAAAATGCAAGCATATTTTACCTCTAGGAATGCCACCTGCAGCATTGTATTTTTCATGCAGGGAGAATCTCATTTATGGACAAACCAGATCCAGCACAGCAACAGTTTTATAAAGTCTAGTACAGCTAATTTTTATGTCCATATAAATTAAATATGTTCTCCTCAGTTTGCATGTTTTTATTTGGAGTTTTAGATTTCTCATGTTTGTGAATATGCTTTTCCCTGCTTAATCTAGTTTAAATGATTGCCATACATTCTACATGAGGATGCTTGGAGAGGCTCAGTTATAGCTGAAACAGAATGCAGTTGCCCACCTGTTAGGTAGTATTAGTTAAAGGAAACATTGCTAATGCACTAACTTCATAGTCAGATCCAGCTGCAGTTCCTGCAGTTGACAAGCTGAGCAGAAACTGCAGAGAGCTACCTAGAGATATACTTCCAAATGTCATTTAATTTAGATCATCTGGGAGCTCACATTTTGTCCTTGCTTTTAGCAAATATTCTAACAAGTGAATGTACTGACTTTCCGCTATTCGTGCCTGCTTCCCCTCAAAGCATAAGTCCCTAAATGGATCCCTAGTCAACCTTTTAAAATAATTATGAAATAAACATATATACATCTGTAAAAGCAGCAGAGTCCTGTGGCACCTTATAGACTAACAGACGTATTTGAGGATGCATGTGTAAGGGGACTGTTGCCCCCTTACTAACATTCAGTGGGGGTGTTTTGATTGGCTTGCTCCCAGTACTAAAAGGGGAAGGGTCGATGGCAAATCAGGAGCCTGAGACTGACAGTCCCCAGGAACAATGGGGAGAGGCCAATGCTCCAGATCAGCCTGATTGACAGGGCGGGCAGGCTAATCAGAGGGTCAGGAGGCGAGGGAGGTCCCGTCCTCCGTGTGAGCTGGAATTGCCTGGGTCAGACTGAGTGGGGCCGAGCTAAGGAGAAAGCAGGGGCCCAAGCTGAGCTGGAGAGCAGAACCGTGCCAGATCCAGAGGGGCCAGAGGCGCAGCCCCAAAGCCAGAGCACAGCCAGGAGAGAGCAGGGGCCTGAGCTGGGAGCAGAGCTGCAGCCCCAAAGCCAGAGCACAGCCAGGAGAGAGCAGGGGCCTGAGCTAAGTTGCTGGGAGCAGAGCTGCAGCCCCAAAGCCAGAGCACAGCCAGGAGAGAGCAGGGGCCTGAGCTAAGTTGCTGGGAGCAGAGCTGCAGCCCCAAAGCCAGAGCACAGCCAGGAGAGAGCAGGGGCCTGAGCTAAGTTGCTGGGAGCAGAGCTGCAGCCCCAAAGCCAGAGCACAGCCAGGAAAGAGCAGGGGCCTGAGCTAAGTTGCTGGGAGCAGAGCTGCAGCCCCAAAGCCAGAGCACAGCCAGGAGAGAGCAGGGGCCTGAGCTAAGTTGCTGGGAGCAGAGCTGCAGCCCCAAAGCAGAGTTACAGAAGCAGCCTGCAGAGCAGACCTGCCCTGGGAGGAGAGCTGCAGCAACCAGAGCCAGAGGGGCCAGAGAAGCAGCCCAGGGAGCTGGAGGCAGAGCAGCAGCAGCAGCCATGCTGAGGCAGAGTGGAGCTGGAGCTGGGGCTGGAGCAGTCCGGAGCTGGATGCGGTGAGCAGCTGGGGAGAGTGAGGGGGACCCTGGCAGTGGGCCCAGCGCAGGGAGATACCTCAGCCAAGAGGCCTTGCAGGCCAGACTTGGAGGGGGATCGTAACCCTGACAGGGCGGGGGCGACGCTGGGAAGAAGGGTCCTGCCACCTAGAGCCTGAGAGCGTGTGGCCACCGCCAGAACAAGTGTCCAACCCACAGCGTCCCTGCAGCACAGCCAGGGCCTGAGAAGGAGGCCCGGGACCTACAAGGAACAAACTGTGAACTGCCCTGACGTTCCAGAGACAATGCTTGTGATATTCCCTGCCTCAGAGCAGGGTGATGGGTTTCCTTTAACCTTTTCCATTTTTCCTTATTCTTTTTTAAAAGTAATTGTTAATTAAATAACTTGTATTTGCTTTAAATTGTATAAAATGATCAGTGGGTCAGGGAGGTGCCCAGTGCAAAGAGAGTACCCCGGAGTGGGGACACCCTAGCCCCTGTCCTAGGTGACCACAGCAGGGTTGGGGGTCAAGCCCCCCAGGAATCCTGGGCCCAGCCTTGTCGGGGTTTACGAGGACTCTGCCAGACAGGAGAGTGGAAGGGGAGTCCTCAAGGGCAGGGAGGCCTCTGGGTAAAGGAAGTGGGAGCGAGGACTCGGATCCTTTCATTAGCCCACTTCACCGGGGTAGTGCAGAAGCCAGGAAAGTTCCCCACAATAGCGGGACCATTCCCCCGCTTACACATGCGACAAAGTGGGTATTCACCCACGAAAGCTCATGCTACAATACGTCTGTTAGTCTATAAGGTGCCACAGGACTCTTTGCTGCTTTTACAGATCCAGACTAACACGGCTACCCTTCTGATACTACATACATCTGGTTTCAGAAGTTGCTGTTTCTGCTGTTATACATATTTTGAGTTCATACTATATTTATTAATAAATATGAAGATACAGAAAGTTGTCCGCCAAATACAAAACCTCTGGCATTTAGGCACCCTGGATGCACTTGGAAATGTTCTCATGTCCACTGCAGTAAGTATTAGCCTGGAGATTAAAAAAAAAAGATTAATTAAAATTTTCAAGCTAACAGGATTACTTTATTAATTCATCTAAGAATTCATTATATTTACTGACTTAGATAAGCAGTGTAGATCAAGAGCAGACTATACTGTTCCTAAGAGTGTAACTAATCAATTGACCACTGTTAATTTCAGAAGTTGGGATTCAAATTTTTCTCCACAGATACAGAGGTCCCAATCAAAGAACACCTATTGCATGCGGTATGCATTAAGTTTACTGCTGTGGATCCAATTCTACCCTCATTGAAATCAGTGACAAAGCTACAGCTGGAATAACAGTAAAACTCTTAAGAGGTTATATGAATATCTTAGTTCCTATTATTTACTTATTTACAACAAAAATAAAGAGCATCCATTCCCCAAAATGCATTGAATAGACAATACAAGAGCAGCTTTCTGAAGCTAAAACATAACTAAAGAGGAAAAGCCAAATACCAAACACTTTCACTAAAGGTATTGTATTTATGAGTGACTATGGATTGTGTAGTATATGGGGCCCTGATCCACAATCCTTTCTTGTGGACCCATTGGGTTTTCAGTTCCTGTTACACCTAGTTACTTTGAAGGTTCAGGCACTCAGCCTGTTACAGAGAAGGGACGCAACTGAGATTGTTGCTAATGGACATAATGCTTCCCCTTACCCCAGCATAACTAGCCAATAAACATTTCCTGTGTGTGAGCATGAGAGAGAGAGAGAGAGAGAATGAATGTGTGACACTGCTTACCCCTTTGCACAATAGCTTACATGGCAGTTGTAGATTTGGGGGTGAATTTAGGGCTTGGGAAGAAGGGAGAGATCATAGCATAGACTTAAATTCCCGATCACTGGTAGTCCTCTTCTACATGTGTGCTTTGTGCTCTTTCACACAGCAGAGATCAATATGGTTACAGTATTTCTAGATACTTTTTATAGGTTAGTCAGGTATTCATAGATTCCAAGGTCAGTGGGACCATTGTGATTATCTTGGCAGACCTCTTGTACAACATAGGCCATAGTGTTATCTGGGGTTATCTGAACCCAAAGCTATGGCAACTAATCTCTCTTTTCCAGGTGGTGTCATGAAATAAATCCGTGGGGGACGCAGCACCATCCAAAAATCTTTTTTTATTGAGTCTAAAGCATACATCAAAACGTAGCAATAGTCTAAAACAGTGGTTCACAAACTGTGGGTCAGGACCCCATTTTAATGGGGTCACCAGGGCTGTCTTAGACCTGCTGTGGCCCAGGGCCGAAGCCCAAGCCACACCGCCCAAGGCCAAAACTGAAGCTCAAGGGCTTGAGCCCTGGGCAGTGGGGCTCAGGTTATATGCCCCCTGCCTGGGATGAAGAACTTGGGCTTCAGTGTTGTGTCCCCCTCCCCCACCCATAGTGGTGGGGCTTGGGCTTTGCCCCCCCCATCCAGGGCAGTGGGGCTCTGGTGGGCTCAGTCTTCGGTCCCCCCTCCTAGGGTCGTGTAATAATTTTTATCATCAGAAGGGGGTCACAGTGCAATGAAGTTTGAGGAAAACCCTGGTCTAAAAGCACCCCAGATAGATATAGTTACCCAAAGTCTGAGATGGTATCAAGTGATTCAGTAGCAGGGTTCCTGTGGCGAGCCTTCCTCCTAGCCACTGAGGAGTTTAATGCCAGTCTCCTTGCTCATAGAAAAAACAAACTTCTCCAAAGTACCCTCTGTAACTGAACTCTTTATGAGTTATGTGCTTTGTCTGGAGAAAATCTATAATGGCCCCTAATGTGTTAGTAATCTCCCTGGCAACAGCAAATTTATTTTTCTACTTAACAGCAAAGAAACTTACAGACATAGGCACCCAGACCGAGGTCAGTTTCCAACACTTCCCTCCCCTTCTCCATGCCCCAAATCTGTCCTTGTTAGTAACACTGAAATTTGTGCAGTTGTTTTTGTTCTGTCTGTTTAAGCCAAGGCAAAATTTTCTGACTCTGTGGTGTCTTCAATTCCAGTTTATGGGGGTTAAATGCATAAGATCGCTGCGGTTCATGTCAAATCCAATTCTCTTGTAGCAATGGAATTTCCCCAAAATAATTTCTAGAGCATAGCTTTTAGAGAAACATCCAGTCTTGATGTAAAAATTGTCAGTGATGAAGAATGCACCATGACCCTTGGTGAATTGTTCCAATAGTTGGTTACCCTAACTGTCAAATTTATACTTTACGTCCAGTGATATTTGTCTAGCTTCAGCTTTCAGATATTGGATTGTGTTATACCTTTCTCAGCTAGATTCAAGAGACCATTACTAAATATTTTTTCCCCATGAGGATACTTACAGACTGTCATTAAGTCAGTCCTTAACCTTCTCTCTGTTAGACTCAAATAGCTCGATCTATTTAGCTTATCACCAGAAGGCATATTTTCTAATCCTTTAATCATTCTTTTGGCTCTTCTCTGAACCCACTCCAATTTATCAGCATCCTTCTTGAATTGTGGACACCAGAACTGGAAACAGTATTCCAGCAGAGATCACACAAATCCCAAGTACAGAGGTAAAATAATCTTTCTACTCCTAGTTAAGATTTCCCTGTTTATGCATCCAAGGATCACATTAGCTCTTTTGACCACAGCATCACATTGGGAGCTCTTGTACAGCTGATTATCCACAAATGACCCCAACTCTTCTTCACAGTCATTGCATAGAGTCCCCCATCCTGTAAGTAAGGCCTACATCCTTTGTTCCTAGATGTAAACATTTACATTTAGCCATATTAAAAATGCATATTGTTTGCTTGTGCCAAGTGATCCAGATTGCTCTCAGTGACCTGTCCTCTTCATTATTTACCACTCCCAATTTTGGGGTCACCTGTGATGATTTTATATTTTCTTCCAGGTCATTGATAAAAATGTTCACTAGTGTAGGGCCAAGAACCGATCCATGAGGGACCCGACTGAGAACACATTCTCCCAAAGGCAATTCCCGATTCACAATTGCATTTTAAGACCTATCAGTCAGCCAGTTTTAAATCTATATAATGTGTGACATGTTAATTTTATATTCTAGTTCTACCAATTCAAACACCTGACAGAAGTCTAAGTATGTTCAGTCAACATTATTACTTTTATCAACAAAAATTGTAATTTTATCAAAAGATATCAAGTTGGTTTTACAGGATCCATGAACCCACTGAGTGATCATCATCATGATTAACTATACAAACCTTATAGTTAGAGCTATATGAGCAGCTAAGTTTATGTGGGGTCCCTTGAAGTTGTTATACATTGAATTGAATCAAGCATTAATTGACAACTCAGATTATAACAGGACCGCTTGGAAATAGTGACCATAATACAATAGCATTCAACATCCCTGTGGTGGGAAGAACATCTCAACAGCCCAACACTGTGGCATTTAATTTCAAAAGGGGGAACTATGCAAAAATGAGGGGGTTAGTTAAACAGAAGTTAAAAAGTACAGTGCTAAAGTGAAATCCCTGCAAGCTGCATGGGCACTTTTTAAAGACACCATAATAGAGGCCCAAATTCAATGTATACCCCAAATTAAGAAACACAGTAAAAGAACTAAAAAAGAGCCACTGTGGCTTGGCTTAACCATGTAAAAGAAGCAGTGAGAGATAAAAAGACTTCCTTTAAAAAGTGGAAGTCAAATCCTAGTGAGGCAAATAGAAAGGAACATAAACACTGCCAAATTAAGTGCAAGAATGTAATAAGAAAAGCCAAAGAGGAGTTTGAAGAACGGCTAGCCAAAAACTCCAAAGGTAATAACAAAATCTTTTTTTTAAGAACATCAGAATCAGGAAGCCTGCTAAACAACCAGTGGGGCCCCTTGATGATCGAGATACAAAAGGAGCACTTAAAGATGATAAAGTCATTGCGGAGAAACTAAATGGATTCTTTGCTTCAGTCTTCACAGCTGAGGATGTTAGGGAGATTCCCAAACCTGAGCCGGCTTTTGTAGGTGACAAATCTGAGGAACTGTCACAGATTGAAGTGTCACTAGAGGAGGTTTTGGAATTAATTGATAAACTTAACATTAACAAGTCACCGGGACCAGATGGCATTCACCCAAGAGTTCTGAAAGAACTCAAATGTGAAGTTGTGGAACTATTAACTAAGGTTTGTAACCTGTCCTTTAAATCAGCTTCTGTACCCAATGACTGGAAGTTAGCTAATGTAACACCAATATTTAAAAAGGGCTCTAGAGGTGATCCTGGCAATTACAGACCGGTAAGTCTAACATCGGTACCGGGCAAATTAGTCAAAACAATAGTTAAGAATAAAATTGTCAGACACATAGAAAAACAAACTGTTGAGCAATAGTCAACATGGTTTCTGTAAAGGGAAATCGTGTCTTTCTAATCTGTTAGAGTTCTTTGAAGGAGTCAACAAACGTGTGGACAAGGGGGATCCAGTGGACATAGTGTACTTAGATTTCCAGAAAGTCTTTGACAAGGTCCCTCACCAAAGGCTCTTACGTAAATTAAGCTGTCATGGGATAAAAGGGAAGGTCCTTTCATGGACTGAGAACTGGTTAAAAGACAGGGAACAAAGGGTAGGAATTAATGGTAAATTCTCAGAATGGAGAGGGGTAACTAGTGGTGTTCCCCAAGGGTCAGTCCTAGGACCAATCCTATTCAACTTATTCATAAAGGATCTGGAGAAAGGGGTAAACAGTGAGGTGGCAAAGTTTGCAGATGATACTAAACTGCTCAAGATAGTTAAGACCAAAACAGACTGTGACAAACTTCAAAAAGATCTCACAAAACTAAGTGATTGGGCAACAAAATGGCAAATGAAATTTAATGTGGATAAATGTAAAGTAATGCACATTGGAAAAAATAACCCCAACTATACATAAAATATGATGGGGGCTAATTTAGCTACAACAAGTCAGGAAAAAGATCTTGGAGTCATCGTGGATAGTTCTCTGAGGATGTCCACGCAGTGTGCAGAGGCGGTCAAAAAAGCAAACAGGATGTTAGGAATCATTAAAAAGGGGATAGAGAATAAGACGGAGAATATATTACTGCCCTTATATAAATTGATGGTACGCCCACATCTCGAATACTGCGTACACATGTGGTGGTCTCATCTCAAAAAAGATATACTGGCACTAGAAAAGGTTCAGAAAAGGGCAACTAGAATGATTAGGGGTTTGGAATGGGTCCCATATGAGGAGAGATTAAAGAGGCTAGGACTCTTCAGCTTGGAAAAGAGGAGACTAAGGGGGGAATATGATAGAGGTATATAAAATCATGAGTGATGTGGAGAAAGAGGATAAGGAAAAAGTTATTTACTTATTCCCATAATACAAGAACTAGGGGTCACCAAATGAAATTAATAAGCAGCAGGTTTAAAACAAATACAAGGAAGTTCTTCTTCACGCAGCGCACAGTCAATTTGTGGAACTCCTTACCTGAGGAGGTTGTGAAGGCTAGGACTATAACAGCGTTTAAAAGAGAACTGGATAAATTCATGGTGGTTAAGTCCATTAATGGCTATTAGACAGGATGGGTAAGGAATGGTGTCCCTAGCCTCTGTTTGTCAGAGGGTGGAGATGGATGGCAGGAGAGAGATCACTTGATAATTGCCTATTAGGTCCACTCCCTCTGGGGCACCTGGCATTGGCCACTGTCGGTAGACAGGATACTGGGATAGATGGAACTTTGGTCTGACCCGGTACGGCCGTTCTTATGTTCTTATTAGAATTTCCTGTGAATCCTCACATAGTAATATATGGTATATACATCTCAAGACTTACCTTGATTTCTTAGTATCAGTGAGAATTACTAAAATGTGCCAAGTTTGAGTAAAACTGTTTCAGTATGTTTTAGTAGTACAAGTTAAGGCCCTATAGATAGGAGTTCTAACAAACTGGAAAAAAAATATTCCTCCTCTTTTTTTTAAACACACACACACACACACACACACACACACACGATAAATATTATCCATAGGGTAGCTGCAGTTTATTAGGCACCATTACCTACCTTACCTCCTCTTGATCTACAAATCCATCTTTCACAGACTTATTCTAAAATTCCAAACCCTTAAGTTACAAATAGCTGCTATTCATTCATTCATGCATTCATTCATTCAATAAAAATTCCTGCTTCAAAAGTGTTTCCTCTTCACCCCAGAGCAGTGGTGCACCATGACATTTTTAGTAAGGAATGCAATTCTACACTGGCATGCACGGTATGACCTTTCATGAGTGGTCACACTGTGCAGAGGATATATTTGTTCTACAAAATGTCATCCTCCATGCACATTTGAGGGCTGGACAGAAATAACCTCTGGGCACAGCTTGTCAGAAGTCATATTCAGGGCTTTCATGTATGTGCAATGCACATCTCCACCCCAGACTGAAATTTTCCTCCAAATTGTACCTCCCCAAGAGTTAGGATGGACAAGATTCAATCTTGGATCCAGTCACAGCTTTTCTGTGCCTCAGACACAAGTGGCCTTACCTAAGGCCATATTTATACATTGGATTCAGCCATTGGTGACCAGCAATCAATGTAGCTACACTGGTGGAAACCCCAAATGTAGATTAAAACAGTCATAATTTGCATTGGTGGCACTTACTGTTAGTTGAATTTGGGTCAAGCTCTACCAGTTTTCATTGTTTACATTTGGGGTATTCAGGAGTTCAGCTACAGCACCTCCTGTCTGATAGTTAAATCAGAGCTTATCCCAGGAATAGAAAGAATCTATGCTATATGCAATTTACACATCTCGAACTCCATCCATTTCAGTATACTTACTCCTGGCTTTTATTAGTGCAAGTGAGATGAGAATCAGTGCCAAGAACCAGCTGTGCTGAATAGGAAGCTGACATTTCCATGGTTACTTTTCAGAAGAGAACTGCACTTTGTGTCTTACTTGTCTTTGAGTATTCTTTACATCTTCCTTCTTATTTTCCTTGATGTAGCTATGTAATTACCTTTCAGTAGTGGCAACAGCAGATGCATTTTGTACTTTCTACTGAGGCAGTGTTCATTTAGGCAGTTTCAGTAACTGCATGTTACCGAGACCCAGAACTCTAGCCAGGAAGAAAAATATAAAACAAATAAAGAAGGAGCACAACAATATTTTAGTTCAGAAACTGTTTTTCTTATCAACTTTCCCCCTGACAAAACAGCAGCACAAGGGAAAGAATAAGAGGTATTTTAAATGAAAGAATGAAGAGTTCCTCACTTAAGAATAATTAAAAGGAGAAAGAATAAAATGAAACGCCCTTTGTAGTTATAGTTCTAAGGTATAAGAGTGTGTGTATATGTGTGTTTAAGTAGCACCTAATTTCCATAGTCATTGTTTTAGTAATCCTACTGAAAATGTAATTTGTAATGCTTGCATTTCACTGTCCCTAGGAACAAGAGAATCAGCAAGGTATGAAAAGTCCTTTGCTGAAAAGTGGAATGCAAGTGACAAATCAAAACTAGAGATGTGGTTGAGATTTTTTTTTTTTTTTTTTTTTTTTTTTAAAGGAACCAATGATTAGGCATAACGCTGGTCAAAGAGAACACCAGAATTGGGCCCAGGGTGGCTATCTAATTCCATTGGAATTTCATAAATACAGTGCAGTCGATTCTTAATCCTTGTTTTAGTGGTGTAACAGAAATCAGAATGAGTCCCATATATCTTACTGCATAGACAGATATAATCTATATCATATGGATCCGGTAAAGGGGTCCAGTCAGGAGGACATGCTAGCATGGAGTCCCGTTGAAGTCAATGGTCCATCTACCTGATTTTTGGAGTATTAGATTACAGAATTACACAGGATTATTTCTGATTATTGAGACAGTTTGTTTTACCTTACCTCATATGTAAATCAGGGGAGAATATCACTGGTTGTAAAATTATGACAGTTCTGTAGCCCTTACTCAGGAGATTATGGGACTATTTACCTGAATAAGAATTGCAGAAATCAGGCCCCAAAGGCTCAGGATTAGATCCAGACAAAACCCCTTTAGATATCAGAGAAATTTATAGCAAACCCATTCATTATAAAATCAAATATCCTACTTGTATGACTAAATCCCACTTCAGTGCTCTGATAATTTGCCCTGTAGTCACAACCATCTGCTTTCTCTTCTGTTAGGCAAAACTTTCAAATTCTTTTTTGATTTAATTCTTAGAATTCTTAGTTGTTGGTTAATTTCACTCAGTTTGGGCATCCAACTCCCATTAATATCAACTGGCAACATTTTGGTGGGTTAAGTGGTGCATAGTCCTTGAGTCCTGTGACAGTGTACCCCATAAGGCTTTATGGGGGGGAGAGGTGCTTATAAATGTATGTATGACATAACTGGAATATGTTTTGTGCTGCCTGTGCCATGTAACATATCTTCATAAAGGTTATGGTCTACTATATCTATTCATCCTGTTTGTACACATATATCATTTTCTACTTCAGGTTAAGAATATAGGCTGTATACTTGCTTGGTTTCTAAGTAAGCTTTGAGAGGCATTTGGTCAGTTTCTTTAGGAAGGAATTCGCAAGGTTAAGTACCTGATCAGGAAGCACTTGGGGAACAATGCCTCTTGGAATGCTCCAATCCACATAAGAAGTCTTCCTGGAGACATACAAGATACCATGTGGACAATGGCTTCGGCCTGTAAAGACTGAGTCATGCAGGGACATGCGACTAGCCCAGGTGACTCCAGAACTCCATCTTGGAGCTGGACATTGCATAGGAGTGAGGTCTCCACCCACAAGAGAAAGTGTATTTAAACCCGTGGGAGACCCCTCCGTTTTGTCTTCAGCTGGCTAAAGAAGGAGCATCTCCACCCCCCAGAATACTGGAAGGAAACTGGAACAAAGGACAGTAACTACAGGGGGTGTGAGTGATTGCTGGACCCAGGCTAAAAGGAGATTAGCCTGTAAAATGGAGCATTCTGGAACTGGTGAGGATCTTATCTGTATTCAGTTTGATTAGACAGATTTGCACATTTTATTTTATTTTGCTTGGTGACTTACTTTGTTCTGTCTGTTACTACTTGGAACCACTTAAATCCTACTTTCTGTATTTAATAAAATCACTTTCTACTTAGTAATTAACTCAGAGTATGTATTAATACCTGGGGGAGCAAACAACTGTGCATATCTCTCTGTCAGTGTTATAGAAGGCGAACAATTTATGATTTTACCCTGTATAAGCTTTATACAGGGTAAAACGGATTTATTTGGGCTTAGACCCCATTGGGAGTTGGGCATCTGAGAGCTAAAGACAAGCACACTTCTGTGAGTTGTTTTCAGGTAAACCTGCAGCTTTGGGGCAAGTTATTCAGACCCTGGGTCTGTGTTGGAGCAGACGGGAGTGTCTGGCTCAGCAAGACAGGGTGTTGGAGTCCTGAGCTGGCAGGGAAAACAGGAATAGAAGTAGTCTTGGTACATCAGGTGGCAGCTCCCAAGGGGGTTTCTGTGATCCAACCCATCACAAGTCCATCTACAGGGTCTACCCTCTAGCAGTAAAAGTGGTAGAGCATATTGTTTTCCAATTCCAGCACTAACTCAACAAGCTCAGAGGTATTCATAGAAGTAAAAGGTGTTTTTTCCTTGAAATGCCAAGGATTCCCCCAATCTTTATAAACAGTTAATCATATGCATAAATTTACTCAGTGGATGGTTCCACTGATTTCAAGATAACCACTAATGTAAGTAAGGTTACGTGTGTTCTTCAGTATTTCAAGGATTGGAGTCTAAGAAATAATTTGCCCCAGGCCTCTCTACTCTGCCACCAAAATAAACAGAAATAAAAACATGAAGTGTCACTTACAAGCAAATATAGTTCTATTTCGAAAACCATGGTTAAATTGAACACTGAAATGCCCCAATGAGAACACGTACTTACATGTTCACCAAAGGTGCAGCAGCACTTGCCATGTATTCTGCATTTCTCTGGGTCCCAGAGTAAATATTCCTGTGAACAATACTATAGCATTTTAAACCAATAAGAAACATGGGATTAGGTCCTCAGCTGGTGGAAATGGGCATAGGACCATGGACTTCAACTGAGGTATGCTGATTTGGGAGGGGGAAAAATGCATGCGCACGCACACACACACACAAATCTATGAAATGTCAGGTAATTACTATGACACTTTCCTCTGCCTGGTTATATTCAGGACTTTCCTGAACAAAAAGTGATCATTCAGAGCACTTGTAGTGTATTTTTGTACCTATGAACAAAATAGATTTCCAACCATTATGATAGATTTCCAACCATAAAGCAAGAAGTACATTTAAAAAAAAAAAGTGTCACATAGCACATTTTAATGGATAATGAAATATGCCAGTTGTACAATATGGAATTAATCTTACATACTTTCAAATTTTCTAGGTACAATGCAACTATCATTTAAAAAAATTGCACTTACATTTAAAAGAACCTCAGAGTTTGTGAATGGTCCTGGACTAATAGCACTAGAAAATTAAGGCCTCTAGGAAACCACAGAACAGGTGTAGCACAGGCCATGACAGTGCACCTGTCTGAGTATTGTCCCAACAATGTACCTCATCTAGTTTCTAGGAGTGAGAGGGCAGTTCATTCTCCTTGCCCATTCATCCTTGGCCTCTTTGCTTAGACTGCCAATAAGGTTATTAAGAGGTGTCATATGTGATGGTGTTTATGGAGTGAAGACACCTGTCCACCAAGACCTGGACTGAAACCAAAATCATAAGCAGATGTTTGACTATATGAAGCTCTATGTATGTGCTAAGTGCTACATAAACATTAACTAATGAATCCTTACAATACCATGGTAAAGTTGTTTGACTCATTTTCTCAGTCTGTAAAATGAAGATATGAGGTGTACTCATCTGCCCAAAACAGTGAAAATCAGCCCCAATAATAGGATTAAGCAATTAGAAGTTAATTTCCTCACCTTATGCTTATTCCCCTGAACTATGCTATTCCTTTTGGTTGACTAGCAGTTAAATGGCTGGTCAGCCAAGAGGAATCCAAGTAGAGCAATTGTCTCCCTAAATGCCTGATTTCTATTGTGGTGACTACTGAAAAGTAATGTTCCTTGCAAAGAAAATCTGCATCAGGATGCACATTTCCCTGAAGAGAGATATTCAGAGGAATAACTACTGTACATTTAACTCCTTTCTGCTAAAAATTAATCCTTGCACCTTTGGCTTCTTTCTTTCCAAATATGTTAATAAAGATAAGTACAAAATTTACTCAGCCTAACTGGAGATATCCCTCCTCCCTTTATTTTTTTTTTATGTGAAGCAAGGATTATAGTATCAGGTGTTTTAATCAGCCTAAATCCTGCCTGTCTCTTGGGAACAATCCAGAGATTCAGATAAGTAGCTAGTGCTGGAAGGAGCCTGCTCCATTTGGAATACACACCTGTTTAATTAAAAAAAAAAAAACAAGTTTAGAAAAAAATCTTGAGGACTCCTGGAAAACTTCTCATTAATTTAATCAACCTGAAGAGAGCTAGGAAGGGAAGTAAGAGGAAGGGGGAATTCACAATGATTCCCCCCCCAACACACACATATTACAAGCCAATGGAATCATACAAGTATGGGACTGGAAGGGACCTGGATGTGTTACGCTGGGTTCTTTCAACCCAAAGCTCTTGGTAACTTTTACTCTGTGCGAGGTGGTGTCAGGAAATAAATCAGGGGAGACCCGGCTATCCGACTGATAGATGGCTGGCACAAACAGGACAACACAAAAGTGCTTTCACTTAAAGCTAAACTTTCTCAAGCACTTACACACGTCCACATCAGGTTAGTAAAACACCCCCAACCCTTGATAATTACCAAAGCTGAGTGTGGCTCTCGAGTGACACAGCGGCAGGCTTCCGATGCCCAAATCTTCCATCTGCCAGTGGGGACCGCAAGATGTATCCAGAGGGAGAGTCCAAAAAGAGTCCAACTACCTCAAACTTTTCCTTCTTATTTATACGTTAGTAATAGAATGACATGTCCCTTAAAGAAAACTTGTTAAGTAAGCAGTTTCAATGGTCAAGCAAGAGGCTCCTTCTGATTATGGATTAACCAGGTGTGGGTTTTTCCAGAGTTTGCAGCCTTGAGACCCCAATAGACATTCCTGGGGCACATCCTGCTCTTTTAAAATGCATGTATCAGCAACTTCAACACAATTCTTATCAGGAAGGACGCAGGGTCAAGCTGCCCTTTCTGTGGCACCCCAAACCCCATTCCCTCCTGCCATGGCCACTTTACAGCCTGCTGACTAGGCTGCTTTTAACAATGAGCCATAGTAGTTTCAGGCACTTTACTGGTTTGCCAAAATCTCCCCGTACAGAGGGGTAGATATTTGTAATGTTTAATAAGTCTGAATTCTTAAAACAAAACAAAACAAAAAAACCCCACACACAGTTATGTGAGAGATTTCTAGTGTGACAAAATATATATGTACAGTCTATAATATCTCAAGATCTTTCTATATAGCTTTTAAGTAAGATTAACAATAATAAAAAAACTGATTACGTTCAAGATTGGGTCCATTTCTGTAACAATGCTGTGGAAAGACAAATTAAATCATGTTGGAGAATACCTCCAATAAAAAGAAAACAAAATGATGTAAGTGGGCTTTGGATTAGGCCCATGGATGACAGCCTTAAAATTTATGGGGAATTTGAACCCTTAGACTCCAAGTTAAATGTCCTTTAAAGATAACAGGCTGCATCAAGAGATCCACAGTTAAACAGACTGGAAAGTTCTTAGTAACAGTTGGGATGCCTACTCCCTGGAGACTGTTCAAATACCACTGACTCATTCTTACACAGGAAGAGATCTCAAATAATATTTTTCAATCACTATTAACCTCAGCTGAATTGGAGTTGAGTGTTGAACGAGAGCTGAAAAGTTCTATGTGCCATTTCCAATCCTCTGACCCATCCAATTCCCCAAGTTACATTTTAAAAAATAAATACAGCTGAATTAACAAATGTTTGTGAAAATGGAAAATGAGCCTATGTTGTTATCTTTTGGCTGAATCTGTACTTAAAAAAATAAATCTTACTTGACCTCCCCCACCCCCAAAGTAATTCCTGTTAGAATCAGGGTGAATTTTACATGTTCAGGGATTGTGGAACCAGTAAGATGTTGAAACAGAATGGAGAGTAAGGATATCATTATAAATAGACAGAATCTCCTAAACTACAAAAGATGGATTTTGTTAGCTTCACCAACAATAAATCATTTGCCCTGGGGATATTTATCTTTCATCATGGTGAGTCTCTGATCCCCCAATTCAGGATTTCCAGTTTTTATCTATCTTGCTATGGAAAGGATCACATTTCACTCTTCCACCTTTTGGGCCCAATCCTGCAAATTGCTGAACACCCTGATTAGAAACTCCAGGGAAAGGATTTGTTTGTTCATTTGTTTTAGTTATAGAGTAATGGAAAGCAAAAGTGTCCTTTTTCTTCCTTATCTCACATTATTAATGTTAAGTTACTCCTGATTTCAGGAACAAATGAGCCCAGAATCAAGCCCAAGGTGTTTACTTAAAGTAACCAGATACTACCATGACTTCTTCACACTATTATGCACAAAAAACTATATTAAAACAACATATTTAAAGCTGCAAAGTCAAACTCTTATATGTTAGGAAACGCTAGAATGACGGTTGTCTGTGCATGTGTAAACTATTTTTACAAAAGCTTATGACATACCAAATTTGGTCATATTTTCACAGGGATAGCAAAAGGCATATCCCTGAGACAAAGGCTACTCCAATGACAATTTTCTGATCCCTGCTCCAAAACAGGGAGATCATAGATCGTCTCAGAGAAAAGGTTGCTAGAATTTTTAAATTGATGAAGTCGTGTGTTTTTCCCTAGTCTCCTACTCGCTGAACTCGCTGAAACAGGCTGAACTGTTTTGGCTGAAGTTTTCCCAAATCAGTCAGCCTGCAGCAGACACATGGAATGGAAAATTTCAGCCCAAATGGTTAAAACTTGGAAGAGTTAGAAGCACTTGAAAGCACGGTCTTACACCTTAATTATAGGCAGTGCTACTAACCCTGCCTATAATTTGTTGCTATATGCTAATCGTTAGAAGCCCAAACAGAGATCGGGGCCTCATTTCTCAAGTATTGCATATCCACATAGTAAGAGATACTCCCTCCTCCTGAGAGCTTACAACTGAAATAGAGAAGAAGAACAAAAGATGGAGTGGAAACAGGGCTTTGGAGAGGTGACATGGATTGCCCAAGCGCAAATACTAGATCTGAATATAAAATTCAGGTTTCATGAATCCCAGTTCAGTGTCTATCTACTAACTACACTACCTTTTACACAGTGAATAACTGGGGACAAATATAGATTGCTTCAGAGAAGAGATTCTTCTGAGGGAATCCACAGTTCCAGAGGTCATTATTTTAAGTGCTTGAATGATCATGATAGTGCTCGAATTAGGGAAATAGTAAGAAAAGTGGTCGGAATTAAAAAAAAAAATAGTAGGGAAGGGAATATTAAAAGGAGTATATATGAGACATAAAACTGAAAAATCAGAAAAAAATGATACATTCATAATATTGGAATGAAGAAAAATGAACAGACAAAAAGCAGAGCAGCATATAAGCACAGGAAAGAAAAACATGACAGTGAAAAAGGCAAGAAAAATGAACAATAAACTACAGGGGGAAAAATCTCAGGGAAGGTGACAGAAGAGGAGAAGATAAAGAGAACGAATACAGGGGGAAAAAAACATACAGGGAGAATTCTGAAGCTGAAAATAATCAATCACTCAGGAAGGCAGAGATGTAGCAGGTCTTCCAAAGAATTGAAAAAACTGAAGAGAAAATGCACTGACAAAGGCAGCAGCAGCAAAGAAAAAATGATAGATGAATAAAACAACAAGACACTAATCAGGGCACAGAGACCACTTCCAAGTTATCCTTGAACATCCATTCTCACTTCAAGACCACGTTTTAAAAATGATATTGAATTTTGTTTCTTCATGCAGTTAGCTGTACTGATATCATTAAATGTACATCAACAGCCCTGTCCAAATTGCCTACAGGAGTGCTTCAGTTGTCTGAGGCAGGGAATGGTAAAGGATTTCTTTTGAAATAAAAGTTACCTACATACTAAGAATTTAGGCCTAGATTGCACCCCTGAGATGTGCGCATAGTGGAGTCCTCCTGGAAGTTTCCCCTCGCTCTGTATGGAAAGAAAAGATTAGCCATCTCACTTCACAGGGAGCAAATGCCACACCTTGATATAATGGTCAGGAGGTTTCCTCCCCTTTTGACTCCTCTCTTTTGGGTGGGAGTGGGGGTGCGGAGTGAAGGGAGGGACAAGGCAATTTAGTCCTTAAATACCATGATGGTATTTCTGGAGTGCCATTCAATAAATTTACATTACATATATAATCTCGCTCTCTCCCCCTCTACATAGGAAACAGGTTTTTTTTTTTTTTTTTTTTTAAATCATAAAAAAACTATAGCAAGGGTCAGGTATGGGGGGGGGGGAAAACACCCCGTTATGTGAGAACACCATTCACCTGGAGAGACTGGGCTGCCATAATAGTCATGGCTGCAACAGCCTGGTGAGTAAGTCTTTGGACTATTTGCATCACTCCTCATAACAGGGAGCTATTAGAACAACCCCACTGTCTACACCAACCATATGATATTGAGAGGCAATGGAGAAGGTTGGGGTGCAGGGGAGGGGAGAGAAGAGATGCCAATGAAAAACAAATATAAGGACTGCCTAATTTAAGGCTCATAGATCTTGGAGTCTCATAGACTCATAGACTTTAAGGTCAGAAGGGACCATTATGATCATCTAGTCTGACCTCCCGCATGATGCAGGCCACAAAAGCTGACCCACCCACTCCTGGAATAATTCTCTCCCTTGACTCAGCTGTTGAAGTCCCCAAATCATGAAAGGCTGTACCACTGAGACTAAGACTGTTCAAAAATATGTCACACCATTTTTTTAAATAATGGGAAAAATATCAAATCAAGTCCCCAGGGAAAGTGACTTAAGACAGAATTCTCAAACCTTAGGTATTTAAATCCATAATTAGACAATTATAGGTGGACTGTTTTTCAAAGATATTAAGCCATGCAGTTCTGATTGAAGTCAATGAGAGTTGTGGATATTCAGCTCCTATGGGAGTCAGGCCACTTTACTTAGTGAATGCAAGTTTGATTTTTTTTTTTTTTTTGGCAGAATAACTTATGGTGATATAAAAATAGCCACTACTAGGGGGGAAAGTGCATATTTCCTGGCCATTAGTTTGAAGAAACAATTTTTTTAAAAAACAGCACTTTGAAGTGCCTGCTCCTGTTTGTTTATTTATTTTTTTAAGAGAAATAATATGGTTCAGAGCTTTTTTTCAATTAATTAAAAGATTAATTTAGATAACACTTTAAAGTATTTCCAGAATGTTATTAATTCTTGAACTCTAAGAACATCTGTAGGCATTCTAAAGCAATCACCCTGCAGGATAAAGCTTGAACAGGAAATATTTAACTCTGACTGATTTATGTTTTCAGAGAACTTAGAAGTAAAATAAATAGCTTTCTTATTAGCAGTTTAATTGCAATTTATGTTTAAATGTGTTTTTCTCCTTTCAGTCAGTGGAGTCACTTGTTCTGTGTATTGATGCTGGCTTCAGATTATAACCCCTCACTGACTTGTCTGCTATTCTTTTTGTTTAATTTTCTGCCTCCCCCCCCCCCCCCCCCCCCCGCACTTAGATTTTAATTAAACAGTGATCTTCAGCAAAAAGAGGAGTTGTAATACTGTTCCAATCAGTCTAGGTGATTGATGCATGTATTAAAAAATTGCACATTTGACTATTGATTATAAATTGACATTATGCAGAATTAAGTACAAATGTCAGTGCTGTTCAGAATGGTTAAGTCTATTTTCATCTAACAAGAACTCATTGTCCCCTCCGCAGCTTATTTCTGTATAAAGGAATGGAAATACCACAGGATTCTCTTGTAGAGTTTCTTTGAAATTTTTCCACTGGAGAGTATGATTTTTCTCACCATGAAAGAGGATGTAGATTCCAGTCCATGACCCTTCTGTTATGATCTTCTTTAGTACCTCAGGTGGTACAGTGGACTCCAAGGGTATGTCTACACTGCAATTAAACAGCTGCATCTGGCCCATGTCAGCTGATTCGGGCTTGACAGGCTTGGGCTATGGGGCTGTAAAACTGCTGTGTAGATGTTTGGGCTCAGGCCCAAGCTCTGGGATCCTGTGAGACAAGCAGGTCCCCAGAACCAGGCTCCAGCCCAAGCCTGAATAGCAACACCACAATTTTATAGCCCATAGTCTGAGCCCGAGCCAGCTGCAGGCATTTAATTGCAGTGTAGACATATCCTAAGGGCCTCTATGCTGCCTGGCCTCCATGTATCCCTTGAATGGATGGCTCCTGGAGGAACCATGCTTCCAGAAGATTTACTGAACATCTGCATCTGAAGCCCTCCCGAGAGGGAGAGGGAATTTGAACAAGTTGGTGAGACTCCATCCAAGTGTAAGGGTTTTTTCCATTACCATATAGTTTGGCTATATAGCGTCTAAAGCAGCTATTATATGGAAATCATATATGGGGGAAGAGTGTACCCTCTTGGATAGAAAGCTCTCCCTGGATAACTCAGGTGACCCAAAGTGCTTCAGTGGGCTAGTCATACCTGCCATCTTTAAAGTATATTTATTTATGAGGATGTGACTCAGGCTGGAAGTGGGGGCATTAATAGAGGCCAGGAGTGCATGCTTAGGAATGTGGGGATAATATGAGAGCTAGAGAATGAGGTGGACAGAAAAGGAACTAAGCTGACAGCCTATAGGAAATCCACTGGCTGACTAGAAGAGCAGAACTTCTAGTACTGCTTCTGACATTCACAGCACACATAATGGTAAGATTTAAAACGTGTGCCTGTGATCTCCAGCTTCACTGGAACTCAAACAATTGAACCTGGCACAATTGTGCTGATGCCTGGAAAACCTCAGGCTGCATAGCATGACTGTAAACATACTTGGCCAGTGACTTAGGAGCTTTTGGGTGTAGATAGGGGTCATGTTACAGTCCTGTTACTGTAACAGATTACCCTAATGAAGAGAGGCATATGGGTTTTTCCCCTATGGAAGAGACAATTTAGCCTAAATTCTTTATCTGTAGTAGGATAGTACCAGTTCATGAAGAACAATTGTCACGAAAGCTGCTCTTGTTTGAGTGTATTTTAAATAATTTTGCTTAGGTCCAGAATTATTTTTCATGGACGGACAATTCATGGATTGGGCTTTTGAAAATATATCACAGTAACAAACCCTGAGTCTTGCTGCAGAATGTGACATAACAAATAAAAAGGACTGTCAAATTTTACTAAACACCGGGGCTTCATCACCAAGCCGCTAACAAAACAGTGCTTCCGGCAAAGCTGTCCTGCATTCTCAGTTTTTCATACCTCACTGCTCACTTCTACTCAAACACTCTGGACTGTACATGTATTAAACATCTATATCCACAGATAGGCACCTAAACACAGCTCAATTTTCAGAAATTATAAAAACCTGCAGGTCCCATTGACTTCACTGAAGTTGGGGAAAAAATAAAGTAAAATCAATCTTCTTATTTAGGCACCTAACGGTAGTATATGTTCTTTGGGCACCCATTTTTAAGTGACATTTTAATCTATACTTCCCCTAAGAGGTTATTTATTTATAAGTTTTGGAATATTGTGTTCTGCATATCTTCAGAAATTTATATTACATCATAAAATCCCGATATAAAAAAAAACAAACCACACAACCCTCCCGCCCCCCCAGACACACACAGGACAGACTTCCAAAAACATTTCCTTGAAAATTTTGGCTGATTTTGTTGTTTTAATTAAAATGTAATTAATAATATTTGGAATATTTCAGGCAGCAACATTTCAAGGTGATATAATTAGAAATGATTAAAAAAGAATTGAACCAATAAGATATTTTCAGTTTGGCCGCCAAACTGAGAAAAAAAATAGTTTTGGATGGACCTGAAAAGAAACAATTTCACCAAACAATTTGAAAACAACTTTTTGGTTTATACAAAACATTTTGTTTGACCTGAAACAACAAACTGTTCAGTTCAGTTCAGGTTTTTTTAAGAAAACAAAAACAAAAACAGTATCTTCCTGAAATGAAATGTAAATTTTTCTAATTTTGGAAGTTTTGGAACAAGCCATTTTGACATTAAATCCAACCCCCACCCCCTCCTGCAAAAAAACCCAGTGACCCTGGATATTTACCAAAAGTCACCCCAAATTCATTATCTGAATTCTTTAAGCAAATCGTTTTCATGAAAAATTTCAACTAGCTCTAGGGACTGAATTATTGGTTACAAATCATTTTTATTACAGTTGCGTACTGCAGGGCCAGGTTGTGCTAGACACTGAAGGTAGTGAGGTGCCTAACCCCCATTGATTTCATGTCCAATACAAGAGATAATGGGTGGGATGGGAAAGAAAGGTGAAGTGATGCACCCACGGTCATGGGCACATCCAGGAATAGATTCCAGGTCTTCAGAGAGTCACAGTATAGCATCCTATCCATTGGACCATGCCACACAGTTACAAATTAACATCTTTTCATTCCTGATCTAACTCCCAGACAATTCTGTGAAAGTCTTTCATTGGCTTCAATGACACTCGGTGAAGCCTTCCATTAAATGAACAAACCCTACATTCTACAAGCATATTTCTTATGTTAGAGCACTCACTGAATAGTTTTGTTGAATAATTTTCAGCCTATCATTCATTCAGGTGCTGTTTGCTTTCAAATATTCATTATTTGTGTCAGGTGACAAACCAAATGTCATATCCCTGATTGTAGGACAAAGTTTTTGCTAACTGGAAAACAATTAACATACTTTGGAATGATTATTCGTGTGTGAAACTGAGTTTTACATACTGTGACGGTTTGGATCACAGAAACCCTCTTGGGAGCTGCCACCTGATGTGCCAAGACTACTTCTACCCCTGCTTTCCCTGCCAGCTCAGGACTCCAGCACCCTGTCTTGCTGAGCCAGACACTCCCATCTGTTCCAACAAAGACCCAGGGTCTGAATTACTTGCCCCAAAGCTGCAGGTTTACCTGAAAGCAGCTAACAGAAGTGTTCCTGTCTAACACTCAGATGCCCAACTCCCAATGGGGTCTAAACCCAAATAAATTCTTTTTACCCTGTATAAAGCTTATACAGGGTAAACTCAAATTGTTTGCCCTCTATAACACTGATAGAGAGATATGCATAGTTGTTTGCTCCCCCAGGTATTAATACATACTCTTGAGTTAATTAATAAGTAAAAAGTGATTTTATTAAATACAGAAAGTAGGATTTAAGTGGTTCCAAGTAGTAACAGACAGAACAAAGTAAGTCACCAAGCAAAATAAAATAAAACGTGCAAATCTATGTCTAATCAAACTGAATACAGATAAGATCCTCACCAGTTCCAGAATGCTCCCTTTTACAGACTAATCTCCTTTTAGCCTGGGTCCAGCAATCACTCACACCCCTTGCAGTCACTGCCCTTTGTTCCAGTTTCTTCCAAGTATCCTGGGCAGTGGAGATGCTCTCTCTTTAGCCAGCTGAAGACCAAATGGAGGGGTCTCCCAGGGGTTTAAATAGACTTTCTCTTGTGGGTGAGACCCCCCTCCTCACTCCTATGCAAAGTCCAGCTCCAAGATGGAGTTTAGGAGTCACCTGGGCAAGTCACATGTCCATGCATGACTCACAGTTTTTACAGGTAGCATCCATTTTTCTCATGCTACCTTGAACGTCCTCAAGTAGACTTGTTATGTGGATTGGAGCATTCCATGATTCATTGTCCTCTAAGTGTTTCTTGATAAGGTACTTAATTTCAATATTCCTTTCTCCAGGAACTGACCAAATGCTCTACTAAGGTTATTTAGAAATCAAGCCAGTACACAGCCAACATTCATAACATTCATAACTTTGAATACAAAAAAAATGATACATGCATGCAAATAGGATTAATACATTCAGTAGATCATAACCTTTGAGATATGTTACATGGCATATGTAGCATAAAACACATTCTAAGCATATTTCCATAAAGCCTTATGGGAGGTACCGTCACACATACATTTTCATAAATACACGGTAGCCATGTCTATATTTGTGAATACCATGACCCTGTGAATCACTGCAAACCAAATACGTTGCATTCATTCACAGAAATATTGCAAATCAGGTTTTAACTCTTCTCCCTGTTGGACTTACAACAGAAAAGCACAGTTATTGTACATACAAAACAGGAAAAGTGAATGAATTAAGGCTGAACAAAAACATTTTAGTATGTATGTTTAAGATGGAACACAGTCACAGAAAACAAGGATTTTGTATTCGTCCTGTGCATTTTTTGTTTAGAATGCAGTTTGTCTTCATTGTCACTCAGTTATTGCTGATCCGTACATATCCGAACAAGTGTATTTCCCTTAGAGGGGCAAAAGTCTATACTTATTTATGTGGGTCAACTTGAAGTGAGACCTTACAAGACTAAAGCAACTATCATATTTTTCATATTTATAGTTTCAAGAATGCCAGTGCCACTTTTTACTCATGCCAACACGTGGCCTAATCCTGCTCTCATTAAAGTCAATGGAAATTTGGGTATTAACTTTAATGGGAAGACAATCAGGTCATCTAATTTTCATGGAAAAAATTAATGAGATGACCCAGTAAGATTTAACACAAAGCTACTGTATGGAGGGGTGGGGGGGGGGGGGGGAATTAAAATTGTGATACAAAGTGACAAAAGCCAGAAAAAGTTTAAGGCCCCATCACATTAAAATTGCCCCCCATGGGGTCCCCTGGGGTAAGCAGTTTAGCATTGGAAGTTGCTAGCACTTGTATATGTAGTGGACTGTATTGTGGGTAGGGTTGAAGGTGTGAGTGTGGAGTGAAAGATTCCTTTGCAGGTTGCGAGAGGCCGAAGGGAGAGGAAGGGAGAAGGGAATGGGTTAACTCGACGCTCCAGCTAGGTCAGAAGATAAGGAGCCACTCAAGACCAATACACACAAACAGACTCTCTGATGCCAAAAAGCCAGGAGCTCGTATCTCAACCCCAACCAGCCGTGAGAAAAGAAAAAGAATTGAGCTGAACAAAACTGCAGGGGCTGCAAGCTGGGGAGACTGGGAAGATCAGCAAGTTGGAAAACAACAGACTCATGTCCCTGAAGCCGGTGTGGGAAAGCTGAGGTGTGGGAAAGCTGAGGAAGCTGTGGAAAGACGGTTTGGACTGGTACAAAGAGCACGGGGGACAGAGGTCCCTGAACGAAACGCCCCCAGAAGAACCCAGGGCTTAAAACCCTCCCAAGGGCTGAAGCAAGTCAGAGATCAACAGCGGCCCCTGGACGGCCTGTGCACAGGACAGAACTCTCGTCCACCCTTCCTCTTCTTCTTACGTTACACCCGGGCTTGGCCAGCCCTGGGTTGTGCGTGTGTGAGTATGAAAGTGGGTGAGGGCTCGGGCACTAACCCTTTCTTCGAGTGACATGGGGAGAACCCAGCACTCAAGGGCTTGGGCACGAATGCTCTTTTCCTTCTTTTGAGTGATGTGGGGAGAACCCAGCACTCACTGCTGTTATTTTATTAATAAAGCTTTAAAACTTTGTCACTTGGTGTGCTCCTTCATCTCCTCCCTACCAATTGTGCAGCCTCAGCCTGATCACCTTATGCCTCAGGCAGATTGGTAACAAAAATCTGTCACACCCCAGCTCAGAAAAGCATCCTTATTCAGGAGAATACAAGCATAGGTTTTAATGCTTTCCTGAATTAGGGACTCATGCAGTCATTTTCCCCTTGATCTATATTGCTGTATCCAGATATTTGCAGCTTGTGCTGTGCATACTACAAGATATTATATTGTGAGCATTCTAATGATCCTTTGCGACCAGGGGCTGCTAACAGGGAGTTTCGCAAGGGAGTTCTCCAGGTGAAGGAGGAGCTAATACAGCATCTGTGGGGTAAGTGACTGTCTGTAGTGTGTGTTTGTTTGTGTTTGGGGGTTACTTGCTGTGTGCTGAGCTTGTGTTTGTTTGGTTGGTTGTTTGAGGGACCGTGTGCTCTGGCTGGCAGTTGGAGGCAGGTTTGAAAGCTCGAAGCCTCTGGTAATTGGCTGAGCCTTAAGCAGTGGGCGGGGCATTCACTCAGGCCAGGGCTTTATAAAGCCGCGCACAAGCGACCAGGGAGCTTTGCGACCAGGGGCTGCTAACAGGGAGTTTCGCAAGGGAGTTTAGAAGGGGAGTGGGAAGGGAGTGGGAGTCCCTCGCCAGCCGTAACCCCATCCCCGTGCCCCCCCCCTAAAACCTATAAACCAAACCACATTCCAAAACTTCCTTCTGTAAACCACCCTTTCACTAACTAGGATACAATGCAGGCAGAAGCCCAGCAGCAGAGTGGGGGCTATCCAGTTTATTGCACCGACTGTTGCTTGTATGATTACCTGCCCTGTGGGCGGGTGGCGTATGTGTGCAGTCGGTGCAAGGAGCTCCTGGCCCTCAGAGACCATGTACGGACTTTGGAGGCCAGGGTGGCGGAACTGGAGGAGCTGAGAGAGGCAGAGAGGTATGTTGATGAGGCTTTCCGGGACACTGTAGAATTGTCCCACCTCCGCTTAGACAGCACCTGTGTTGTTAAGGAGGAAGAAGGGACCAGGGAAGTAGAGCAGTCAATGGGAGCAGAGGGAAACTTTCCCATAGTTGGGACCCTCCTTCCAGATGGTACTGGGGTTGCCTCTCGCACTGAGGTTGCCTCTCCGGGGGAGGGAACTCCAGTTTCTAGGAAAAGGCAGGTGTTAGTAATGGGAGATTCGATTATTAGAAATGTAGATAGCTGGGTCTGTGATGACCGGGAGAACCGTATGGTGACTTGCCTGCCTGGTGCGAAGGTTGCGGATCTCTCGAGGCATCTAGATAGACTTATGTGTAGTGCTGGGGAGGAGCCGGTGGTCGTGGTACATGTAGGTACCAATGACATAGGGAAGGGTAGGAGAGATGTCCTGGAAGCCAAATTTAGGCTGCTAGGGAAGAGACTGAAATCCAGGACCTCTATGGTGGCATTTTCAGAAATGCTCCCAGTTCCACGCGCAGGGCCAGGTAGGCAGGCAGAGCTTCAGAGTCTCAATGCGTGGATGAGACGATGGTGTAGAGAGGAGGGGTTCACGTTCATTAGGAACTGGGGAAACTTCTGGGATGGGAGGAGCCTATACAGGAGAGATGGGCTCCACCTAAACCAAAGTGGAACCAGACTGCTGGCACTAAACATTAAAAAGGTTGTAGAGCAGTTTTTAAACTAGGAGATGGGGGAAAGCCGACTGCTGCAGAGGAGCGTGTGGATCGGACACAGACTTCTCTTAGGGGAGAGTCTGATGATAGAGAATCTCCAGGTTATAGTCAGGAGCAGAGGACTGAAAAGTATAATGTAAGGGCCAGATCAGATGATAAACAGCCACATAAAAAAGAATCTGGCACATCAGAAAAAGGCAGGCTAATAAACAGGGACAAGTTTTTAAAGTGCTTGTACACAAATGCCAGAAGTCTAAATAATAAGATGGGTGAACTAGAGTGCCTTGTGATAAAGGAGGATATAGATATAATAGGCATCACAGAAACCTGGTGGACTGAGAGCAATCAATGGGACACAATCATTCCGGGGTACAAAATATATCGGAAGGACAGAACAGGCCGTGCAGGGGGAGGAGTGGCACTATATGTTAAAGAAAGTGTAGATTCAAATGAAGTAAAAATCTTAAGCGAATCCACAGGTTCCATAGAGTCTCTATGGATAGAAATTTCATGCTCTAGTAAAAATATAACATTAGGGATCTATTATCGACCACCTGACCAGGACAGTAATAGTGATGATGAAATGCTAAGGGAAATTAGAGAGGCTATCAAAATTAAGAACCCAATAATAGTGGGGGATTTCAATTATCCCCATATTGACTGGGAACATCTCACTTCAGGACGAAATGCAGAGATAAAATTTCTCGATACTTTAAATGACTGCTTCATGGAGCAGCTGGTACGGGAACCCACAAGGGGAGAGGCGACTCTAGATTTAATCCTGAGTGGAGCGCAGGAGCTGGTCCAAGAGGTAACTATAGCGGGACCGCTTGGAAATAGTGACCATAATACAATAGCATTCAACATCCCTGTGGTGGGAAGAACACCTCAACTGCCCAACACTGTGGCCTTTAATTTCAAAAGGGGGAACTATACAAAAATGAGGGGGTTAGTTAGACAAAAGTTAAAAGGTACAGTGACTAAAGTGAAATCCCTGCAAGTTGCGTGGGCCCTTTTTAAAGACACCATAATAGAGGCTCAACTTCAATGTATACCCCAAATTAAGAAACACAGTAAAAGAACTAAAAAAGAGCCACCGTGGCTTAACAACCATCTAAAAGAAGCAGTGAGAGATAAAAAGACTTCCTTTAAAAAGTGGAAGTCAAATCCTAGTGAGGCAAATAGAAAGGAGCACAAACACTGCCAACTTAAGTGCAAGAGTGTAATAAGAAAAGCCAAAGAGGAGTTTGAAGAACGGCTAGCCAAAAACTCCAAAGGTAATAACAAAATGTTTTTTAAGTACATCAGAAGCAGGAAGCCTGCTAAACAACCAGTGGGGCCCCTTGACGATGAAAATACAAAAGGAGCGCTTAAAGATGATAAAGTCATTGCGGAGAAACTAAATGGATTCTTTGCTTCAGTCTTCACGGCTGAGGATGTTAGGGAGATTCCCAAACCTGAGCTGGCTTTTGTAGGTGACAAATCTGAGGAACTGTCACAGATTGAAGTATCACTAGAGGAGGTTTTGGAATTAATTGATAAACTCAACATTAACAAGTCACCGGGACCAGATGGCATTCACCCAAGAGTTCTGAAAGAACTCAAATGTGAAGTTGCGGAACTATTAACTAAGGTTTGTAACCTGTCCTTTAAATCGGCTTCGGTACCCAATGACTGGAAGTTAGCTAATGTAACGCCAATATTTAAAAAGGGCTCTAGGGGTGATCCCGGCAATTACAGACCGGTAAGTCTAACGTCGGTACCGGGCAAATTAGTTGAAACAATAGTAAAGAACAAAATTGTCAGACACATAGAAAAACATAAACTCTTGAGCAATAGTCAACATGGTTTCTGTAAAGGGAAATCGTGTCTTACTAATCTATTAGAGTTCTTTGAAGGGGTCAACAAACATGTGGACAAGGGGGATCCGGTGGACATAGTGTACTTAGATTTCCAGAAAGCCTTTGACAAGGTCCCTCACCAAAGGCTCTTACGTAAATTAAGCTGTCATGGGATAAAAGGGAAGGTCCTTTCATGGATTGAGAACTGGTTAAAGGACAGGGAACAAAGGGTAGGAATTAATGGTAAATTCTCAGAATGGAGAGGGGTAACTAGTGGTGTTCCCCAAGGGTCAGTCCTAGGACCTATCCTATTCAATTTATTCATAAATGATCTGGAGAAAGGGGTAAACAGTGAGGTGGCAAAGTTTGCAGATGATACTAAACTACTCAAGATAGTTAAGACCAAAGCAGATTGTGAAGAACTTCAAAAAGATCTCACAAAACTAAGTGATTGGGCAACAAAATGGCAAATGAAATTTAATGTGGATAAATGTAAAGTAATGCACATTGGAAAAAATAACCCCAACTATACATACAACATGATGGGGGCTAATTTAGCTACAACGAGTCAGGAAAAAGATCTTGGCGTCATCGTGGATAGTTCTCTAAAGATGTCCACGCAGTGTGCAGAGGCGGTCAAAAAAGCAAACAGGATGTTAGGAATCATTAAAAAGGGGATAGAGAATAAGACTGAGAATATATTATTGCCCTTATATAAATCCATGGTTCGCCCACATCTCGAATACTGTGTACAGATGTGGTCTCCTCACCTCAAAAAAGATATTCTAGCACTAGAAAAGGTTCAGAAAAGAGCAACTAAAATGATTAAGGGTTTAGAGAGGGTCCCATATGAGGAAAGATTAAAGAGGCTAGGACTCTTCAGTTTGGAAAAGAGAAGACTAAGGGGGGACATGATAGAGGTATATAAAATCATGAGTGATGTTGAGAAAGTGGATAAGGAAAAGTTATTTACTTATTCCCATAATACAAGAACTAGGGGTCACCAAATGAAATTAATAGGCAGCAGGTTTAAAACAAATAAAAGGAAGTTCTTCTTCACGCAGCGCACAGTCAACTTGTGGAACTCCTTACCTGAGGAGGTTGTGAAGGCTAGGACTATAATAATGTTTAAAAGGGGACTGGATACATTCATGGTGGCTAAGTCCATAAATGGCTATTAGCCAGGATGGGTAAGAATGGTGTCCCTAGCCTCTGTTCGTCAGAGGATGGAGATGGATGGCAGGAGAGAGATCACTTGATCATTGCCTGTTAGGTTCACTCCCTCTGGGGCACCTGGCATTGGCCACTGTCGGTAGACAGATACTGGGCTAGATGGACCTTTGGTCTGACCCAGTACGGCCTTTCTTATGTTCTTATGTTATGTTCTTATCCTTAAGAAGAGCCCTCAGCCTTAATTGTGAAATTCCTTGTTTGTCTGATCACCTGATTAGTTTTCATGTTCACTTCCCTTTTTTTGGTATTTTTTTTAAATGTATTTTTGTCACAAATTAGATTATGAATTGCATAGAGTAATTCTTGAGGATTAATGTGGTATGCTGTGATAATGGTTTACTGGATATGGGACTTTGTTTTAAAAAAAAATAAAACACAAAACCGAGTAAGCACAATCATCTCATGGAACAATTACTCACTAATTTTGTATATTATTCAATATAGGCTTTTATGACAGACAGATCAAATGAGAAGTTGGCGAGCTAAAGCAAATTGTGGGAAATCATCCTGAAAGCTCCACTAAACATCTTCTACTGCTCCCAGGAGATCCCATATTGTGGGAGCTGCAAAATCCTATTTGTACTTTCATGACGTAGAAGCAAGAAGAAGGGCTCCAACTGTCTTAGACTAATTCTTTCCTGAAAAAAGGTGGCTTGGTTCCTTTTGAAACTTCACTTCAGTTAAAAAAAAAAATGTAATTGAACCTATGCTGCTTTATTATGTTTTGACTGAATTTCCCTTTCAAATGAAAAAACAAAAAACATTACAGAAGCAAAGCAAAGGCATTTGGGTTTTGCTGTAAGGGTTTAGAATGTTTCCCTAATTAAGTACAACAGAGTTTCCTAAAATGAACATTGGTCTCATAATACTAAAAGCTGAACCATAGGATAGCATCCTTTTTAAAGAAAGCCTGGTGGCAGTGCAGAGGTTTTTAGGCTGTCACAATGCATCTTATGCAGTATTGGAACAGAATTACTTTTATAGAACCCTATTAAAAAAGTTTAAAATACTTAAAAAAAAAACCACAACATTTCCCATATCTAGTAAAAAAAAAATTCCATGAAAAAAATGAATCCTTCAAAAGTTCAGTCTTTCTGAAAACCATTTTCAGTAGGTACTTGTGTGTTTTGGTAATTTTCTTTTTTTAATCCAGGTTGTTGTTGGGTTGTTGATTTTCTTTATTTATTTATTGCTGTAAACCAAAAATATTGATTAACTTGTTTAAAAAGTGAAC
Organism: Emys orbicularis; assembly: GCF_028017835.1. Lineage (NCBI taxonomy): Eukaryota > Metazoa > Chordata > Testudines > Emydidae > Emys > Emys orbicularis. Next base: position 47,624,307 of record NC_088690.1, read on the forward strand.
TAAATAAAAATCTGGGGAAAAATCAATTTGGTTGAAAAGCCATTTTTGTTTAACTGTTTCAATGAAAAGTATTCAATTGGCTCTAGAAATTTATAACCTTATGAAACTCTAGTTCACCTAGAAGGCAAATGTGTACGTTTTTTTTCGTTCACAGAAACATAAGCCTCCACCTCAAATCCTCAACTGCTGACAAATTATTTTAATATATATACTATAGATTTCTCTCCCCAAATTAAAGTAAATATATACTAGCAGATAAACTTACAACTAAACCTCCCAACCATCAATCCAAGCCCTTCCCAAATGCCTGAGAGCAGTGCTGCGGCTCAAGCAACTAGGTGCCAGGACTATCAATTTTTGTACATTCATAACTTATGCAGGAAGCCCAGAGGTGCTGGGGTATGAACTGCCAAGCCTACAGGTGCCAGGGCTCAGCCCTGGCAAGCAAAGAATAAGTTAAGCACTGTATGGGAGAAATCATGAGCCTTGCAGTATGCCCAGCTGCTTAGCAAATCTGGATGCTGGTGAAACAAGACAGGTGGCAAATTCCAAAGCCAAGGAGCTCCTTCATGGAGAATGCCCTGTCAGCAGTCCGCTCACATTTATCGTACTGGGACTTCAATTTGAATGGCTCTGCTGATCTCAACTGTGACTAACTATAGCAGGGAGAGAAAGGCTGTCCCTCAGGTAGCCAGGTCCCAGACTGTTTAGAGATTAATAAGTGACAAGTCAATATTATGAATTCCGTATGGAACAGGATACATGGAGCAGATCTGGGGCTGACGAGTCGCAGCGATGAGGGAAAGGAAAGGGAAGAAACTGCTAGAAACAGAACACTCAGTTCTCCTCTCTGCCCCTTCACAGAGGCTGTTAGAGTGGGATGGAGGGACCACCACATAGATGATCCCCTTGTCCAATAGATACAGGTGAGGGAATACTTCCCCCCTAAAATTAACCATTTTAGTTCCCAAGAACTGTCACAGTGAAAAAACACAGGGATAAGGATCTCAGCCTGGCTATTCTGGAACTCTAAGCAGCTTTTTAAAATGCTGAAATTATGACTTCAGGGGGAATAGGATCCTAATTTTTTGTGGTTTTATTTATATATATATAAAACTGCTAAGTACTAAAGGGTTCCTCTCAGGTGTTGATTAGAGCTTTATGTATTCTGAACATCCCAATTACTTAAATAAAATATGGCAATTTTTGGTTAATGCCTTTTTGTCATTTTACATCATCATGACAAAAGTAAAGAGATAGCCACAAAGCTTGTTTCTTGGATAATTCTTATCAGTACATTACGGGTCACCGAGTTACCCACCACCACATTTTCACACAAGAGCTGGGCATTACCAATATGTATTAGTGATAACATCATCTGATGTCTGTCTCCACTTACACCTCTTGAGGCTAATTCATTTTGTACTTAAATTGTGGCAATATCTGAGGTCCCTATGTTAAGCCAAGATATCCTCTTAAGGATACAGTTAACATGTAGCTAACAATGTTCTTCAGATTTAAAGCCTTTACTACATATCCCTTCTTGCAGTATTAGCATTATTTATGGTTATAGGGTCAAAACCTTCAGTCATTCTTTACTCAAACAAAACTCCCATTGATTTCAATAGTTATTTTGACCAATTAGGAGTGCAGAATTTGAACTGATGATGATGTCAGTATGTTGAATAGGAATGAAACATTCATGAAACTTTTCAAGGGTTTGAAGTTTGTTTTTATGCCACTTTGGATCAAAAATGGGAGATCTTTTAAATGTCTCTGGAAAATTTTGGATTTTACAAAAATGGAGTTTTAGATGGAACTTTTCAGTCAAAAAAGTTTGACCCAATTTAGTATTCAAGTCTTGTTCATTTCTAAGTGGTGTTAACTGAAATGCCTCACAGAGTGTCAGATATTTCTAGTGATGGATGAAACCCAAAAGACTCCAGGAGGTTCAGTTTTGATAAGGACCTGAAATTTGGATGCTCATCTATAGTAAACTGTCAGTCCTGCACAATTCAGCAGTACAACACTTGAAAGAAGAAAGCTCCCTCTTGAGAGGCTCTTTGTACATTCTGCTTCCAACTAGGAAGGAGGAACTATAAAACTTCTTGACTAGCCTGTGAAGGAAGCTTCCTGTCCCAGCTAGTCCTGGGAAGATCAGAGATGCCTTTGTGTTGATACTGACTCAGTGCCTCCAGCTTTCTGGGCTCAGGCTAAAGCCCAGGCTACTCTGAATTCACTAGCTGTATGTCCTCTAATTTAAAGCACAGGTTTCCAGGATGGTACTGGAAGGAATACATAGAAATGGAGGTTCCAGCAACAGCTTAAAAACAGATGGTGTAAGACTCCTAACACTCTTCTCAAAGAATCTTGCCTCATGTTCTGATCGCTATTTCATCCCTCAGAGGGGAAGGGAGAGATCATATAGGCCCATGTGACACACAAATTTTCTCCTCTCATTTTTTTTTTTAAGAGGTTGCAAAGATTTGATTCCACACATGGCAATCAGATTGCCTTGACTTCAAGCCTGGTGAAACAAACATCTTGCATTGCTTCTCAATGCCTACATCAGTATTATACACCTATCACTATATTATACTATTATATAATATGAATAGGGAGGAGGCTCATGGAACACATGAGGGCTAGTAGCTGTGGAATCTGCTTTCTTACAACAGGTACCTTCAAGAAAATACTGATTTGATAGCAGTACTCAGACCATACAATGTTAGGTATTGGGAGGAGATATTCTCTCTGAAAGTAACTAAACTTGAATGTGGCACAGAAGCGTGAGAGTAGCATTCAAATATTTAGACTCTAATTGTTATTCACTTCCATTTTTTCCTAAGTAACACAGCAAATGGAAAACAAGTCACAAGGACTGGCAATATTTAAAACATAGATGTCACTTAGCTCACCAATTTCATTATTTTCTTTTTCTGAGGCTATACATAGCTTAGATAGCATGCCAAGAAAAAAAACCCAATACCTGTATGCAGTCATTTCTCTGCATATATATATTTTTTGTCCTGAGAATCATTCCAGCCTAGTACAACAAATGCTGGAGGTAACAGTCAGCAATTTGTGATTTTTTCTAACTGAATATTTTTTGGATTTTATTCCAATAACTGTCAGTTCTATCTGATAATGATACCCTTTCCATTTAATGAAATAAGGGGGGAAAAAATCAGTAATCTAATACGTGCTCCAGATTTTCCATCAATGCCTTTTTTCTTGAGGATCATTTGAAGATCTGTACTAGGATATAGATCTGACTTGCACTGCTTGTTATTCCATTCCACACCTTGATTACAGAAGTGATGTAATAGCAGGCACTCACCCCTAGAGTCCATCCTGGCAGCCTGCTGTGGCACAGCAGTTACATCTCTACCTCAGTTTCCCCCAGTGGGCTTTGGGCAAGTTCAGTGATGCTTGTATATAGCGAACAAAGCCCCATCGGGGGGGTCTAGTTCAATCCAAACAAACAAACATAGTATGTAAACAAGCTTTCTTCTGCTGCTGTAAGTCCCCCAGGCTTCTCCACTGCCTGAAGCTCTGCAGCGTCTCCCAGGACTCCCTGTCTGGAGAGCTTTTTGTTCTCTCTTCTCGAGCTGTGTCTGTTCCATTCTCTGTGAGCCTCTGCTTTCCAGGGAGACACCAATAGGAATAGCTTCTTACCCAGGCTCTCTGATGAACTCTCCCCCGCCCCTTTCCCTCTTGGAGCTTCCTGTGTTCTGGGCACCTGTCTGAGTTCTCAATCCTCTAGGAGTCCCAAGTGTTCCTTACTAATTAGCTACCACTCAGCTACTTATCCAATTAAGTATCCACAGGTGGATCTGGTTGGCTCATTTTTCTTAAGAGAGACTGTCAGAGGGAGGCTAGGTGCCTAACCCCTTAGAGCGCCAACCCTCATGACAGGTGCCCATGGATGGAAGATATCTGATACCCCATCTAAACCCTTAGCCATCAGAGACTATAGCCTTAATTTTCACAAGTGACCAGGGAGTTTTGCTGTCTCATGTACTGAATGCCCAAATGAAGCCACATTAAAGGGGCCAGATTTGCAGAGTGCTGAGTACCTATTCTCTGAAAATCAGGTCCCTTCAAGGTATCTAAGATTGATCACCCAAAGACTGAGCCCAGCCAAAAACACTAAGCCTGTTAATTTGCCAAGAGAGAACACTAGGGACAAAATGTTGAGAAAACTGCTTTCAAAGTGTTGTGATGGAGAAAAATTTCTGTGCTGCACCCTAGCTTATTTAAACCACACAGACTTTTCCTTAACTGGTTAAGTTTTGATTTTAACTATCAAGATTGACTGTGCACAGCCCTGTCATAAGGATTACTCGGCTTTACAATCCACTTACTTTTATAGATTTCTTGGTCTCCAAATCAGATTCTATCCCCCCATGCACACAGATGGATGGTAGTACAGTATTTTAATGAAGATTTGAGGCAGGTTTTAGGGTAACATTTATTTAACAAAACAAAGTAACTTATCAAGTAAAACAATGCTGCTGCTGCAGCAACCAATAAGCTGCCTGTATTCGTTGTCTCAGGCCACATCCACAGTACAAACTTCTGCTAGTATAGTTATGATGGGCAGGGGTGTGAGATCCCGCACTGACATAGCGATGCCAACAAAAACCCCTAACGTAGACAGTTGCACAAGGTTATGGGAGGGGAATGGAGGGAGGGAAAGACCGTGGGAATAAGCTATTCCAGCAAAAGCAGAGTTTTACCACTGTGTCCCCACTAGAATCGCTTTGCAAATCTAGTATTTCTATACCAGCAAAATGCTCCTAGTGTACATATTGTCTCCATTTCTGCCACTGGTTCTTGTCACTGCAGAATGTGTTGAAGCTTAACTGTAACTCTTTATACCATATGTGAAGCACTAAGAAGGCCTTTCTACAGTAGGCAAATTCCACTTGTTTGAAAGAGTCTACCAAAATTATCCATTTTTATCAAAGGGATTCTCTTTGAACCGGATAGAACCTAAGAACAGAAACTCTAATGTCTTGTCTACACTACCGCAGTAAGTCGACCTAAGTTATGCAACTCCAGCTACATGAATAATGTCAACATAGCTTAGGTCAACTTACTGCGATGTCCACACCGCACTGTGTCGACAGGAGATGCTCTCCTGTCAACTTACCTTATTCTTCTCGTTCTGGTGGAATAACATTGTCGACCAGAGAGTGCTCTGTGGTTGATTTAGTGGGTCTTCACTAGACCTGCTAAAAATCGACCCCAGCTCTATCGATCACAGCAGCATTGATCCCTGGTAAGTGTAGATAGGGCCTAAATGTACCCACTGTACAAAAAGAATGGATGAATCCAAAAAGGTATGGTGCTTAATTTGGATAAGCATCCCGAAAGTTAGATTACCATACAATTAGGCATTGCTTAAGTTTGGAAGAAATCTTGTTAAATTAGACAGTTTTATTAGCAAGCCTGATTTACTATTATTGGTTGGGGTGGAACTATTGCAAGAACAGCTCTCCTACTTCCAATCTGACACACCTAATAAGTGCAGAGCCATAGTATCAGTTAATCAAACATTTTGAAACCTCATAAAAGATTTGGTTTAAGTTCTTAATCACACCTTGGGACACTATTTACTTCAGCCAGCTGGTTTGCTACCATCCTTAGTAATGTTTGCATCCCAGATCTGAGAACTTCTTCACATTTGGGGGTATTTAGTTCAGGATTCATTTCCAGAGTTCCATACGTTTTAGGGATTCTCAGATCTGGGACTTTCATTTCAAGTCCTTCATTATGACTGGGAGTTTCATACTCACAAGTGTGTGTAAGTATACATGCAATGTAGTATATGACAGGACCGAATGCTGAAACACTTCCACATCTATGCTTGACTTCAAAGAGACTATGTAGGGAACAGACATGAGAGTGGAAGCAAAAGTTTGCAGGACTTATTGGCGGGGATGAATTATTCTAGTCAAAAAACCATCCCTCCTGCCCCCACAAAAAAACAAAAAACAAAACAAACAAAAAAAACACCCAACAACAACGATTGCCTTGTAAGTTATAAAGGTGACTGAAAATGCAGTGTATGCCCTGGAGCTTCAGATTGAGGGTATTCATTTGTTAAAAAACAAAAACACTGTGGATAGGTTGGCAAGTGACCAAATAGTACTGTAGAAAAAAAATGCATTAAACCACAGAACCCTGTCACAGACAATTGGATTGCATTTGACCATCAAAGTACACCTCTACCCCGATATAACATGACCCGATATAACACAAATTCTGATATAACACGGTAAAGCAGTGCTCGGGGGGGGAGGGGTTGTGCACGCCGGTGGATTAAAGCAAGTTTGATATAATGCGGTTTCACCTATAAAGCGGTAAGTTTTTTTTGGCTCCCGAGGACAGCGTTATATTGAGGTAGAGGTGTATATATTATGTACCATATAACATGTTTACAACAGAAATAGAATTTTCTTCTTCCACCCAGAAAATATATAAACAGCACAGATCCTGTGAAAGTACACATCTGAACAATGATATGAAAGTGATATGTTAGTGGCAAATGTATCCTTTTCTGCTTCTATTGGTGGCAGTAAAATACCACAGGGCTCTAAAAATATAATTAAAATGAGGATTTTCTAAACTGATACATCATGGGTCCTGTCATTCTCTCATTAGTCATGTGTGACCTTTCCATGCAATAAAAGGTTAGCCTACATATTTCACAAACAAAGTTTGCTTACAACGGAAGCTAATAAAATCACCTTGGGTAGGCAGAAAAACCTCCTTTATTTCCCTTTCTTGACATTTATCTTCCAATACCAAACTGCTGTCTAAACAGTACCTAGAAGCCAGCAACCAAATTAATAAATCTCTGTGAATGGACAAAGCAAGTTGTTCCCTAACAATTAGAACTACAAACTCTCTCAGATTTGTTCCTCAATTAGTTTCTTTTAATTCTGCAATTATATAAGCCTCCCTGAAGTGCTGGACTGATACACTTTTAGAAACGTATCAGTTACAGTGAACAGATCTATGATGAGGTTGGAGACAATGTCACTGTGTTTACAATCACTGCAGGCCAGCAAACAAAGATCAATGGGGTTCACATTACTTTTGAATGCCAACAATGTACAATTCTTAATAACTGTAGTGGCTACGGTCTATATATGACCAAGAGGTTTACTATCTGCATGGTAGCCAAAGCATTTTTTAAATGGGCTCTGAATGCACTTCTGTGATTAAACCTTTATCCTAAGGGTATGTTTTCAAAGTGGTATAAGGGGCCTTAACCACTAAAGTAAAAATTTAATAGATCATATGGCTAAAATCCACCATAATAATTTACCTCCGTGTTTACTATACAGTAAACAGATATCCTATTCAGAGGCAAGAATCACTGCGAGAAGGCCATGAAACAGATTCCATGCATTGTTCTAAGTTCTGGTGTCTTAGGTATAGCCTACATGGGTTAATTTGAAAGGTCATTCATTTGAAAGCACAAAAAGATTAAGGCCATATTTTTGTCTCAAAGTCCATGCACAGAAGCTTTTAAAATTAAATATGAATTGGCTCCAGGACAAATCTTACATCTGTTGCCTCACACTTCAGTTAACATCTGCAAAACTTGTCTTTTTGCCTGTGGTTCCATTCCATTGTTAGCCATCTGTAATATTTGGCTAAGTTCCTAGGGAAGTTATGAAGGGGAGCCACATGTCCAATAAAATTGTGCTCAATAGCCATGGAACTTCTCTTCCAGAAAATGTGCTAGCAGATTTATAGTGTACTGTACTATTGTATTGTAAAAGTATAACTGGGTTCAAAAAAAGAATTAGATAGTTCATGGAGGATAGGTCCATCAATGGGTATTAGCAAGATGGTCAGGAATGTAACCCCATGCTTGGGGTGACCCTAAACCTTTAACTGCCAGAAATCAGAGGGGAAGATGGGTGGATCTCCCACAAATTGCTTTGTTCTGTACAGTCTCCAAAACTCTGGTACTGGTCACCATTGGAAACAGGATACGGGGCTAGATGGATGATTGGTCTGAGTCTGACTCACATGGAAGTTCTTATGTACTACATTATGAAGTGAAATGAGGCATTACCCACTGAAAACAAAAATCTTATTTTACAAGAAGTCTTACAAGATGCCCCCTCTCTCATCACACACATTTTTTTTTTTAATAGTACATGTATTTTCTTGTTTATCTGCTTTGGGGATAAATCCTACTCAAGTACATGATAAATGGAGCAATTTTGCCTCCAGATTTGAAGGTGGGGGCAGAGACATTTCCATGCAGTGCAACAACAACACTGCCCTGCAACCCTAGCAAAGGGCCAATACCATAACTTCCTTTCTTCTCAAACACCTTAAAATAGGCAGACTTCCTAGCACTTCATTGGCCTCCTCCTGCCTCTTCTCTGATGGTGCCATTCTGTGCTTCACTAGGCCTTCCTGACAGCACTCAGCCATGTTTCCAGCCTCCCCATCCCATATCACATGAAGCCCTTCCTATTTTTCACCAAGGTCCATGTGTCATTCCCTCAGCTTCACCTTAACATTCCCTCTCAAGATTTTCATCCCACAATATCCCAGGCTCTGCTCTCCCTCAAATGCCTTTCATGCCCTTCTTTGGTCTCTCCTCTCCCACAAACCCTTCACTCTCTGTAGTCTTTTCTCTGTTTCCCCAAACTCTTCATTCTCTCCCTCTTACCCTGAAATTTCTCATAGTCCTCCAGACTTGCAAACCCTCCATTTTCTGTCCCAAATATCTCCTGGGAGACTCTTGTCCCTCTCTAAAATCCCCCAACCTTCATATTTTCCCTATATTGAAATTCACTATAGTCTCCTTCTTCCCCCCAAATCACCACATGCTCTCTATTCAGATTGTATTTTGGTTCAGCTGGTCCCGACTGTAAACATGATTCATCCTCTTGCTTGACCCTGATCTCCTAGCCTTAACTTAATCTGGCTCACCTGCTCAGTCCACCTACTAAGCCCCCATTCCACCCTTCAATTCCTATTTATGCACATGTTTAATTTTATATATTGCAAGTATTTACAGTGACATCACTGAAGTGACTTGTAGTCAGTAGGATTACTTATAGCGCATAAAGTTTACCATGTGCATAAAGCGTATGATTGGGAGTGATAAAGGTCTAATCCAGTTTCCACTGAAGGAAGTGGAAATACTCAGTGACTTCAATAGGCTTTGGATCAGGCCCTGAAACTACATCTTCTAGGGTTTGTAAAACTTTTGAATAAGTTCCCTATGTTATATCATGCTTTATTATTTGTTTTATCATAGCACCAGGGCCCAATGTACTAGGTGCTTTACAAAACACAGATGAAGAGATTCCCTGCCCTAAAAAGCTTGCAAAGTAAGTATAAGAGATAACAGATGGACATAGACAGATAGGGGGGTACATGAAAACAAATGAGACAATATTGGTCACCACGATAGGCTGTAGTCTCAGCCCATGAGGTTCCTTGAGGACCATCCCAGGATTCTCTAAAATGCCATCTTTTCTATTGCTTAAGACATTTTAAAAATGTTAAAATTAAAACATCTACTTTAGAAGACAATAGAAATGCCAATTCTCGGTGGTAATGTTTGATATATTTTGCTCCTTTGACTCTGTTGTCAAGAAGATAATTGAATTTTTCCACTGAGATATGATTGATAAGGAAAACATCACTAATATTAGGTCAAAACCAGTGCGACCCCAAAAGGAAAACATAACTTATCCATATGGCATATTATCTTTCCATGAAAATAAATAGCAAAATATTTGAGTATGTTCATTCAGGGTTATGTCTTTTGAGCAATAAAATGCAGTTCAACATTAAATAAATGTTATAAATCATCAAGACTCTTCATTGAATGAATATAGTCTCGGTGCAGTCTTGGGAGTAGACCTTTCTATTTTGCCATAGGTGTTCTATTTAAAAAGTGTACTTCACTGGAAGTTTTTAATCAAACAAAATGTAGATGAAATGTTACCATCCAACATATATGGGTTTTCCTTTTTCAATCTGTCTTTTAATCTTTCAGTTATGCAATACAGTCTGCAGGAAGAACATTACGGTTACATAGAGAATAAGGCCTATAATTATTATTAAAAGATCAAATTCGCTCTTTCCATCCAAATTAGTTGACACTTCTTTTTTACTGGATATCACTCATTGCATACAACAAGCCATCTCTTTTCAGCAAAGGGTGATAAGATATTTGACAACATACTTCCCTTTTGTATGGGCAGATGGAAGTCCATACATATTCATCCTGTGAGACTTCTATGAATCAAATGGTACCATGGATAATCAAACTCTGTCATTCCATGTGGCTACAGTAATGAATGGAATAGAACTGGAAGTGAACACCGTGCAATGGCTCATATCCTTCTATTTAAAATCAAACCCAGAGGTTCATTATTGTCAACTGATCCTCTAATTCCAGAGCCCTCTCCTGTTAACTGCCACAAGGTTCAGTTCCCGCAAACCCTACATCATCTTCAAGATGATGAGCAGCAGCATTTTTCCATTTCCTCAATGCCTCATTGAAATCAACACCTAAATAAAGCAATTAACTAGAAGACAGATACTGACAGGAGGATAAAAGCAAGGAAGTTTACTGGGGAAGGAGGATGACAAACTTAAAATGATCTGAAACATTAACTATCCCAATGGCATATTTACTATTGCTTAGCTTTGGATCACACATTAAGCATTATTTTTTGCTATTAACAAATAGTGTTTAAAATAAGTTGATATTTTCCAGTTGATATTAGTTTTAAGCACAAAGAAATCTTGATTAGCAAAGTTAAATGCTTTGTGGGGACATTCCCTCTTTTCCAATATACATTAGGTTTTTTTAAACTTAATCTTGAATTTCTGGTTTTTACTTTGACCCACTTCTAGAAATGGCAAGTTATTTCTATGGCTGCTGACTGGTGTTTGAGAGGATAGCAGGGAAACTGCTGAAAACTGAACTGCTGTCCTTTAAAATGCACATGCTTTGCAAGACACAGCTGGATGGTAGATAACTGTGGATCTTACAGCTAGCAGTAGAGATGTTTGTGAATGAAACATCTGTCTTCAGAAAGGCTTTATACAGTTCATAGTGTATATCAAAGAAAAGCATTTGGACAATGCTTTTAAGGGTTGGATTTGAAGTTTACAAGGTATTTTAATAACTTCTGTAAATGCTCTCAGAATATATGGTAAATATTCAGTCCTGGATTACGGCAAACAGCTACTACCAGAAAAAGGAGTGAGATTTTGAAGGTCATCCTAAAAATAAAAATATATATAATATAACCACCACCCCCAGCCCATTTTAATGCAGCTAAGGAGATACTGGATACAAAACTCACAATTCCTTAATGCAGCCCAGATATAACGGCCCTGGAATGGATATTTTTTACTATGCAGAACCCACCACATCTCAGTCTGGTTTTGTGTTTACTTTAGTCTTCTAGTAAAATATAGAACGGAAAGTTTAGATTTGTCATCATGTTCCATATGTTAGGCACTTTCTGTAAAAGTGATCTGCCTGCATAAACAGACATCTAAGCACTGCATCCAGCAAAAACTTTAGACCCATTTTAAAAAAAAAATATTTTTGTGAATAGCTATGTGAAATAGAAGTAAATTCCATGGTAATGAGCACAGTCATTTGAATTCATAAGACACTTGCATTACTGTGAGTGACATACAGAAAGTTTAACCTGCAGTATTACTTCCTGGTCAGAGGCTTATCTTCTATGCTTTTGCATTTAACCCAAGTTAAATGTGAGGACTCATTTTAAAGTTAAATTGCCAGTTTCTCAGGTTTCCTCCATCTGTCTAGCTTGATGTGTGATGCGGTTGTTTTCCATCATTGTATTTCTTTGTTTCATTTTCAAACATGATGGTCTGGTCTACTTAGGAAGTAACAGAGTTTAATTATCTATAGCAGTGATGTTCAGACTGAGGCTCACGAGTGGCTCTTTAATGTGTCATTTGTGGCTCTTTGCAGCACGGGATATTAAAACACTGATTTAATTAACAACGAATCAGGATGCTTTCACTATGTTATTAACCAACTGTAGTTGGTCATTTTGCTTTGAGTCTATATAAACAATGAATTTATACTACTGTGGCTCTTTTGGGTAATGTTGATCACTAATTTGGCTCCTGAACCACTGCGGTCTGAGTATCCCTGATCTACAGATTCTGTAACAAAAGAAAAATCTCAATCTTAAAGACAAACCAACCATCACTGAAGAAGAATGACCATAGACAACTTGCATCTTCAGGACATAATTCCTGTCCCTTTTTTAACATAGTGAGCATGCTCTGCTCTTATGAAAAGGGGTCATACTAGTCATACCACAGATTTATTCATGAAAATATTTGTGAATCCTGAAGTTTTCATAACTTACCATGACTAGTTATCCTTCTGAAAATTCACACCTTTGTTATTCTTTTATTTACTCAACTGGCCATTCAGTCAGGGACCAGCAACAATGCCACATGACGACAATGACAAATCATGCACCATGAATAGTTGAAGGGAATATTTCATTGACAAACCATACACTGATATGTGTTCGTATAAGATATTCAGTCAATGCTTTGAATAATAAATACATTTGTAGAAACCAGGATTAATTGGCAAACAAGTCACAAAGTAAAAGAAGGGCTAAGTTTGCAAAGTAATTTATTCCACGATGAATAATTCAACCAACTCTGACCAACTGTATTTTGCTATTCAAAGTATTCCTTACCACAACCATTAGTTCCACCATTCCTTTTTTTTTTTGGGGGGGGGGGGAGGGGGCTCTGATTTCCCAAAGTAATTTGAATGTATAAAAGACAATCCAATTTATCTCCCCAATCACATGTAACTTGTACCACTGATTTCCCAGGGTGACACCATCCTGAAGGCTATACACAGTGCTTATTTGTTCAATATTTCAGGAACTTCTCTGACAACCTCCCAGACTTTGCCTGCGGCACCTTCTACATTCCTCTTCAGATCCATGGAGGAATTCTCCTCAGAATGGTGACAGTTACTTAGGAGGATGATTATGACATACCCTTTGTATGGCCTTCAGGGTTATATCACTCTGTGGATGTCACTGATAGTTCTGTAAGCTCCTACTGCAAACAGTTCCAAAAAGATATTTTCCTCCATCAGTACTTTAAGCTCAATGGGCAGATTTCATCCCTAGTGAAAATTCACCAGGGATGCATCTTGCCCAATGGCTTTGAAAGTTAAAAAGCTTTCATATTCTAACTGCTCACTCGCAAACTGTTCTTGGCTTTGTTCTTTTGGAAACTTCTGCATCTGTTCTCTAGGGAATCATCTTAACTTCTAAAATCTTACATGTATATTGGAAAAAATACAACACACTCCAGTATAAAAGTTCTCCAGCACTGTCACAACTATGCAAAGTTTCTTCAAACTCTTAACACTGATGAGACATAATATTAGCTATGTTTAAGATATTTTTAGGGTAGCGGAGCCCTTAATCAAATCAACCTTCCACCTCTTTTGTTCCTGCTTATTCTGTTCAAAGAAACAAATATAAAACAAAAAACAACTGGGGGAGGGGGAACACTCATCTCAGTCCCCTGAAACTCCCCTTTTCTATACGTCTCGCATAGTAAAGCAATATTTTTAAGAATTATTTTTTTTAAAAAAAAGTTAAATTTGTTCTCCTTCCCCACTTATTGAAGGTAAAGAAGTGTTTCTCATTTCTTCCTCTATAGGCACTCTAACAACTCCTCCCCCTACCTAAGGTTAAAACTCTAGTATATTTCTCGCTTACTTCCTCACTAAGGTGCTTCATTATGTGTCCACTGAAATCTCTGATGCCACTCCCACTGATTCATACAACCTCATCCTTTCCAACCCAAACCTTCATCTCATCTCACTTCTCTATCACCATCAGTCTAAGATTAAACCTCAACGGATCTAAGTGATCTAAACAGGAAGCTGGTCTCACTCTTAATTATTGCAGAGTGGCTGCTCTGTTGTAATTCTCAAGTCACCTTCCTTTCCTACTGCTGTTGTCACATCATCCAACCACCACATCAATATCATTGTCCCCTCCCCCATCCCTTGTATGAAGCTCATTCTTGTCATCATCAAATTCAGGACTCTGCCCATTTGTGCATTTTTATGTTCAGCATACCCTGGACACCCCTACCTTGCTTATATCTCTGCTCATGTTTCAGGCCCTTTTTCTCTCCCTTCCCTCCCCGTCCTAACTTTTCTCTTGGATTCCTTTTCACATTCATTTTCTTGCCTTCTTTTATATGGGCCTTTAAACTAGGAACAGCCATCCTCGTCTTCAGTCCCTTTTATATAACCCACTCATTTCATAAGATTTCCTGCATTAATCAGCAAAGTATCTGTGCTGCATTGTAATGGGAATCTTGTTCCATGTACTATGTGTCTGAATTAGAATCTAAACTTTTTGTGCAAACAGACTTCATCCTATTTTGTTTCTCCAAAGTGAACTTTATGAATAATAATGCTTCTGTCTTGCACTATCAATACAAAGTTTCTATAACCCTTCCACAAGAGCAACCGCTACAGGTTAAGAGGTATTGTAAGAACCAGCTCATGGAAGAGTGATATAAGGGAATTCATCTTTTACTGCACAATAGTGTGAAATACAAGGCTTTTCTTTCCTATTAAGTCAAGAAAAAAAAAAACCCAACACAAGGAAAAAAAATAGATATTTCACTTAACATGTGAAGTTTTAAGCACCAAGCTATTTAGTTACAGATTTGAAGTTCAGATATACTGAACATTGAGTCTTTTGTTATATGTGGTAGAGGCAGGATCTTATACCATTTTCCAATCTCCTCCTTAAGATTTGATTTAAGCAGGGCTGGTGCAACCATTTAGGTGACCTAGGCGGTTGCCTAAGGCACTAGGATTTGGGGGGCGCCATTTTCTTCGGCAGCTACCGCGGAGGCCGGATCTTTGGCCGCCCCGGTCACCGCCGGCATTTAGGCGGGGGGAGCTGGGGCAGTGGAGCTCGGGGAGGGCCGCCTACAGCAAGGGGGGAGGAAGGGGGGGGGGGCGGCACGCAGGGGAACTCCCCGCCCCAGCTCACCCCTGCCCCGCCTCCTCCCCGAGCACGCCGTGGCTGCTTCACTTCTCCTGCCTCCCAGACTTGCGGCGCCTAAGCTGATTGGCGCCACAAGCCTGGGAGGCGGGAGAAGTGAAGCAGCCACGGCGTGCTCGGGGAGGAGGCGGGGCAGGGGTGAGCTGGGGCGGGGGGGTGCCTCAGGGTGGGGGGTGGGGAGCTGCCGCGGGGGGGGCGCCTCAGGCCGGAGGGGGAGAGCTGCCGCGGGGGGGGGTTGCGCCTCAGGGCAGGGGCTCGGGGACGGGGACGGGGGGCGCGCAAGGTGGAAGTTTCACCTAGTGCGGAAAAATCCATCCTGCCCTGGATTTAAAGGTGTGTTTTCCTAGACAATAAACAGTAAGGCTAGTGTAGTGACTTGTGACAGGTAAGTTGGAGAAAAATCAAATTCAATTTTCCCTTTCCTCTCCTTCTCAGGGAAGGGAAATGAAAAGAGTAGTTCCATCAGGTTATACAAGTAGGTGGGAAACGCCATAAAAAGTAGTTGTTGGGAGTGGCATGTGGGGTGGAGGAAGAGAATCTTGCAATTACACGCAGTCACTATTGTGCTGAGGTAGTAAGCCAGGTTGGGGTTTGGTTTCTGCCAACATGGGACTGCACTGTAAGGCCCACATGAAGAACGTGCTTGGCCTGAAAACACTATTTTGTTCTGAATGTTATACTAGCTGAGTTATTTCACCAGTTTACAGGAATGTAAGTGGGGAATCTATATTACAGCAAAATTTTAAGTCAATTAAATAAGACATTGATGAATTGAAGTTGATTATAGTGGGGACCCAAGCAATAATATTAATTCAGTCAAGAATAATTCTATGAAGTCATCAAATCCAGTACAGTTTTACACTGAAAAAAAAAAACCCCCAATGGCAATGTAATCATTTCTGCTTTAAAATCAGCAATCATCTTCCCAAAACAAATAGTGCTCCAATTCTTAGGGTGTGTGGAGGGGGCAGGGGGAATACAAATTCAGAATGAAGAGTTCTAATGATCTGAGGAAGATGATACATAGGGTTGAGAGTCACTTAATTTTATATATGCAGTGGTGTTGTAGTTATGTTGATGCAGGATATTAGAAAGATAAGGTAGGGGAGGTAATATCTTATACTGGACCAACTTCTGTAGGGAGGAAAACTTTGGAGCTTATGCAGCAGTTGTCGTCAGGTCCAGACCAACAACACTGCATGCAGGACATCGCTTAGGCATTTAACCCCAGGAGAGGGTTCATGGCTGAGAATCTTGAGCACCTAAGTTCCTTCGGGGTTGGGGTGTAGGCATTGCTCCTTGGCTCAGCTTTCCTATTTTCTACTTTAGATGGCTCTGTTCAGTGTGTTGCCTTTGTGAATCCCATTTCTAGGTGCCTAACTCTCGCTATGCATAGTTTAGGGAGCCTAGGTGCCTAATTTTGAACTGAGGATTCCATTGAATGACAACCCTACAGTTACTCACTGCAAACCTGAGCCTAAATCCTTTTATGGAACTAGCCCTAAGAGAAAAGAGAAATTACTTTGACCATACAGACAATGTCTCTTCCTCTCCTGGGCATATCACAGATCCTGATAAGAGAATGATGATGTTTCAGAAAACAGGCCTAAAATGCCAATGGTTTTTGTTTTTATCAGCGCTGGGGATACTATGTGTGAGCTTGTCCACTGCATTCCAGTTTCCCCAAACCTTTTAGAAGGTTAATGAACTAGCAGCTTCTTATGAACCTATTTTAAATTATGAACTTCTAGAAGTTACTGAGAAGAAGTCAGATGCCTAGGTCTCAGAGTATAGTATTTCTTTTAAAGGGAAAAAAAAAAAAGCTAGTTTCTTAATAATCATTTTCCAATATTTAGAACTTAAAGAGTGAACAGGGAAATGTCTAAAAGTTTTCACTATTCCCTCCCACCTCTCTCTCTCTCACACACACACACACACTTTGAGCAAGTAATGAGATTTTATTTTTCAAGTTTTGAATTTAAACATATTTTTAAAAGGAAACATTCTAAGCTTTTTTCAGTCTCCTCCCCCCAACTATAATTGTCAGTAACAAATATTCCAAAGTAAAATATATAAAGTAGTTTATATGTGGCTATGTAGTAACCAGATGAGTTCCATCAGTGTGACAGAACACATGTTTTTCTTTGTAGGGGTTTGTATGCACAGGGCACATATGATTCAGCTCCTTGATAGAAATATGCTACTGTTAAAGGCAAACAAGATATACAGTGGCAATTCTTATATTGTATCCATCTGATAGAAATAGTAAAGAAACCTTTCTTAATTCCCAAGTTGGAAGAAAGATGGGAAAAATCTCTTATTTGACTCATTTCAACCCCTCCACTGAAGTGAAGAATATTTTCAGGACTGTTTCTGTTGAAGTTGTTAGTATCTGTTTTTGCTATTGTTGACTAAATATAGCAACAAAAAATATAATGGCAAAACTCAAACTGACTTCAGTGGGCACCTGCCCAATCAACAACTGTTCTGCCTGAAAAACAAAAAAAGACAACAGTGTGGTAAAGTAGATTTGGTTATTTATCATATCCCATTAGTGTAACAGCCCTCCTGGAAAAGGCACAGTTAAATAGTTTGCTCCTGTTCAGTGTCTAAATTTTGCTTGTATGTTAACTTTTATAATTCACATTCATGAATCTAGTTCAGGATTATTCTCTCATAATTAACTAATTAATTGTTCAGCACAGTCCATGTTTACTATATGTAACAGACACTTCATTTATTGAAAGGCTGCTTTGGCTCTGACAGGCTTTTGTTACCATTTCCACTTAGATTAATTCAATAAGTTATCACACATTTACTTTCCTTGGATCATTTCCTTAACTACTCTGCTATTTCCCTTAAGACCATTTTCATACAGATATTTGCCAGTGCCGCTCACTCCATGTTTTTTTGGGCACAACTGGAGTGTTCTCACAACTAATTGAAATAATTGCAGAGAAATGATGTGTAAGCTGTGCTGAGGGACATACACACTTTCCACTGTGCATGTACCGCTACTGTAGTGCTGGTTAAAAACTGTATTTTTCCAATCCTTGTTATATAAGCATATGCAATATACTTTATACAATCTAATGCAAGCACCATAGAAACATTTGTTCTGGAATTTTGCAAAACACCTAGAATTAAACAAAATGTAAAAACCCTACAAAATAAAAATAAAAAAATCTGCATTTAGAGAAGACTTTACAAGGAATACATGGGTAAATTGGGTTAGTGGGCACAAATCCTGGAGTAGTTGCTGCATACATCAGAACATAAAAATGGCCATGCTGGGTCAGACCAAAGGTCTAGCTAGCTCAGTATCCTCTCTTTCCACAGTGGCCAATGCCAAGTGCTCCAGAGGGAATGAACAGAACAGGGAATCATGAAGTGATCCATTCCCAGCTTCTGGCAAACAAGACTAGGAACACCATACTAGCCCATCCTGGCTAATAGCCATTGATGGACTTATCGTCCGTGAATTTAATCTAGTTCTTTTTTGAATCATGTTATAATCTTGGCCTTAAAATCATCCTCTGGCAAGGAGTTCCACAGATTGACTATATGTGGTGTAAAAAAAATACTTCCTTTTGTTTGTTTTAAACCTGCTGTCTATTCATTTAATTTGGTGACCCTTAGTTCTTATGTTATGAGAAGGAATAAATAACACTTCCTTATTTACTTTCTCCACATAAGTCACGATTTTATAGACCTCTACCATATCCCCCCTTAGTCATCTTTTTTCCAAGCTGAAAAGTCCCAGTTTTCTTAATCTCTCTTTAAATGGAAGCCATTCCACACCCCTAATAATTTTGTTGCCCTTTTCTGAATCTTTTCCAATTCCAATATATCTTTTTTGAGATGGGGGACCGCATCTGCACACAGTATTCAAGATGTGGGCATAAAATGGAATTATATAGAGGCAATATGATATTTTCTGTCTTATTATCTATCCCTTTCTTAATGATTCCCAACATTCTGTTCACTTTTTTGACTGCTGCTGAGTGGATGTTTTCAGAGAACTATCCACAATGACACCAGGATCTCTTTTTCAGTGGTAACAGCTAATTTAGACCCCATCATTTTATATGTATAGTTGGGATTATGTTTTCCAGTGTGAATTACTTTGCAGTTATCAACATGGAATTTCATCTGCCATTTTGTTGCCCAGTCACCCAGTTTTGAGAGATCCTTTTGTAGCTCTTTGCGGTCTGCCTGCGACTTAACTCTCTTAAGTAGTTTTGTATCATCTGCAAATTTTGCCACCTTGCTGTTTACCCCTTTTTGCAGATCATTTATGAATATGTTGAATAGGACTGGGCCCAGGACAGACCCCTGGGTGACACGACTATTTACCTCTCTCCATTCTGAAAACTGACCATTTATTCCTACCTTTGGTTTCCTATCTTTTAACCAGTTACCAGTCCATGAGAGGACCTTCCCTCTTATCCCAGCTTACTGTGCTTAAGAGCCTTTGGTGAGGGACCTTGTCAAAGGCTGTCTGAAAATATAAATACACTATATCCACCGGATCCCCGTTGTCCACATGCTTGTTGACCCCCTCAAAGAATTCTAGTAGATTGGTGAGGCATGATTTCTCTTTACAAAAACCATGTTGACTCTTCCAACAAATCATGTTAATCTAATTTTCTGACAATTTTGTTCTTTCCTATAGTTTCAACCAGTTTCCCCGGTACCGAAGTCAGACTTACTGGCCTGTAATTGCTGGGATCACCTCTGGAGCCCTTTTTAAAAATTGGCATCACAGGAGTTATTCTTCAGTCATCAGGTACAGAAGCCGATTTAAAAGATAGGTTACAAACTAGAGTTAGTAGTTCTGCTATTTCACAATTGAGTTCCTTCAGAACTCTTGGGTGAATATCATCTGGTCGTGATGACTTATTACTGTTTAGGTTATCAATTTATTCCAAAACCTCCTCTAATGACACCTCAATCTGGGACAGTTCCTCACATTTATCACCTAAAAGGAATGACTCCTGTTTGGGAATCTCCCTCACATCCTCAGCTATGAAGACTGATGCAAAGAATTCATTTAGTTTCTCTGCAATGGCATTATCATCGTTGATTGCTCCTTTAGCATCTCAATCGTCTAGTGATCCCACTGTTTTTTTTTTAAAGTAGGCTTCCTGCTTCTGATGTACTTAAAAATAATTGCATTACTTTTTGAGTCTTTGGCTAGCTGTTCTTCAAATTCTTTTTGGGACTTCCTAATTATATTTTTACACTTCATTTGCCAGAGTTTATGCTCCTTTTCATTTTCCTCACTAGGATTTAACTTCTACTTTTTAAAGGATGCCTTTTTGCCTGTCATTGCTTCTCTCACATTTTTGTTTAGCCACAATGGCTCTTTTTTGGTTCTTACTATTTTTTTTTTTAAATTTGGGGTATACATTTAAGTTGAACCTCAAGTTCTAATCAGTTCTAAAAGTTCAAAGCTATGCTCTAAAGCAGCATAAACTCTGGATATTTAGGGCTGGCATTTTCAAGTAGGCCGAGAGGAATTAGGTCTCCAAATGTAATGGCTTTCAGTAAGAGGTCGGTGCCTAACTCCCTTGAAAACCAACAAACCAGCAATTTAGAGCTAAGAAATAGAACAGGGAGAAATCTCTGCTACATTGTGATCCTCAAAGTCATTGGGAAACCAGTGGAAGTTACTGCAGAGTCCACATTGCTTCCACTATGTGCTGTGGAATGGCTCCTGGAAAGGGATTCTCTGTTCAGCTCCCTTGGGAAAGACCATGGCAACATAGTTCTAACAGGATCTATACTTTAGACCTGCTGTCTCTAAAATGTCTGCTTGTTATAGATTATTCAGCTGCTAGCTGAAAAAAAAGCTGTTCAGAAACCAGTTCTCTTTAATGAACACCTCTTTAAAAATGGACTTATTCCATGTATCATGGCAGTAGGGAGCATGGGTCTTGGGTGGCAATAGGGAAGCAAAGGGCCTCTGCATGAATAAGCCTTACCTATCTAATTCTAGATCTTAAGGTTTATGCTTCAGTCCATCATCACAGTTTGAGTGACTTCCACATGAAATCAATAGCTATAGTGAAGTCCTTAGTGGACTTCATGAGCCTTCATGATTCACTCATTCTAGAGTGTCCCAAAGTATTCACATGTTCATCCTGCATTTTGTGAACTGCCTTGTCCCACAGCAGTGTAGTGTCATGGCAGTTCATAAAAATCAAAATTTAGTCTATGGTGTAGTTGCAGCTTTCTTTGAAAGTTAGGATCAAGGAATTAAACCGCCATTGGAAGCTGACTGGGAAAGAGTGGAGAGACTTAAGCATCTGGTGGATATGCTCACAGCAGCCTAAGCCATGCAGAAGGGGGGCAGCTGAATTCTGTACCAGCTGGAACCTGTACACCATTTTCACATCAGCTTCAGATACAGTGAGTTATAGTCATCCAGCCAGGAGGTGACAAATGGCTAGATCGCTAAATAGGAATAACCAACTAAAGGAGATTTTGGAACTCTGATTGCAGGACAGTTGGAGAACAGGAATCATTCTGCTGCAGGGCTCTGCTTACCCCTATTACTCATTGCTAAGATTGACAGTTCAATGTAGAGGTGCATTACTATCAATACTTTAACAAGGGCTGCCCCCAAGATAACACACACACTTATCTTTTGGAGGCAGCCCTTGTTAAAATATGGACAGTGATGCATACACACACACACCCCACACCACCCCCAAAGTTTTAAGGAATGGGGGGGGGGGCTTATGCACCAGAAGCTGGGAACTAGGGAATGTAAAACAAAAATGATCTCTCTTAAGTATCACTACAGAGGGAAGGCAGGCAGGCAGGCAACACCACTTAGTGAACACACTCATATTAAGTGCATTTCTCTGAAAACAGTTATATGATCGTGACAAATATGCTACATAGACTGATAGTGGTTAACATTGCTCAGCTTGAGTCAATTGTCTTGAGAAGGGGGAGATAAGAGGAAGATTTTTTCAGGTTGCTGAGAAAGGGATTCCTTCCCTGGGAAATTCTTTGAAAATACCTAGCTCGGCGAAATCTGTTGCTTTTTAAAGAAAAAATAATTTCTTTTTCTGAAATGTTTTTGTGAGCTCCAGAGAAGTCATCCGAAGCAGGACTGATATTTCATTACCCAGGGAAGGGATAAATTCCTTCAAAGAGAGCAACGATACCCTATTTGGCATATTTGGACTTTGGACATAAGAATTTTTGAGGAGATGGGTAGCGGATTAGTGAGCACTAATAAAATAATTCCTGCAATGGACATGTCATAACTATAAAGGGAAGGGTAACAGCTCTCCTGTGTACAGTACTAAAATCCCTCCTGGCCAGAGATTCCAAAATCCTTTTACCTGTAAAGGGTTAAGAAGCTCGGGTAACCTGGCTGACACCTGACCCAGAGGACCAATAAGGGGACAAGATACTTTCAAATCTTGGGGGGGGGGAAAGGCTTTTGTGTGTGCTCTTTGTTTTAAGGGGTGGTTCACTCTTGGGACTGAGAGGGACCAGACATCAATCCAGGTTCTCCCCATCTTTCTAAACAAGTCTCTCTTATTTCAAAATTGTAAGTAAAAGCCAGGCAAGGCGTCTTAGATTTACTTTGTTTTCTCAACTTGTAAATGTACCTTTTACCAGAGTGTTTATTTTTGTTTGCTGTACTTTGAACCTAAGACTGAAGAGGGGGGTCCTCTGAGCTCTTTAAGTTTGATTACCCTGTAAAGTTATTTTCCATACTGATTTTACAGAGATGATTTTTACCTTTTTCTTTAATTAAAAGCCTTCTTTTTAAGAACCTGATTGATTTCTCCTTGTTTTAAGATCCAAAGGGGGTTTGGATCTGTATTCACCAGGAGTTGGTGAAAGGAAGGAGGGGGGAAGGGTCAATTTCTCCTTATTTAAGATCCAAGGAGTTTGGATCTGTATTCACCAGGGAATTGGTGAAGGTCTCTCAAGGCTACCCAGGAAAGGGAATTAGCTTTGGGATGGTGGCAGCGGACCAGAACTAAGCTGGTAGTTAAGCTTAGAAGTCTTCATGCAGGCCCCTACATTTGTACCCTAAAGTTCAAAGTAGGGATACAGCCTTGACAGGACACATATCAAGTTGGCCATTGATGTACTACTGCTCTTAGCAATAAAAAGGTGAAACACAGCAGTGTTCTAATATATGTATCACAATGATGTTTAAGCGGTCAGTGATTAGGACTCCAACTAGAAAGTGTCTAGCACATTCTGTCCCCTTGATAGGGAGTGGAATTGGTACAGAGGTAGGATGAAGGTGGGTGTAGCTAGATCATTGAATGCAGGCATTCCCACTTGTATTCTAGATGTAGGGAAATGAGGTATGGTCTTAGGAACAGGCCTGAGGAAGTATTCATTAAAATGAATCTAATTAGCATTTTGCTGCTGCTACTTCTCCACAAAAATATCCTGACAGTCCATTATTCTGCAAGCTCAACAGATTGATAGGTGTGTGATTACAGGGCAGTTTGGATAGAAAAATAGCTGGACATCATGCTTTTGGTTTTTATTTATAAGTGAAACCAGGACAATAACTTGGAAATAACATTTCAGGTCTATTAAACTCGTATGAATCCCACAAGGTTTGGCAGAACTTTAAAGCTATTCATTTACTGGTGTTGCCTGACACATTTGCAGAGTTCAAAGCATCGTGTGCAGATCACCAGACTCTATTGCAGGTCTTGCCACATGGGAAATATAAAAACCATGAGAATGGAAGCTAGTGGTCCTTCAATTTACAAGGGTTTTGATTAATGCTGCAATAAGTAGCAAGTTGTGAGTTTAAAAAAATATAAGCAAACAAACATTCTATCAATAGACCAATTTCAGTGGATTAAATCTCTCCAAAGGATTTACTCAGTATTATTTATACAACTGTACCACCTGGGTCCCCCAGTCATGGACCAAGACTGCATTGTACAAACAGAGCAAGAAGATGGGTGTCACACATACACACTTAAATAAGGTTTAAGACATGCAGCCTCCTTTTAGCTTAAAAAAAAAAAAAAAAAACCACGAGACATTTAACTTGAGTTTATGACAAACATTACTTGTTTAATCAGAGTATAAAAAAAAAAGTCACTTTCCCAGTGTGTTTGAGATTGGTGTACAAATATCAGAGATCCAGATGAAATGCTGGTAATGTACATGCATTGATGAAAGCAAGCAGAAGTGACAAAGAACATATTAATCCCTCTGAGGGTGTCTGTCTGTCATTTGTCACCCATGATCACAATTTGGGAGTATGATCAGCTTTCACCAATAGCCAGGACAGACATTTGCTTTTGATGAGGATGTTGTGACCATTTATTTCCTTGATATCACAAATCATACCATCATATCACCCCCAAATTATACTATTGTAATGTGCTCTGTTTGGGGCTACATCTTAAATCTATCTGGACCAGAATGTAGCAGTCTGCTTGGTAAGCTGGGTGTCTTGCCCTGAGCATATTACAGTACTGCTTTGTGATCAGCCCTATAGGTGTCATTTCAATTGCTGGTTGAACATATAAAGATTTAAAATGATCAGGTACATGCCTGATTTAGAGAGGGTCACTCTCCACCTGTGATGCTTTGCTGACTGCAGCTTCAGAAGTCACCTGAACTACCTCCTTTAGGATGAGAGAGAGCTACTGGAAGGTTGTTCCCAACTTCCAAAAGGCTTTGGAACCTGTTAACCCATGTTGTCTGAAATAGCTTCAAGTTTGATGACTTCAAGGACCATCTTAATGAAGGGGCTTTAGAAAAACCTTGATGGTGTTTGAGGGGTATTCTTTAGGAAGGATGGAGTATTTTCCCCTTAAAAAAAAAAAAAAAAAAAAAAAAAAAGGTATGTTAGTGCTGCTGCATCTCAGCAGGTTGCTGCTAGTTGTTTCCTTTAGGTGTGTTTTTAAAACTAATCATCAGTAGTGCCTCAAACTTGGGATATTTATCTTTCTTGCACTCTTGCCTCTCCTTCCGGCACACCAATATTTGCCATGAACCTGGCAGACTGAGACCAAAGCCACTACCACTTCAATGTTTGCAATAAAATCCTTAATGAATGAGATATTTGCTATCTTTCTTAAGATGACTCCAGCAGTTGGAGATGAATGCAAGAATCTCAGTTTCATTTACTACTTTTAAAAATTGTAATCTGAAGAAAAGCTTGAAAATGTGAACCTTAAATGCTCAGATCTCAAAGGCAAATCAGAACCACCTCAAATTTCTTTTAATCATGATTTTTGGGGGCCTGCCTCATCATTTCTCAGTACTTGAGGCTGACACCACTGAATCAGACAAGTGTGTGAGGAGGGGGAAGCGAAGAGCAAAAAATATCTGGTGTAGACTGACAGGTAAAGGATATACCTTCCTAATCCATCAGAGGAGGATTGGAAGACACAACCATGCTGACCCTGCCAGGTTTGGGAGCCTAGTTTCCCCAATGGCAAGAGGGAAATAGGCCTGGGCTTAGCAGAGTTACAGAGCAGATTCAGTGAGGTAATCTTTGCTCTGCAATCCATTGCTTTTCTGTACTCTCAGGGCTCAAAGAGTGAAAAGTAACAATCCCTCTCTTCAAATAGGGACACCTTTCCCTCCAAAAGTGTTGAGGTTTTTAAAAACAAACAAACAAAAACCACACACCACCACACACGCGCAATGCAGCAAAGGCCAGCCACAATTGCAGTCCCTATGTTCCCCCAGGAGGACACTGTCAGAGACCAAGATACTCCAAAAGGGGTGGAGAGAGGTTGGGTCATGTTTCCATGTCCCTCTCCAGCTAGTCTGCTGACCTTCCCAGCTCTGGGCATGGACGCTTTACACTGCAACCTCCTAAGGGGCGGCACAGGGTATGATAGTCTCCCTGCAGTTTCCCTTTCTGCAATGCAGCTACACCTCCAACCCCCACCCATATCCGCAGTTAAGGTCAGTGACTCATTGGCACAGTCTTCATCATTCTGTAGCCAAGTTCTGCCCTCCCTACTGTGTACAGATCCACTGAAGTATTTTATCTAAAGAAATAGAGTGTTGGGTGATGTGGCCATTGATTTTGATACTGAGTTTATTAAATGAATAAAGAAAGCAAGACAATAAAAGTAAAACAAAGGTGAAGCTATAGTTGAAACAAAGGTGAAGCTAAGAGGTAGGGCACACTTAGATTTGTTTTCATTTTAATATCCTGTGAATTCCATCTCCTAAATTTTGAACATAAATTATAGCTGCTGTTCTATTCTACCCACCAACAGCAAGTCAGCGCTAGTTTACACAATCTCAAAGGGCCAAGTTCTTGAGCAGAGCTCCCAGCTGAAGTAGGCAGGATTTGTCCCCACGTAAGTACATTCAGGACTAAGGAATGGAATCCTGATCCCCAACCTGCAGCAAAGCCACTTTACAGTCCTTGTTAATCCGGGTGGGGTGGAGGGAGTGGAGATGTGATCCACTGCTGGCTCTCATGCCAGATTTTGGCTGGTGGGTCTGTACTGTTCATGGATCCATAGGCTTTAGTCCCATCATACACCCCAGCCCATCTGCAATCTGAACCCATGCTTCTGCTTAGAGGGTCATGTTAAAGAAGTATGGGCTGGATGAATGGACTATAAGGTGGATAGAAAGCTGGCTAGATCATCGGGCTCAATGGGTAGTGATCAATGGCTCCATGTCTAGTTGGCAGCCTGTATCAAGCAGAGTGCCCCAAGGGTCGGTCCTGGGGCCGGTTTTGTTCAATATCTTCATTAATGATCTGGTGTGGATTGTACAAGTTTGCAGATGACACTAAACTGGGAGGAGTGGTAGATACGCTGGAAGGTAGGAATAGGATAAGGAGGGACCTAGACAAATTAGAGGATTGGGACAAAAGAAATCTGATGAGGGTCAACAAGGACAAGTGCAGAGTCCTGCACTTAGGATGGAAGAATCCCGTGCACTGCTACAGACTAGGGACCAAATGGCTAGGCAGCAGTTCTGCAGAAAAGGACCTAGGGGTTACAGTGGATGAGAAGCTGGATATGAGTCAACAGTGTGCCCTTGTTGCCAAGAAGGCTAACAGCATTTTGGGCTGTATAAGTAGGGGCATTGCCAGCAGATTGAGGGATGTGATCATTCCCCTCTATTTGACATTGGTGAGGCCTCATCTGGAGTACTGTGTCCAGTTTTGGGCCTCACACTACAAGAAGGATGTGGAAAAATTGGAAAGAGTCCACCTGAGGGCAAAAATAATGATTAGGGGGCTGGAGCACATGACTTATGAGGAGAGGCTGAGGGAACTGGGATTGTTTAGTCTGCAGAAGAGAAGAATGAGGGGGGGATTTGATAGCTGCTTTCAACTACCTGAAAGGGGGTTCCAAAGAGGATGGATCTAGACTGTTCTCAGTGGTACCAGATGACAGAACAAGGAGTAATGGTCTCAAGTTGCAGTGGGGGAGGTCTAGGTTGGATATTAGGAAAAACTTTTTCACTAAGAGGGTGATGAAGCACTGGCATGGGTTACCTAGGGAGGTGATGGAAACTCCTTCCTTAGAGGTTTTTAAGATCAAGCTTGACAAAGCCCTGGCTGGGATGATTTTGTTGGGGGATTGGTCCTGCTTTGAGCAGCGGGTTGGACTAGATAACCTCCTGAGGTCCCGTCCAACCCTGATATTCTAGGATTCTATGACTCTACCCGGCATAGCGTTGTGCACAGTCCCCTTTCATTGGCTTTTTGCTCCCTAGTCTCACCACGTCCTACACAATGCAAGTATGGCATTTCCACAGGCTTTTAAACCAGGAACACCTGTGGAGGGGACCAGAGCATTTTTCCTAACATGCCCATAACCATAGAAAGTTTCCTCCAGCTAGGAGCAGTTACTTGGAATCTTAATACAGTAAAGCAGTGTTTCTCGGTGACTGGTCCGTGGACTGGCACTGCTCTGTGGCAGCCTCTTTGCCAGTCCCTGAGATTTCCCTGACAGTTTAGAAAGTCAGCAAGCCCGTCCCAGGTATCAAAAAGTTTGAAAATGCTGCAGTAAAGGAATTCTCTTTCAGAACTCTGGTACTCCGACTGAAGAAATATTTTTTTAGCCTTTCCTTTGAATCTCCATCTACAAGGATGTCTTTTTTTTTTAATATAAAGATGTGAACCTTTTGTTAAAGGTGACATTTCTTCTATTTTCACTTGTAGTCACACAAAACATCTGAAAATACTGTGTGGTCTTTTATGACAATCATACATTTTAAAAGTTGTGAGATCTCAATTCCTTAAAAAAAAAAAACCCAAAACTTTGTTCTTAAAGCAAAATATCTTTGATTTTTAAAAGAATGTTCTGATAAACCTAATTTAAGTTTTGAACATACTCCAAAACAAAGAGGTCTGGCCTTAAAGATACAGCTCTGTTCAAGATTCCCTCCCCCCACCAAAGGATGGGCTACTAAACAAAGTCCCCCCCACTCCCATTAATTGAGCAGAAATTCTCATTGTATTCCCCAGTTTTTAAACTTTTAATTTGTACAGATACATTTTAGAACACAAAGTAAAATAAAGATAACATTTAGCAATATCTTGGAGAGCTTTTAAACTCACAAGACAAAATATTCACTTGGAGTACATGTCCCAGACCTGAAGAAGAGCTCTGTGCAAACTCGATATCTTCTCTCTCACCAACAGAGGTTGGTCCAATAAAATATATTACCTCCTCCACCTGGTCTCTGTACTACTGACGTTGTATTCAGAACACTGAGACCAATACCTTTACTATTGTATAAAGTACATCTGAAGCTTTAATACATATTAAGAACCTCCATTTTACCTTTCATCCAAATTTTATTTTTATATATATATATATATATATATATATATATATATATATATATATATATATATATATATATAAAAATAAAATATATATATTAGGCCAAGTGTTTCACCTGCTAACACCAAGCAGGAATTTGACCTTATTATATCTTCAGCAGCACAGGGCACCCTAATATTATGCCTATGACATTTGGGCTTAATGGACTTCGGTCTAATAGTGGTTTAGTGTGTGGGTGCTCGTGGCCTGTAATATACAGGAGGCCAGACTAGATGATCTGGTGGTCTTAAGATCTGAGTTTGGGTTAGAAGAGTGCCACATACTGAACCATCCTGTAAGAAATGGCCTGAATTAAAGCCCTGGAGCTAAGCCCTTCTGAGATTGAAAAATTCAGATTTCGATCAGAAAAAATATGGAGTTTGAGTCCATCACTAGCATCCTTCATCAACCTCATATACAGTGTGCCCTATGAACATGCATGCTCCCCAGCCAGAAACAGGCTCTTTCAGAGGTGAGATTTACACAATTATATTGATTTAATAGTGCTTTTTAATACTGTAGATGTAATTTATTCATTTTATTCTAGTTACTGTGCCTATTTTATGCTGTTCTTTTGAAAGGAAAAAAATCTCAGCTAGGTTAATCCTAGTTTAAAAAAGCCACACACAGAGGCAGGCGTGCGCGTACACACGAGATAATTTCTTAAGGCCTAATTTAAAATTGTGCTGAGCACCTCTTCATATTAGTCCCCAGTAGTACCATTCAGATTTGGATGGAAATACATTATTTATCAGCCTAGAGGATGAAGTCCTTAGACAAACAATAGATACTGCAATTGAAAGCTGATCTAATTATCCACATAAAGCAGGCCGGATTTAGAAGGATCAGGTCAATCAATTGTCTGTTGCCCGATTCTATATAAATTGTTTTCTTTGAGGCATTTTTAAATAAAGCTGTGTCTAACATAGTCTTTAAAAATCAGCCAAAGTCACGCCAAGATACCTGCCGCAGGTGGCTGCGAGTAACAGAACAGCGATGCAAGTACCTGCTGCAAAGCCTCTGTCATTTCAAAATGAGTTTTGTTTTAATCAATATCCAGTTAGATGAGGTACCTGACATTTTTCAGCATTTTATTTGTTATAGGAGCTGGGCTGCAAGTAGTTTCCAGTGACATGTATTTTCTATCCTTTCTCATACAGCACCAGACAGGAGTGATAGCAATATAGTACCAAATACAAAAGCCAATATTTTTTCAGATTTTCCTTTACTTAAGGGGTGAGCTTCTAAAGGTGATGTTTAGCTGTGCAGGCAGGGGGAGGGGGGTTCACCAGCATACCCCTGTGGTCATTCAAGGGGCTCTCACAATACCTACTCTGTCACCCGAAAGAACACACCATTTTTGTTGCTTGCTCCCACTGCAGAGCAACCTCCGTTTAGAAGTACAGATCCCAATTCTTGGGTCCAGCTACCAGGTTTTTCTGCAAGACAGGATGCTTGGGTGGGGTGGGGGCACTGGTGTCTTTACCTCACCATTATCACTTCCCAAATGTTTCAGCCCCTAGCATAAATTATAACAGCCTCGGTGTTGCTTCAACCTATACCTAGCTGCCTACAATATGTCCCCAATGGATCATTCCAGCAGCCAGGAATAACTAGAGAGCAGATGCACTCTGGCTATACATCTATGTCAGGTGTTTTCAGGGGAGATGCAATAGAGCCATTATGGTGGCTCTACACCATCCTAGGATACTTGATATTCCTGGGGAATGATTGGATAGCTAGTTAAGCACCTTTATGGTACCTTTGCTCAATTACAGAGACATGAGAACTAGGCCCATAATATTCAGAGAATTCATTAAAGATTGTTAACTTATGGTTTGACTAACCCAAAAGAATTTACTAAATAATGCTTCTAATATGACTGAATATTTTGCTTTTGAGATATTAGCTAGCTCTTTTAACAACGTTAACTGGATTATATTCAAATTAAGGCTACATTGAAGTCTGTGGATTAATAGGTCTCCATACTTTACTTTTTAATTACTAACATAGAATTAACAGTCCACAGGTTTTGCTTTATGTCAATCACTCCCACTTTTTCCATTGCATGTCTAAGATTTACTTTATCTGCAAAGGCAAATTTAATTTCCTTGGTGAAAGGATCACTGGAGTTGTCTGGAGAGACTATCCTATTAACACACACAGATATCACAGACTTTGGAAGTCGTCTTCATCTTCTCTCACACAGTGTCATGGAGGCATTTACAGCAAAAATGTTTAAATTAATGGCACAACTTAAAAATCAGGAATGTCATTAAGTGGTCCTTGTGTCTTCCCCCCCCCCCGGAGTTATAATAGTTACTTCACCTTGCTCTGGAACAGTGGTGGCCCTTAAAGGCTGTCAATTTAATCTAAAATAATTAGATATTGTTGTGACAGGACCCCCAGGATGCAGCCTGGGACTGTGGGACTGCTGTGCCCCCCGAGATCTCTGCAGCCTGGGCTGTCTCTCACAATGCTTTGCTAGTGACCAGCAGCAAACTCCTCCAGGAGCTGCGATTACTCAGCACAACAGCATGTGGAGCCCGCACACGCAGCTATGCTTGCAGATCCACTCATGAATCTCACAGAGAAAGGCACCAGAGCCAAATCTCCCCAGCTCCCAGCACTGTATCTCGGGAATACACCGTCTTGCACTGCTCGTCTTGAGCAGTGCAAATTTATTAACTGATTCACCATTTCATCAATGGAAGTGGATATACACCTGCCTTTGCAAAACCTGAGCAGATTTGCCACACACTTCATACAAACTCACTGGTAGAGATAGATTTTAACTGTTTATCTTTTGTAGTCAATAAAATTGTTTAAGTGATAACTAACTCTGACTTTTTGCCTACCAAAATAAAATAAAATAAAATATAAGCACGCAATCTAAACTCTCAACCCTATAAGACTGGGCAATGACTAAGCAGTTTCTCTCACCATACAACACAATTCTCATAACTTCATATGCATTAATGATATACATATATGGATAGAGAAATGACTTTCAGAAGATCATAACCTTTCCCCTGATACATATAAAGCATTCCTTATAAGGCAAGATAACAATTATTATAAAAATTAGGAATATGGGGGTTCCAGGATGTTCCCCCAAGGTACAGAATGTCATAATTGTTCTCAATATCCAGGGAATTCTCTTTACTTCACTACATTTACTCTAGGACATCTCTCATACTGCAAATACTGAGATTCTCACTGCATGCTTATTTAGGTCCTAATTCTGGAGTGACCTCCAGGTGGTCCAACCCTTGGGAACAACTTGCAGGATCAGGGCCTTCGTTATCTAGGCATCTTGCAAAGCTTGTCTTAGACAAAGGACCTTTCCTCCCAGTAGAGAAATGTTACCATCCTGACTTACGATCCTCTGTGGTAACACCTTGTATGCTGCAAAATTCAAGAGGGTCTTGTTTGTCTGCCTGAATAGGCTTGCATACAGGGAGCTTATCTGGAAGCTGCTGAGTGGATTTTTCTCTGTGGATTACTTAGCCAGTGCCTCCCATTTGTGGAGTACAGTTCTGAAGTTCTGACTCCTTTGAAGATTTTATTCAAGCCTGACTGACAGCATCCTGAAGTAAGGACTGTAATGTTTAATGAGCAGTCAGGTTTGTCAGGAGAGAAGGCACAGTACTTTTTCTTAACTGCACCTCAGCTGAGTCTGCTCAGGCTTGAACTACCTAGCTCACACTGAACAGGACTTAATATAGGCATAGCATAATCATGCATATGGAAAACTCCCATTTTGGGCTTGGGCTGAAGCCAGTCCGATACCATGCTAGCAATATGAAATCTGTA
Source organism: Emys orbicularis (assembly GCF_028017835.1). Classification (NCBI taxonomy): domain Eukaryota; kingdom Metazoa; phylum Chordata; order Testudines; family Emydidae; genus Emys; species Emys orbicularis. Next base: position 47,657,080 of record NC_088690.1, read on the forward strand.
GGGATATCTGAATAAAAAGGAAAGATGCTGGCTTCAGAGTTGGGCTGTCCCAAGAAGGGTAGCTTGGATCTGAGACAGAGAGGACCTAGAGGCAGGACTGAGCAGTCCTGAGATAGGGACCCAGCCAATTAGACAGTGTTACCTAATAACATTAAGACAGAATTAAACTACAGAAAGGGGGAGTTGAACCCTACATAGACAATCTATATACGCTGTGTATGTGTGAAAATCTGTTCAAGATTCCCTTTCAAGGTTTACGTCATCACACTAGCACGGTCACTCCCACACTACTAAAACAATACTTGTCCTTACAATAAGCAGCAGGAGAAACTGAAACCCTACAAATGCATCACTTGCAGTAATGAGATTGCATTTAAGCCCTCAGCCTCTGACTACATTCCATTACCCCCAACACACCCACTGCATACTTCAGTGTGGCCACAAGTGTAGAGACCTCTGCTCTTCAGTGACAGAAATTTATGTGGAGCCTAACAAACAGTTCCGGCAATACTGTTCAGGCTTTCTAAACTTCCTTCAGTAGCCCCCAGAATCTAGCTGTTTCAGCTGTAACTTGTCCCCACCTTATTCAGTGCTTTCAAGTTTTGACCTTTTTAAAAAAGTTCCTCCCACATGCGTCTAGCCAGCATCTCTTTACACAGTGTTTATCTTATCTCTGAAGGAGAGAGACAACCAACAAAGCTGCATGCATAAGGTAATATGAAAAGATTCCTCTCTCACCTTCATATAATAATCTTGAAGGTGCAGCCCAGAACCCATGGTCTATTATAGAGATAAATGTTAAATAAGTATAGCCTCAGCAATATGGGGGATACATTTTCATGCTTAAAATTCTTTCACCCATTAGAACAGCTATTCACAACTCTGTATCAATTTCAAAGTACTCAAGGTGAATCTATGCATAAGTGGTGGCATAACACATCTGAAAGCTATAAAGTATTTTATCATATTTAAAGTGCATGTTCAACAACAATACTGTACTGATTTTTTAGTTGATGAGAAACTTGGTTGAATTTGCCTCAGGCAACAAGTAAATTATGGTTTATCTCCTATCAATGTCAAGTACGCAGTAAGGCACCAAACAAAACTACTTTACAGTTCCTCAGATTGTTACTCTTTGTTCTAGGGAGCACCTAAGGATTGGATGTATGCTTATTATATTTACTTCTGCCTTCAGGGTTTGTAACAGGGTTCACGACCCGCCCCTCTTTCTGGGGCCCACCTGCTCTCCCCAGTAATGCTCAGAGAGGCTTCAGGGCTGTGCAACACCTGTGTCTTTATTTACTTAAGGTTATCCCACCACCAGTGTCCATCTATATACAAGCTTTACAGGCAGAGTCAGTGTTCAGCTAGGAGGCCTCCAGCTCCCTCCCTGACTCACTTCTCCCTTGCTGCCCCCTGCCTTCTGGCTCCCTCCCAGCCTTTATAGCCCTTGGCTTGTCAGGTCAGCAGGTGTTATAATGCTAAATATTCTTGCTATCCATATAAATGTTCAATCCCTTTTTGACTCTTGCTAAACTTTTGGTCTCTGTGACATCTTTTGCAGTGAGTGCCACTGTCAAATTGCCTGTTGCATTAAAAAAAAACAAAAAAAAACAAACAACCACACCACACACAACACTATATTTCCTCTAATCAGTTTGGAGTCTTCCACCTTTTAATTTCATTAAATTATCTTGTATCTAGATATTTATATAATAACGTCTGCTTTTTATTCAGCCTGGGCCTACATATACATGATTAGTCATTGCTGAATTTTGCTAATTGATTTGCAACAGATATGGCTCTCTCTCTCTGTTTCCCGGTCTAAACCCTTAGAACCTGATTCTGCTCTCCCTCACAGCAGTGCAAATCAGGAACGAGGCTATTGAAATCAATGAAGTTACATTGCTTAAAGCGAGATCATAAGTAGGCCCTCCAAAGCGGTTATAATCTAGGATTCTTACATGCATTCTTTATTTTCTGGAGACACTGAAGGAGATAAAATGGAAGCAGTTAGTGTCATATGGAATTTCAGAATATTCGGATAACTTTGAGTGCTTTTGTGTGGCCTGATCCAAAGCCCACTGAAGTCAATAGGAGCCTTTTTATTTATTTCAGTAGGCTTTGTTTCAGGCTGTAAATGCATAGCAGTTGGGCACCATCTGTACTATGGTCAATTAAAGAGGCTAGTACTGTATTATTTAGGGGCTTTAAAAATGTAGTCAATTGATTATAAGGCCTGTTCTGGATCTATTACAATATATCATGTAAATCTGCACCTTTGTTTGGGGGCTGTGTTTAAAAAATGGATTTTTTGCTCAGAACATACCAGCTGAAATGAGAACTCAGGGACATCTTAAGATGTGGCTTATTGGAACAATTGACCATAATGGTGTCTCTAAATTTATTATGGTCCATTTGGTCAATCCAGCTACAATATTCAGGGGAGACAGAGTTAGGTGTCTAACTCGCAATGAATTTCAATGAGAGTTGAAACCTTAATTCCCTTTGAAAAATCCCAGCCTCCATCTGTTGTACCTGTTCTATAGCATAGAAGTCTTCGTGGTATTTTCTGTTGAAAAATATTCTAGTGCTTGCAAAAAAAATAAAAATAAAAAAAAATAAAAAAAAAATGTACCGGTAATTGTACATGAGGGGAAATTTGCTTTTGTTTTACCTTTTCCAAAATACTGCATATCACTAGCGTATGCTATGCAGCAATGGCCTGCAGAATTTTCATTGAAGAGAAAAGAGAAAAAGAAGAATATGAGCAACATAGAATAAAATTGTAGATGAGTGACTCACCAGTCAGTGAGCCCCACACAACCGAGTAGTTCATTGCAAGACTTTCTCCTTCAGTCACCTCCTTCTGATAGACATTCAGGCCTTGTGGTGATCAAGTTCTTCTAGTGACTTGACCCTCCGGACAGATCACATATAGTCTCACCCTTCTGGCTTATCACTGGCCCAAATAAATAGTGCCAAAACACAATACTGGCTATCAATGCAATATCTTCCACCCCTCCTAGGCTCCTCTTCAGTCCGGTTTTACTTTTAGAGTAGTAGGTTCCCCAGCACTTACTCCTAACAACCTCCAGCAAGGCTCAAAAACCTCCAAGGATACCAAACACTGCTTAAGCCACAGCCACCCATCCAAGACTTGAGGTTGCAGTTCTCTATTGCCCAGTTCTGCTGTCACAGCAATAACCCACAACACTACCTCCTTGGAGCCATCCCACTGTTTCTGGGCTGACCACAGGTCTACCTCTCCTCCTATAGCTCTTTTCACCTAGAAGGAAAATACTAAATGCTTTTTCTCCTAAATCAGTCTCTTCCTCCTGAATCTCCTCCTACCTGGATTTTCATTCCTTTTATGAAACAAACCTAGCTCTTCCCCCAGCTGGCTGTGATAAAGAATTGACGTTGATACCCCTCCAGGTGCAACAAGTGGGCTAATTGAGCTCTCAGGGTCCTGTTAATGCCTTGTCTACCAGTGTGGGGTTTAGACACCCTTAACCCCAAAATATACTAATTTCATAGCTGCTTTTTACTTGTTTTGCTTAATAATGGAGTTAGATGTTCCGATATTTGCCTTTGGCTGAGATGCGCTCAGGCAGCTCAGGAAGTTGATGTTCCAAGGGAGCTTTACCCCACCTTTGGACTCCCCTGATGCTCTGGCCCCTTTGTGCCATGCTGGTCCCCCAGGAACCAGGGATTGCCATGATGCAGGTGTCTCAGCTACACCCCTTTCCCCCAGTCTCTACCCTGGCTGCAGGAGAGGTGAAGTTAGTGTAGGAGCCATTGTGTCATGATGACTCGGCCCCACACCTGAATCCCCTTGCAGTGGTTGGCTTTGCCTGCTATAGGGCAATTTTGGGTAACTGAACCCATGGGAAGATGACTGAATGTAGGGGACAATTTAGCCCAGGAACTCCAAAGGGGGTGAGGTGAGGACCTCTACATTCTCCCCAGTTCTGTACCTGGTGGAAGAATGTGGCTGATGTGTGGGAAGGAGATTAAAGGTGCATGGTGGCTGTCCCTCCAAAAAAGTGTTGTGGGAGCCACGTCTCAATATACTCTCTCCATCTCCAGACATCCCTGGAGCCATTTTCCCTGTCTGTGTGCTTTATGGGATGAATAACTTGAGAGGCACTGGTATACTGCTATTCCATATCCTCTCCAGCATGGTTGTATCTCATAAAGGCCTACATTATGGAAAATAATACTCACTACAACTTTGCCTTCTACCTTTTTTTCCTTTAGGCAAAACCTTTTTTTCCCCCTTCCTTCCTTCCTTCCTTCCTTTCTATAATTACTGCATTGATAACTGACTCCTTTGGCTCCTATTAGAAAAAATCCAGTGACTGGGGATGTCTTTATCTATGATATTCCATTAGGAGTAGCAGCAAAGCACCTTTATAAGATCCTTGTTATTCCAAAAGGAAACAGGAGGGGTTAACAAAAGCAGATCCGTTCCAGAAGACTGTTTTCAACCTCTCCTGTGATAGTGAGAAAACACTATACATTACAGGATGTTAATCAGTGACAGCTTTTCCCTCTCTGAGCTTGACAATAGGCAGACTGCATTTTGATGAAAGCTATCTTCAGCAGGATCACTGTCAAACCTTGTTTTGCAAAGCTGTGGTGTTTGACTATAAAAAAATCAAAGCCAAAATAACCACCCTCAAGATAACCAAACAACACAATATTTTCAAAGAACAATGACGTTTAGAATGGTTAGAATGGACAGCTGGCCCAATGAATATTTAATGATTTACACAAGATAGTGACCTTGAAAACCTGCATTGAGCTTAGTCTCACTTGTGTCATTGACAGAGTGAGCATCACAGATTTACTGTTTTTGTATTCTGCTATTAATTTGTCCATATTAATTCTTTGAATTAGAATGAATCAGCTTTTTGCCTTTTATTTCAGGACTCAATATGTCTTGTTATTTTGATGTGTGTTACATGTACTATTCAGCCAACTCTGCAAATGGTTGAATGATTCACACAAATTATTTGATAAAAACCAGAATTGTTTATCTAATACATTATCTTACAAAAAGAATATACCCAGTTCTAAAATCTACCATACTTTAGGTACAGTAGGACTGTCATCCTGAATACAGCAGGGTTAAAAAAAAAATCATCTGAACAGGAAGTGTGTCAATTTTTGACAGCAATGTGTCAAAAAATAGTTTTGATTTTGTTTCATTTGTTTCAATTTGTATATTATATGCTATATGTGTTATTAATATATAATCCCTTTTATAATAACATTTTGTTTTATCATAATATGTTTCTGAATCAAAATTTTCATTCTCCTTTTTTTAATTTTTATATTTTTGTTCCAATTTGAAACAAAAACAACTTTTAAAAAGTTGGGATTTCCCATGATCAGCTCTAACCCTGAAGTGGATTGAAATCTTTACCTACTACTGAAATACAGCCACCTCTGGGATGTCATGTGTCAGTTATTCTCCCTTGAACAATATACCTTCTTTGGGGCACTATTATGATAGGCACTGCACAAACACATAGTAAGACGTTGTCCTTATCTTGAACATCTTATGACCGGAATAGACTAGACAGACAAATACTGGGAGGGGAAACAGAGACACAGAGATGTGAAGTTACACGCCTCAGCAGATCAGTGGCAGAGCATGGAATAAAACCTGTGTCTTGTGTCTCCCATTTCACTGTCCTAGCCGTTAGACCACACTGCTCTACACTTTTTTTTTAAATGGGATGTTCCACCTGAAACTATAGTCAGGCCACAGGAGCTAATACTAGGGAGATTTGGTTCTTTGGCATCTGGATTACAGTTTTTATGGGGCATGATGCAGAGTTAAGGATACAACACACAACTGATTGCTGCCATTCCACCAATCACCTATTGTTGTCAGGAAACCACAATGCACCCTCAAGTCTATAAGGTTATGCCATTACATTGTGTGGGGGAAAACAGTGACTGGATTTGATTATTTCCTTTTGAGGAAGAACATATTTATGTTTTGCTTTTGATGTGAGAAAGGACAATCATAGAATCATAGAACTGGAAGGCACCTCAAGAGGTCATCTAGTCCAGTCCCCAGCACTCAAGGCAGGACTAAGTATTATCTAGACCAGGGGTTCCCAAACTTGGTTCGCAGCTTGTTCAGGGTAAGCCCCTGGCAGGCCATGAGATGCTTTGTTTACCTGAGCGTCCGCAGGTACAGCAGCTTGCAGCTCCCAGTGACCCCGGTTATGTACTTGAAACTGTTATCGTGTCCCCCCTCAGTCTTCTCTTCTCCAGACTAAACAACCCCCTTTTTTTTCCCAATCTTCTCTCGTAGGTCATGTTTTCTAGATCTTTAATCATTTTTGTTGCTCTTCTCTGGACTTTCTCCAATGTGTCCACATTTTTCCTGAAATGTGGCGCCCAGAACTGGACACAATACTCCAGTTGAGGCCTAATCAGCACAGAGTAGAGCAGAAGAATTACTTCTCATGTCTTGCTTACAATACTCCTGCTAATACATCCCAGAATGATGTTTGCTTTTTTTGCAACAGCATTACACTGTTGACTCATATTTAGCTTGTGATCCACTATAACTCCCAGATCCCTTTCTGCAGTACTCCTACCTAGGCAGTCATTTCCCATTTTGTATGTGTGCAACTGATTGTTCCTTCATAAGTGGAGTACTTTGCATTGGTCCTTATTGAATTTCATCCTATTTACTTCAGACCATTTCTCCAGTTTATCCCGATCATTTTGAATTTTAATCCTATCCTCCAAAGCACTTGCAACCCCTCCCAGCTTGGTATCATCCGCAAACTTTATAAATATACTCTCTATGCCATTATCTTAATCACTGATGAAGATATTGAACAGAACCAGACCCAGAACTGATCCCCCTTGTTATGCCCTTCCAGCATGACTGTGAACCACTGATAACTACTCTCTGGGAACAACTTTCCAACCAGTTATGCATCCACCTTATAGTAGTTCCATCTAGGTTGTATTTCCCTCTTTGTTTATTAGAAGGTCATGAGAGATAGTATCAAAAGCCTTACAAAAGTCACAATATACTACATCCACCGCTTCCCCCCAATGGGCTGAGCTCTCATTCTAGAGGTTGGTATAGTTGGCTGGATGCTTGCCCAGAGGGTCTAGCATTTCTGCCATTCTCAACTCTATATAGAAAGTGATTGGTCTGCACATATATTGCAAAGAAGTTTTCGATTTTCTCCTAGGGTCTTTCATATTACTCCACTCTTATCTTGGATCAGGAAGGTTGAACTGTCTAACTCTTCAACATTTTGTTGTCTCAGAAAGTTATCACTTGATTTGGACATGTGGTTTCTCCTAGGAATTCTGAATACTATTTACCAATGAAAGGTCACCTTTTGTATATGCTTTTGGTATCCATGCCTATAAGAGTTCAGTCTGGCACATCTATTTCTAATGTAGATGGACTCAGAATATTGTTGTGGCCCATTTTGTGTTTAAAAGTTATATGTTTTTGTTATGTTTTTGAGCCCATTCATTTACTAAGTGTTTACAAGTAAAATTATAAAAGCAGTAATAATGCTTAAAAAAAATACGTCTCCATTTATCTTTCATAGCTTTTAACAAGCACAAACATCGCAAAAAGAAAAATAGTGCTCCTACTTATAACTTTTTTCAGCCTGCTTCTCTCTTCGCCCCTAAATTATATTCATAAATCATTCATATTTATTGTTCTCATCTTTTATATTGTATATTACTTGCATTCAAGCAGCCAGTTTTTTCACCTTCCTCTGTATGGATCACTTACTGGTTTACACTAGAGTAAATGGTGGATTCTCTATAATGTGAAGTCTTTCGATCATGATTTGAGGACTTCAGTAACTCAGACAGGGATTAGGGATCTATTACAAGAGTGGATGGGGTAAGGTTTTGTGGCCTGCAATGTTCAGGTGGTCAGACTAGATTATCAGGATGGTCCTTTTTGGCCTTAAAGTCTATGCAGTTCAGCTTTACATGGAGATACATTACATATCCGAATGGGGATCTTTTCTCCTCATTACACCCTTATAAAAAAAAATACAATGTTACAGCCTTGAGCAATGCAACAGCTCAGTGCCATCTGTTATATATTACTTGCAAATTATGCACCAACATCTCACACGCTGATGCAAAAACCACACTATTAACATATTTAGGATTGGGAGCAGAATAGATTATATTTTATCTTCCTCTTATCTGTATATACACAATTTTATACAAAACTCTGCAGAAAGTGCTGGAGGTTTGATCCACACAGAAGGGTAATTATTATGCACATGAACAATGAAGTGCAATTTCAATGAGCCTTTGAGTTTTTGTCTGGGCCACACTGAAACTTAAAGACACAGGGCTTCTCTGTACAGTGCCTTATTCCAGAGCTTCCAGGGTGTAATATTGCAATCTGTGTTGGGTCACCCTATACTAAACAGGGAATGTTGCATACTGCTCCATCCTTTAGTATGGCAAAGTCTGCTCCTCATAAGTTCTACAGGTTTGTGCAGAGCAGGGGCAGGATCATGGCACTGTCTCCTCCCTATCTTCAACAGCAGTGTTTCCCAACCTTGGGACGCAGCTTGTGTAGGGAAAGCCCCTGGCGGGCCGGGCCGGGCTGGGCCGGTTTGTTTACCTGCCTTGTCTGCAGGTTCGGCCAATCGCAGCTCCCATTGGCCGCAGTTCGCTGCTCCAGGCCAATGGGAGCTGCTGGAAGCGGCGTGGGCCAAGGAACGTACTGGCCCCCGCTTCCAGCAGCTCCCATTGGCCTGGAGCAGCGAACCACAGCCAGTGGAAGCCGCAATCGGCCGGACCTGCGGACGCGGCAGGTAAACAGGTAGGCTTTCCCTGCACAAGCGGTGTCCCAAGTTTGGGAAACACTGCCCAACAGCTTTAAATGGCATGCACCCTTGGGGTGCTAAATGGAATTGGTCCCTCTGCTCAGAGAAGTACAGGCGCTGGGGTTTTGCATGACTCTTGCATGAGAGGTACCCTTGTTCCCTCTCCCCCTTACACACCTGCACAAAGAGCAGGCACAGTCTAGGCTACAAGGTGCAGGGAGATATGCAACCACTCAAGCATCTGAGGACATTTTCGATGTTCTAAACAATTTAAAATTCTCTATTTAAAGGCCCCATGTCCCAGTAGTATTGTATTAGAGTCTTACATTTCAAGTTATAAGGCACTCTATGGCTATAATATACAGTATAATATAGTTAGAAATCGCTGTGTCACATTTCATTTGTTCTGTATTACTCATGTATTCTTGCTTGTTGAACCAGGTTTGGGTTTCCCATGGATGAAATAGCTGTAAGAGGAAATCCGAAGCTTTTGGCTTAGTAGGCTAGCCATATCCACTGCAAGAAGTCATGTTGCAGCCAAAAGTTACATTCAGCTGGTTGTCACAGAGGAGGAACATGGAGAGTTGCATTATTCTGTGATGCTTTTAAATGACAGGTTGACACCTACAGACAATGAGTCAAATTCTGTTACCCTTACAAGTGTTGAGGAGTACGTTACTCTTCAAGCAGTTTCATTGATGTCAGGGGGTTCTGCTGGCAAATGATCAGATGGTGACCTGGCTTGCATCCCCATGCAGAGGAATGAAAAGGTATAAATTTGCTACCTCCCTGTCCTGGGAATATAGGTTGGAGGGGGCAGCTGAACCAGTGCAATAGGAAATGTTTACTGTGCCATATATAGGGCTGCAGCAAGGTACTGTCCCTGCCAGGAAGTAGACTGGCTCTGAGCCACAATCTGCTTCTTAGGGTGCTCCTGGAGCAGCACAACAGTGCACTGTCTCATGCTTATTGCTAAACCACGATTTAGCTCAAAGTAAGGTACTACCCACTGTGTGTAAGGGAATCAGAATTTGGCCTAATGGCATTTTGGACAGCTAAAAATATTATAGATAATTTTATCATTGGTTCACAAACTGACGGCCTGAGCTGAAACCAAGTGGCAGATCAGCATAGTGCCAAGAGGGTAAATATCTGCAGTATTCTCAGAGCATTCTGTAAATGCAGACAGCCTGTGTGTGCTATAGGCAACAGTTAAGGGGTTTCTATTATAAATAAATGAGAAGGTAGAAATGCATCTACCTCTGTGTATTTGAATACATGCAAAATTTCTTTAGCAAAACCCTCAAATGTACAATCTCAATTAAAACAAAATAAAAACAAAACAAAAAACAAAACACCCCAACAACATATGCCCAGCACCAGATAAGCAAGACAATAATTGGAAGAAAAAGGAAAATTCTGTGACATGGAAACTCCTCTGGGTCTGTCACATTGTATACCTTCTCAGGCCATCAGCCAGATCCCTTGTTTTCCCCTGTGTCTTGTACAGCGCTGAACTCACTCTTGGTACCTAACAAACAGATAATAAAAAACAGAATGGAGATCATAAGGGCTAGACTTTGAGGAATATCATCATAATGCCATCCAGATACTCTTCCCAAAGCTTCCTACCAGCCTGAGGCTTCCATTAACAGGAACACAAAAGATAGTTGCTTAGAGCCCTTAAACCTGTATGGTGTTGACTACTTGGGCCCAGATCTAGCACTTAAGCACATGCTTTACTCTAAGCACATGAGTAGTCCCAGTGTAGATGAGGGGAGAAATCACCTGCTTAAAGTTAAGCATATGCTTAATGACTTTGTTGGATCAAAGCCAGAGTGCTCAGTGTCTGGCAGGATGGAGCATGTAAGTAATTAAATTTATATAACAACCAAAGCCTGTTAAAAAAAACCTATCTTTGGGGGAAAGAAACTCTAAAGTATCCTGAGCCGCTTGGTCTCTCAGAAAGCAATGAATTAAATTCATGTTTGTAGAATATATAGAATAATTAATATAATTAGCAATGATTTGTTTAATTGCAGTATGGATAGATAATTGCTTGTTCAAGTTTTCAGTGGTAGAACTCTGAAGATACATTTACATAGCACCAACAGATTACCATGATTCTTCATGGATGCGGAAGTCGGAGGGAGAGGTGGGAAAGGGGACAAGACTAGAATGACAAAACCTAAATAGGAGCCCAGTCTTGTCAATCTTAACTGTAAAATGGGCTCTATAGGGTACTGGGTGTGGTCAGGGGAGAGAGCTTAGAGTTAAGAGGTTGAGCGTGCTGTAGTTGACATGGGTTTCTCCTGTGTGCCATGAAACTCATCCTACTGAAGGAGCATTCTAGGGACAGCAGTGGACTGGGAAGCCCCTGCATGCAGCTAGAACTGTTGAGGAGGAGCAGGTGGCAGAGTGGAGGAAAGAGGATTGTATGGATGTCCCTTATCTCCAGTTGATACTCATAGGAGATTGAATTCTTCATATTAAAGTAACGAAGGGAGTTAAATATTCACCTCCCAGTTAAATCCTTCACCTTCTTCTGTGGTATAAACCCCCCACCTTCTGATGGATAAAGAGATTCTTTGAATTGAAACTACCTGATTTTCTACTGCCCTATATTTGAATAGCCTACATAGGGGAGCAAAGGGTCAGCTTATAAAACATCATAGTATCCCTCCATGGTGTTAGCAGGAATTGTTTTTCACACACACAAAGGCACAAATGTATTTGTATTTGTTAAGGACAAATGTATTTGTTGAAATGCCTAAAAGATGATTCATTTTGGAGTAGGTAGTCAAAACTGATAACATAATGATTGGGTTTACAGCCTGATTTAACTTAAACAGTTTGACAAGGTAAATTATAGTTTGAATGACAATACTTATTAACTTTGCCTTTTGCGGGGGGAGGCACCAGCTTGAGAATGATTTAATATAACGGTAGGCAGGGAAATCTGCTTCTTTAAAGCAATTCCTGTAGTTTTATTGTCTCACAAACTGCTTATTTTGAATCATTGCCATGCTGACATTTATTTCCTCTCCTGTTATCAGTGGAATATTTGATAGACAAGGTATATTATATTCTGTTGTGAGAATGCTGTGCTTAGAATTTATTCAGATCCCAAAACTAATTTAGTTATTTTAACTTCACATTCCTTCTTAAGACTTTAAAAAACCAACCAAACAAACAAACAAAAAACCCAGCTGCAGTTCTCTTTTCTTCCCCCTCCCTTCTGGCAGATGGATCACAAGTCTGGATGATCATGAGAATAATTTTCACAGCTAGCATAGGGACTGTATGTCTTCTAGAGAAATAATAAAATTGACCAGTGATTCACCAAATGCTAGTATCAGATCCCAGGAGTAATTGACAAAACAAAGCAGCAGACTGTGGATTTACACCTTCCTTTGGTGTATTTACACATGGAAAATATTGTAGCATATGCTTGCCTAATCCATAACCAGTATGTCTAACATTCCTTAACATGATGCTATATTGTATTGTTGTATTTAGACCAGAATTTTCAAAGGCACTTAGAGGAGGTAGGTGCCCAACTTTCTGAAATTCAGTAGGAGCTGGGTGCCTAGTCCTCTTGGAAAATCCCAGTCTAATCTATCTAGGTCCTGATCCTGCAATGAGCTCATGTAAAGCCAACAAGTGGGTGCAGGGGTGAACCCACGTAGAGCTCTTTGCAAGATCCGTGCTAGAGATGTAGATACTCTACTTCAAAGAAGAGCCACCAAGCTCTGGGCACCCTTGATGCTCATTTAAAATACAGAAGTATTCAATTAAATAAACAGACTCTCACACTCACTATCCATACAAGATATCCAGGCAGCAAAATAAAAAACAACAACAAAAATCCCTTCTTGTCAACAATTATTTCTGTCTCCAAGAAACGGGGATAGTGAGGTGCTGTATTTCTTATAGACAGTGAATTTTGACTATTTTACCCCCCAAAAAGCTTCAAAGCTAATAGAGGAATATGAATGCTGAGGTCCCGCTATTCTTTGCTTGACTAGTAATTCTCCATATTAATTTAGAACCTATGGTTCCCTGTATACTATTTATTTATTTGCTGTAAAAAATGTACCTTAATTTACCTGTACACATACACAAATCCAAACAATCAATAAAAACTTGGAAAATTTAAAAACCAACAGAAAAAAAAAGTTAAGGTTGTGTTGTGACAATGTCTTATCTATCATTTAGAAAACTAGAGAACTTAAAAGCAAGGAAATGAAAAGTTAAGGGCTTCATAAATCCTACACTGGCTGTATGATAAATATGAACACATTAGTTTGATAAAGCACAAAAAAAAATCATAATGCACATTTAATTCAGACATAAAACAAATATTCTTTCACTATAATCAGAACACAAAATCCATCTGAAAAAAGCATCATAAATATGATATAAGTACACATTAGTGACATAATGATCAGCCTCAAATGCAGATATACAGACACAATTTCATCATAAATCAACAATGCCATACACTTCCTTCGATACTACAAATACTACATTATTCTCAAGAAACTATAAATATATATTCTTTACCAAAAATATCTGTCAATATATATTCTATCTTGTTTTGCCACTTAGCATCACTTAATAAAATATTTAGATATTAAAACCAATATTACATTGAAAAGGTCAGCTAAGGTTATTGAATTGTGATAAATATGCAGCTCTCTGAACTTGATAAGAAAAACACAGTTTGTTTATCAAGTGGGCAGTGTAGATGTATGATGTCCTTAACATTTCATTTCCTTGTTTTTAAGTGCTTGGATTTATGTGCTAGATAAGTACATTGTTATCACTTAGCAACCTTAACTGTTTTTTGAATTTTGATTTTTTTCTTCTTTTTGGTAGGCACTCAATGCACTTTAAAGAAAACACAGCAGATATGGAATGGTTTGAATCTTGATCATGTAATCAAATGTTTCAATGCAACCCAATTATATTCAGAATATGTATTTGTTTGGATTTCACATAAACTATACCTATATATGGCCTAACAATAATTCAACTCACAATTCATCCAGGAATATCACAAAGGAACATAATGCAACAGAGAAATTAGCATAACCCATAAATGCAATAGCAAAAAAATAAATAAAAACAAACAAACAAACAAAAAACAACTGTATTCCACTATGCCCCCCAAAATATGCCCTGAGCCCTCCACCAAATCCTTATTGACTAAATGGCGATTGAAGATTAAGTTTTGATGGGAGGGAAAAAAAAACAAACAGCAACTAAAATGAAGGGAGTGTGTGAAATTTCATTGTTCTGTCCACGCAGTGTTAATATCAAATTACAGAGATTTTTACAATGAACTTTTCTAAGGCTATTCTGTCAGAAGTACTTTTGCATAAAATCTAATTAGTTGATTTTTCATCCTTTCCTCCTTGCAATAATGGTAATCCATGGGACCCACTCTGTAATGGATAGATTTCTCAGTGAGAATGATTTTCAAGAATTCTTTTGTTTTCCTTTCTTGATATGACAGACACTTACTTTGTCCTTTGCTAACCATTCCTTTGACCCTAACAAGGATCTCCTTGGATTTTAACAATGCTAACATAGGCACTAATTATACTGGATGCACCTTATGAAAAGAAAACTTTTCAATAGAGTATCCAAAACTCAGTATTCCAGAGAACTGTATATTAGAAGAGCTTCTATATAGTTCTGTAAGATAGAGAAACTCAGACCTCCATTCATAGTTTATGAAAATGCATTGACAGAGGTTGATTGTTGACCTGTACAATACTTTTCTATTTTTTCTGGCTTCTCCATAAAAGACTATCAGGGAGGAGGTTGGTCAGAGGATTGGGAGGGGAAATGACTACAAGGACATATTTATTATTGCTAATGAGATTATCATAGTTCAGATGACTATGATATGTACCCTAAATGCCCAAGCCTCTTTGTATCTATGTCCAGAGGCCACAATAGATGTAGTTTAGTTACTAAGAAAAACAAGGTAACACTATATTATAAGGCAGTGGTTCCCAAACTGGGGTTCGTGAACCCCTGGGGGTTCGCGAAATGTTACAGGGGGTTCTCGGAAAAAAATTCCTTAATGGCGGACAGAGCTTTCCTTAGGGACCCTGGGCAGCACAGGGCCAGCAGCCCGGAGTCACTGGCCTTCCACGAGCTAAGCAGATCAAAGCAAGCATATCTATCACACTGAGGAGATTTAAACTTCAAGACTCCTTATAAGAAATGGAAAGAGAGGTGGATATTTTTTGCTGTTTTTAAAATTAAATAGGCAGCTAGTATTGTTTTTTTTTTTTTTTAATTATTATGAAGAACAAGTTTAAGCTTTGTTGTAACGTGCATTGTTTGCCTGGACTGCTCAAGACCTGAATGCTTGTGTAGGAGGAACTCTTTGAGTTGGCTTCTTAAATACCTTCATGATGTTTCACATCTGATACTCCTTGATGAAACATAGGAGCCTTGTCTTATAACAGGCTTATTCAAAGTGATACAAGCTACGAAAGTGAGCTCTTGGAAGAGTGTTGCCATTTTCATAATGTAATAAAAATACTGTAATGATAAATAATAATAAATAATAAATAGTGTGTAATATGCATGTCATAAAAACAAATTTTATATTTCCAAGATCACTGCTTTTATCATTTATACTCAGATAAAGAAGAAAATCCCTGGAAATATACATTTTTAGGAGGGGGTTCCCGAGACTCGACATTTTAGTGAAAGGGGTTCACAGGTTGTTGAAGTTTGGGAACCACTGTTATAAGGGTACATTTATAAAGGGCTTATAGGGTTAATAAACAACCAAAATGTTCTAAGCATGTTACAACATGAGTGGTATGTCCTATTGATGATTAGGAGTATATTAGCTGAAAGGGTTAGGGATGGTTTTAAGAATCTATTGATCTGTTGAACTGTGTAACAATTGATTAACCATTAAAAATAATTATTATTTCTTAGCCTTCCATTAACTACTTAGAAATGTACCCTTAAAGTGTGACTGTTTCATGCTACATCTAAAACTGAAAATGAATGAAGAAACCATATAACAGATTAGTAATAGATGGATACTAACAGGAAAAATAAGTCACAGATTTAGTCTGGAGGCATCTTCTTTGGTACCACCTCTGTCGTGTGAAGACCAAGACAAAGCTGACAAGGAAGAGGCGTGACTATCTGTGGGATAGAAGTAGAAATCTGAGGAAGAGTCACAGGGTTTTAAGAACACAGTCTTACAAAGGGTCATGTTTAGCTGATTTGGACTGTTTAAATGAACTATGGACATCAAACTATGATTTGATATGGACTATAATCCATACTTATTGCTTCAATGAAAGGGAACTTAAATCTAAGGCTGGTTGGAAAATCAGAATTCCCATTGTATGGGAAATAGCAAATTAAAAAACAAGTCTCATGTTGGAATGAAAACTAGCAATTTCAAGATTTCCTAAAGAACAGGGGAGTCTGAAAATTTCATTTTAAAATTACATTCCAATTTGACTTTTTCAGAGAGAAATTGGCAATGCTCCCCAAGCTACCCAGAGCACAGGCTACTCAGAAGACAAGAGCCTGGAAGCCTTGATAGCCTGGCTCAAGCTCCCAGGATCCCATCTCTGCAGCACCTCTTCAGGCAGGGGAGCTGGCAGGAGGCCAGGTAGGTTTCCTTTGGAAACTTGACTGTTTCTGTCAAAATATTTGATTAATTTAACAGATTCCCACAAAATGTTTTGATTTTGACACATTGGCATTTTCCGATGGGAAAATGTTCCATTGGAAATTTCCAACCTGCTCCCCTTAAAACGTTTTGTACCTCATTGTGCATTGCCCTTCACCTTTTGTGCTCATATACATCAGTGTAAAATGGGTGCAAACAGTTATGCTAATCATTAAAGTAGCATTATCTTCCCACTTTGCACAGGTGTAAATGCCTAAAAATATGCATGGCAATGGATAAACAGCAACTAAATGTAGCCATTTTTAATTTTATGTACCAGAAACACCAGAGCTTGAACATCTACACCACAACTAAACAGCCCCTTAGCACAAGCCCCGTGAGTCCAAATCAGGTGGTATGGGCCAGCCGTGAGTTTTTAATTTCAGTGTAGACATACTCTGAGGGTTTCTGCCATGTCTGGGGACAGAGGGACCCAATGTCATGGGACAGAGATGAATGATCTGTCCTTCCATACAGAATGCGTTAGTATGTGGTTGGTGGGGGAATGAACACCCCACTTTCTACAAGGCACCTTTAAATTTTTAGCACCCCGTTGCATATAAAAGTAGAGGAGTCTCTGTTCTGGCAATAATAAAGGGCAATCAGATGATCAGTGAAATATTTAACAAAGGGAAACTTGTGGAAAGGCTGTAGCTGGGAGCTATGATATGCTGAGCAAAACTCAGGATCTTTGATGAGTTTTCCAATTGGTGATAAAGTTCCCCTCTGTCTCTTGCCATGAGTGGAAGCTTAGTTTAACACAAAAATAAAAATTGAAATGAGGTCTTTATATAATCCATATGTAGAAATTAATCCTGAGTACCCTCTCCAAAAAGGGAGTTCATTATTATCTATAAGAAGTTAAGGATGCATTACGGAATTTTATCAAACAGTAACTGCCCTTCAAAGCATGTTCAGCACTCCCATTAATACATGAACAGCAGCAAGTTAGCACACATTAGGCAGAATTTGGCCCTTACTGTAATAGCACTGGATGACCTAGGTCAGTGGGTTAAACTTTGTGAAAAATACACAGCGGAAGGGAACTACAGTAGAGAATAGTCCTGAACTCAATGGGAACTTTAACATTGACTTTAAGAAGAGCAGGATTAGGCCAATATTTTGCAACATTTTGTAAACTTTTAAAATTGTTACATTCATTATCAAACTGCTCAAAACTGTTCCTGTTCTGAAACACCTCTGCTTTAAAGCTCAATCGACACTTCTGTGAAATCATTGCTCAAATCCTATTTGCCTAGCTCATGCCTGGCTCAGTTATCAGGTGCTCTATTTGAAACACTTGAAAGGGCTTTATCCTCTGAAAATCAGGACAATTAGAGTGTTAATTTGGGTGCCCAAAAACTAAAGGTACCCAAAAGTTACTAGCCATTTTTGAAAATTTGGGCCAATAGGACTATTCACGTGAGTTAGGTGAGCAGGATTTGGTTCCAGATCAGAATATATGGAAGCAGCTTATGAAGTTTGAAAACCTAACTGCAATAATATGTGGCAGAAGCATGGACTAGTTGGACAGGCCACTAGACTGAATCAGGAGACCTGATTGGCCAATGACCAAGTCATTAGTTTTCCCTCTCACCCTTTCTCTATCTTGTCTATTTCAGTTGTAAGCTCTTTGGAAGACAGAGTTTCTCTGACTGTGTGTCTGTACAGTGCCTAGTACAATCAGGGCCCCAGTCTTGACTGGAGCCTCTAGGTGCAACTCTAATATAAATTATAAGAATAATTTCATCTACTCTTTATAAAAGTCTAACATCACATTTAATTCATCCTGCTTTATATCTGGTGTTCCTATACACAGACATTTGCCTTATTAATCATTATTTAAATATGAATATAAAATCTCTCCCATTTCAGTTGTTGCCAAACAGACTATAAAAGGAATTATATATAAAAGTGTTGGCAGATATACACATCACCACCATTCTATCAATGAATATTCAATATATAAGATTAGACTTCACCAGCACATCCTTACCCGTAGTTGGTGATGTACATATATAGGTTTCAAATAATAAATAGCGAGAAATGCCACAGAGTCAAGGGCCAGCTGTACTAGCTAAAGAGATTAAAGTTCTGGAATGGTAAAGAACAGTTTATCAGGTACCAACAGGCACCTTAGACTTCAAAATATTCAAATAAGGAATGGATAAGAAGAAATAACTGTGGCATGTGGGTTCAGGATGATGATTGTTCAATCTATTGCATTTTTAAACTCTTTGAATTGAATGTTTGACTTACTTTAACACATTACTAGAGATTTAGGACCATGACATACATTTAAAACCTGTAACAAAACAAAATAAAAAACATATAAATTATATGCTACAAAATACAAAAAAAATGGGAATGGGAAAATGGAAAAGGGAAAACAGAAGGAATTATTTAAATTAATGAACTAACAGAACATAAAGTATACAACTGAGAAAATTTATTCCAGTTGACTCTCACATCCATATGATCTCCCACAGAGAATGTAGAAACTCATGGCTGCATGAAGAAAATACGATGAATTTGTCAACAAATGCACATCAAAGTAGTTACAAAAAAAGGGGACTACACAGCATTCTCTGTGAAGCATGCGTAAAGTAAGGTGTCTCATGCACCAGTCGTACAGATCCAAAAAGTTAGAGAAACAGAATGGGTGAGGTAATATCTTTTACTGGATCAACTTCTGTTAGAGAGAGAGAAGCTTTCCAGACACACAGAACTATTCTTCAGGTCTGGGAAAGGTATTCAGAGTGCCACAGCTAACTACAAGATGGAACAGATTTAACTGCTTATGCTAAACACTCATATTTCAAGGGACCATTCAAGGTGAAGTGGCCCATTAACACACTCCAGTCATAGGGGGGAAAGAAAAGGAGGTAGGAAAAGCAGCTTGAGGGCAGGAGGTTGTTAGTGGGTTATAGGGCGTATTACAACAATCTAACTTCATTGTTTCTGTTAAGTCCATGATTATTAGTGTCTAGTAAAGTTATGAATTTAAGCTCCCAGGCTTGTCTTTTGAAAGCATGTTGCAGGTTTCCTTTGAGGGGGAGGACTGAGAGGCCAGATTTAGAGTCTTTGATTGAATTGGCCCTGTCAACACTGGTTCTCCACTTGCGAAGTAACTCCCTGCTCTCCATGTGTCAGTATATAATGCCTGCATCTGTAACTTTCACTCCATGCATCTGAAGAAGTGAGGTTTTTACCCACGAAAGCTTATGCCCAAATACATCTGTTAGTCTTTAAGGTGCCACCAGACTCCTTGTTGTTTTTGTAGATACAGACTAACACTGCTACCCCCTGATACTTGATAGATTTAGAGTAATTGCTTTGTGAAAAGTGTTCACCCATAGGTGATAGGGTGTTTTTGTCTTTTATCATTTTCCTGTGCAAGTTCGTTTGAGAGTGTAGTGATTGTCTGGTTTCACACACTTAGTTGTTATTGGAATTTAGTGCACTGGAGGAGGAACACCACATGTTGTGATAGGCATATGTAGGATCCATGGATCTTCAAAGATGTGTTGTGGGGGGTGTTGATCATTTTAGCAGTGGAGATATGTCTGCAGGTTTTTTATGTGTTGTTTTGGCGGGGTCTGGCCATCTCTTGGGAGTGTGTGTGTCCTGGTCTGTGGGGAGCTTGTTTCAGCTTGGAGAGCTTGGAAGGGTAATTTGAAGGCCAGAAGAGAGGGGTCAGGAAGGATTACTTTCAGGATGGGGTCCCCATAGAGTACAAGAAACCCACAGATTACCAACACCTACATTAATAAAACCAGTAACAACCACAAACACAAAAAGAAATCTGTCATCTCCAGCCAAGCACTCAGGTACCACAGAACATGCTCAGAGAAGAAAGTCTAGGATATACACCTTCACACACACACAAAACAGCCTTCACCAAATAAGGACACTCCACCAGAGAAGTAGATTGCATCATGGAATGGGCCATCCAAATACCCCAAGAGAACCTGCTTCAACACACAAATAACCCCCCCCCCTCCAACTGCACACCTCTAGTTGTCATCTACCACCCCACACTGCAACCCATATGGGATATCAAACAACTACAACCCATGCTTCATGGGGACCCCATCCTGAAAGAAGTCTCGTGTACATGATTGTGAGCCTATTATGCGTCTCATGTAACCATACCAGCTGTGGGCTCTGGGCCTGCATTGAGATGTATGTAGGCAACCTGCATGCCCCTCCCTCAAAGATTTTGTTGCACATTTGTGGCCACACATTATTTTGCTGGCACAATGCTCCAGACACTGATATATGTAGACCAATATGTGAGCTGCCAGTCACATATTGGGGGAGGGATAGCTCAGTGGTTTGAGCATTGGCCTGCTAAACCCAGGGTTGTGAGTTCAATCCTTGAGGGGGCCATTTAGGGATCTAGGACAAAAATCTGTCTGGGGATTGGTCCTGCTTTGAGCAGGGGGTTGGACTAGATGACCTCCTGAGGTCCCTTCCAACCCGGATGATCTATGAATTGTGAAATGTTACTGTTCAGACCAGCCTTTGTTTATGATGCTTTCCCCCCACTCCTAGCTGTGCTACTTTCTAGTCATATTAGGTGGAAGATTTGGGTTTACCGATGACAACTCCTACTTTGTTGAATATGATGTTCTAGATGTTTTGCATTAAGCAAAATCCAAACTCCTTCTGCATAAAAGACTGACTTTAATATGACTTCATAATGTATATGATTTTCATATCCCAATGAGATATATTGAAATATATTAACATATTGCAGCTTGCTAATTTTTCCATCAATGTGGGTTTAGGCACAAACGGCTCCTTCAGAATGGAAAACCCTAACTGACAAGAAAAAAATAAAAGAAAAGGATACAGATCACTGCTAAAATATCCCGACCTATGGTAATGTTGAATGGAAGAGCTGAAAGAGCATATCTGAGGATCTAAAAAATGTCACATTTAATAAATAATTATTCTTTATACCTCTTTAAAAAAAAAAAAAGCCTAACAAAATACTGTGGCCACAGCATGAGCTTAGATCCATTACCATTGAATCTGTGGGAGTCAATCTTGGCTTATGAAGTTCTCTGGGAAGTGCTTTAGCGTGAGGAACTGAAAATGCTTGTTCCTCTATGAAGGTTATTAATTAATTATTTTGAATGCTTTCTGCCATGTATCATGTGAAAATGTTTATGATCCTAAGATTTCTTTAGGAAAGTCACTGTATATTACAATCTGGTTTATATCTAATAACATGGGCACAAATTGTGTGACCCTTGCATTGTGTAGTATTTACTCATGCTGGTAGTTCTATCTACTTAAATGGGTCTACTTAAGTGTTTCAGCACTGCTGCACATGATTATGGTTAGCAAAACAAGGTCCTTATATAGTATATTCTAGTTCAGGTGCTGGCCATATACATTAGGATTTATGCTAATATTAATGCAGTAGGATAAGAAAAAAAAAAGAATTGAAGGCAGTACCATCAAGCATGGAGCAACTGAATCAGCGTATGCTACTAAATCAATAGCACAGTAAACTTTTATAGAGAAGAACCACAAACTCTGTACTCTAGGACCATTTCCAAATAATTACACATTCTTTGCTTATGTTATATATGGGGAATCTTTTACCTGCAGCCAACCTCTGGTGCTTATCAGAGCTCAGAAGAGGCTATGATTGTATATTCTCTGAGCAGAAATGGGTTTTGAATTAAACTGCCAGTTTAATTCATAGCCCTTTTCGCAGGCTGATTGGTGCTTCATTTAAAACCTACTTAATGAATACCATACAGGACAAATTAGCTGTACAAACGATATAAAGTAGCTGATAGTACTTCAAGAGTGGCAAATTAAATGAGTCTGATCAAGAAGCAGGATCTCATCAAACCTTGAGAGACTCAGTATAACTATGTACAGGTTCATTTCTCCAAACTCTTATTACTGGTGTCAGCACTCCGTTTTGCCATACTCACCTCAGTAATCGCTACTAAGTGTTGGCAGGATTGGGCCCCACAGATATACAGAAATATTAGAAAGATAGGTTGGAAAAACAAGATTGGACAGAATATAGAAATAAAACAGTGCAATTTGAAAAAGCCAAACCCATACAAAACTTTAAAACATAAAATTCAGACAAACCACAGAAAAATAAAACAGAATTACCAGTAACTTATTTATTTCTCAAAAGAATGACACTGCTACATGGTGCTGAAATAAATACCTGGGCACTATACCTACACTCAAAGGAAGAATGCTGTGGGCGTCTGCTGTCATTATGTCTACTGTGTGAGACCATAGCAACTCTGGTCTGCATGATATTCCTCAGTCAAAGTGGAAACAACTGCATTCAGTTAGACTGGACCATGAGATATCACACTAAAAAAAACACAAGCCACTGGAAACCAAACTGAATCTAAGAGTTGTAACAGGGCTTCTTCTCCTCCTTGGTGGGTCCTGCGCTTCCTTCTAGCGGTGGGTCAGGATAGCATCTCATCTCTCAGAATTTCCCCGCCCACTATAATTCTGTCTCCAAGCAGCCTTCCTGTTTCTCAGCTTGCTAGGCCCTCACTGCTTCACTGGGGCTTCTGGCCTCCTTAATGGATGTCCAGTGAGAGGAAAGGGGGCGGGGAGGAGACCCAGTCCTGCCCTCTACTCCGGGCCCCAACCCAGGGACCCTACAAGTAGCAGCCTCATGCTGCCAGTTCTCAGGAACACTGCTAGCTTCCCTGGGTTACTCCCCCATGCCCCTTGGCTTATTATCCCCACTTTGCTTGGGCAGGGTTCCTCCTGACCCTCCTGCCAGGGGAGGGAGAGCCCATAGTCTCTGGTAGCCCTTCCGGGTGTGGTGGCAACACACCAAACACACAGCTCAGTCTCTCCTCTCTGGCAGGGTCCTTTTCTTCAGGTCTTTGGACCTGGAAGGGTCCTCAGCTCTCATTTAGGGTAGGGTTTCTCCCCAATCTCTATACCTGCAGGGTCCGGGTCCTGGTCAGCTCTCCTCCACTCGGATAACCCCTATCACCCACACTGACTGGCTGGGGGAAGGCTTTTAACTTGTTCTGGCAGGTTCTTAATTGGCTCCAGGTGTCCTAATTAGCCTGGAGTAACCCCTGCTCAGTTACCAGGGGAAGACGGACCTGCTTATCCTGAGGCTAATATACCTTCCTTCCTGCACTCTCCTGTAGACATCTGGCCTGACCCTGTCACACAATGTTAGAATATAAATGTAATAGTAATATATAATAATATAATAAAACATTAACATATACTTTTTCAATATTATGTTTATGGCATACACATAGAGAAGTTAGATAAAAAACAATACTCTCACTGGAAGGTTGCAAAGTAACTGCTTTATTTCTTAAATTTCAGACCATTACCACCACACAGGAACCCAGATCCAGAAAGAGGCAAAGCAGGCTGCTCCTTAAAACAGAGACGACTCACCCCACCTTACTACAAGCTGCCTTTCTGCACATTGACATTGATCACATGCTTCCCTATAGAGTCCTAAGTCTGCAAACAGGACCAGAAAACCCCTTAGATTAAAGTGACACACTACAATTACAACATAGTTCTTAATACCCCATAATTAACGTGAACAAACTTAAAATTAGTGCTGGTTGGAATGTTTTCAACTAAACATTTTTTTCCATTGAAACATTTCACAGAGATATTTCAGTTTTGATGGGAAGTTTCTGAGCATCAAGGTGGACTCAGTCACTCCCAGAAAGAGAAAGAGATTGAAAACTTGACCTTTTTAAT
The DNA here is from genome assembly GCF_028017835.1 of Emys orbicularis. Classification (NCBI taxonomy): domain Eukaryota; kingdom Metazoa; phylum Chordata; order Testudines; family Emydidae; genus Emys; species Emys orbicularis. Next base: position 47,681,422 of record NC_088690.1, read on the forward strand.
AAAAAAAAAAAGAAATGTTTTGACAATTCCATATCTTGAAAACACACACAAGGTTTTAGTTTTGTTCCAATGCAGAATGAGAAGAAATTTTAAAACCTTGCATGTTGTAGCAAAACAGAATTGTCATTCTTCGGACAACTCTACTTATAATACAAGCATGGGACCAGATTCTCTGGTATAATCCAGCCCCTTTGAGTCACTCAGGTCCTGCAAAGGGGCTGGATTCTGGTCATAAATGACTCGTGACAAATTCTCCTGACAAAAGGGAAACTTCCTGGAGATGTAATCACAGCAGATATGGTTCCAGTGGCAGCTACCGCTGTGCTTGCTGGTGGGAAGAGGTATGATGGAGAGGGGTGTTGAGTGTGTGACAAGGAGCATATCAGAATGAAATACAATTTATTAGTTTACTCAAGCTGGGAAAAACTGAACCATTTCAGTAACAAAAGATGCTATAATTACTTAGCTGAAATATTTAACCTTGAAATGGTCTGGGATGAGCTAACAGACTCATAAGACCTTAAGTTCACAGTCCCAGTGACTATTGGGAATTTCTGAGCTTTTCTCCATAAATATACAATAATACAGTAAGGAAGTAATATTGATGGGACAGTTATTAGATTAGATTTTAGTGTAGTAGCACCATTCATGCCCCAAGTTTTAGGGGTTTACAATGACACCATTATATTTCTCACTGCTTTTAAAAACATGATTTTTCTTTTTAAATGGTCTAATGGGATTATTTGATGTAAGGGCATTAGAAGAATTACATTAAATATCTGCATTTGATTTGTTTGCTCTCATAACTATACACATATACACTCATTTCTGGCAGGTTTGTAATATATATAATCTACTAGTTTTTAATGTCAATGAGAGTTAGGCACCTAGGCACTTTTAAAAATCCCACTAGGTACCTATCTACATCTTTAGGTGGCTAAATAACTTTGAAAATCTGGTTTCTAGTGCTATATAAATGTCAAATGCAACAGCTCATGGAACATGAACACACACACAAGTTTCTTAACAAAAGGTTAAGACTATGTGGTTCAAACACTTGGATTGTATCATTCATTTTCAGCTGCCCAGCATCACTTTTAGAGGAAATAGGATTGGCCCATTTGGCCTGGGCCTCAAGCTCAAAGGGGGCATCACATTTAGATACTTGTTAATTTTTTGGCATTTGATAAGTTTTGCAACTTGTTTTTATGTGCATCCCTATTGGACCAAAATGTGACATACTCTCTCAACTTAGAGCTGCAAATTTAAGCAAATAAGAGATGTGATTTGGTAAAAGACTTGTTTTTGTTAACTGATATAGATTTTGTCATATTAAAGAGTTAAAAATGTTCATAAATATTAATAAAAATATATCAGTTCTGATGGCACAAGATTAGACCGTGATGACAGTGTCCTCTCAGATCAGCTGATTATATAAACAAACCACTACTAGTGGCTGGTGATGGATCAAGTGCATGTTGAAAGGTAGAGAATTGTTACATTGTAGTGTCTTTATAGTTTTACATCTAGTTCACTAAGGAATTATTTATGTGTGAAAATTCCTCATTGCTATCTTCATATGGTAGCTAAAAGAAGTGACTGGTTGGTTGGTTGAGCCCTAGGTTGGTAGCTTAGCCATCAGATTCATCGTAGACTTTCGTAGTCTATAGGCCCAGATTCAAGATGAAAATTTGTGAGGACAATCTTGTACAGTGAGTTTTGTGAGAACACACATTTGAATTTTTTTGACATTATCTTTCTGTCTGTATCCGTGTCTGTGTTTACTATATATATATATATGTCATCCCTTTGTCTTCAACTTAGCCGATTATATTATACCTTGCGTGCTTGAGTTTTGATTCAGTGATAAGGATAATAACCTGTCTGACTGTTTCATTTTATGTTCTTAATTAGCATGCCTTTGTTTTAAGTCTTTTCAGCATTTGTGTACCATTCAGCATTTGTGTACATGTTTACAGTAGAAGATTTCAAGTGTGGATAGGCTACATATTGAACAGATAGAACACTATGAAGAGGAGATTTGAAAGTGGTGCAAGCAAGAGACGGCGAAAACAACTGAGTGAGGCAGCCGCTAAGAGCTCAAAGCAAATAACTTCATTTCTCAAACCACTGGAAAACACACCTTACCCAACAAACAATGCTACAGATAATGAAAACTCCGCAACTTCAACAAGTGATATTTCAATGCCAATATCTGAATATGAGGACAGTAGTCAAGAAGGAGATGTGCCAATAGTAACAGATGCAGCAGATTCTGTGTATGATCAAGAAACTCAATAGCAACAGAAAGATGTAGATCTTATGCAGCAAGAGCAATTCATGAGTACTACAGGTTTCACTGTGACCGACATTGGAATTATTGACAAGAGCAATGCTGCCCAAATGCAATCTTTTCTTCAAAATTAGTGGTTTTGAAATTCCAAGTAACATTTCATGAGATGCTGATAATCATGTTTTCCCTACTCGTCTGCTGACAAAAACTCTTCCAAATGGTGAGACCCGCACAAGAGACTGGTTATGCTGGAGCACGGAAAAACAATCTCTGTACTGTGCACCCAGCTTCATTTTGAACAAAAGTGCTGCAAATGCATCAGTTCTCTCTGATCAATCAGGATGGAGCAACAGAGGTTGGAAGACGTTGAAAGACCGAATATCACCACATGAGAGTTCAGTGTCACACAAAGAAAACTATGTTGCATGGAAATAATCCAGTAGGGCAGCATCAGCTGCAAGTTCAGTTGAGAATTTTCTCGACTGACCTCTACGCAAAAACTAATAACTGGAAAAAACTTCTTGAGCGCATCCTGAATGTCATCCTTTTTCCTTCTGAGCGGGGATTGGCTTTCTTTGGTTCCAGTCAACATATTGGTGATCATGCAAATGGAAACTTTCTAGGCATAGTTGAGCTCCTCAGCAAATATGACCCACTTTTATGAAAGCATTTTAAACGTGTTCAAGAATTGCAAGAGAGTCAAAAGTGCATGCAAGTGCATTATCTCTCCACATGCATACAAAATGAGCTTATTGAGCTATGTGGGTCATTCGTACAAACAACAATTCTTGATGAGATTTGAAATGCAAAGTATTTTTCAATCATTGTTGATGCTACTCCAGATTGTTCTCACAAGGAACGGACTATTATGGTTATTCAATATGTTAAGATTGTTGACCGCTCAAAATTTTCAATTGAAGAAAGGTTTATTTTGTTTGATAATTTCATGAGAAAAACTGGAAAAGAAATTGCTGCTCGAGTACTAGCAATTCTAGGTTTTAAGTTAGATTTTCAAGTCTGCATTGGTCAAGTCTATGACAATGGATCTAATATGGCTGGGAAGTACAAAGGTGTACAAACAGTTCTGCTTAAGCATAATTCAAAGTGTATTTTCTCCAGCTGTGGAAACCACACTCTCAACCTTGTAGCGATTGACTGTGCTGAATCATGCAAGGAGGCAATTACTTACTTTGGAACTGTTCAGCTAATGTATAATATCTTCAATAGCAGTCCACAAAGGTGGGAAATTCTGAAGCAATATCTTCCTGTTTCACTGCATGGGATGTCCAAAACTAGATGTTTGCATGGATTAATGGTGTTCAACCAGTTGTGGAGCATTTGAATTCAGTGAGAAAGAATTTAAATGAGCTTGAATCTCTCAATCTCACTGCACAGGCTCAAACTAAACTTCAGTCTATTCAGAAGCACATGTCCAAATTTGAATGCATTCTGATGTCATCTTTGTGGATGAAGCTACTTACAATGATCATAGAATCATAGACTTTAAGGTCAGAAAGGACCATTATGATCCACCAAACTAATCTGGTAATTGAATCATGCAAGGCTACACTTGATGCTGAGAGAGATAACATTGAAAGTCTTATAAATGACATTCAACAGATTTGCGAACAATGGGATGCGATCCTGACTGAGTCCAAATTAGTAGCACAGAATATTGGCATTTCATCTGAGTTCTCCACCATTCACAACTTACCTACTGAATCTGATGCTGAGCAGCATTATAGGGTCAATGTCTTCCTTGTCATCATTGACTCTATTCGATCAGGTCTTACAGGTCGATTTGAGTCACTACGACTAATTTGTACCCTTTCGGGGGGTTTTTGGCAGTTCAACAGACTGAGTAGTAAAGATCTACTTTCTGCAGCTGAACAATTTCAGCAACAGTACAACAAAGAAATCTCAAAAGATCTCAGTGACGAGATCATCTTCCTCAAACAAATATATTCTACAAACTTTAAATTGGATTGCAAGCCAAAGGAATTGCTTCAATAAATACTTGAACTTGGACTCTCTGGGGTGTTTCCTAATATCACAATTGCATTGTGTATTTTTGTCAGTTTGCCTGCATCAGTGGCTTCAGGTGAATGTACCTTCAACGTGTTGAACCATGTAAAAAATTGTCACCGTTCAACTATGGGACAAGAGCGTTTGAATGGGCTCGCCATGCTTAATATCAACTCTGTCATTGCATGAAAGATAGATTTTTCCTCAATAATTAGTGTATTTGCACAGAAAAAGGCTTGAAAAGCATTTGTTGAATAAAAATAATTCAAATTATGTCTCACTTTTTTTTGGTGCCTTATTTTGTTTTCATGTGTTGTCATTTGTTATTTGTATTATGGCTAGAGGCCTCAAAAGCTGGAAGAGGCCTGGGCCTCTCTGGACCTCTGAAAGGGCCTTGCTATTAGTCCAAATTTGACCCAAGCTATTAGTCAACAATGCCTCATTGATAGACCAATGACTAATTTCACAGAAGCTGTCAAGGTGTTAATGAAAAAATGTTCACTTAACACAACGACTACCCTAACTAGCGCTATTTTCACCCTTGCTAACAGTGTGAACAGAGAGACCACAGGCTGAATGAGTATGTATGCTGACCTTGTCTTCAACTTCCAGGGGGTCATTTCACCAGGCCAGTTGAAAAACACTGAGAAAGCATTGTAAGGGAGATTGTGCTGCTTTTCTAAGAACAGAGGTAGTTTGGGTTTGACAGCTCTCAAACCCAATAACCTTTGATGAGAACTAAATTCAGTTTGAAAAGATTATTAGTTTTGCTGATTTAAAAAGAGACCGTATTTTGATTACAGGGAGTTTCGTAAAATTGCACTGAACTATATACTGAACTTGTCCACCAAACCATCTGAAAGGTAACAATTTACCTGTTTTGCACTATAGGAGAAGTGTTTTGCACAGCTACAATTAAAGTCCTTCCTGAATATCTGCAAAAGTAAGTATAATGAGGATAAAGTGGTACATTTCTCATGCTGGGGCCAGATTCACACTAGCTGTTCTGCACTATACTGGCAATGCCCATCATCTGTTGTAGTTCATCTGTTACAACATTTATTTGTAGGCAGATGTGGAGATACTTCTTGGTATTATTCAAGTAAGTACAAAAGAACTGAGTATCCACAGACAGTCCAGGTTTTGTATTTGAAACTTTATGGGAGTATTAGAGCAAAATGAGTTGATGAACACAAGTATGTGATGTCAGCTGTATCCATATTAGATTGTTCTTCCCTAATCTCATGCTTCTGAAAGTTGATGGCTTGACAGTCTTGGATATTGAAAGATCTCTAACTTCAGAACAGTGTTCAACAGAAGAATAACCCTCCCTATGCCACCCAGAATTGACTCTGACATTAAGAAACCAAACTGAAGGACGTTGGTTTTCCATGCTTATTCAGTATTGGCCCCTCAAGAGAGAGGGCTCAAAACCAAATCTAATAGGATATGGACACTCATCCATTAGGAACTGGACTGTCCTTTGGGAGAAGTGTGGAGTAGGCAAAGAGAGGAAGAGACAAAGTTTCATTTGAAGATGGACTGCAAAGGAGTTTTTAAAATGATTTCCACTTCCCTGTTTTTGTTGTTTTGTTTTGTTTTAATTATTTGTTATGTATGAGGGAGGTATGAAGGGAGGGGTTAAGGTTTGTTGTATTGTTTGTTTGTTTTTGTTTTTCCTTCAGAAATATTAGGAATATCAAGTCTGGTCATTCTTGGCTTTGCTGGAAGACTTACTTGAAGTCTCGGTCATGTTTATAGAGAGCTTTAGCATCTTAATTGAAAGGATGGAGGTCCTGAATCTTCCAAAAAAAAAAAAAAAATCATTTAGCCAAAATGTTAAACAGGCATTAACAAAAGCAAACAGAAGACTTTCAAAGCTACTAGATATATTTTTAAGCCCTTTGCCCCTCAGTGACTCCACTTTCACTCTCTTGACTCTTTGATACTTTCTTTCACTAATTCTCCAGTTAACATAGACTCTTCCATGGAATCAAGACATGCATTTTTAATGAAAAGAAATAATCTCTCTCTCACACACACCCACACCCACACACCCACACCAACTTAAATAACTAATTAAAACTCAAAACCTCTTTCAGACCATTTTCATCTATTATGAAGAAAAAATAAAGGGCACAACCCCAATTCCCCCTCCACACCCTTTGCAGGTGACATTTAAAAATGTCTCCCACACAATATATTTGTTTCCTAGAATTCTTTCTGAAGGAAATGTCACTCCCTTTCTCTTGCCACTTCAAAGCTTCTTGGTATGTTCTAATGCCCCCCATTAGATTCCCAGGTTATAATGTACTGTTGTTTTTGAGGAATACTTTCTTCCCTTTTAGTTGAGATATGACTTCTTTATACTTACCAGATCTAATAGTAGCATTTAAATTTTTTTATTGTTTTCTTATATGTGTGTGGCATGTTGGTAAATACAAAAGCAAAAATATATGCATTGGGAAGGAAATAAAGTATGATTTACTTTGCAAGCAGTTTAAATGCCAACTTCAAAAGCCAAAGGATCTGAAATCATTAGATTACTACAGTGCAAACACATAGAATAACTAAATAACTTTTAGACAGCTCCATTAGTGGTAACAAATCTAAATTTTGACAGTTATTGAACACCATGAAAGTTCACAGAATCTAATCCAAGAGTTTTTGGATTTTTTTAGTATATAGTCTATAAATTCCAGGCACTGTTTGAAAATTTCCCCCATTTAATTATCCTCAAAATCAGTTATATTGACTACTATACATTTTGGAAGGAGGGAGTTAGGTTTTTTAACTTTTATTTTGCTAAAAGGCTTGGTTGCCTCTAAGGCTTACAAAACATCTTGGTTTTATAGGTTTTTTGTTTGTTTGTTTGTTTTTTCTGGTGGGGAAGATTTCCTGGGATCAAAACGTCAAATTGCACAACTCTGTCTGAGAATCATGTAAGGGTGGATGGTGCCCTGTGTGGGAAAATTCACTTATAAAGGCCAGGAAACACAAGATGTTTAAACTTCTGATTTTTGCAACACATTGTTTGATAATGAGGGGAGGCAGCATACTTTAGCCCCGCCTGTCTTCAGAAAGGTCCCAGGATGCAGCTGGAAAATCAGCGTGGTCTTATGCTGAAGTAACTTTTAGATCTGGAGAAGCAGATCCAGTGGTTAAGGACAATGGACTGAGTCTGGAGACTTGGGATCTTTTCCTTGGTTTGCCAGTGGCGAGCTGTGCAACTTGGGGCAAATCACTTAATCTCTATCTATAAAATGGAGAAAATGATACTTACCTTCCTTGTAAAATATTTTCAGTAGAGCTGATTGGAAAATGGAAGTTTTTCCATAGAAAATATTAACTTTTTGATAAAAATGTTTGGCCAATTTTATTTTGTCAGAACACTGAAAATCTCAGTTAAGAAATGCTGCAACAGTGCCTCATGGGAGTTGTAATATAATGCCTCATTCCCCGATTCTCCTCTATGTACTGGGCTTCAAACTATATCTCCTATGATTCACCAGGGTCTCCTTTCTGAGCCACCGTGTTGCATCAGAGGAAAGAACGGAGGCAAGAGGAACCCAAACAATTCCTGAGAGACACTACAATGGCATTTCCAAACAGAAGTTTTGAGTCAAAATGTTTTAGCTTTTCATGTGTCTGGTTTCTCAAGTCAATATTTTCCATGAGAAACAATTTTTTCACAAAAAAAAGTAGTTTGGTCAAAAACCCAATTTTCCATCAAAAACAGTTTTGACAGGAAATTTTTAACCAGCTCTAATTTTCAGTTTTATAGATGAGAAGGGTTACTTAAGACTGAATGGTTTCACAAGCAGCCATCTCAGTGTTTTCACTTCCCTCCCTGGTGACAGTCTCTACCACTTCAGAGACCCACGGTATATCTGTGGAGGGATTAGGAGGAAGGGATTAATATGCCATAAAACTGCTACTACTTCTCTTTTGTGTTTTAAGGCACAGTTTTACTGGATTATTCTTCCTTCACCTAAGGAAGGTGGAGCCGTGGAGGAGGGGTAGGGGAAGGAGCACAGAGTCCTATGTGCCTAATTCAAAATCTCAATGAAGTCAATGGGAGTCTTTCAAAAGCTTGTCTCTCTCACCAGCAGAAATTGGTCTAATAAAATATTACTCATCTATCTGGTCTCTTCAATGTGCTGTTGATCAAATAATTTACTCAAGCTTCCCATGGGTAGTTCCACAGCAACACTGTTTTAGGGAATCAAACCACAGTTAAAAGGGAAAAACACATTTTCATCATAAATTCAGACAAATTTACTTGTCTGAAGTTTTGCTGACCTAGTCACTGTCCATTATTTCTTCACTGTTTGCATTAAGTATTGTTTATCAATTTGGTCAAGGGAAATATTGATTTAAGCTGGAAGTAATTTTTTTTATGCTATCTCCCTTGAACAGAAAATATATTCTTTCAAAAAAGATAAAATTCTCTAGAGCTTTGGAGAGCAAGCTGTGTACATTCAACAAAGCACTTGATCAGCTGAGGATTTAGTCGGTCACCTCCAAAACTCAAATGGCCTGATTCTCCACTCACTTACACCACTTTAGAACTGGCATAACATTTACATCAGTGGAGTTACCTGGGATTCGTAGGGGGGTAAGTGAAAAGAGAATCAGCCCCAAAAAGTTTTCCTTCATTTTACCTCATATGTTGTCTTCTTAGCCAGTTAAATCATTCCAGTTGAAGCCTGTGAGTAGAGTTACCAATTCAGTTTTTCACTTCAGCTCTGAAAAGTTCAGCACATAGTTCCACTGAATGGATTAAGTAGGTCACTGCTGTTTTAGAAAAGAAAGGAAAATACAGCCAGTCAGTCATTTTCATGGAATAGCATCCAACAGCTGTAAGCACACTGGTATTGCAACAATAAAATATACATTTTGAAGAATTAAAAACTTAGATTAAACCCAAGCCAGTGAGGGAAGCCACCTGATGGGCATGCAACTCAAGGGTATAAGGGCACATTTCTAAATGCCTGGTCTCCCTTTTGCAGGCACAATTTAGACCTGCTTAAAACAAAATCACACCCATATTTTTGCATCCATAGTTGAATTGCAGGCACAAATAGTGGTAGTTCTGCGTGAAATAAAGCTGGTTAATAAGTTATTTGACAAATAGTATTCAAACTAATTTCACATTAATTTAAAATTAAATTATTGAATTAACATTTCCCCCATTATTTACCAGACTTATTGAGCTAGTGAACTTTCATGGATATTTGCAGGTACAATATGAATTTTCCTATGTTTTTTTAAAAAACAACACCACTTTTTTCCCCTCCAACTCTAATATTTGTCTAGCTACTTGAGTGTGGATGCAAGATAGGTAATTAAATGTCTAACATTTGAAAACTGGATCAGGTCCAAGAAGGTTAATCATACCGCCACCACATCTGATACAGCCCTTTTCATCCACAGATCTCAAAACACTTTACAAAAGGAAGTCGGGATCACTATCTCTATTTTACAGACAAGGAAACTAAAAGCACCAGAAAGAAAGTGACTTGCCCAAGATCACCCATTAAAGCAGTGGTAAAGCACAATTTGAATTCAGGTGTCCTGAGTCCCAGTCCAACACAAATTGATAATCCAGTGAATTATTGTATGTGGGAGAAATTTGCATCTAAAGTTCAATTGCATGTGCAAAAAAAGTGGGCTTTTTTCTTTGTGGCCATAAAATGCACCCCAAGCAGGGACACCAGTTCTCAGCCTGTCTGAAAATATACCTCAAAATCCATAGTCCATTGATGAGGATTAGAATACAAAGGAACCAGGCCAAAGGAGGTAAAGTGTAAAATTTCCCAAACACATCATTATCACTGAAGCACCTAAATCACATTTGAAAATGGGACTTAGGGCCCCAAGTAATTGGGAGACTTTTGGAAATGTTACCTGAAGTTTATTTGTGATATTTTCAAGAAGCCTGCCAAGAATGAGTCTAGGTATCAACTATGGACACAAAAATCCAATAACACATTAGATAGCAGTCCTGTAAGGGTATTGGTTCATTCCCAGGTGGAAAACTCCAGGAAACTGGCTGCTCCAAATGTGTTTTGCAGGTAAGGTAGCTAGTCTGAGGATCAAAGATGTTTTCTAACTGTATCAAGTTGGGCATCGTAATCAGTATCAAGAAAACAGTTGTCATTTCACAGGGCACCAACATCCCACCTAAAATCTACATCAGTAATGAAACTCTAGACAATGTGGATCATTTCTGCTATCTTGGCTTAACTCTAACCAGCTCACTTAGCCTTGATAGAGAACTTGATGCGAGAATTGGCAAAGCCTCTGCCACCTTTGGCAAACTTACCTCACAAGTCTGGAGCAACAAGCCGATAATCCTGAACACAAAGGTGTTGTGTCATCAGTACCCTCCTTTATGGCTGTGAAAGCTGGGTCACATACTCCAAGCAGGAGCAGAGATTGAACAGCTTCCACCTTCACTGTGTTAGAAAAATCCTTGGAGTCACTTGGGACCAACAGATTACTAACAATAAGATTCTTGAGAGAACTAGCCTACAGTCTATGCAGACTGTGCTAGACGCTCACAGGCTTTGCTGGCTGGGACACATGCAGCATATGTCTCAAGATCATCTGCTGAAGGCCAACTCAAGAACTACCCGCAATGCAGAGGAAGGCCAAAGCTTCGATACAGTGACAAGGCAAAGCAAGGGCTCAAGAAATTCAGAATTCCCATTGACAACTGGGAGAACCCTGCCTAAAACCACTCAGTCTGGAGAAGCCAGGTCAAGGCTGGTGCAGTCATTGTGGAGAGTAAACGGAGAGCCCAGGATGAGGCCCACACGTGAGCCAGGAAGAAGAATGTGTGCCAACCTCTATCCGGTGAGTGGACCTGTAGATGCTGTGGGAAGGTCTGCCACTCATGCATAGGTCTCCCTCACTACTGTCAAGCACCACTGACTGACTAACTTTGCTGTGTTTCTTTTCATCTGTCAAGATGCTGGATGGCCATAACTAGTCTGAGGATCAGAGATGCTTTCAAACAGTGTGGAGGACCAGAAGACATTTTTAGGATGAAATCTTAAATTCACTCTACCTGATCTGCTCTTCAGTTGCTAGAAACCCTCACTGATATTTCTCTGTGCTCCTGTGAAACTCCCCCCTCACTGATACCATTTTTGACTTCACTCAGGCTACAGAAGAGCACTGGAAGGTGAGTTTGCCAGAATGACAAATTTAGGAGATTAGAGACAGATCCATCTGAAAATTGGATCAGGTCTGAGAGGCGACATTAGCTGGTGATAATAAGGAGTCAGACAATTTGATACACCAGTGGATTATTGTATGTAAGAGAACTAAGCATGTGGGTTGAACGGAGCTCTTTGCATGGGAGTTCTGAATGGAGGGTTAGGATGGTGGAAGCAATGTGCTCTTTTTGAAAATGAGGAAGGGAGGAATTTAGGAGTCTGGGCCGAGTGATGGAGCAATTGAGGAAGAAACGAGAGAAGGCTAAGAAACAGAAAAGATATATACTGAGAATGAGTAATGTTTGGTACATTGTGTGACCAGTTTAGGCAGTAGTGTCATATGCTTGACAGTAGTATAAAAACAACACCCCACCAAGCATGTTGGAAAAAACGTGCACACTGTGGCTTTGTGAACACCCATTATTCAAGCAGATAAACAAGACTGCCATAAATATCTGCACAGGATCAACATGAAGTGTTCGCTTCTATCTACACTCATTGGTTTTGGTTGTTGCATAGGTTTTAAATCCATTCTTTGATATCTGATAACATGCTTACTGACTTTATCAATGAAAGCGAGTTTATGGATGGCATATGAAGGAAAAATTCTTTCACTGGGATATATTTTAGCTTTTGCCCTCCCCTCCCCCCGCCCCAATAACAAATTGATTGAAGGAAAGTGAGGTTGAAGATACTGTAAACAGTGTAGGATAAATACAGTGAAAATGAACTTTAAAACCTCCTTAGAAATTGACATGAGCAACATTATATTCCTGCACTAATGCAAGAAAACCACAGAAGATCCACAAAATGGGCCAAATTTTGTGGGAAGGAACAGGCAAAGCCTACCCGCCAAAGCCTTCTCTCTCAATCAAAACTGTCTGGAGTGTCCATGCATGATTCCCATATTTCAGAGGTTCTGGCTGGAATTAGGGGGTTGACTCTGGAAGGATAATTCTCTGGGGTTTCCTCCTGTATATAAGGCATTGATGAGTAATATAGGAGCCAGTCACATTGAACCCATCTCTCTCATTTTATTTTGCAGCATTTCAATTACACATGCTAAGTAACATTTTCACTACTAGAAGGAGAACTTATACTAACAAAATTGAACATTGCTTTATTCTGCTCCTGGCTAGAAGCATTATCTTGTGTGGAATCTGACATCAGCTCAGGCTGAGTCAGAGCACTAACAGAATGACTTTGGAGAGACTGGTTGTACCATAGATGCACTACATCTCTGCAAAACTACATTGGCCCTCTGTAGACAATAGCTGTGATTTTCATATGTAGGGGGGACTGGTTGCTCCTTCAAGTGCAGTCTATGGGCGGAAATAAACCATTCCCTGCCAAGGTGATGATTAGTGGAAATTGAACAAGAGGAAATTCATAGTTTCTGACCGTCTTGTGAGTTTTTTATTTTTTTCAAACAGCAGGACACGACTTGGCTTGAAGGCTTACGACCCTATAAAAATACCAATATGCACTCCAGTATCAACCTGTATCATTTTTCTTTTCATATTATAGACTTCTCAAACAACGAATTTGGATGTGTCCTGCCTTTAGCTGATAGACATCTTAGCTTAAATGAAGCTGTACTATACCAGTTATTTAGTACCACTGAACTGCTTCTGACATGCAATTTGCATACAGGCAGTTTCTGATGCCCCTACTAACATGGCATAGTACTTTACTCCATGAGTGGTCCCACTGAAGTCAATGGGACTACTTGTGGAGTAAGATGCTACTAAGCATGAGTAAATATGAGAAACTGGCCACAGAGAATGGGTTTCAACCTAAATCTAGACAGATGCTATTTTTATTGGTTGCACCATTATATATGTGATACCTAAAATGTTTGAGAGACCTCTCAAAACTAGTCACTTGCTGGATTTTTCCAAACTTGATTACATTGGTCTACAATTTTTGAGAAGTCATCTGCTTCAGAGATAAAATGTGCTATTTATTATGTATTTTGATGTGCTGAATTCAAATATGACAATTAAAACAACTGATTGGCTACTGTTTCTAAGATATTTAAGTTTTTACATTTTATGTCTATGTATATTGTGTAGATAGTAGAGTTTTAATCATCAATTGTAAACCTAGGTCTTTTCATGTGTTTATGGTTGCTTTACATGATAATATTTCACCTGTCCTGTTTATGTAACACTTTAAAAATCAGCAAAAGGGTTATATAAATAAAATTTATTATGAAACAAAAGGCAAAAAACTATTATGTACATAGTTTAGTCCTATTCAGTGTCTACTCGGCGCTTCTTGGCTTGTCTCTTGTATTCATTAAATGGAGCATCTCTTGTCACTGTCCAGCAATAGTCTGCAAGCATTGATGGGCTCCATTTGCCCTGATAGCGTTTCTCCATTGTTGCAATGTCCTGGTGAAATCGCTCGCCGTGCTCGTCGCTCACTGCTCCGCAGTTCGGTGGAAAAAAATCTAGATGAGAGTGCAAAAAATATATCTTTAGTGACATGTTACAACCAAGGCTTTTGTATGCCTTGAGGAGGTTTTCCACCAACAACCTGTAGTTGTCTGCCTTGTTGTTTCCGAGAAAATTTATTGCCACTAACTGGAAGGCTTTCCATGCCGTCTTTTCCTTGCCACGCAGTGCATGGTCAAATGCATCATCTCAAAGAAGTTCACGAATCTGAGGACCAACAAAGACACCTTCCTTTATCTTAGCTTCACTTAACCTTGGAAATTTTCCACAGAGATACTTGAAAGCTGCTTGTGTTTTGTCAATGGCCTTGACAAAGTTCTTCATCAGACCCAGCTTGATGTGTAAGGGTGGTAACAAAATCTTCCTTGATTCAACAAGTGGTGGATGCTGAACACTTTTCCTCCCAGGCTCCAATGACTGTCGGAGTGGCCAATCTTTCTTGATGTAGTGGGAATCTCTTGCACGACTATCCCATTCGCAGAGAAAACAGCAGTACTTTGTGTATCCAGTCTGCAGACCAAGCAAGAGAGCAACAACCTTCAAATCGCCACAAAGCTGCCACTGATGTTGGTCATAGTTTATGCACCTCAAAAGTTGTTTCATGTTGTCATATGTTTCCTTCATATGGACTGTATGACCAACTGGAATTGATGGCAAAACATTGCCATTATGCAGTAAAACAGCTTTAAGACTCGTCTTTGATGAATCAATGAACAGTCTCCACTGATCTGGATCATGAACGATGTTGAGGGCTGCCATCACACCATCGATGTTGTTGCAGGCTACAAGATCGCCTTCCATGAAGAAGAATGGGACAAGATCCTTTTGATGGTCACGGAACATGGAAACCCTAACATCACCTGCCAGGAGATTCCACTGCTGTAGTCTGGAGCCCAACAGCTCTGCCTTACTCTTGGGTAGTTCCAAATCCCTGACAAGGTCATTCAGTTCACCTTGTGTTATGAGGTGTGGTTCAGAGGAGGAGGATGGGAGAAAATGTGGGTCCTGTGACATTGATGGTTCAGGACCAGAAGTTTCATCCGCTTCCTCGTCTGACTCAAGTAAGAATGAATCTGGTGCATCAGGAACCGGCCGTCCTTCTCTGTGGGGTACTGGGCGTATAGCTGATGGAATGTTTGGATAATGCACAGTCCACTTTTTCTTCTTTGACACACCTTTCCCAACTGGAGGCACCATGCAGAAGTAACAATTGCTGGTATGATCTGTTGGCTCTCTCCAAATCATTGGCACTGCAAAAGGCATAGATTTCCTTTTCCTGTTCAACCACTGGCGAAGATTTGTTGCACAAGTGTTGCAGCATATGTGTGGGGCCCATCTCTTGTCCTGATCTCCAATTTTGCAGCCAAAATAAAGGTGATAGGCTTTCTTAACCATAGTGGTTATACTGCGCTTTTGTGATGCAAAAGTCACTTCACCACAAACATAGCAGAAGTTATCCGCACTGTTCACACAATACGAGGCATCTCTGCTCACTTTGGCTAAACAGAAATGTGTCCCTTTGCAAAATCAAACACTGACAAATAAGAGAGCACGACACTGTATGATTTCTAGAGCTGATATAGGGCAATTTGTTCAGCAGAGTGATGTAAGCTTCGTTATGATTGCATCATCCATGACTTCTAGGAATAACATGATGCAATTCATATCATGTATGACGCAATACCAGCTTCAGATTGCATCATTCATTGTTTTGCCTAAAAAGCAAGTACTGTCCAAACCCAGTCATAGATTTATTCACAGATCCAGTCAAAGATGTATTTTAGTCATTTCTGGTTTAAATTGAGATCCCTTCCCTTTATAATTCACTTATCCTCCGCCATTCCCAAGTCAAGGGTCGTATATACTGACCCAATAGCATATCCTGAAAACTAGAGCCAATCAACAATTTTAAGCATCATTTTCGTTCTCAGTGACCCAGAAATAGTAAAGTTTGACTACATTTATTTCAGAAGCATTTTGGCTGTAGAGCAGTATTATTAGTCAGAGGTGTCAGGCTTGCTCTGATGTTCCAATCTGACTGGAGCCTTCAGAACTTACTGACACTGTCCCCAAAATAAACATTCATATTGTGACCTCCTCTCTTGATCGTGGGTCCTGCTGTACTATTTCCACTCTACGGACAATGACACTATGGGAAGATTCTAATACCTTCACTCACTCTGTCTACTAGTCCCACTGAAGTCAATGCAACAATTTATGGCATAAAGGGCTGCTCAATCTGAGTAAATGTCATGGGATTTGGCTCTATATATGAGGAAGGGAAAGAATGGATACAGTCATTAGAAGAAAACAGACAAGCAAAAGACTTTCCAATTACTATTAAATTTGAAGGTAGCACTGTCTGCTTGCATGGAACAGGGTTAGAGGCAGTTTTGGTGATGCACAGTTTTATGATAGCCTGATTTCCTTTCAATGCTGCAAGCTACATTTCCTCACGACTGCCAAAAGCATGTGGCTAAAGTGTTCAATCCTGGAGATGTGATCAAGGGTTCCAGTCTCACTACAGCCAGTAATGGGACAGAACATTTTAAAGCCATATTGGTATCAAAATAATGAAGACTACCAACTGCTCAGTAGATAAAAGGACTAACACTGCTAGGGGACTGAAAATAAGGCAATAAAACAGCAATCAAGACAGGAAGAATTGATTCCTCCAAAGAGGCAAGAAACTGTTATCAACAGGCCAAAAAGATAAAAGTATGTTGTTTTGCTTCTCTTTTTAACGATATTTTAAGGGATTATTCAGTGCTTTGGCATTTTTAAGAGGTGATATTCACTTATGTGGCTCGTTAAAGGGTCATTACCTGCGATAATTTATAAAGGCACTAAGCTAGACTGGTTCTGTGTGGCTCTTAAAAGAACCATTGCCAATGATATTTTATGAAGAGGTAAAGCTGATTTTGTGTGGCTGTTCAAAAGAACTGAATGCTTATATGGTAGTTTATATTATATAAAGAAATATAGACTGTGGGTTTGGGTTGCATGTTAAGAGCTTTCTTATGTGTTTTTTAAAGGGACAAAATTGGTTTTACAGTAAAATTTAGTCCAGATGAGTTGTCTTTTAATAATGACATGTTACTAATGTTTCTGAAAAAGTGATTTCTAATTGCATTTTCTTCTCTTGCTTCAAGCAAGACACTTAACATGTATGTACATTGGTATCCCCATCCATCAACAATGTCACGTTCCCACTAGTGAGACTAATTGGAAAATACTTTGGGATCCTCATTTTCAAGACACTATTTGTAAGTGAAATATTACTGTTAGACAAATACATAAGAATAATGTGAATCATATCCCTTCCTATTCATTATGCAAAAAACTTTCAAACATGCCAGGTTTCAAATGCAGGAGAACTTAGGTTAGCTCTTATGCCATTGCTTGGACAGAGTAGAGACCATCTAATGCATTATGCACCTCCATGATGTTCTGTTCCAAACCAAATCTAGCATGTCATGAAGTAGGATGACAGCTATCAATTGATGCCATCCAGCGATTGTGTTTTATGTCTTCCAGGGGATATTTTCCATCCTGCTTTTATTGAGTCAGGGTCTATGATGATTTGTATAGAGAATGTGGTAGGCATTACGAGCGCAAACTAAATTCGCAAAGCTCTTTTTTGGGAGACTTTTACACAGATGCCACCTCTGTTAAATGGCCCAAAACTTACTTTTCAAACTCTTTACCAGGTAAGCTCACTGTGGATTGGATCTGAATATACAAAGTGCAAGAGATGCCTTCCTGGCTTGTCCACATAGTTTCAGGTTCCAATAATTCTTCAGCCAGCTCTTTTAAAACTCTTGGGCAGTTTATCAGGACCTGCTGCTATAACAAATGTGTAACGTTAGTAGCTGCTGTTCAACATGTTTCTGAATTACTGTTGGAATGGAAAAAAGTTTACATCATCAATCATCAGTCATCATCATCAGATATGAATACATCATCCTGCTGTTTCCAAATACCAAAGAGAAATACTTATTGGACACTTCTGCCTTTCCTGAATTATTATTGATGATTCTACTATTTATTTGTTGTAATGGACTGACACGTTGTGAGGATTAATTTTGTTTGTAATATACTTAAATTCCTTAACTCTGATGGACTTTAATTTCTGCTTGGTTTTCTCTCTCTTTTTTGGGGGAGGCGGAGGGGCTTCTCTTATCAATTTTCTATCATTCCTAACTTCTAATTAGTAGCCTGTCTTGATTATAGCATTGGGGATTTGGGGGCAGCTAGGAAAATATTCTTAAATATTTCCCAATCATCATTCAAATTTTTTCTATATAAATATTTCTCCCAACTGATTTGGTTCATAATTGTTTTCACCTTTGTGAAATGGGCACTTTTAATGCACCACATATATATATTACAGCTTTGGACTTTATTCTGTTTGCACTCAACAAATGTGATCAAGTTATGATCACTGGCATCTAAGCAACCACTAACTTTCAGATCTGTGATCAATTCCTCCATGTCAAGATGAAGTACAATATAGACTGTGTGTTGAAACATGTTTTGAGCTAGTAAATCATCATCTATAATTTTTAGAAATTCGGAAGATCTTGTATCATGAGACCTCCAGCATGTGTCACCCAGATTGAAGTCCCCCATGATAACATAGGTAATTAATGAGCCAGTCATCCTGTTCTTTAACACGATTCGCTGGTCTCTAGCAGACAACAGTTAATTCCCTGTCTTGGCTTTATCTGTCAGAACACTGATTCATAAGCATTCAAGATAATTTGTGTCCAACTTCTCAGTGAGTCCGAAACAGATATTGCCATTTTTGATAGTATGCTACTCCCTGTCCCATTTTACCCATTTGATCTTTCCTAAATAGGAAATAACCATTGATTTTAATATTCTGATCATGCAAATCTTCCCACCTGGTTTCAGTATTTCCAATTAGGTTGAATTTATCTTCATAAATAAGAAAATCCAATTCCTCTTGTTTATTATCCAGAGTCCTACATTGATGCATAGACACAAAGACTTTCTTTTCTTCATATCCCTTGGTGCTTTAATTTTTTTCTCAACATCTTAATTTTGTTCTAAATGAATGCTCATTTGTTCCTTTTCACTCTGAGAAACTGTTGATCAATATGGCAAGATTCCTATGTACAGGAGATGGAACTGGACCAAGACTACAGAGCTCACTCATACAAGAGCTGAGAATGATCTCAGCACTCACTGCATTTTCAACTAAATGCAAAAAACCTCATTTATTTGATTTAGTTTTCCCTCAGAAGGTGTGTGTGCGCTCTCTCTCTCTCTCTCTCTCTCTCACACACACACACTTAAACTAGTAAATGCTGAGAAGATGTAAATGAGATTATTTATTTTTTTTGAACACTTGGAGCCAAAAGCACTTGGATAGATATTGTGACAAAGTTCCTCCTCTATCTTGGTGGGTCCTGCGCTTATTGGCGGATTTTCTTGCCTCAGAGATTCACCATGTGGGTTGGGGAACAGCCCAGAGACCTTCCCCTCTGGAAGAACCGACAGTCCAGGTCAATTGGGAGGTTTGTTTCAGCCTATAAAGCTTTATAGGCTGAAACAAGCTGTATAAGCACAGATAAGAAATTTTAGACACATGATAATTATATGGTTCATGAAATTAAGGGAATTTAGATAGAAAGTCAATTTATCAAGTAGAGTTACATTTTAAAAATACTTAAGTTTGGAACTTGAAAGATCAATACTTGGTTGGATATTGCATCATTTAGTACACATGTTCAGCAGCTTCCTGATATGTATGACATTTACAGCATATATTTAATTTCTTAGTATCCTTGGTACCTCAAAGGTGGTTAATAGTCCACTTTCCCTTAGTATTCCATGTTGCCTTGGCTATACCTATTGCTGAGTGCACTCTGACCGACTTTTACTGAGTAAAATGTGTATTATTGTAACAAAATGTCAGCATTCTAGCTCTTCTCCCCTAACACCCCTCCCCCGCTCTCCCCGGTGGACTTTAAAGGGCATGTGAAAAAAGAAAAGTAAATGCTAGAGTTGCAGTCATAGAAGGGTGGGTACCTTTTATTTTGAATCAAAAAAACCTGACGTTTTCCTTCTTGGTGGCCTTTAGTAATCTAAAAGCAAAATGATTTTCTTAAATACTCAATTTCATCAGCTGTGCTTTCTCTGCTGGATTTCCAGAGCTGTTTGTATTTTGACAGCAAAAAAAAAGAAAAGAAAAAAAAAGCCGTTTTGATAATATTGAGTAGATAGTAAAGAATAATAGAAAAAACAATGGGCATAGGTTATCTTGCATGCTCTGGTGCTTTCAAGTAAAGAAAGTTAACTGCTGTGCACAGCAGTGAGTGGAGTATTCATGCAGTGAGCAGCTGTCTACCTTGGAATAACGTGTGTTTAAAAATACCTTATGCTCTGGGTAATTTTGGCTTTACAGTCCAATAAGCTTCAGCTGCTCTCAAGGACAAAGCTCAAGATATCAAGCTGTCTACAGAGCGATTTACTGGTTTGTTTTAGACAGAGCCTGAATGTCCAAATAGGTTTTTAGACAAATTTAAATTCAAA
Source organism: Emys orbicularis (assembly GCF_028017835.1). Lineage (NCBI taxonomy): Eukaryota > Metazoa > Chordata > Testudines > Emydidae > Emys > Emys orbicularis. The sequence continues at coordinate 47,701,986 of NC_088690.1, forward strand.
ACTTTAGTATAGTAAATACAGAAGGGTTAGGAGTACAGTTGTGTTTCATGTAACTGGAGAGTACAATGTATGGGCCCAATCCTGAGAGAAGTCAGAGGGAGTGGAGGGTGCTCAATGGTATACAGATGTGCTCAAGCACCTCAGCCTGAAACAAACAATATGTAGCCCACTTTTTAATGAAGGTAAATGGGCCAGAGCCTCAGCTCAATTCTGGCTCCTTTACACTGCTCTTACAGTGCAAGGGAACCTTGTAAGCCATTATAAACCACCAGCTGTAATTTCACTAGCATAGAGGAATCTCTAGTTCGTGTAAGAATAGCATCGTCCTTTCCACCTAGAATATGTATCAGAATTATGGCAGAGGGATGAGAAAGCCAGAGTATCGCTGTTCTCCTGTTCTCGTCCACTGAAGAAGAGCCCACTGGAGGCTGTTACACCCAGGAAAATTTTAGATTATAGCCTTAAAGCTGTTCTAACATGAACTAGGAGACAAACTGTTTACCAGCGAGTCCCAGGATGATGGAGATGAGGGAAGAAGTGGCATAAAGTCACCGTTTCCCCCTCCACTCTTTGGTATTTTATTTGTATCCCTGGTATTTAGGCAGTAGCGCATCCTTGCTCCCACAGAGCTTGATGAAGCTGATGGGATGACTCATTCTGCCAAATTTAGAAGCCTGTCAAAACCACCAGGTTCTAGATTTAGAACAAAATTAGAAAGAAAAAAAGAAAAAGAAAAGCAAACCTAAGAGAGCGTATTAGGTGATGTAAATTGGCCAACTATAGACTTCCCAGGAGCTATGCTGAATTACATTGCTTAAGGATCTGGCTCACATTTTAAATTATATTATCCTCATAAAATTATGGATGATTATGAGAGTAAATGTTTTGTGACACCTAAAACAATGGGTTCTCCCATTCTTGATTTCTGCATACATATTTATATAGAGTAACTGCTGGATTTTTTTTTAATGTTCTGTCAAATATTTCCCTAAAAAATTGATGTTGGGGGCTTCACTTTTAACCCATTTTCCCCACCCTTCCATAAACATATTTGTTATGGGAACTCCCACTGCCCATCCTCATTTTTCTCTCCTAGTGTAAACAGAGTAATGCCCATCTAAAACTGTGTAGTCCCTAGGGTAACCAGATACCAAGTGTCAAAAATTGGGATGGGGTAGTGGGTAATAGATGCCTACATAAGACAAAGCCCCAAGTATCTCTAAAATCGAGACATCTGGTCATCCTCGCAGTAGGGACAAGTTCATACATAAGCAGCTATAGCCCCCCTGACTTCAATGGCATCAATGACCACTGGGGCTGAATTAGCTCCAATAGGACTATTCACTAAAGTCCTGATCCAACACCTATTGAAATCAATGGAAAAAGACAAGTATCAGGGGGTAGCCATGTTAGTCTGTATCTACAAAAATAACAAAGAGTCTGGTGGCACCTTAAAGACTAATTTGGGCATAAGCTTTCGTGGGTAAAAACCTCACTTCTTCAGATGCATAGAGTGAAAGTTACAGATGCAGGCATTATATACTGACACATGGAGAGCAGGGAGTTACTTCGCAAGTGGAGAACCAGTGTTGACAGGCCAATTCAATCAGGGTGGATGTAGTCCACTCCCAATAATAGATGAGGAGGTGTCAATTCCAGGAGAGGAAAAGCTGCTTCTGTAATGAGCCAGCCACTCCCAGTCCCTATTCAAGCCCAGATTAATGATGTTAAATTTGCAAATGAATTTTAGTTCTGCTGTTTCTCTTTGAAGTCTGTTTCTGAAGTTTTTTTGTTCAATGATAGTGACTTTTAAATCTGTAATAGAATGACCAGGGAGATTGAAGTGTTCACTTACTGGCTTATGTATGTTACCATTCCTGATGTCCGATTTGTGTCCATTTATTATTTTGTAGAGGGACTATCCGGTTTGGCCAATGTACATGGCAGAGGGGCATTGCTGGCACATGATGGCATATATAACATTAGTGGATGTGCAGATGAATGAGCCCTTGATGGTGTGGCTGATGTGGTTGGGTCCTCTGATGGTGTCGCCAGAGTAGATATGGGGACACAGTAGGCGACGAGGTTTGCTACAGGGATTGGTTCCTGGGTTGGTGTTTCTGTGGTGTGGTGTGGTGTGTAGTTGCTGGTGAGTATTTGCTTCAGGTTGGGGGGTTGTCTGTAAGCGAGGACTGGCCTGCCTCCCAAGGTCTATGAGAGTGAGGGATCATTTTCCAGGATAGGTTGTAGATCGTGGATAATGCGCTGGAGAGGTTTTAGCTGGGGGCTGTATGTGATGGCCAGTGGTATTCTGTTATTGTCCTTGTTGGGCCTGTCCTGTAGTAGGTGATTTCTGGGTACCCGTCTTGCTCTGTCAATCTGTTTCCTCACTTCCCCAGGTTGGTATTGTAGTGCCAATGCCTGAGATGATGGGGCGTCCAGGGTTTCCGGGTTATGGATCTTGGGTAGCAGATAGAATACCCCTGGTCGGGGTTCTGGGGGTGTGTCCATGTAGATTTGTTCCTGTACTGTAGCTGGGAATTTCTTGAGCAGATGGTGTAGTTTCTTTTGGTATTCCTCAGTGGGATCAGAAGATAGTGGCCTGTAGAATGTGGTCTTGGAGAGTTGCCTGGCAGCCTCCTGTTCATAATCCGACCTGTTCATTATGACGACAGCACCTCCTTTGTCAGCCCCTTTGATGATAATGTCAGAGTTAAGTATCAGAGGGGTAGCCATGTTAGTCTGAATCTGTAAAAAGCAACAGAGGGTCCTGTGGCACCTTTAAGACTAACAGAAGTATTGGGAGCATAAACTTTCGTGGATAAGAACCTCACTTCTTACCCACGAAAGCTTCTCCCAATACTTCTGTTAGTCTTAAAGGTGCCACAGGACCCTCTGTTGCTAATGTCAGAGTTGTTTCTGAGGCTGTGGATGGCATTGCGTTCTGTACAGCTGAGGTTATAGGACAAGTGATGTTGTTTGTCCACTATTTCAGCCTGTGCACGTCTGTGGAAGCACTCTATGTAGAGGTCCAGTCTGTCATAAACCCGGAAACCCTGGACGCCCCATCATCTCAGGCATTGGCACTGTTACAGCAGGATTAGCTGGCTATTTGGACTCTCTCCTCAGACCCTACGCTACCAGCACTCCCAGCTATCTTCGAGACACCACCGACTTCCTGAGGAAACTACAATGCATTGGTGTTCTTCCTGAAAACACCATCCTGGCCACCATGGATGTAGAAGCACTTTACACCAATATTCCACATGAGGATGGACTACAAGCTGTCAGGAACAGTATCCCTGATGAGGCCACAGCACGCCTGGTGGCTGAGCTTTGTGACTTTATCCTCACCCACAACCACTTCAGATTTGGGGACAACTTATACCTTCAAGTCAGTGGCACTGCTATGGGTACCCGCATGGCCCCACAGTATGCCAACATTTTTATGGCTGACTTAGAACAACGCTTCCTCAGCTCTCATCCCCTAGTGCCCCTCCTCTACTTGCGCTACATTGATGACATCTTCATCATATGGACCCACGGAAAGGAGGCCCTTGAAGAATTCCACCTGGACTTCAACAATTTCCACCCCACCATCAACCTCAGCCTGGACCAGTCCACACAAGAGATCCACTTCCTGGACACTACAGTGCAAATAAGTGATGGTCACATAAACACCACCCTATACCGGAAACCTACTGACCGCTGTATGTACCTACATGCCTCCAGCTTCCATCCAAGACACATCACACGATCCATTGTCTACAGCCAAGCCCTAAGATACAACCGAATTTGCTCTAACCCCTCACACAGAGACAAACACCTACAAGATCTTTATCAAGCATTCGTAAAACTACAATACCAACCTGGGGAAGTGAGGAAACAGATTGACAGAGCAAGACGGGTACCCAGAAATCACCTACTACAGGACAGGCCCAACAAGGACAATAACAGAACACCACTGGCCATCACATACAGCCCCCAGCTAAAACCTCTCCAGCGTATTATCCACGATCTACAACCTATCCTGGAAAATGATCCCTCACTCTCACAGACCTTGGGAGGCAGGCCAGTCCTCGCTTACAGACAACCCCCCAACCTGAAGCAAATACTCACCAGCAACTACACACCACACCACAGAAACACCAACCCAGGAACCAATCCCTGTAGCAAACCTCGTTGCCTACTGTGTCCCCATATCTACTCTGGCGACACCATCAGAGGACCCAACCACATCAGCCACACCATCAAGGGCTCATTCATCTGCACATCCACTAATGTTATATATGCCATCATGTGCCAGCAATGCCCCTCTGCCATGTACATTGGCCAAACCGGATAGTCCCTCTGCAAAATAATAAATGGACACAAATCGGACATCAGGAATGGTAACATACATAAGCCAGTAAGTGAACACTTCAATCTCCCTGGTCATTCTATTACAGATTTAAAAGTCACTATCATTGAACAAAAAAACTTCAGAAACAGACTTCAAAGAGAAACAGCAGAACTAAAATTCATTTGCAAATTTAACACCATTAATCTGGGCTTGAATAGGGACTGGGAGTGGCTGGCTCATTACAGAAGCAGCTTTTCCTCTCCTGGAATTGACACCTCCTCATCTATTATTGGGAGTGGACTACATCCACCCTGATTGAATTGGCCCTGTCAACACTGGTTCTCCACTTGCGAAGTAACTCCCTGCTCTCCATGTGTCAGTATATAATGCCTGCATCTGTAACTTTCACTCTATGCATCCGAAGAAGTGAGGTTTTTACCCACGAAAGCTTATGCCCAAATAAATCTGTTAGTCTTTAAGGTGCCACCAGACTCCTTGTTGGTTTTGGAAAAAGACAGACGTCAGTGGACCCTACAGAAAGCAAAGTAGAATTCTGCCCAGTATTCAAGACAGTAGTGAATACATAGGGGGTGAAATCCTAGCATCATGGAAGTCAGTGGTAACCCCCCCCCCCACCACCACCACTACCACTACCACTGATATCAATGGCATCAGGATTTTATCCAGAGTATTTTAGGGCATGTGTACATGGCATAAAAAAAAAAAAAACTTTGCACCAGTGAGTCTCAGAGCCGGGTTTAGAGACTGGAACTCACATTACAGTGCAGCAAAATAAAGCCAGCATAAGGTTATACCATGTAGACATAACCTTAGGGGTTCAGACTTGCGTGCTTGAGTATATGAGTGCTAGATGAGCAATCTTTACTCACATGAGTATTGAAGCTAATTGTACTACACACATGAGTAAGAACTCCCCATATGTGTAAAGTTTTGCAGGGATGATGCACTGTTGGGCACTCAAATCTTTTTATATTCTCAATCCCTTTTAAAATTCCATAGCCACTGAGCAAGCAGTAGACTTAATTTCTCTCTTCCTTGAAAGAACATATCTCCTGTTGATTAAGGATAATGTTTATGGCATTGCAGTATACCAAGCAATAAACTTATTTGTAGTTGACCACATGCAAAAGAGGGGTGAAAGCCAAAATTTACTGGTGTTTGTAAATTATGGTTTCAACTTATTTTGGGGCACCCATGAATTAAAGATATTGTTTTATTGATATTGAATTTTCCATAGGTTCATCCATTTTATATTGTCTTCATATTGAATTATATATATATACAGATGTCAAAATAATGGGAAAATATTACTTTTTCTTTAAAAAAAATACAAATTTTGTTTATTGTGTTATGAATGTAACCATCTACCAAAGTTTTAAAATACTGGCAAAAATGCAAGTGTGGTACAACTACAATTGATTTTACAAGAACAACTTTCAAAGTTCAATCACCCTCTTCCCCCCCATTGTCATTTCATCTTTATGATGTATGGTCATGTACCACTTTAGGTGATAGACAAAGGGTATTTCTTATAAAAATACCTTGGAACCTAAGCTGAAACCTGAATACAGATGAAATATTAACCAAACAATTTGTTTAGTACAAAACATATTATAGATCACAATAATGAGCTCTGTGTTACTGATGTGAATATAAATCTGATATGACAACATGACTGACAACCACAGACTGTGTTAAAAATGTTGTGATGAAGCTTCAACCCAAGGGTAATTTAAACTTTCATCTCACAAAATATATTAACATCTATCTCACCCTCAATTACCTATACGTAAGTACAGATGTTACATTCATACAGGTGTTTTGGGGATGCTTTTTACAATATTACCAATATATGGCCAAAAAAGCCTGTGATTTTTTTACTTTAAGCTTGATATTGTAATTTGAGAAGAAAAGAATAATGGTTGCTGAATTGGGAGCCCAAAAATTAATAAGGAGAGAGCCCATAAATGTTATAAGACGAGAACAGCAGACTGTAAGTACAAAGAGTGGCAGAAAGGAACATAAAAGGCTTGATAATATAGGACACAATGGCTAACGTAATTCATATCCTACTCAAAAAAGTTGTGCCATCCTTTTATATAAGCTGTATTAAAAGTGTTTCATCAAGTTTTCATAATGAATTCTCTTATTCCAAGATGCAGAAACCACACACTGTATGGTTTCCAGATAGGGGAGAAAAACATCACAATGCACTCCCTTGTCCCATTTTCCTTTCCAAGATACACACCATTTTTCATTCTTGAAGTGAATTTCTTTATTCAATTTCAAGAGACAGGCATATAAACAGAAAGTACAATACTTTCTTTCATATTTGTCAATGTAGGCACTACTCTTGTATCTTGAATATGGCCAGTTTTGAATAGTACTGAATGCCCTGTACTCCCACCTCTTTGTTTTGCTAGCTGGAAGAAAAGGGGCATTTCCCCTTTAAAAACTTCTTTACAATGGGTGGCAAAAGGGAGAAAGTTTACAGGGATGGACAGGAGGGGCATGAAGCAGTTGAGGCCAGGTTAAGAGACAGTCACTGCCCTGCCTTTCCTGCTGACTAGAAGTGAGAGTGTTGAGGGGGATAAGGGTGGGAATGGGAAATCAGTGGCATTTCACATGTCAGGAGTCCAGGATTGGGACTTAAAGTTGAAACATCACCATATTTCAGAACATTAACATCTTTTAAGTTTCTAAATATCTGAAAAATATCATTAGTATATGATTTCAATGCATAAACAGATCTATTAAGACTAATATAATGGGAGGATGTATTAAAATCCACTAGCATGGAGGAAGGCTCATGAATTCAAAATAACACCCAAGTGACAAAGCAAAATAAAGAAAAAAAAGATAAAGCCGATCGGTGGCACTTCGGCGGCAGCTCAATCATGCCGCTTCGTTCTTCGGTGGCAATTCGGCGGCGGGTCCTTCCTTCCCTCTCTTCCTCTTCGGCGGCACTTCTGCGGCAGCTCTAAGAGGAAGAGAGGGACCGAGGGACCCGCCGCCGAATTGCCGCCGAAGACCCACACGTGCCGCCCCTTTCCATTGGCCGCCCCAGCACCTGCTTCCTTCGCTGGTGCCTGAAGCTGGCCCTAATTAAGGTGCCATAGAGCCTACCTCTGATATAAAAAAGCAGGAAAGGCAACTTCAGGAAAAAGGGAAGAAAAAAACACCCTCATGAGGGGTCTTTTGTTTCTGTTTTTTAAATCTGAATAATTGAAAATGTTGAAAAATCACGGAGAAATAGGGAGGTTAAAAAAAAAAAACCTGTGGAAAACAAACCTAACTACTGATTTCAAACAAAAAACAAAACCACTCCCTGATGCTGGCAATTACTATCCCATAAGTCTATTTTTATCCCTAGTTAAACAGAATAATCCTTAGGTATACTGCTCTTTGGCAACTCCACCTGCATCACTGCACTGAGCAATTTATTAGCAGAAAGATATTGGAGGTAAAATTCAAATTTGTATTACAGTAGCTCCTAGAGTTCCCTGACTGGGGCTTCATTATGATAAGCACTATATAAACATGCAATAAAGACACATGAAAGTCTTGGCAGAATGAAGGCCTAGGTTAAGGACAGCAGGAAACAAGTAGATGAGCCCAACAACTGGGTTGGGAATAGTATTGAAGAGAGAGCAGGAGCCAAAATATATAAAATTAAGAAAGAGGCAGTTAAGGGAATGAAAATAGTCTACAAATATTTGATAGGTGAATTCTAGAGCTTGGGCCACATTAATATTTTTTGCTCACTTAGTTGTATAACTTGTATAAACTTGCGCAAATTCAACATATACCTTTTAGAGTCTGGGCAGTCATTCAGGGAGGGATTTTCCAAAAGCACTGATGATTAGATTAACCTTTCTCCCATTAAAAGCAATAGTAAATCATTGAATTCGGGAGCAGAATGGGGCAAACTCTGAGTGCTTTTGAAAATCTTACCTAGAGGTCATATACTGAAAAAGAGACAAATGATCACAAACACACACAGAATTTATATACTAAAATACTTCATGAACTTTGGGGATATCAAAACTTCCTCAGTGCACTGTGTGAACTCTTATTTTTCCAACAATAGAGGTCAGTTTACTAATTGTCTTCTTTCAGAATGAGGAAATGCCAGAACATAGTCATTCCACAAAATAAACTGTTTTTGAATTATACTTCACAAAAGCCAAAAATAAGAGGCTATTACATCAATTTTCTATTTTGACACTCATTCTGTAACTCAAAATAAATCGAGATTATTTTCTGAATTCCCTTCAGGACTAAGATCTAACCACAATGGATTTATTTTAGAAGCATTGAAAAATATATCAACCTGCTAAATATTGAGTGAATACAGTTCAGACCTTTAATGAACTACAGGAACCTTCACATTCATATTTATTGCTTACAATCGCAGTTTTAGCTGCATTCAACCAATAGCTGAAAAGTATTCACTAGAGTTGTCTGAAAGTTTATCTATGTTTACTTCTGGCTAAACAAGCTGTTTAGACGGCACAATTTCTAAGTGTTCGTATTTATGTCAAAATCCTCAGTCTTAATTCACAGAAGACTGCCATTAACAGGAAGACTCCCATTAACTGCAGGTGCTTTGCTTTATGCAGTTACACCAGCACAAACATAGAGTGGTACTCATTGAACCCGATTCAGACTTGTAACTCCTGGTGCCACATAAACACAGTTATTGGTATCTTCAGATGTACAGACAGATAATTACACCGTGACGACAGAAACTATATTCTCCTGTGCTGAAGTTAATGCTAATCTTGCTCTTATTCAGGTATAATATATATATTACCTTGCTAGAGTTTAAAACCTTTTATATTCACACATATTTAAAATTTCCAAGGGGGGGGGACAAACTTGATAGAAATAGCTGTGCTCTGCAATGTGGTTTTTTTAAATCTCACTGAATAGGTTCATACAGTGGTGCTGGTACAAATCAACTCACCTACAGCCTTTTTTGCAACTGGCCTTTCAAACTGTAATTTACAGATATTTTATTAAGGAGACTTAGTCCTTCATTCAGCTATAAAACTGCACCAGCAAGCCGTGCACAAATTTGATTAAGTCTTGTTAATTTTTTATCACCTTCTGGAAGCAATAGATTTAACCCTTATGGATAACAGCTCAGTCTTAAAACACACTGAAAAAAAATAGCTGAAAGCATCTCATTCTGCAAAAATGCTAATTGAATATAATAGTGAAATTAAAACAATCAGCAAAAAATACCTTTTTTTGGAAGCAATTTCACTACATGCAATAAGACTCCCCAGATCTTAAAAAAAAAAAAAAAAAAAACGGACAAGTTGCGTCTCTCCTCAGTGCGGGTACACAATGCAAAGAGCCTTCTCCTTCTTCTAATTCTGAAAGGACTCCCTGGAGCACACATTCCTCAACAGAGGGATGGGAAGGGAAAGGGAGGTGGTGTTAAAATGGACACACCTTCTTTCTGTATGAAATGAGTGGATGTGCTGCAACAGGTGGCACTCCAAAGGGATGTGCAGTATGTGTACACACACACACACACACACACACGACACCCTACATTAGATGGAGCTGGTAGAGAGATAATCCAAAAGTCCTAGTCATCATGCAAACAAGCATGGAGAGACTCTCTCTACCCCAACCAGCTTACAATCTAAAAGAAACAAACCAAACCAAACCCCCAAACCACAACACCAATAGATAAAGGGAGAGGGACAGGAAGTCTACAAAGTTATTTTCCTCCCTTTTTCTCTTTTGAGGGGGAGAATAGGGTTTGGGGCAATAGCAGTTGGGGTAACAGGATCAAGGTGCGAGAGGAAGGAGAAGGAAGGAAAAGCATCGAGGAAATGGGTGGTGTGTCTGGCAGTAAAAGGAAAAGCCAAAAAATCAGTCAGCAGAAAATAAGAGAATTCAGTCTGTTAATATCATTGGCATCTGAGAGCTATGAAGGTATCACCTGGCGCCCCTAGAGTGGGGAGTTTTCTTTGAGTAACCCCCACCCCAGTGGAATCCAGAAAAGACCACAACACCTCCTGACACAGACTTCCACACATTGCATGGATCATTCTTTCCTTTAACCCTGTTAGTTTCCTATCAGGCCTATTTCTTCCAATCTCTCTCATGATTATGTTGTATGAACAATAATGTACCAAATGCTGGTAGAACCCAAGCTTATTGTGACTGTATGTGTATAAATGCAGGATTATATGGAGGATGATACTGGTTGTTTCATAGATGAGTTTTTGGAAAGCGACACAGCCACACACAAAATTGACACCACCAGTATCTAATAGCCCTGGAGGAAGTTGATTAAAGTTTTCTTCCTTTCCCCTTCTTCTGAACTCATTGCATGCTCTTTGGTAAATTAAAGCTAGTGAAAAATGGGGATTAGAGTGCTAATGATATTTAGAAATGTGTAGAGAGTTAGAAGTGCCACTGTAACAATACTCTCTGCTTAGGCCTGTTTGAAGTTCAAGATAATCACATTCTCCCAATTAAAAAAAATAAAATAAAAATAAAAAAATAAAAAAGAACCTCCATCCTTGAAAACTCACCCTGACACAGACATCCAATATACCAAAACGTTCATCCAAAAGCTTCTCTGAATAAAACAATCTTACAGTGGGATCTGAATATGACCAAGCTTTGGCTCTGACTGAAATCAGGGGAGTTTATATCAAAAGCAGAGGCTTTTAACTCAGGTTCTCAGAGAATGGCCTATCATCAATCATGTAAAGACAACTTCCAGCTGCTGACAGCTGGGATGCTACATCACACTGTATCTGTTGTGATGATGTATACTACTAACCAATTTCTGGGCTCAAGCAGGTTAAGAAAAAGTCACAAGAATCAAACAAAATACCTATTTATCTGTGTAGCATGTTGACAGTGCAATCAATGATAATGCAAGTGGCCATGTATAAACTACTCTTTGGGCTAGGAGATCATTCAGATTCCATTCCAGCAGTATTCTGCTCCCCATCATCCTGATTGGAGATTGTCAACTGAGACAAAAAATATAATTTAATGCTTTAATGGTTTCTGTGTTGTTCTTTAGGGGGTAAACTTATTTATTTATTTAACATTTATGGAAGATGGCTTGACCATACTGAAGTAGAACACATTTACTTACTCCACACCCATTCCAAAATCAAGTACTTCCACAAATAAGTCTATAAGCCCTGGTTTTTTTTCTGCTGACATTTTCATACATTGCTATTCTACAGCAGATGGCTGAAGAATCTAATCAAGAGATTTTGTACAAATCAACAAAAATCTTTGGCTAGGATCTGTAGTTATTAAAAAAAAATACAGAACCATATGTCCCCTCCCCGTATCCTGTGTAATGTTCTGATGTGTGATGCTTGCACATCATTTTGTCAACTTGTACCATGCTACTGTAAATTCTTCACTGTGTCAGCAACTCTGTACTTAGTAATGCTCTAGGCAAGGCTGCATAAATATAAAAGCCAGAAAGCAGGAATGTGAAACACACACTCCATTGTCCAATGGTAGTGTTGAACAATTTCTTTTACTCCCATCTATACTCTTCCATTGCACATTCCCACCACCCTAAGGCCAGACCATGCTCCTGTCTCTGACCCACCCAGCGAAGTAATATCAGTATGTAAGGTGGTCTCAGCAAGGTGGTCTCAGTTATGAATAGCATTACAAGAGGAGGATAGAGATGTTGTATGAGTTCTCTTCTCATGGACAGTTGTGAAGTGGTTTTTCTATAGACATTTAGGATGAAATCCTGGGCCCACTGATGTCAATAGTACAACTTTCATTAACTTTACTGGGGCCAGAATTTCTCCCTGAAGCCAAACTTTCCACCTGGGGAAAATTTCTCTATCAAGCTAAGGTACCTCAAGATCCTATATTTTCACTTTTCTTTTTCCAATATGTATATGAGGCCATTGGGAGAGCTAATAAGGAGGTAAGGGTTGCATTTTCCCCACCAATATGCTGACGACACCCAACTTTGTGTCTCTCTCTTGTCCAACTTGGACCATAAGGTGATATGTTCCTGGGTATGAATTATGGGTGAAAAGTTTTTCTGCAGTTTTGTAGTTTTACTGTCTGCTTGCACAGATAAATGGTTGAATTCCATTGATTGCTTAAGGCTGTGGGAGTTCTTTTATTTGTATATTAGTATTAAAGCTGGTGAGTGGTTATTATAAGTCGAGTTATTGGCAGGGCTCTCAGATGTTTTGTGGGGGTATTTATATTATTTTTTTTCATGTCAAAGCTAAATAAATAAGTAAAATTTAGTGGTTAAGCCTTTTATAGCCCTGATTCGGTGATGCACGCAGCAAGCAGCATAGACAGGAAGTGAGTGAAGGTGGGGGTGGAAGAGAGGAGATACTCAGCTGTCATATTTGTGCCTCCTGGATTCTGAGCCCAGATGAGGATGAGCAGGCCCAGGGCCAACACCCGTGGCCTCTATAGCTTGGTAGGCAGTGGATAAAACACGGTGAATGCAGCCCTTTAGGTCTACACTAGCCTGGATAATAAATATGCATAGATTATTTTCTTTTATTTTAGTTATGAAAGCTTTGTGATTTATCCTTAGAAAAGAAGGGAAATTTAAATTGCTTTTTGCATAACTAACGCTCATTGAAATTAGATCAAATCCTTACATTTTGCTTGCGTGCTGTGATTCTCCAAGTTTTGCCTGCTGTGACTCAATCAAATTTCTGCTTTTAGCTTAAAACCAAATCTAATCAAGTCATAGCTGATTTTTTTCTCCTTCATGCCACCAAGTGCCTGAAGAAGTAAACATGTTCACTTACTGAAAGTGAGATTGCTTAACTTTCATATCAAATTTACAGAAATGTGGGGAAGCATTTAAGAAAAAAATCCCCTATAATAAACCTGCTTTCAAACAAACAGTTGCTATGAGCTTTACAAAGAAGTGGCAAGAATGGGCCCCTTTTAATAGTGATGAAGACATTTTGTTTTGTAACCAGCTTTCCCTCGAACCACAAAGCTAACAGAATAGTTCTCTGCCCTAATACTTTTAAAATTAATGCAATGGGTTTGGGGTTGATGAGGGCGAGGAAGAAGAAAGTTCAAGCGTTTGAGATTTAGCTAAAAGAAGGGTTTTTCTACCATCAGAGTCCCAATAAAGATAATCAAAAGAGCTCTTTGTAGCCAGGATTTTCTTTTCTGCTAAGATGGATCTGGTTCCTTTATCAGTCTACCTCATAAGTAAGATGATCAAGAGCTCATTATATGTCCTTTCTTCACATTACTTTTCCTACCCTGTGGAGAATAACAAACATTCCAGCTGAGCTCAATCATATTTCTTTCATGTCTGGGCTCCCTGGCACTCCTTGTACAGAGGACAGAGATTGGTGGTTTTCTTTCTACTCAAGGGGAGCCTTAACCATTTCCTTTACCACCCACTGGCAGGCTGTTAGAAAAGGCATTCTCACCCCCATTGCTAAGCTAGTGTGAACCTGTTTTCATCAGGCTAATTGTACAGATCTCATTTCAGATGTGTGAGGTGGCAGCCGCAGGACATGCAAAATCTAAATCCATTACCGTCAGAAAGAAAAATCTAGTCCAGATATTACCAATGATTATGAAAAGGTGAACAGGGGTAACTAATAGTGTCAGAGAAGTGTCAATCATTCTCTGTTTGGAGAGTTTGAACAAACAGAATGACTGGATTTCTGTACTCACCTGGACCAAGTTCAGCACTCACTCCATGAAAAAGACCAAAGGTGCACTGGGTGTCAGTGTAGAACTTAGCCCCATGTTGTAAGTTAAGACCTACGTTTTCATTTTTTCCCATGGAAAATCTTATTCTGTACGTTTCCCTGGATATCTTTTTACTGTACTGCAAACATCTAAGATATCTACCCATGCTAAACCAGTGTGCTGTATACAAACGAACAGATCCTGCAGTTGCTCCACACATACAAGACTACACTGTGCCCAGTGCTACATGGTGAGCAAGGGGGGAAAGAGTGACAGAAGGACCTTCACCACCTTGGAGACCTATACAGGACCTGGGTAATGTGTCTGTCCTTGCACTCAGGAGACAACAGGACCCCAAGTCAACCACTACTCCTGAAGTGGGGATGGATAAGGCAAGGCCATGGAAGCAACCACACTTTTGCCCTACAAGATGCATTATACCTGTCTCATATACTATACCTACAAGAGCTGCAGATGTGGCACTGAACCTCTGAATTACCTAATGTGGCCAAAGACGCAATGACATCAAGGACATTTAAGCATGTAATACACAATACTTCAACTCCCTCCCTTCCTTCAAATGTCTCTTTAATACTCACTTCCACAATGATGCCTACAAAATATTTGATAACTAGTGATGAATGCCTATTATGCCAATTATAAATTAAAAACATCTTGCTTTTATCTTGTGCTCCCCCAATCTGTTTATACCCATCTGTCGTCTTTTGTCATATACCTAGATTGCAAGGTTTCTGGAGGTAGGGGTCATCTCTTCATTATGTGTACAAATTGCCTTGCAATTCCCAACTGGGGCCTCTAGGTGCTACTGCAATAATAAATAAATATTACAGCATTGGGCCCAAAATCACCATCTCATAAAAAATTAACAACCTAATCCTACAAAGTGCTGAGCACTTCTTGGAGAAAATGCTCAATGCCCTCACTTCCCATTGTCTTTGGTCAATGAACTTGTCTGAAATTTGCATCTATATTAGCAGACATGTGAAGATGAGAAAAAAAGACAAAACCCCATCCCTTTCAAATAGTATTGATTTTATGTATACGGATCTCATCAAGTGCATTTAGGATTTAGGCAAGTGGGAGTTGAAGAGCAATGTTTTACATTCTTCTCAACATTAATCGTCTATGTTCAGCAAAATTGTGTCAGAAACATAAAAAAATAAACAGATCTTAGAGCTGGTCTTAAATCCAGGAAAAGGAAATAAGACCATAGGGTTCCCTTTAGTGCTACAGATGCCACTAACAGTGATGAATGAAAGTTGCTATGGGTTTATGCATTTCTTGAGTAGGCTGTATCATGAATTTGCATCTGTCAAAAATATAATGATGAAATGTGATAGAATATGAAAATGACAGTTTACAGTTTACTGGAGTGTTTGTGTACTTGAAACAAGGTGGGGTTCCTATAACTTTGGATCAATGTCATGGATTAAGTACAGGTATATCTTATGTGAAATGAAGTCAAGCCTTTCCATTTAATACAATAGGATTTGCATTAGTGCCACTCTAACCAGTTTGATAAGTTTTTGTGGAATTGTTTCTGTTGTCAAGCACTTACCATCTCTAAGGTTGACCTCGGAGTATTATTGGATATTAACAGGAAGTGACTTAACTGGAGCAAACACCCTAGTTTTGTAAATTATTCTTATACGTACCCTATTATACAACACTATCTTGCTGCACCACTTTTTTTTTTTTTTGGCCATACTGGCCATTCTACTTCTGTCATGATGGGAAACAGGCAATCTCCTTTTATACTGCCGTGCTGCCACATCATCTCATCAGCCAAACAAAATGGTCAGTCTGACTTGGCCAGGAATGAACATAATAGAAATGAGTTTTTTCCCCACATCTGTGCAAAACTTGCACTGTATCTGCACAGTTCCTGTGGATCACTCCCAGACAATTAGACGCAGGAAGCATTTGGGCACTACCATTCACAGCAGATCTCTTTTTCAGCATTGATTGCATTCACCAATGGGAAACGAACACAGTGCTTGGATTATTTGTGAAGCCAAATCCTCAGCAATGTTTGTTGACTAACAGTAGAATGACATCATGGACAGCAGCCATCTCACAGCACTTACTCCTCTCTGCCTCACCATGCCCCTCCCCAACCCGCAATCCTCATGCAGATGTATGCTGCACATACAGAAGGGCTTCCATGTACTGAGATAAAGTAGGCGGGATGCCACTTAACCGTCTCTACTCCACTTATGTATATTGTCATAATACTTATGTATTATGACTTATTGTCATATACTTATTGTCAGTATTTGCACACATTTCATCCTGGTCTCTTGAAAGAAAGAAAACAAATGGGATGATTTGGGTCCACAGAGTAAATTATGGTTGCTTATCAGTGCAAAGTGATCTATCTAGTTTCCTGTTTGACTCTCATGAGGCTGATGACAGGGACAGGTTAAGTGCAATGAACTTTTAGTTATCAGCCTGTCTATGGTCACTACATTAGTCTTCATAACCTATAGAGATTGTGGCTGAGATTTTCAAAGGAGGGTATGGAGATTAAGGCACCTAAATACACTGACTTTCAATAGATGCTAGACAACTAATTCTCCTGAGGCCTTTTGAAAATCCTAGCTCATGAGCTGAAGCAAGCAGGTAAATGGTCAGGGCGGGGGAAGGGAGACATTTTTTATTCACAGTAGGAATGACAACAGGGAGAGTTACCATCAGAGGGTGCATATACAATAGACATTAGCTAAATAGAATCAGCTCACACAGTTCGGCTGTGCACTGAGTGGCCATTTCAAAGAATTCTTGTCATTGGCAATTGACTGATTTTTTTGTCCCATGTCTGGTAGAGAGAGCTCATTTTCACTCTATAGGAATGACAGAAGATCAATAAAGCCACAAGTCTTGGGATTGTATATTATGTTCCTTCAGAACTAGAAATATTGATAACCTGTATGAGAGTTGGCTGCTGTATTGTTAGGTGTTGTAAAATATTACAAAATCACAGAACCTACACTAACTTTGTTATTTACATTGACAAATGGAGTGAAGTTAGATTAATTTCATAACAAAATAAGTTGTAGAAACTTTTAGACAGATTTTTAGTCACCTAATGTATTAAAATGAATAGGAAATGGGAATACAAATACTTTAGGCAGTTTAAGAAATAAAGCGGATATGTTTTTACACTAAAATCAATAACATTGCTACAATAAATCAGTGATTAATTTACTCCTTTTACTACATCCAGCATGAAAGTTTACCATGACAAAAACAGTCTTAATCAGTCATACCGAATTGAAAACTTGAAAGATCAAAGGGGAAAGTCCCTCCCACCCCCTCCCCACACTAAACTCCCGAGAGTAAATTTTCAAAGAATCATTGACATGTTAGAACAGATTAGCACAGCCTGTTGATAGTGTCCAAAGCCACTCCTGTGGATCTAAAACTGAACTTTTACTGGTGGCACCTAAGAATTGAAGTGTTTGTGGGTATCTAAACACAGAAGGCTAAACCTGGGGTTAGGATATGAGCAATGATCAGATATTAGCATTTGTAAGTGACATTCAGTGTCAAAACCTTGATGAGTAAACTTCTGAGACCAGTGACCAACAAGCTAACAAGTTACCCAACTATCCCGCCAGCACGCAATATTTTTTTAAAAAAATTAAGAGGACTGGATAATTTTTATAGTCAGTAACAGTTGTAGATATATACACATCTATGAACAGCTCTTTAGATGGAGGTTAATGAATCACATGCTTCTGGGATTCAGCTAATCAAAGGCATCAGGAAGGAAGCGTTGCACAATTGGTAGATGAAGTACTGGTCTTTTTCCTCTTTTTTCTTAAGAGCACTAGGCATATCTATTGGAAACAGAGTAATAGACTTCATGTACCATTGATCTGTATTATAAATGATAGAACAATTAGAGGGAGCTGGCACCTGTGAAGGAAGGAAGGGATCCAGGACCTCTCAGTGCATGTGTTGGCTCATACTAGAACTGAACCAAACTCCAAATCTCCCATCATTAATCTCTTCAGGACTGAAGACAAGTTTCTGAAATAGGGCAAGTGGATTTTCCTTCTGTAGACTTGCATGATGGAAATGTCAGAAACCGCTCTATGAACAATCTGTTTCTGCATGGCACACTCTCTCTCTCTCTCTCTCATGTGGATATTTACGTGCAGAAACATCAGGTTGCTTCTGTGCCCTGTGTTATAGCTGCCCACTTCTACTTAATGCATCACTTATCCCATGTAGTAGCTGTGTGATGTTCATCTCTGGACATGCTTGCTTACACAGGCAATTTTCCATTCACACAGTTCTTGATATAATGCAACAGGTGCATGTTTGAACATGCTCAGGGCAACATTTAAAACAATCGAAGCCAATCAATTAATTGAATTAACAAAAGCTGTAGCCCTTGTGATTAATACAAATATGGCTCCAATCAATGAAAAAAAAACATTAGACGTATTGAAGAAAGAGGCTTGAATGAAATGGAGTAGTTCTTTTACAAAAGTGATCTGTTCATGAGAGATGTATTGAGGCTTCAGAGTGTTCAGGTTTTAGAAAATGACTGAAGCCAGTTATGAAAGAATATTTCATTTAATATTATCGATAGGAAAAAATATTAGAAACTACATGAAATGGTTGAAGAGAACATCTGGAAAGGCAAAATTTGATAAAGGATAGCACATGTGATTTTAGGAAAGCCAAATCTAGTTTATAATGTGTTTGTTAAAACTAAGGTTTTATTTTCTTCACAAGGTATTCCAAGGCATGAAGTGAAAATAACATTACTTGAATTTTCTGAAAGCACAATAGTGTTGATTAATTACTTCCTTTCAAAGTCCTTGAAAGAAAAGGAAAATTTTCCGACAAAGCAAAACAGACAAATATAGGAGAAACTTGGAAACAATGAAATTGGAATAGAGATGGGTCACATCGCTTCTGACTGTTTGTCATAAACTACTATTTTTACAAGTAAGTGTATCTAAAGATTCCTTTAATCCAACAATGCACTCAACTTTTTGGCTTTATCCTACTCCCAGTAAGGTCAATGGGGTTTTTGCCAGTGACCTCAAAGGGAGCAGGACAGGGTTCTTTGTTTAACATGATTACACCATAGCAATACTATTTGTTGTTATATTTCCTAGGCACTTTGAGCATAACATGATTTTCTATAAACTTCTGAAGGTTTCAAGGCCTATCATTTCTGCTTCATCACTTGCTAACATGCAAAGGAACACCAAAAAGAAGAGTGCTGTGTTGGGTATAGAAGAGTGGAAATTATTAAGAGAGATATCAAATTAGGTATGCTCTTACACTGCACTTTATGTAGTCATTTACACCAGTGCAAAGTGAGTGTAAAATGCAACCAAATCAGAAGGGTATAAGTGTAAGGTGAGTACACAAAGTGCAGGGCAATGGAAAATCAGGCCCCAAGTTTCCCAAATCACCAGATGAGTCTTGAATAACGTATGAGAGCAGCATGTGTAAGAATATTAGTTTTGCCAGTTAATCTTGGTATTTCCTACTTTTAGGACCTGATTCAGCAAAGCAGTTAATTCTTAAGAATATATTTTGCTTAAGTGCTGACCTGTATTGGGGCCTAAATTTAGATTTATAATTGTGTTTCTTCTCACAATCCCACAAAACCACATTATATTCTGGCGCCTCTATCTTTCCTGCAGAATTGACATTTTTGTTGTGTTCCTCCTTAATGCTCTGAATTCTTCTCTGAGGGCCAAATTCTGCCCCACACATACCACTGAAAATACAGATGTGAATCTACTGGTTTAACTGAGTACAGATTTTGGCCTTAGGCCTTGGGGACTGATTCAGTTAATTTACACAAGTAAAAATGAAGTGTTAAGCATAACTCTATGAAAGTCAATAGTTACACCAGTGTAAAACTGGGTGAGAAATCACAATGAAGGCTAATAATTAGGACCACATTAGATGTATATGAATCGTAGGATATGATGAGCCT
Source organism: Emys orbicularis (assembly GCF_028017835.1). Taxonomy (NCBI): domain Eukaryota; kingdom Metazoa; phylum Chordata; order Testudines; family Emydidae; genus Emys; species Emys orbicularis. The sequence goes on from NC_088690.1 coordinate 47,722,058, forward strand.
AACTAACCTCCATATAGTATGCTATGTCTGACAGTATGATATGCTTCATGGGTGGTACAAAACGCCATACAGCCTGATTTTATTATTCTAACATATACCAGTGTATACCAGGAGCAACTCAGTTGAAGTCAAGGGAGTTATGCTAGCATAAAACAAGTTGGATCAGAACTGGATCCATTTTTGTACATGACAGTAGAAAGTGGGAGGGAGGGGAAGGCGGGGAGAAGAGTCCAAACTATATGAGCACTGTACAAACATTTTGTTTGAAGAATTTACTAAAATCCAGACATAACCAGCTCCTAACTTGAGGACAATTGCCTCAGTATTCTTGGCTTTTCTTATGTTTTAGTTCCTGAAATGATTTCTCCCCCCTCCCACCTCAGAAAAGTATTTTAATCTTATCCTCATAGAAATATGTCAGTCAAGTACAATTCTAATTTTTCCACTTTGTCTATGGAGCCTCAGAATTCCATTTGAATTTCAAACGGGAGTACAGAAAGCTGCTTTAACTTTTAATTACAATATATAATTGTGAAGTAATGGCAAAACAATAATCCATAGCAAAACAGAAAAGCATGTAATTAAAATAAGATAATCTCTGCTTTCCTATGAATTACCACTAAGCCTTTTCTAAAAAAGGACCCAGCTTCAAACTGTTGCAATGCTGTAAAATACTGACTTGATAAGGGCACCAAAATTTGATTTATCCCATATCCCAGGGCCTACAAGTATATGGAACACACACACACACAGTCTTGGACATTTTAGATGCTTTATCTGTCTCTCAGGTATATGGGTGACTTCTTGGGAAAGATACTAGTGCAACTGTGTTTAAAATCTTCTTCATGTAGCTGGGGCTTACTTTTACAAGGTACATCCAGTTGCACATGTGCTTTAGCCATCCAGGAATCATTAGATCACATTTACCAGCTTTCCAGATTCACGGATACTTTTGGAGAATGCATCAATAAGGCTTCAAGGTTGTTTTACATAACCTAGTAGATACAGAAAGACTTTAGAAGCTACAGAATGAGGAATCTCAGTTACTGCAAACTCATAAGAGCAGATCCTGCCCTTAGTTAGAGCCATTTTACATTGATCCAAGCATAACACTGCTCAAAACCTGGTGGATCCAGGTACTTGGGATTCCCCAACACAGGGTGAATCCTATGGTGGTATAGTGTCAGCATAGTAGCTCATATGCCATCTCCAGCCATTATTTGCAGCGGCTGTGGTCAGGGGTTAGAAGGTATGGCTGGAGTGCCCCTATTCTCTTGCGAGCCCTGGCTGCTGGTCATTCCTCAAGACCAGAGGATCATCAAGATGGCTTAAAATCACACACCCCCTCCCAAAAAATCTTCAGTGGTGTTGAACCTTAGCAGAATGCACAGACATGAGGATCTGACCCTTAGAGTTTCCACTCCACAGATTAATCCTATGTACTTGAGCATTAGGTTAAATTCCACTCTCAGCCAAATTCTTCACTCAGATACACTTATACAACCCCACTGAAGACAAAGGATCTGATTATCATCTAAGTTACAGTGGAGTAAGTCAAAAGTAATTCCATATAAGTCATGGCTTTACACCAGTGTAAAACTTGTGTAAGCAAGAAGAGAGACATAGGCCCAAAGTGGATACATAGATGTGAAGCCATGTGAGGAAAAGTTGTAAATGAGGGTAGAATTTAGCCAATATAGTCATCATTATTGGTGTTGATACAGTGTCCACTACTAACCCATCTTGAATTTAGGTTTTTGGGTGAGTTTGGCAGGCTGGTATTTAGAAAACTATTTTTGTTTTAGAATTAAACTTGAAAACTGACGAATATTTGCTGTGGAAATCTGAGAAACTATGAATCCCCCTAAGCCAATTTTACAGACACTGTTCAGAGCAGAATCACACTTTAAACAAGCAGACATTGAAGATGTATATCACCACCATGCAACTCAGTGGAGAATTCTCAGAGAAAATAGGATTTAAGAATTGTTTTCTTTTTAAAAAATATCCCTCCCCTCTCTACTCAAAAAAAGTAAGCAGTTTGTGCCACTGTATTACACTATCTATTCTCCTAAGGAATGTAACAATCACATACTTTTCAAAAACCTAATTTGTATAAGTGATTAAGCTATGGTTTGTTTGTCTTTGTTGTCTCTGTGTGCAGCTGCATGCCTTAAAATAGTTTGTGAGCTAATTGCTCTAACAGTACTTACAGTCTTTATTTTTAATGCTCTAGTGACAGAGATGGCAGTAACATATGAGAATGGTACATCTATCATGCTTGTCTGGTGAAGCATCTAGGGAAATTTGGTTTTGAATGGGTGAAATTGAAGAAGTGACTTAATTAGCTCCATTTAAAACAAACTATTAGTGTAACTTCTAAGAACAACTCTGAGTCACTAGCATTCTGAAAGGCAGTTACTGAATTTAAAATGGCCCTTTTTATCTAATGTAAATAATTGGAGGTAACTGGACTGTAGCACCAGAGTGTTTATCAGAAATTTGCTTATCCCAAAATATAATATACATTACACCCATCTGAACATATAGGTCTATCATTTTATTGATCCCCATTTTTATTTACATTCATCTTTTAAAAAGAAAATAATATTGTGAGTCTATTACTGGTCCCTACAGGAAGCCATTGATCTGATAACTTTAACACCAATGTGTTTCTATAACAATTACATTTTAACTTAACAACGTTCTTTAAATTGCATAATTCAATTCTCAATGTGTAGTTTCTTTACTGAGTACTTTTACAAAAGTTAATAATAAAATGGACGACAACTCCCTCGCCTTCCCCTGCTCCCCCCAAAAAGTCATTCAAAAATCAAAATGCCAAACCACAAATAAACCTAATTTTAACAATTCAGTATGGATAATATATGAGAGATCCTTAAAGCACTTGCTTTAACAGGAAGGAACTTTTCGTGGTCTAAGTAAAAAGACAATCATGCAGACTCTCTCTGATGTTTTCTGGAACCGCTCTAAAATTTCTGCATACACAGCAGCAAAGTATCAATATGTTCTTTTCTACAGTATTCCCCGCCCCCCCCCCCCCCACACACACACATGGAAATCTAGTCCATGTGTCACAGAACACTATGAACTCCACAACAATTTTGTCTAATAATGGCTTAAGATAATTGATTCTTTCATCATCTTAAAATGCACTCTAGAATGTTTAGATAAAATTACCAACAAATAATAATGGGGGAGTGGGTAAAAACTCATAATAATCATATACACTCTATAGTACCGGTACTTGATGCTAGATACATTAGACTGTTACTGACAAAGTACTCACTCTCTGGGGAGGTCGTCGTTGCATCACTCACAAATCTTTCCTAGATATTAAATGCCTTAAGTGGCAATTGCATGGTCCATGGAGGAAGGTAAGCACTGTAATCTTGCAGCTGAAGTTACAGTGTAACTATAATAGCTGTAAGAGGTAATTCCAAATGAAAATATAGGAACAAGAGAAGGCAATAATTAGAGATTATCAGAGTTTGGGGAGACTGGCATGCCCAGAGGGAGAGATTTATTATAGTCAATTGAGAATTTCAAGTGAAAAAGGAGGAAAAATTAAAAACTAAAGCAATACAAAAATAAAATCTATGAGAAGCCAAAGGGCCTGATATCAGCATTCACTGAAGTGAGGAATGATCAATGTCATGGAGAATGCAATGAGAACTATAACCTGATAGCACTTAAACTCTTTGAGAAAGGAGCCTTGTCTTGGTTATGTGCGTTTTAAGTGCCTAGCACAAGTCATGTCTAATCCCCAGAGGAAGAGACAGGATCACCAAATACTATTTTCACCATGGGAAAAATCCTGTTCCCCCTCTTGCGGGCCACAAAGGTGTGCAATAAATGAAGCTAGTGCTATTCCACTGAGCAAAGGCAGGAGGGATTTTGATCCACATCCCCTGTACACCTCAAAACTGCATTGTCTGGGAGCTTGATTTGCACATCTATCAGAAAAGCATGGGGTTTACAGAGGTGCACCTTTATGGGTCTAGGAAAGTGGTTCCCAAACTTTAACAACCTGTGAACCCCTTTCACTAAAATGTCAAGTCTCGCGAACCCCCTCCTAAAGATGAATATTTCCAGGGATTTTCTCCTTTATCTGAGTATAAATTATAAAAGCAGTGATCTTGGAAATATAAAATTTGTTTTATGACATGCTTATTACACACTATTATTAATTATTTTTTATCATTACAGTATTTTTATTACATTATGAAAACAGCAACACTCTTCCAAGATCTCACTTTTGTAGCTTGTATCGCTTTGTAGAAGCCTGTTATAAGACAAGTCTCCTATGTTTCATCAAGGAGTATCAGATGTGAAACAGCATGAAGGTATTTAAGAAGCCAACTCAAACAGTTCCTCCTATACAAGCATTCAGGTCTTGAGCAATCCAGGCAAACAACGCACGTTACAACATAGCTTAAACTTGTTCTTCATAATAATGTTAAAAACAATACTAGCTGCCTATTTAATCTTAAAAACAGCAAAAAATATCCACCTCCCTTTCCATTTTTTTTAAGGAGTCTTGAAGTTTAAATCTCCTCACTGTGATAGATATGCTTGCTTTGATCTGCTTAGCTCTTGGAAGTCCAGGGACTCCGTGCTGCCGGCCCCTGCTGTCTCTAGGGACAGCTCTATCCACCATCAGAGAACCCCCTGTAACATTTTGTGAACCCCAGTTTGAGAACCACTGTACTAAGCTACTTAAAGTCAGCATGAATCACCTACTCTTTTTGAAGATTACCATATGATTTAATATCCTTTCAGAATTCCATTCAGATGTATTTTTCCTAGAATCAATATCCATCTCTTTCCCCTCTCCCATAAGCCATCAGTAATCAGATCATGGACTAACCTCCTAATAAACTAATTGAGCGATTCCTACAATTCCTACAATTATAGAAATTCATAGATACTTACAAAACTAAACTTACTTTTTTTTGCTTCTCCAATGTTAAAAAAAGACAGCACTATTCAGATTTCAGAAATTTAGCATTAAAAACAATACATATCAGGGATCTTGAAAGACTTGGGGCTGTAGTTGCACAGTTAAAGTTATACACTATGACACCTCCGTTCTTCTTTAAGAGAGGATGAACATACTCAGGGCGGACGCTCCATGCATTAGCATTCTTTATCATCCAACTCCCTTACTAACATTCCCAGAAATGCTCTTCCACTATTTCAGTCCCATGTAAAAGAAGGGAGATGAATCTGAAAAGGACTAAGTCATCAGCAATTACAAAGTCAAACGGAATAGGTGCAAAACACAATTTCAGAGAAATCCACTTGGTCTCTTAGGGTATGTCTACACTACGAGAATAGTTCAATTTTATTTCCACAAATCGAATTTGTGGAACCGATATTACAAAGTCGAACGTGTGTATCCACACTAAGGACAGTAATTCGACTTTGTGAGTCCACACTAACGGGGCAAGCGTCGACATTGGAAGCGGTGCACTGTGGGCAGCTATCCCACAGTTCCCGCAGTCCCGGCTGCCCATTGGAATTCTGGGTCGAGCCCCCAATGCCTGCTGGGGAAAAAAATGTGTCGAGGGTGGTTTTGGGTAACTGTCGTCATCCAACCGTCACTCCCGCCCTCCCTCCCTGAAAGCGCCGGCGGGAAATCAGTTCGCGCACTTTTCTGGTGAGTGACAGCGCGGACGCCACAGCACTGCGAGCATGGAGCCCGCTGCAACCATCGCTGCAGTTATGGCCGTTGTCAACACCTCGCACCTTATCATCCACCTTTTCCAGAGGCAGATGCTGAGAAATCGGGCGAGGAGGCTGCGGCAGCGCGGTGAGGACATTAAGTCTGAGAGGGGCACAGACCTCTCACAAAGCACGGGGCCCCGTGCCATGAACATCATGGTGGCAATGGGTCATGTTGATGCTGTGGAACGGCGATTCTGGGCCCGGGAAACAAGCACGGACTGGTGGGACCGCATAGTGCTGCAGGTCTGGGATGAATCACAGTGGCTGCGAAACTTTCGGATGCGGAAGGGAACTTTCCTGGAACTTTGTGAGTTGCTGTCCCCTGCCCTGAAGCGCAAGGACACCCAGATGCAAGCAGCCCTGACTGTCCAGAAGCGAGTGGCCATAGCCCTCTGGAAGCTTGCAATGCCAGACAGCTACCGGTCAGTCGCGAACCACTTTGGCGTGAGCAAATCTGCCATGGGGGTTGCTGTGATGCAAGTAGCCAACGCAATCGTTGAGCTACTGCTGTCAAAGGTAGTGACCCTTGGAAACGTGCAGGTGATCATAGATGGCTTCGCCGCGATGGGATTCCCAAACTGCGGTGGGGCTATAGATGGAACTCACATCCCTATCCTGGGACCGGACCACCAGGTCAGCCAGTACATTAACCGAAAGGGCTACTTTTCAATGGTGCTGCAAGCACTGGTGGACCATAGGGGACGTTTTACAAATATCAACGTCGGATGGCCGGGCAAGGTTCATGACGCTCGTGTTTTCAGGAACTCTGGTCTGTTTAGACGGCTGCAGGAAGGTATTTACTTCCCGGACCACAAAATAACTGTTGGGGATGGGGAGATGCCTATAGTGATCCTCAGGGACCCAGCCTACCCGCTAATGCCCTGGCTCATGAAGCCTATACAGGCGCCCTGGACACTGAAAAAGAACTCTTCAACTACCGTCTAAGCAAGTGCAGAATGGTGGTGGAGTGTGCTTTTGGACGTCTCAAGGGGAGATGGAGAAGCTTACTGACTCACTCTGATCTCAGCGAAACCAATATCCCCATTGTTATAGCAGCTTGCTGTGTGCTCCACAATCTCTGTGAGAGCAAGGGGGAGACCTTTATGGCGAGGTGGGAGGTTGAGGCAAATAGCCTGGCTGCTGATTACGCCCAGCCAGACAGCCGTGCGATTAGAAGAGCCCAGCGGGACGCGCTGTGCATCCGGGAGGCTTTGAAAGCTAGGTTCCTCAGTGAGCAGGGTAACCTGTGACTATTAAGTTTGTTTAAAGAGAAGCTGAACCTGCCCCTGTTTCTTTACCCAGTTAATGTTGACTATCCTCTCCAGTTACATACCCCGTTCCACCCATTCCCCCCCCTTCCAACACAGGTTTAAAAATAAAATAAATGGAACTTTGTTAATTAACACCGTTTTCTTTATTACTTTTCGGGACTCTGTGTGTGGGGGCTATGTGACTTTGTGGCGGGGGAGGACGGTTACAGATCCCCTGCTGCGTGGCTCTGTGATCCAGGCTAAAGACCGCTGCATAAGATCTCTAACCGCCCTCCCCCACCACAAAGTCACATAGCCCCCCCACACACAGAACATGAAAACCACCTCCCAGACTGACCAGGGTGCCTAGTGACTGCAATGTGTGTGTGACCTTCTGCTGAACCTGCCCCAGTGTCTGTACCCTGGTAAAGGTGACTGTCCTCTCCAATTACCAACCCCCTTCCCCCCTTCAAACACACTCTCCTCTAAAAGAACATGATGGAAACATTACTTAACAGAAACATATTTTTTATTAGCAACTACACAGTTAGGGGATGACACTGGGACGGGGGCTTGGGTGAGGTGCTTTTGGAGTGAAGGAAAAGACTTATCAAAACTTTGGGAATGAGATCCATCTGGTACTTGAGCAGTCTGCAGGGGTGGAGTGACAGTTTTCACGGCCCCTGCCGCCCCTCCTTCTTGGGACTTTGGGTGAGGGGGGTATGGGACTTTGTGGCGGGGGAGGGCGGTTAGAGATGAACTGCAGCGGGGCTCTGTCCTCCTGCCTCCGGTCCTGCAGAACATCCACAAGGCGCCGGAGCGTGTCCGTTTGCTCCCTCATTAGTCCAAGCAGCGTTTGAGTCGCCTGCTGGTCTTCCTGCCGCCACCTCTCCTCCCGTTCGCTGTGTGATCGCTGGTATTGCGACATGTTCTCCCTCCACTGGGTCTGCTGGGCCGCCTCGGCTCAGGAGCAGCCCATAAGTTCTGAGAACATGTCGTCCCGTGTCCTTTTCTTTCTCCGCCTAATCTGCGCCAGACTCTGGGAGGGGGATGCCGGGGTAGGTCGGGAGACAGTCACAGCTGTGGGATGGGAATAAGGGAGTGAATTCCTCACAAAGATAAATTTTTGTGAACAATGAACATAGTCTTTCTCTGTGAACAAGACCATGCACAGCACCTATCACATGCGCACTCAGGACAAGGTCGAATTTTCGGCCTTCGCATTCAGTGCCTGGGGTCTTGCAGTGGAGATCAGACAAGCAGGGCAGGACAGCGGAATTTGGGTAGCAGGCTGACATGGTAAGCCGTAGACTTTTGGCTGCTTAAAACTTAAATTATAGCAGTGCCCTCCTTTCACGTTCAAAGCAATGCTCCTAGCGTTGGCCAGTTCCTGCTGCCGGCAATCCGGCAAGCATGAACTCTGCCCCTGTCGCACCCCCTCGCGGCTGTCCCCGGGAAAGATCCCTGTATGCTGCCCCTCTCCTGTCTCCACCGCGTGGCTGTAAACCGCCGGTTACAGTTATGTAAAGGAACAGGCAAGCAGTCCCAATACTAAACATTCCCCTAATTCAAAGCAGGTCACCATGAGCGACATCACTCTGCTGAGGATTTCTGAAACAGAGAAAGACCGCATGCTGCGTGAAAGCCAGCAAAAACCAGGGCCGTATGCCGCCATGCTCTGCAAGGCAATGATCCCAGAGTACTTGATGATAGCCTGGTGCGGAAAAGTTTCCTACCACGGAGGACACAATAAGGCCGCTCTCCCCAGGAACCTTATGCAAAGGCTTTCCAATTACCTCCAGGAGAGCTTCGTGGAGATGTCCCATGAGGATTTCAGCTCTATCCCCGGACATATAGACCTTATTTTCCAGTAGCTGCACTGGCAAGGACTAAAAAGTAGAGTGCCTAGGGCAAAGTAATCATGATAAACCCATTGTTAATATTCCTGTTCTGTTCAAAATAAATATTTACATGTTTAAAACACTTACCGACTGATCCTTCCCCTGATTCAGGGTCAGGGTTAACGCCTGGGGAGGGTTGGTAGGGGATCTCTGTGAGGGTGATGAAGAGATCCTGGCTGTCGGGGAAATCAGCGTTGTAAGCGCTGTCGACTGCCTCGTCCTCCTCATCTCCTTCCTCATCTTCCCCATCCGCTAACATCTCCGAGGAAGCGGCCGTCGACAATATCCCATCCTCAGAGTCCACGGTCAGTGGTGGGGTAGTGGTAGCGGCCACACCTAGAATGGAATGCAGTGCCTCGTAGAAACGGCATGTCTGGGGCTGGGATCCGGAGCGTCCGTTTGACTCTTTGGTCTTCTGGTACCCTTGTCTCAGCTCCTTGATTTTCACGCGGCACTGCGTTGCATCCCGGCTGTATCCTCTCTCTGTCATGGCTTTTGAGATCTTCTCGTAGATCTTTACATTCCGTCTTTTTGATCGCAGCTCTGAAAGCACGGACTCATCGCCCCACACAGCGATCAGATCCAAGACTTCCCGATCAGTCCATGCTGGGGCCCTCTTTCTATTCTGAGATTGCATGGTCACCTCTGCTGGAGAGCTCTGCATCGTTGCCAGTGCTGATGAGCTTGCCACGATGTCCAAACAGGAAATGAGATTCAAACTGGCCAGACAGGAAAAGGAATTCAAATTTTCCCAGGGCTTTTCCTGTGTGGCTGGTCAGAGCATCCGAGCTCGGACTGCTGTCCAGAGCGTCAAGAGAGTGGTGCACTGTGGGATAGCTCCCGGAGCTATTACCGTCGATTTCCATCCACACCTAGCCTAATTCGACATGGCCATGTCGAATTTAGCGCTACTCCCCTCGTCGGGGAGGAGTACAGAAATCGAATTTAAGAGACCTCTATGTCGAACTAAATAGCTTCGTTGTGTGGACGGGTGCAGGGTTAATTCGATTTAACGCTGCTAAATTCGACATACCTTCCTAGTGTAGACCAGGCCTTGTTGACCTTTGCATTAAAAAATATTCTATTATTAAGTCAACTTGTAGTGCTTAGAAGCTCATGCATTGAGTAGGTGTCCACTGACCTATCATTTCCAAGGACATCAATAGAGTCTGGAATTTCTGAAACTGGCAAAGTGCTAGACTCGGCGTGAGTCACAAAGGCTGAAGCATGGCAATTTGTAACTTTTTTTTTTGTTCCGAAGGCTATAAGCCAGCAGGGCTTCTAATATAATTATTGTTCAGGGAGACACATTAGGAAACATGCTCAGCATGCAGGCTCTTTTCCCTAGGACTATGTGGATCCTCTGGTCAACTTCCTGTGCTCCCAGAAAGATATGCAGTTACTGTAAAAATTACTTGATTCTCAAGGGTGCATTAGCATCAGTGTGTTATGATGAGTTCTGTCAGGGGAGAGAGGAATAGAGTTTTCCTTCCCAGACAATAAGTATGTTACTACTCAGTTGTTTCTTTCAGTTTATTCATCTCTACCTCTATCAATATAGCCCTAAAAGCCAGGTAATGAAGCTTCAATATCCCAGGGGTTAATCTGTATTTTCTGCTGGCCCTCATGTAAGCTAATAGATGCCACACCTTGTCTTTAGATGTTTCACTTTTCCAAGCAGGAGAGTCTTAACAGCTCATGGTTTCTCTTCTGCTATCTGTAACCAAAACTCAGAGTCTTTGGGGTTCAGATGAATTATTGTGTGATCAATGTTCCTCATCACTACGGTGCATAAAGAAAAAAAAAAGAGGTGGGGGGAGGGAGGGTGAGAGAAACCAAAGAACCAGAGATGGAGGGTAGCCCAGTGGGAAGAAAACTTTCCAGGCTTGTGGAGAGTGAAGCAAAAGTGCAGACTCCACGGTAATGTGGAGAAGGAAAGAAATATTGATGGAAATAGGATCTTTGTGTGTTCTCTGGAAGAACTATGAAATACCAGGTGCAATTAGAGAAGGTATGGAAAGCTAAATATGCATACCTTAAATAGATAATAATGATCCCTGTCTATTTGACATGGTATCCCAGGATAGAATGTCAGCATGGTGAGTTAGGCTTTTCTAAAATACAAAGAAGCATGTACTAAAACTCACAACATTTCCAGACCTCTAATGCCCTCAATATATTTCCTATCAGTCACTACCACAAATGATGCTTCTTTTCTTCTTCTGCTGTTTCCTTTCCAAGCCCTGCTCCTCTTTTCAGCACGAGACTTGCAGTGGGAAAAGAAGCAGCCAGCCGAGAGGAAAGCACTTGCAGCAGCTGCTGCAGGTTGCAGTGAAAGGATGCCAGTAACAGCATTTCCTGGTGGAAATAGAATGAACAGGATTTGTCCCCCCCTTCTCCTGAAACCACACACACACACACACACACAGAGAGGGGGGGAGGGGACAAGCTGGCATCCCCCAGTACAGCCACACAGCAATGGGCCTAGATTAAGCCCATAGCAAATGACCTGAATGTTGTTCCCAATAGCAACAGGTTTTTCTATGATGGTTTTAATTCCTTGATCTGATCTTAACAACAAATATCTTAATCTGGTTTGGGGAAGTGACTCTATGAGAATTAATATGTAGGATCTTATAGGACGGGTTTGAATGGAAAATCTTTAGTGCAGGCATTTGAGTTATGTCGAGGGAACAGACAACTGCTTCCCTGTTCCATCTTCTCATAACACTGCTCTAGAAATGATGGCTCTACATAAAGGGATAAGCATTTTGTACTCTGAAATCCCTAAGTGCAGAAGTGTTGGACGTTTCATTGTCACAAATTAGTTATTCATCCAGGGATAAGTAAATCCCTTTTTTGGTTATCCTCATTACAAGGTGAGGACTGATATGTTGCTTCTGATAGCTGCCAAGTGCAAAATCTAATAACCATGTGTCAAATACATGTACCTACAGCTGTGTCATTACTAGTCCAGCTGCAGTGCAGATACATCAAACAAGGAGAGTCTTTACTTAATCAAGCACCCTAATATTACATAAGTTGTCTAGGCATATTGAGTATAGCTATCAGGTATGTATGTTGCAGTCATAGTAATGTCACTGAAGATAGACAGGATGAATTTGTTTCATTACGTTTCAGACAGTGTGAGAAGCACACATCTCTGAACGATGGTTAGTAAGGAAATGAGAGGACAGAAAACTGATAGAATTTTCTAACTGAAATGAGAAAAAGTATTAACTTTTGTGATGTGTATTTTTGATTTTACAGATGAGAAACTGAGGCAGGATAATGAGGTGATTTTTCCAAACGACTCAGAGAAAAGCAATGATTAGCATCTCCTCTAGTCAAGATACTAGCCTCAATACCAGCCTCAATACCCATTTCAACCTTTTCTTCTGCAGGTACCTCAGTGATTACTGCCATTCTACCTTCTATGCATGGAAAGCCGTGGCTGAGGGAATCTGCTATATCCTCTTCTTCTAAACAAGTCACTGGAGACCTACTTCTTTCGCAATGCCTACAAACAAATGTATTGTTATATTTTTATTTAGGTACAGCCCTGAGCAAAGAGTGGGGAGTAAGCTGCACCACTGACAGAGGAGCCCCAGGAGACATAGTGACTAAAGGGTGATACCTGTGAAACAGTTCCCTTGCTGCTTTCTCCTTGCACCCTATGTCTCACTTCATCTTTTTGCCTTATATACTGTTTGGGGGAAGGAAAGTATTTGGAAAGTGCCTACCACACTTTGGGTGCTTCAACAATATTACAAAAAAGCAACAAGACTCCCACATGTCTTATTCCCAAACCTACGTTCATTCCACCAGAGCAAGTTGCATCTCTTACTAATACTAGAAGGTGCCTGACAGAAGCTCAGTATAAAACATGAATAAAAAAAGGATCTCTTATTCCTTATTCAGGCAGAACTCTCCTTTGACTTGGATCAAGCTCAAAGTAATTGCAACCGCCACATTACAGTTTGGTTTGTACTCCAGTACATTCTCTTGCAAGTTTTCCTAATCAAAAACTAGAATTAGGTAGGCCAGATTCTCAGCTGGGGTAAGTTATTACAGCAACACTGAAATCCATAGAGTTATGCTCATTTACATCAGCTGTAGATATGGGCCACTACTATGGTACAACACCACAAGCCCATAGTTAAGATGGCATCAGGGTTTGAAGTTTAACAGGGTAATGATTGTAATCAACATGCTCTAAATCATGTAAAAGAAATAAAGCCTGACAGAGAGAGATTATAGTTTTGAAGAAGCTCTAGTTGTCTGTATATTTGTTATATAGAATGACTGGGATGGGGGACAGTGCATCGGTGCAATAGCACGCTCTCTGGCCAGCATGGCACAGGCCCTGAGCTCACCTAGCCTAGTACCTGAGAGTCTAAACCTGGTGCCCAGGAGCGTGAAAAGCTTTTCTTCAGTTCCAAGTACACCAGGGGGTTGTAGGGGAACCCAGGCCAACACACTCCATTGTGCACCAGCTCAGGGACATCAAGTTAGATAAGCAAAATCAGGATTCTTTGACCGACCATCAGTTCATCTCCTCATGGGCTGTTTCTGGGCAGTTCTTTAATAGTTTGCTGGCAGAAGCTCCTTTCTCTAGCCTGCTCACTGCCCCGATAGCCACCCTGCTCCTCTGCTTCCCAGCCCCTTTATCCTCCCTGCTGCTGTGAGGCTTCCAATCAGCAGCAGCGTCTGTATTAACTCTTTGGTTGCTGGGCCAGTGTGGGATACACACACAGCATGACAGTGGGAAATATTTACGTTAGAAAAATATCAGAATATAGATTGGGGAACCTCAGTGTCATTTTAGCCCTTTTTGCAAGCATGCATTATGGAATTTGAACCAATAATTAGTATATACCTGGAATAATCTTTAAATAGGGAGAAGTTGGCATGAGAGAAAAGTAGATGTCATTTTCATGGGTAATCTATGGATTTCTATTGTATTATTCATGGATTAAGGGATAAAATATAATCTGTTTATTGTGGGGTTTAGCTATGTAATAAATTATTATTTTATTATGCAGTTGGGGGAATGCAGGGATATACATCCATTTCATATAATTGTGTTCGTAAAATATGCTGACAACGTTTCTACTACATTAAAATGATAACGTATTTACCTCACACTTAGGCTATGTCTACATTATGAGCGAAGGATGTCATTCCCAGGTCACACATACATACTCACGATAGCTAGTGTGAATACAAATAGTAGTGTAGCTGAGGTAGCATGGAGAGTGGGGGAATAGTTTAGCTCTGCAGAGTAGAAACCCACCTGAAAACAATGGTATGTACTCAGCCCACCTAATCTATGCCACCACTCCCACTGCCCTTGTTACCATGGCTACACTACTATTTATACTCACATTAGCGCCCATCAAGCTACCCCAAGTATGCATAAATGAGCTGGGGAAATCAAACTCCTAGCTTGTAGAGTGGGCATAGCTTAATAATAAAAGCAAATCCCATTTTGATATGGTCCAGCTATGCTGATTTGGGTTTGGACTGTGAGAAAATTATATTCTTTCCGAAGGATAATTTGTTAATTTCATAGAGCCTTTTTTGAAGATAGTAACACACATATTATATAAAATAAAGTATGTGCTCCTTACAAATTGCAGGTTATGACTTTGACTTTATAAAAAAAGTAGAAAAATATAGATTTGAGTCCTTACTCTGTGTTTTGTTTTGGTAACAGGAAACAGAGTCAGTTAGGAATTGCAACAACAACAAAAAAAGTTAAACATTGTCTTATGTCATTATATCCCTGCCAAAAAAATGCAGGTATACAAAAATAAATCTAGTCATTTAATATATTAGGTCAATGTTCTATGAACAATTCTGCTGTAATTTAATCATATAAAACATTCTCATTAAAATAATGTAATAAAATACCATTCACATATATGAAGGATTAAACTTCAAATACAAGTTTAAAATAGGTCATGAGAAATCTTAACTGTCTTTACAAAAAAGTTACATTTCCATCCTTATTTCCAACCAAAGTATTCAATCATATGTGACAACGTTCCTCCTCTATCTTGGTGGGTCCTGCGCTTATTGGCAGATTTTCTTGCCTCAGAGATTCACCATGTGGGTTGAGGAACAGCCCAGAGACCTTCCCCTCTGGAAGAACCCACAGTCCAGGTCAATTGGGAGGTTTGGGGGGAACCCGGGCCCGCCCTCTACTCCGGGTTCCAGCCCAGGGCCCTGTGGACTGCAGCTGTCTATAGTGCCTCCTGTAACAGCTGCATGACAGCTACAACTCCCTGGGCTACTTCCCCATGGCCTCCTCCAAACACCTTCCTTATTCTCACCACAGGACCTTCCTCCTGGTGTCTGATAACGCTTGTGTTCCTCAGTCCTCCAGCAGCATACCCTCTCACTCTCAGCTCCTTGCGCCTCTTGCTCCCAGCTCCTCACACTCTCGCACTACAAACTGAAGTGAGCTCCTTTTAAAACCCAGGTGCCCTGATTAGCCTGCCTTAACTGATTCTAGCAGCTTCTTCTTAACTGGCTCCAGGTGTCCTTATTAGCCTGCCTGCCTTAACTGGTTCTAGCAGGTTCCTGATTGCTCTGGTCACTCAGGGAACAGAAAACTACTCATCCAGTGACCAGTATATTTGCCCTCTACCAGACTCCTGTACCCCACTGGTCTGGGTCTGTCACACATATTTTAGGGGGATACGTAATTAACATTAGTTGTCCCACATATAAATGTAATTTGTACAGTTAAGCATAAGTGTTTTAACTATAACGTTGCAACTTCTCAGCAAACAGTATCAAAGGGGCACTGGCAAGAACCTTTCTGGAGCCCTGGGATAACTTGAAAGAAATCAGGTGTGGTTCAGGTGTTAGAATATTTCTTCGTACTTGAGATCCAGTAGAGTCTGACACATATGTTTTAGTTGGGAAGCTCGGACACGATTTTATGCTAACTCTTACTTATTAAAATGCTAAAGATTAAAGTTAACAATGTTTTCAATTTGCATTCTGGTTGGAGTTAAGGATGGGGTATAATTTTGTAACAAATATGATTTGATGTGTCTTAGTAGATTCTAGGAAAGCTACAAGAATAGACTCAAAGTTTCTTAACTTTTGTGCGGGGTTTTAAAGGTTTGATGGACAGCAACCATAGCTCATGTTAAGTGAAGTTTATTTCTTTTTGGCTTATTAAATGTTTAACTCAACAGGGTGTACAAAACAGGCCTTTCACCAATTACCAGTTCTGTTTATTCTCAGCCTTCGTTCATCATTGTGGAAAGGAACTGGGTAATCTCCCTTAAAATAAATAGTTTGTGAGCCTTCTAATGCACCTCCTGTCTTTTATTGCAGAAGCCATTGGGATACTGCCAGAGCAGCAGTCCACACAGATAGCTAGATCTTGTATTTTCTTACATATATGAGTCCAACTAGGCTAGTGTCGTTTCCCCATATTCTTAATGTTGTGTAAGAATAAAGACAACATTCACCTCCCTTGTCTTCTTCCATTAGAATCTGTAATGCAGTCAAAAAAAATCTCAGACATATACATCTTTCATGTTGGGGGAGTGATCTATGCAAACTGTACCACCAAAAATGTTCCTTAACTCAAAAATAGTATGAGAGAGATAGAGAGACACACAGGTCAAGATAGAAGACTAGTGGGCAACAAGTTCAATTGAAGTTACAGAAAATAATTGAATTGAAGGAAATCATTTATGAAAAATGTTTCATAGTGACTGGATATTAACATTGTCATTTCTTTTTAAAATGCTATATAAAAAAACTATAGAAAACACAATTATGGAACAAGCAGAGAATATATAAATCTAAAGTTGCCTAGAAAAAATGTAGACAATTAGGGTTCTCAAATCAAGGATCAAATAGCTAAATATTCCATTTATTTTCTTTAAAATGTTTGATTTACCCAGTATGCTTCTATTTCCATCCTTTCCCCTGTGGATATACTTGATAAAATTGGATATTCATTCTACTGGGTACTTTGAGACACTCAAATATTTCAATTTTTTTAAACCACTTGTGTAACCAAACATAAAACTTTATTTCTCTATTCAGCAGAAAATGTTCCCCACAGCTGTTGAAGGGCCAAAACTCCAAGGGCTCCTTCAGCTGAATCAGACATAATGGGCCAATTTGGATTCAGAAGACTTTTTGGTCTTCTGTACCAAAATGATGACTTAAGGCTTCTATGCTATATTCCACACCACTGACTACATACTGAATGCAGTTCTACAATGCTCCCAGACATACTAATGTGAGAATGATCTCTCAAGCAGAGTGTCCTTTCATTACATGTCAACTGAAAGTGCTTTGCATACATAATTTACTCCTGTTTGTCTCCTTATGAAACTAAATCTCAAAGCAAAAATGTATTTTCTATATGTTTCAGAAAATGTGTATATTGAACAAATCTTGCTCCTACATAAGGCCAAATCCTGGAATCCTTATTCAGGGAAAACTCCCATTGATTTGAATGGCAGTGTTACGTGAGTAAAGTATTGCAAGTTTGGCCTAAAATGAATGCTGGCATGGTGGGTGCTATTCCAGTTCTAACTAAGTAAAATAATGTGTCAATGTATCAGTATACACACAGTTCTGGTTACAAAGGTCTTTTTTTAATAGGCCCAGATCCCCTTTGTTCAGTGCATGATGTGAGCAATCAGATGGTGTACCTACTTTCACTAGTATTGCAGGGGTGGATTTCTCCAACACAGACTGGAATAGGAATGGAAGCTATTCCACAGACTCTACTGCAGTAATTTCATGGCACCTTGTGATGATGGAGCCACAACTACATGGCTCCACCATTGCTCCTGCTCTCTCACACACAGTGATCACACCTACTGGACCTCCGATGGAAAGAGCCAGTTGCATCAACTCAGTCTTGCTCCTAGTCATACTAACCTGGAGATAGCATGGACATCTCTTCCCCAAGTGAACAGTGGAGCAGAGGCACCCCTACTGGACTGCTCTGCATATTCCTGCTGCATAGCAGTGGGACAGTGTGACCTTCCCCTGGTTTTATCCGGACCAGTGAGCTGCTAGGTCACTCCAATCCTTGACTCTGGAAGCCAGCCTTACCCTGCCTCTGCTGTGTGAGAACCCCCGCTCCTGGGCTGTTCACACACATCCTCTGGCATGTAAGCTGCTCCTTGGAGTGTGCAACCAAAAGACACTAGCCAATATCTCTGGTCCCAGACAGGATAGGAACCTCTGTCTTGCAGTGTTCAGTTATGCCTGCTAGACACTGCAAGCTTATATGAATTTGTCAATTTAACAAAGAAATTGATATGTACCAGGCTTGTTATCCCAAGGGGAGTCTCTGACACACTTCAAACCAAATGCACTGTTTCAGGTAGAACAAACAAATTTATTAACTACAAAGATTGACTTATAATCACTTAAAATCTAAACATAAGTCAGATTTGGTCAAATGAAATAAAAGCAAAACACATTCTAAGCTGATCTTAACACTTTCAATGCCCTTACAAACTTAGATGCTTCTCACCACAGTTTGGCTGGTTGCCCTTCAGCCAGGCTCTCCCCTTTGTTCAGCACTTCAGTCACTTGGTGTCGATGTCTGTAGATAGAGACGGAAGAGAGAGATAGTACGGCAAATGTCTCTCCCTTTTATCATGTTCTTTCTTCCTTCTTTGCTTTGCTTCCCCCCCCCCCCTTCAGAGTCAGGTGAGCATTACCTCATTGCAGTCCCAAACTGACCAAAGGAAGGGGGGTGACTCACTTGAGTCCAACAGATCCTTTGTTGTTGCCTAGGCCAGTGTCCTTTGTTCCTGTTTGGCTGGGCTGGGCTGGTCCCATACATGTCCTGATGAGGTGTGAACTGCCCCTCTGCTTCTGCAGAGTTTTTGCCTGGGCTTGCTTTAAGCCATGAGGACACATTTTCAGCCTCATAACTATATACATGAAATTACAATCTATAACATTACATGACTATAACATTACCATAACAATGCTCAGTACGTCATGAAGACACCCGACATGACAAACTTTGCATTAGATACCACACAATCATATTACAAGGATGAACATGGGGGTGCAATTAGGTGTTCCCCCAAGGTACAGAACATCACAGACAGATCTTCTGTAGTGTAGAGTGTCTTATGGGCCCTCCGCACTGAGATGAAGTTCACTCATATTTGCCCAAATTATTTACATCTTAAATTGTGAAACTTTCCACACTGTCATGTAATCATAGCTATATTTACTAACAGGCCTTTCTAATAAAATAAATCTTAAAATATGCAATGTATCACAATAGATCAGAAGTATACCATCTATTATAAATACTTCTAATCACTGAAATACAAAGATAATGTGACTAAGGGTATCAGTCTGGCCTTGACACCATTAGTCATCCCATTGAAACATAAGATCCAGTGGTTGGAAGTTGAACAAATTCAGGTGCACATTTTTAACGAGTATAACACTGAAACAGCTTACCTAAAAATGTGGTGGATTCTCTTTCATGTGTTTTTAAATGCTATGCTGTACCTCAAACAATGTATGGGATTGATGCAGGAATTAATGGGGGTTCTCCACCTGCAACATGTAGGAGGTCAGGCTAGATGATCATATTGGGGATCCCTCCTTCTGGACTTAAAAATCTATGAAGTCAGTGGGATTATTGTGGAGCAGGATGAGTAAAGGTTTCACAATTGGCTCAAATATGTATTTACACTATTTTACTTTATTTTGTAAAAAAAAAAAAAACAATCCTAATTGCTCATTCACTCCTTCATAAAAAGTAAATCTGATAAGTAACAGCACAAAGTTAAATTTAAGACTATATAAACCTTTTTCAGCCATGCTAAAATGTGGTATGTGGGTGCTGTTCCAAGATCAAAGAAAGAATAGGCATTCTTGATTTTCCATGTGACAGATTTCAGTTATGTTCATATAGAATACACCCTACCATACATGATCTTTTCTCAAGATTTTAGATTATATACACCACATACTGTTCTGTATATTTACACAGCCATTGACTTGTGGTAGAGATACAAGGCATTTTCTGTGTCAAGCAACTCATGACTAAGTACAAAACCAGGATTATGTCCCAGTGATAGCTTTAATATGTATTCAGAATTGTGGATTCTGTTCCATTTAACAAAAAAAGTTTCCTGGATTTGGCTGTGTGTAGATGAATGCAGCAGACATGGAAATTGGCACTATGCATCAGCAAGAAATCAGCCAGAATATATAAATGCAGCTTAAAATGTATTTACACTGCCCCGAGTCACAAACTAAAACTCGCCTCCTGTTGAGCATCTGAAGTCTCCAGTTCTAAATAATTTCAGGATTTTGGTCCTGAAAGATCATTTACAACAGCACACTGTGTCTTAACATTATCTTGGGGCACAGATTCAATATTGAATCTGAAAGAACAGTACTATTTCCTCAATCAACTGTTTTCTTTCCTTGGAGGGCTCTCATGCAAGATAGTATTTCTCTCAAAATATTCAAGCTAATGCAACCATGTTCTATAATGGTTCAAGGTAACTAATGAATGTTGTCATAATATTGTAGTTTATTAAATATATTGAGAAGACATGGGTGAGCTACAGAGTATATAAAAGGGGTTATTAGAACAAGCTAAAGCAAATAATTTCACATCCACATTATCTTGACAAACTGGATTAATGAACCTGAATAAATGTCTTTTGATAATACAAAACGTTTGGTCTACAAAGGGCTAAATGTTTGGCAAAATAATGCCTTCATTTCCTGGGGGACCAGGGGGAGAGTTTGACCAAGCATATTTTGTCAAGAGAATGGACTGAGGTTTATGATAAAATACATTTCAGCCACAAAATTGATTAGAGAGTCTGTTGAAATCCAGTTTTTCAGGAAGATAGATAATTGAAACAATTGATCAAATGCTCTTTGATAAAGTATTTCCTTTTATATGTTCACAATACAATTGATTTTTCCTAAAATTAATTCTATCAGTGCTCTGAAAGGAGACAGAAAACGTAACTGGCAGAATTAATAATCAACAGAATGGGCAGAGAGCAGAATGGAATCTATTTTGGTGAGGCAACTGATTGAAAAGATTAACGATAGGCTATTGTAAAAGTTATTGTGAGAAAAATCTCCTTTGTAAGAAGAAAAATTTAAAACAGAGTTTAAGATTTGTGGACAAAACCCAAGCAATAGCTTTTGTATTAAAAATATCATGGAAACTAAATTATGGCTAAAAATATTCTCCTGAACCATGCTGTACAAACATAATCTTTGGAAAATGTATATTAATTGAGTTTAATGACACAGAATGTACTTTTAATCCAGATCTGCTCATTTAGGTGATCTTAAATTGCAGTGGAAGAGAAGCACCAAGACTAAATTAAATCAAACACTTGATCCCAGACAGCACAGGGGGAGAAATGCCCCGACTCAACCAAACAAAGAAAAACACCATATCAACTCTTTGAATGCTACACATCAAATACTCATCTCTCTTCTGACCCTGCACATAGATAGGAATGAGCATGTATTCCTTTACTCAAGTTGTAAGTCCTGTAGGGTTCAAACGAACATACGTTTACAGGCTTTGTCTCTTTAAAATAAAGATTCTAGGACCAAATCCTGGGCCCTAGGTATGTGATAGTAAGGGAGTGTAAACTTTAGATACCCATTTAAGTCAAATACACACTGGAGGCCTTTACTGGTGACAGCAAGGTCTGCTGCACAAGGGGTTTGGATGGAACCACACCTACTCTGCAGGAAGAGGGGGAGCCTCATTTTTTTGTCTTCCCCAGTGGGGTCATAGGGATGCAGTAATTTTATGAGCACTATTGCTGCTGGTGAAGAAAGTGGGACCAAGTTCCTAACACTTCGGGGGGGGGGGGAATTAACTTCGATTTCAGGAGTGCTGAGATGGGTTCCGGGGGGCTGTGTCCTCTCTCTTACTCATTCACGGGAGGTCAGGTAAGCTTGGGCACCTCAATCCCACTCTCCATGCCCTGATGACAGCTCCATTTTGGAAATCCCTACTGTGTTCATGCAGTCCTTTTAGTTTCCAGAGGTCTCAATCAACTACAGAAGAACCTAACCCACAACTCCTTATGAAATCTGGTAGGTGCACTCCTAAGGAGTGAGCTGTGCAGCTTGAGCAGGCTCCACCTTGTGAAGTCAGGTCACCAGGGCCCACGATTGCAATGGAAAAAGCCAATTACACTCCCCCTCTCCCCATGGTTACATTTTCAGTCACAGTGAAAAAAAGCCACTCCCCAGGAACCACTTAAGTGTCTGACATGAGACAGCATATAAGTGGTCTGGGCTATAAAATGCTTCTAGTGATATACCCAATACAAACAGTACCACCAAATTAAATAGTAGGCTTGATCATGTAGCACTTCTCATTCTTGGAAAAGTCTCAACAGAGAGGTCTCTGGACAGAAGTATCAACGTAGTCAGTGGAACCACTTCCCTGATTAAGGATTGCAGGCTCAAACCCTATGTTTTTGGACACCTACATTATTCAGTACAGTATTACCGGCCATGTATTACAGGTACATATATCAAAATTGCTTTATCTGGGAGAAAACCTAACCCTGTAATATCTGGGGGCCAATTATCCTGTCATTTACATCACACAATTCCTGCTGAAGTCAAAGGGAGCTTTCCAGGCCCAGTCAATGGGAGGTTTTGAGTCCCTGGCCTATTGTACTTTTTGCTGAAAATGTATCAAAATTAAAAAAAAAAAAAAAAAGGCTTAATTTAGCAGGTCATATAGGTTAATACCAAAGGCCTAAAGAAGGAAGAGAATCCTTAGTACTTTTCAGGTATTCTGCATTATTCCTGATTTAAAATTCTGTTTTCATTTTATTTATATACAGAATGCACATGGGGTGGAAAACTATCAGCTCTAACCTTTTCTCCAGTATATACTCCTGATTCACCACTTCTTTATTTCACTTGTATGCCAGTATAACTCCACTGAATTTATTGGAGCTACACTGGCATACAACTGGAATAACAAAGTGACAAATTGGACTCTATCTGGCTAATGATAGAAAGCAGGAGTTCTGTGGTATGTTGCTACCTTTAGACCACAAAGAACAGGTAAAGGTGTTCTTGGTAAAGGAAACTCATATTTAGGCAATGTTTTAGCACTCAACATAAATACAGTCTCAGCTCTAGCGCAACCTGATTTTTAAAAGGGTGTTTGGTTTACCTTATTGGTCATATCATAAGCACAAAAGGATTCATGGTAAAATGAATCACAAACTGAAATACAAGGAATAGTACACTTACCCCCCAAAAGAAGAAATCCTAGAAAGATTTTTAGCCACAAATTATGGAGACTTAAATAGAATATAATTTTAGTTAGAAAGCTTTGCTATGGAAAAGAGTATTTGCATCAACAGTTTTTGTAAAATCCAGCTTTATAAACAGAAATAGTTCATATTGCAGACACAACACATGCACACACACAACATAGACCAGATCTTATTTTTATTTTCAGTTGTAAATCCAGAGTAATTCCTATAAAGTCAATGTTGTTATTCTGGGTTTACATCAGAATGGCTGAGATCAGTATCTGAGCCTACACTTCTAATGAAACAGCCTGTTTGCTCAGCCGGTCATGCATTTGAAGTAATTTCTAGCACCTTAAAATAATGTCAGATCTATCCATCTTTCTTTTCTAGCTTTCAAGAAGAGCCAGACAATGTGAAACAAACAGCGTAGACCTGAAATAGCAAAAAGTGTGTAACTTACTATTTCCTTGTACAGATAAATTATCCATACACTAATAGTTGAACATATTTTCTACATTCATCTTTAACTAATTGAGATACTTGCAGCAGATATCCTGGCTTAGAATTAGAAAAGAACAATGGCCATAATCTTGTTTAGCCTGCTCTTTTTATGCGATAACAAGATTAGTTGCTATATTACCCCTGGAGAAAAACAGAGCTGCAGAAAGCAATCAAGCAATTACAGTCTGTTTACTTAACCTACTTGCATAAAATATTCCATAAACATTTTACAACCAGAACAAAGATGTGTTGAGGCAGAAATATCCTTTTTCACTCTGCAATTTATGGATGATTATATTGCATAAGACAAAAATGAAAACTGTAGCTTTCTACTTGCTCTTCAACAAACCAAACCTTTAAAAATTTCTGAGCATGAAGCATTAATACTGCACTAAAATATCACTCATTCTTAAGTATAGGCCTGCCTTGCCTATTTAACATGATCAAAATTCTCACTCAGCTAGTTTGTCTCATTAACACCTGTGTAAATCCAAAAAGTAGGATTTAGCTTACTGAATTCAGTGGGAATTTTGCCTCAGGCCCTATATTTCTGTGCAGTGTTTTCCACTAGAGCACAACATGCTGGGATAAACACCTTTATATAATTATGGACCAGTCCTGCAGTCCTTACTCACTGGAAATTTTATTTTGCAAAAAGACTTCAGGACTGTGTTCTATAACAGGGTTTTTGAAATGCACTGGAAAAATATGGGACTTTGTAAAATGCTCTGTCAATTCACGTTACTCATCACTTGATCTCCAAACAGATTTTACCCATAACTTTCTGATGGGAAGGCTATATTCTGAATTTTTTCTTCACCAAGAAGTTTCTTTTGTCACCTAAACCAAATGTTTAAAAGGGTAATTTTTCAATGGATTGCATTAAAATAAGGACTTGCTGCACCAGAATAATAGCTAGGATTTTAAGTCTGGCATAGTCCATGGGTCCAGATCCTCAGCTTGTGTAAATTGTCATAGCTCCACTGACTGCAAGTGAGCTACAACAGTTACACAAATTGAGGATCCGGCTACTAGCCCTCAAAGACTATCTACATAGGTCAAAGTAGGATGCCAATCACTTTATCGAGTGTGGAGGGAAAGCTGAAGACACATCTGGTCAATAGCTTATTTCTGCACAAGGGAAGTGGGGGGCATAGTGATCAGTTTATTTCCTGAAGCATAAGGATTAATACTTCTCATATGATTAGTACTAATATGTTCATGCTGTTCTTATGCACATGGGCCAAGCTTTTCAAAAATAGGATCCTAGATTTAGACAGTAAGCGACCTGATTAAGAAATGCTTAAAATGCGGCAGCTCCTGTTAACATCAGTAAGCAGGGCCGGTGCAAGGATATTTTGCGCCCTAGGCGAAACTTCCACCTTGCGCCGCCCCCCCCCCACCCCGCACATTGGTTTATTGAGGAGCAAATCCCAACGAGCCTTTATAGACCCCAGGGTCCAGCCTGCCCAGGGTCCAGCCGTGCCCAGGGGCTGCTCCCCAGACCAGGTTCCCCCCTGCCCGCCCCCTGAAGGGTGCACAGCCCCCCCCCACGAGCCCTCTTCACCCCACCCCACCCCACCCCAGTGGTCCCCGCCCCGAGTCCACTCACTGGCTTTGCTGGGCTTGGGCCACTGCAGCAGTTCGGCAGGGAGGAGCTGCCTTCTGGATGCACCAGAGAGCCAGAGCATTGGCTTGCGGTGGCGGCAAGCCCCAGCCATGGAGGAGCCGGCACAGCACAGTGGGGCAGCAGCCCTGCAAACGCGGTGGCGTGGCTAGTGGGGAGCAGCCACGCCCCCCACCCCTCCTGCCCAGGCTGCGGCCGGGCACCCCCCCCCCCGGGGAATCCTAAAGGCTGCAGCGGATGCAGGCCCCCGATGTGCCCCCCGGCTTCTCCCTCGCCGTGCTCAGGCTCAGAGGCTCCTGGGCATGTGAGCCGCCGCGGAGCCGCAGAACCCGAGCACGGTGAGGGGTGAGCGTGGTGAATGGTAAGCTGGGGGGTGCGCCTGCCTGGGCTGCAACCCACCTGGCGCCCCCCTCGGGGGCTCCTGCACTGGATGCATGGGGGCAGCAGCCCCCATGCGTCTCCCGACTCCCCCCTGCCATGCTCGGGCTCTGCAGCTCCCGGGAGTGTGAGCCGCCACTGCTGCTGCCCCTCCCAGAGTAGGCTCAGGGCCCTGCGCCCCGGTAGCTCACATTCCTGGGAGCCGCAGAGCCCAAGCACGGCGAAGAGGGAGCCGGGGGGCGCACGGGGGCCGCCGACCACATGCAACTGCTGCAGCCTGCAGGAGCCCCCGGGGGGAGGGGGGGCGTGCCGGGCCACAGCCTGGGCAGGAAGGGCAGGGGGCACGGCTGCTTCCCGCTTGCAGTGCCACCGCCTTTGCAGGGCTCCTGTGCCATGCCAGCTCCTCCATGGCTGGGGCTCGCCACCCCCGCAAGCCGACGCTCTGGCTCTCTGGTGCCTCCGGAAGGTGGCTCCTCCCTGCCGAGCCAGGGCACCGCTTTTTTAGGGTTACCATATTTCAACAATCAAAAAAAGAGGATGGGGGGGGCAGAGCTCCACTCACATCCACTCCCTTCCACTTCCCGCCCCCCTCAGAACACCCAACCCCCCCGCTCCTTGTCCCCTAGCTGCCCCCTCCTGAGACCCCCCCACCCTATCTGCCCCCCAGGACCCTACCCCCCTACCTGTCCCCTGGCTGCCCCAACCCTTATCCACACCCCCACCCCCTGACAGCCCCCCCCCGAACTCCCGACCCATCCAACCCTCCCCCTGCTCCCTGTCCCGTGACTGCTCCAATCCCTCTCCACACTCCTGCCCCCTAACAGGCCCCTGCAGAACTCCCGACCCATCCAACCTTCCCTCCACCCCCTGACAGCCCCCCCCCCGGGACTCCCCTTACCACCATGCCACAGGCTCCACGTGGAGCCAAAACAAACAGGCTTTGGAGCACACAGCCCCTCCCCCGCAGCGTGCTGGCGACGCGACGCTGAGGCAAGGGGGGGGGGAGCGGGGGAGGGACTCTGCCTGCTGGAGGCCAATGGGAGCGGCTAAATCAGGCCAGGTGCCCAATCAGCCACACTGCACTCTGTGTGAGGGGAAGGGAGGGGAGGGAGGAAAAATCTCGGATGCCCCCAACCTCTTGGTGCCCTAGGCGACCGCCTAGTTTGCCTAGTGGTTGCACCGGCCCTGTCAGTAAGCATATTTAGGTGCTTAAAGTTAAGGACGTACATAATCAATCTGTCCAGTTTTGGGGCCTAAATTATTATAGGGTAGTTTGTTTTTTTTTTGATACCTCTCTTCATATTTAATTATTCTGTCCTGGAACTTTTTATGTCTAAATGTTCTAGATCCACATGAACACACATTTGAAGTAAGGACACAACATGTTATTCTCCATCTCTTTTCTAAATTTACCTTGAAGAATTAGGTCTGGATTTAGGACTCAGTACTTGCATTCCCTTTGTGTCAAAGGGGAATTTTATGCTCTCTTTTCAAATATCATATGTCTTTTCTGCAATTTTTGTAAAGTGTCTAACCTAACCTTTGTTGCACCTTACAGTATTTAGTGACATTATGTGAAGGCCAAACCTTGCTTTCTTCACTCATGTGAATCATTCCATTATCTAGAACAGGATGCACACATGAGTAAGGGAAATGGGATTTGACCCATAGTGTAATATGGCAACTGATGATTTAGTAACTCAGGTAGAAGACTGAGGTTTCAGTATATATTCTACAGATGTGTGAGAAGACAGTTGAAGTACATACTATAGTTTTTAAACATGAAAGTAAAGTAGGTCACTGAGCGAATTATTTCAGTTTAATTTTAAAAAGCCTTTCCCCATATCATGCTCTTAGCACATGTAGAGTGTCCAGAGAAGATTATACAACAGAGAACATCAATGTCCAAGTGAAGGCATGCATCCACACCTCTAAGGGTATGTCTACAGTGCAATTAAAAACCATGGCTTGCCCATGCCAGCTGGCTCAGGGGGTTACATTGCAGTGTAGATGTTTGGGCTCAGGATAGAGCCCAGGCTCTAGGACACTGAGGTAGGAGAGTCCCTGAGCCTGAATATTTAGACTACAATTCAATAGCCCTTTAGCCTGAGCACGAGTCACCTGGCACAGGCCAGCCACAGGTTTTAACTGCAGTATAAATATACCCTAAGGTGCCCCTCATGCTTGGGCACAGCATTGCTGGGAAGTTTGCCTCCTGCATCCTCCCTGGTGGCCAGTTCTGTGGCCTGCAATGGACTTTGTCAGCCTGAGTCTTCTCCCGACTCCCTGTCTAGGTGTTCTGTGACTTAGCAAAGCATGTAAAAGTCCAGTCAAAGCATGTAAAAGTCTAAACACCTTTTGGAATAGTATGAAAAAATCTCCAATGAAAGTCCAAATCAATGAGACTAATAACCTTTCCACCCCCTCAGACTCCATTGTAGACATTACTAGACCTACTCCAGGGAGCTCTACATTCTTCTGTAGTGTTCTTTCTCCATTGTAGCCATCCAGCTAACCCCTATCCTAGGGGGAGTGTCTGCTCGAGAAAGCTGTCTCCACTGACTTTCCTTTGTCTACTTATAAGGCTTAGCTCTGCCTCTTTTGGCCAGGAGATAAGTAGTTACTCCCTCACCCCAGTGCAGAAATCATGACTAACTGGATTATTTCCCTTGCTTAGCAGGTTTAAACACACACCTCATCACCCTTTCATGCCCACTCATCTCCCTTTGTTTTTTTGTAATGAAATCTTCATCCCATAGTATGCTTGCTTGCAACAGTATCTAGATAGTACCGGTACAGATTTGTGATGATACAAGACACTGTTATCCCTACTGGTAACTGCTGTGATGGAACCATGGCAGAAAAATAGAAGTGCAAGAGTGTTTTTAGTATATAGCTTCTAAACATTATTTTAGTTTGAACTATTGATGAATTTCTTCCAGGAATGGAAAATTCAGTCTCTACTTGTTATCCATGATTGAAGAAAAAAAAAAATCTCCTAGCCAAGAACACTAGCCGAATTTTGATAGATACTGAATTGAACAATTAATGACAAGTGTTTAGTTATGTCAGAGCCCTTGCATTGGAGATCGACTGCTGGCAGCATGGTCACCATCTTATATTTTTTTCTGGGTCTAATATAGGACTGCTGATGCAAAGCTTGTTAGACATAGAAATGAAAAAACACATTGAGACAACACTCTAGCCATTCCTAAAGGTAAAATGAGTGCATGCCTTGGAAAATAGCCAACCTCAAAATGGAGAGAGGAAGTACGGAACACCTGATTATTGAATTAAAATAAAAGTTAGACTAGGATTTAAAACTAGTTTACTGGATTTTTACCCCTTTTAGAAAAGACAGTGAGTAATGTGACTACATTAAAAACCAAAAACACAGATAAACTGGGTGGATGGGAGCAAAAGTACTAGCAGTATAGATGAGAAAGGGAGCAAGATGGATGAAGTTCGGGTGATTGAGCCTATGGCTCTAACGAGGCAAGATAAGCCTCTCAGTAACAGTGGGGACAGAACTAAATGGCAGCAGGACATTTTCTCCTCTGACAGAGCACCCAACAACAAAATACACGTCATGTAACTGGACCTGCTTTCATTAGTTCAAGGATCTAGTTAGAATTATCATACTGAATCAGAGCCAAGGTCCATCTAGTCCAATATCCTGCCTCCAGTAGGGGACAGTACCAAATGCTTCAGAAGAAGGTGTAAGAACCCCATAGTAGGCAGATATGGAATGATCTGCTTCCCACACACATTAGGTCTCATCCTGATCTCTAACAGTTAGAGACTGGCTTAAAGCCTGCAGCATGAATTTTAATACCCCTTGCAAGTTTAATGTTATATCACCAGTTTAGTTATCATGGTGACAGACAGTGGTTGCTGAGAACACGTGAGTAGATTCTAAGATTCTTTGGGTAAAATCCTGGCCCTATTGAAGTCAATGGAGATTGTGCAACTGACTTCAATAGAAGCAGGATCATTCCTTTGTTCTGAAAATTATACATTAAGAATACATGTTCCTCACTGTCTTCTCACCTTTCAGCATCCTGGTTCACACTGGTATATGTGAAACTAGAACCAACCCATATATTTTTAAGCACAAATTTAGAATGATAAGAACTAATTTGGTGTTACTGGCTAAGCCACGACATGCATTATCACAGTATCCTATGATAACCAGTAACATGTTGTTTGTGATGGATTAATTAGATTATGGCTAAAAAAAATAGAATAAGTAGCCATAAGTAGCCAATTGGGGACACAAGAGCTACCAGTCTGGCATGTCTGAAGTCATGCACAAAAGATGTTTGAATACTTCAGTAGATGAATTTTAAACCCACTTTTCAATGGTTCTTCCCCCCCCCCCTCTAAATTATTCACCCAGTGGTAAAAGTGGGTTGAAAATTTGATGAACACTATTTTTGGTTAAATAATTTGACAATTAAAAACTGTCCAACTCTCTTAACCATTTCACTTTGAGAAGACTTAAAAATCTATAAAAACCAGAAAGGATAATGATGACATCTTAAATAGATTTAATTACTTATGGCTCTCATTGTAGGAAATTTTTTCTATACCTCATTCTTTGTGGCTCTTGTTTACACCCTTTAAAAAAAATGTTGAAAAATTTGAAAGTTTGAACATCAGAATTGAACACAATTCTAGTAATGATCTCACCAGTGCAGTATAGAGGTAATTGCCTCCCTACTCCTCTCGGTAGTACCCTGTTTATACAGCCAAAGATCACATTAGTCCTCTTAGCCCAGGGGTCGGCAATCTATGGCATGCGTGCCAAAGACGGCACACGAGCCAATTTTTAATGGCACACTGCTGCCTGCCGGGGTCCCACTCAACCCGCTGCCGAACCCTGGAGCAGCTCCAGCACCCTCGCTGCTCAGACCGGTAAGGAGGTGGAGAAGAGGCAGGGGGAAGAGGGGTAGGATCGGGGCATATCCCTCCAGCCCCCTGCCGTGAGCTGCTCAGGGGGCAGGGGGCTGGGAGCAC
Source organism: Emys orbicularis (assembly GCF_028017835.1). Classification (NCBI taxonomy): domain Eukaryota; kingdom Metazoa; phylum Chordata; order Testudines; family Emydidae; genus Emys; species Emys orbicularis. The sequence goes on from NC_088690.1 coordinate 47,752,791, forward strand.
CCCCCTGATCCCAGCCCCCCTCAGTCCCCTGCCCTGACCCCTGCACCCCCCTTGCACCCCAGCCCCCTGCATCCCCCCCCATGACTCCATCCCTGATTCCTGCACCCTCCACACATACCCAGCCCCCTCACATCCCATGCCCTGACTCCTGCACCCCCTCACACGCCCCCAGCCCTCTGCCCTGACCCGTGCACTGCAGCTCCCTGCATCTCCCCGACCCCATCTCTAACTCCTGCACCCTCCACACATACCCAGCCCTCCCACCCCATGCCCTGACTCCTGCACCCCCTCACATGCCCCCAGCCCTCTGCCCTGACTTCTGCACCCTCCACACATACCCAGCCCCTCCCCCCCCGCCCTGACTCCTGCACTCCCCACACCCCATGCCCTGACTCTTGCACTCCCCACATCCCCACCCTGAGCACCAGGTTGGCAGCGGAATGAGTGGGGCCGGCAGCCGGGACCCCGGCTGGCAGGAGCCAGCGGATGGAACACCAGACCGGCAGCGGGCTGAGCCGCTCGGCCCGCTGCTGGTCCGGGGTGCCGGCCCTGGTCAGCCCGCCGCCGCCGGCCCGGGGTTCTGGCTGCCGGCCCGGGGTTCTGGCTGCCGGCCCCTTGCCAGCCGGGGTTCCGGCTGCAGGCCCCGCTCAGCCCACTGCCGGCCTAGGTGAACAGAACCCCAGGCTGGCAGCGGGCTGAGCAGGCCGGCGGCTTAAGATCAGCATTTTAATTTAATTCTAAATGAAGCTTCTTAAACATTTTGAAAACCTTGTTTACTTTACATACAACAGTAGTTTAGTTATATTATATATAGACTTATAGAGAGAGACCTTCTAAAAAATGTTAAAATGTATTACCAGCATGCGAAACCTTAAATTAAAGTGAATAAATGAAGACTCGACACAGCACTTCTGAAAGGTTGCCGACCCCTGTCTTAGCCAATGCATCACAATGGGAGCTAATATTCAGTGGGTTATACACTAGGACTTTCACAGTCCCTACTTTTGCAGGATAGAAGTCCCACATCCTGTAAGTGTGGGCTGTATTCTTTCTTCCTAGATGTATGATACTGCATTTGACTGTATTGTCTACTAGTAAATGGGATAGCTCAGCAGACTGGCAATGCCTCTGCCTCCATGTCACTATTTTCAAATCCAAACCAAGTCTGATGGTGACCATATGTTACAGTTTGATAGTTCTATTCTCTATGAGAAGTGACTTAGTAACATCAGTCCAGATCCTTGTGAATAAAAATCAATACCATAATTAGTTAATATTCACTCTTTATAAGGAGGTCACGGGCACAAATGCATGAGCATAGAGGCTGAGCTAAACACACACACTTAGGGTATGTGTGGACTTAGAGCTAGAGGGGTAAATTTCCAGCTGAAGGAGACATAAGTGCATTAGCTCTGATTGAACTGGTGCATTAAAAATAGCAGTGCAGCCATGGCATCCTGAAGGGGCTAGCCGCCCCACATCTGTACCTAGTGTCTGGGATGAGTATGTACTTGGGCCAGCTAGTTCCTCTTGCCACTGTGGCTACAGTATTTGTAGTGCACTATCATGAGTATGTCTCCAAGCTGGAATTTACACTTTCCAGGTCCAGGGTAGACATAACCTTAGGCTTAAACCTGAACTTGTAGGAACCATATGTAAGTGGTAGGGTGGAGAATCTTGTATTTATTCTGCCTGTTTGAACTGGTCATATAGTATTCAGCTAATGTATTTGCTTGTGTGAAGTATTTGTGAATCCCTCCCATTATTTGCAAGTCTATTCAGTGACTACAACAAGCAAACAGATATCTATGCATTATTGATGACGTATCTGAAGTTGGTATTTGGCATTAAAGTTTCAGAACCTAGTCGCTGATGGGTCAAATATATATTCAGCCTTGTGTGTGTGTGTATTTTATTTGAAGTCATACATATTCAGTATCAGATTGGGGTGTTCAACTGAATCACGCAGACCATCTTTGAAACTCTGAAATTGAAGGTTCAAATATGGTCAGATTTAACCACAGCCCTAAGGTGTGTGTAATATTCAGAAGTCCATTCCCTAACCCTAGTTTTCTGTCTATGCTGTTCTTATCATGTGATTAAGTAGACATTAGTCTCCAGGGTCTCAACACAGAATCGCACAAACATTACATTCACTCAAAAGCATAAAAAAAAGAAAATGGTAATTCTGGGAATAACACTGTATGTGTCACTAAAATTGCTGACTTGAAGGTGGACTGAAACCTTCCTGAAATGATTGACTGCCTAAGCTCATACTTTCAGAATCAATACATAGCATAGTAGAATAATGTTGGTTTGTCACCTATACAGATATATATGAATATCAAGTATTTTAAAGGCCTACATATATTTAAAAATAATAGAGATATGATCACATTACAAGAGTTGTCTATCTCACAGAAGGGAACAATTAATATTTATCACTGTCAGCAATCGTTGCATATACTCACTATAATATCATGCAATTCAGCAATATTTATTACCCCTTTGCTTGCTGCTTTTCTGAACTTTAGGTTCTCAAAAGAAAGTTACATTTTCTAATGTCAAACTCCCCTAGAGTATATCAAGTCATTTTATAGAATAACACACTAAGAAAAGCAATTTATGGGGTATGACTGACTCTAATGCTACTTTTTCCATCATTTCATTTGTTTTCCATTAGGCAGGAAGAAAGACATGGGAACTACATATAAGAATTCCTGTATCTTACCCCATGGGATACTCTGTTAGAATTCTTAAAAAGAGAATTGTTTCTTAATATATTTTTTCATGTAAATTACTGAAATTGTAATACATTTTCTCCATGCTGTTTTAAATTATCTAGACACACAATATTTATTTTCGGTGACAAGCCTTACACAACACACCTCACACCTTCATTTAAATGTTTAGAGAATATATGCCTGTCCTTTCCTAAGGTGACTTCTCTAAAATGAGCAAAAACACTTGCATACTTCAGTAACTTCTGCAGAACACTCCAATCTCTTAATAGCTCAGGGAATAATGCTGCATTACTATTTCTTGATTTACATTATCTTTATTTGTCCCTTTAAGTGATGCCAGGTGAATACTAAAACAGTGCTATGCCAAAAAATCTGTTTCTCTTCCTCTATAAAGACCTACTTCAACTGCTATTGAAGGCAGTTTAAAAGTTCCCTGTTGTGTTCAAGGGGACTTTGATTAGGCCCAAATAGAAGTTAACCAGATATTTATTTTTTTCTACTAGACACTGGGTACATTGAGGAACCTGTCACCAGCCTTGGCTTCCCAAATAGTGAACTTTTAGTCACCCTTCCCATCTCTTACCTTCTAGAAGTGATGGGGGGGGGGGGAGGTTGATTCTTAGCAGAATACTTGCACTTTGATTTAGATGCCATCTTAACCTACTGCTGAAAAGAGGTCTGAACAGTGGGACCCATGGGAAGTACTAGGACATTGTGGTCTGCTTCTAGTTTCTTACTCTTTATACCCTGGTTTCTCTCATGATATTTGTTCTCTTTGCCCATCTAAACCAGAGGTGGTCTCGAGTGAAAGAATGTGGAAGACAAGCATGTTGGCAATGGAGGATGGGTGTGGACAAAACCTCAAAAAGCTCTTAACTGATGCAGCAGTTGGGAGGTCTCCTGTTTAGAAGGAATAGCAGAGAAGGTCACTGTAACTATTTCCAGCATAATTAAAAAGCTGAAGTTTGATATCACATTTGTACATAGAAACTTTATTCGTGTTTTTTCTGCAAGTGATATTGAAGGGGCTGAAGGAGCAGGGCAGGGGTGTAAGGAGAGTACAATCTCACTCCATGCACAGCCCACATAAGGGTTTAGGGCACGACTGCATTTTGGAGGACTTCAGGGAGGGACTGTTTGCTCCCTGTGCCCGAGGAGCATATAGTGCTCCACAAAGGACAGGGACAGGCAGGAAAGATGGGGCTGTGGCTCTTCGGTCCTGTGTACTAGCCAGCCAAGTTGTCTGGCAATGCAGCCCGAAGTAACATGCCACAAGTGGGTGTAGTGGAGGGTGTCAGTCTGTGTGTGTGTTGGGAGGCTTTATGCCTCCCACTGCTCTCCTAGGGGTGTATGTGGTTCAACTCCATACCACCTTATGACTCCATTTAAAAAGAAATGTGAGCAAGATATGAATTTTAGGCTTACACAAAGGTTAAGTTCTAGGAGACTGGTGGCACCTTAAAGACTAACAGATTTATTTGGGCATAAGCTTTCATGGGTTAAAAAAAACAAACAAACAAAAAAAAACCACCACACTTCTTCAGATGTATGGAGTGAAAATTACAGATGCAGGTGTTTTATACTGACACATGAAGAGAAGGGAGTTACCTCAGAAGTGGAGAACCAGTGTTGACAGGGCCAATTTGATTAGGGTGGATGTAGTCCACTCCCAATAACTGATAAGGAGATGTCAGTTCCAGGAGAGGCAAAGCTGCTTCTGTGCAAAAGCCAGTAGGAGAACACTTCAACCTTCCTGGACATTCTATAACAGATTTAATAGTAGCGATACTTGAACAAAAAAAATCTTCACAAACAGACTTCAAAGAGAAACTGCAGAACTGAAATCCATTTGCAAATTTAGCACCATTAATTTGGGCTTGAATAGGGACTGGAAGTGGCTAGCTCATTACAAAAGCTATTTTCCCTCTCTTGGTATTGACATCTCCTCATCAGTTATTGGGAGTGGACTACATCCACCCTGATCGAATTGGCCCTGTCAACACTGGTTCTCCACTTCTGAGGTAACTTCCTTCTCTTCATGTGTCAGTATAAAACACCTGCATCTGTAATTTTCACTCCATGCATCTGAAGAAGTGCTTTGTTTTGTTCTTTAACCCGTGAAAGCTTATGTCCAAATAAATCTGTTAGTCTTTAAGGTGCCACCAGACTCCTTGTTGTTTTTGTGGATACAGACTAATACGGCTATCCCCTGATATAAGTTCTAGGTAATGTACATAAGTAATCCAATCTTGCAATGGCATAATTTTCATTAATGTAAAAATAGTATTGCAAAGAATTCTAAACTGTCGTTATAGAAAATACAAGTGTTGTTAAAGAAGAACTTGTGCAGATGTGATTCTTACTCAAAATTAATCCTTTACATAATGAAAAGTTTGATTTCTTACATAAAATCACTTTATTTTCTCAATTTTGACTAGAATAGAAAATACAGTACTTTTAAACCATCTTTCCATTTTTCAGCAGACATCAGATTACACAGAGGAAAAAAAGAAAGTTCCTCTTTCCCAAGTACAATGGGAATTTGTGGTTAGTAGGCTGTTTCTCCCCACCCCCCAGTTGCCCTGGATTTGAGGGGTATACTTACTCCAGAATGTGATCAAGTTAATTGCAACCATATTATGTGCATTCAGTCACCTTGAATTAATAAAATACAACACCACATGGTTAAGGGTTAATTTGAAGACAAGCTTTCAGAAGCAAGATCAAAACTAGCTACAGTTTCTGCTAATCAGAATGGGAGAAGGGGACTGACAAATAAACCATTGAGACTGAAAATTTTGGTGGTTGGAAAACCTTGAATCCAAGCACCTCCGCTATTAAGTTTATTGAAAGTTAGAAAAGTGATGAGCCAGTAGAGGTCATTATGACTTGTGTTTTGTAGAAGTTAGTTATAAAAGATTAGCTGATAGAGTGTACTTGTGAGCAGTCCTCTGAAGCCATTTTGGGAGATGTTTTTCCTGATACCCTTTCTCCCCGGTGGGCAAGCAACTGGCCACTGTGAACCTGCTATTAATTACTCATTACCATTCCAGATGTTAGATAAATATCTGGGATGTTCTAAACCTAATACTGATGTCTCTGTGCGCTTAAATCTAATAAACTGCAGTGTTAGATAAGAGCATACTTACTTGCATTTAATCCTTGATCTTGATCCTTGAATTGTGGTGTTCCTATTGATTTATTCCTGACACCGCCTGGAGTGAAATAGTTAAGTTGCCCTTGCAGGGGGTTCTGAAAAGCCCACATAACACCACCTCCAACCCCAATCTGAGAACCCATCTTCTGTGAAGTTTAAGAAAACAACTTTTGTTTGCTGCATTAGAAGTTCAGGCTTGTAGCCCATTGTTAAAATTATTAAAATCCATATTTGATGGGCATCATCACAGCCCTCTATGATCCAGAAATGTATCTACCTTGTCTGATTAGGAATACCTCAAATACTTTTCTTCCCTAAAATTACACCTAAAAGTGTTATAATATTGGTAGGGCCCTACTAAGTTCATGGATGTGAAAAATGTATCATGTACTGTGAAATCTGGCTTGTGTGTACTTTTACCCTGTACTACACAGATTTCATGGGGGACCAGCATTTCTCAAACTGGGAGTCCTGACCCAAATGTGGGTCATGAGGGGTTACAGTATTGCCACGCTGCCTTCCGAGCTGGGTGTCCAGAGAGCGGCGGCTGCTAGTTGGGTGCCCAGCTCTGTAGGTAGTACTACCACCAGCAGTAGCACAGAAGAAAGGGTGGCAATGCCATACCCTTACTTCTCCACTGCTGGCAGTGGAGGTGCCTTCAGAGCCTGGCTCCCAGCCAGCTGCTGCTGCTGCTCTTTGGCTGCCCAGCTCTGAAGGCAGCACTACTGCCAGAAGCAGCACATAAGTAAGGGTGGCAATTCTGTGAACCCCTCACAGCCCCCTTTAGGGTCAGGACCCCTACCGTTATAACACTGAAATTTCAGATTTAAATATCTGAAATTGTGAAATTAAATTTTTAAATATTATGACCTCAATATTGACCAAAATGGACTGTGAATTTGGTAGGGCCCTAAACATTAGGATCCAGCAGCACCTTTAAAATGTCTTCCAGTAGAAAATCTAAATTGTCTGTTGACCCAGTGGCACCAATTTCAGTTCATTCATATCTTCAGACTACTAGCTTGTTGGCTACAGCTCAAGTCTCTGAAAAAAGAAATGGCCCCCTATAGCTCTACCAGAAGTTTTATCAAATTCACCATAAGATTTAGGAACAAAAAAGTCATTTAGAACACTCATCTAGCGAGGGGGGGTGGGGAAGAGAACAACCCACAAACAACACCATGAACAAAGCCTTTTTTTCTGTGTGTAATATGATAGGTTTCCAACATGTAGAAAAAAAAATACTGCAATATCAGGTAATTTTACATCATTTGGTATTGCCCTTCCTATTCTGTTGCTCAAGGTGTGCAAGAAAGGAAAGGAGAGGAAGTATACTATGAATACCTGCAGCAGCTTTTTCTAGAGCATGAGGATGCTCCACTAGATAGGGGTGGGAAGGAGAAATACAGAGGACTAGTGAATGAAGCAGGAATGCAGAATTTATATACATTAAGGCTATGTCTACACTACCACGGTAGAGTCGACCTACGCTATGCAACTCCAGCTATGTGAATAACGTAACTGGAGTCGATGCACCTTAGGTCGAGTTACTGCAGGGTCTACACCGCGGTGGGGGGGGGCAACGGGAGAAACCCTCCCGTCGACTTACCTTACTCTTCTCGTCGGGGGTAAAGTACAGGGATTGACTGGAGAGCGATCTGCTATTGATTTGGTGGGTCTTCACTAGACCCGCTAAATCAACCACCGGTGGATCGATCTCAGAGAGTCGATCCCAGCTGTAGTGTAGACATAGCCTAAGACATGAGGGCCTTTAACAGCTGGCAGGGTTGGCATGTATGGTGGGAAGGACATGACTAGTTTTATTTTCCTAAAAGGGAGTCTCAGCTTTCAGAACTTAAGTATTACTTAGGTCAGTATTTCCCTGACATTCTGAGGCAGATTATCAACTGGTGTAAATTGTCATAACTCCATTGAAGACAAAGCCCTAGCTCATTAATGTTTGAGAGAGGCTAGGATACTATGTTGATGGGGCTTAAGAGACACCAAGATAGCTAGAAGTTCTGCTTATCATTACGTGTGCAACCCCATTAACTTCAATGTAGTTTCTAGGAACATAAGTGATGGCAGAATTTGTTCCTTGGGATAGAGCTTCAAATAAATTACTTTAGCGCAGATAGTTCCATAAACCAATATAATTAGCTTGTAGCATGTTTTAAAGAGTTTTGGCAATAAGATCAGCTTTCTAATGTCACTAACTTTCTTAGCGTGCAGTATTATAAGGATGCTAAAGGCATTCTGTGTTGCTACTCTGTCATTGGTGAGATTCTAATGGGATTGTCTAATAAAGAGAGTTGACATAAAAATAACCTGATCTGGGAGCCTAGTTTGTGCTTCACTGAGTTTGTCAATTTCTCAGAAGTGTTACAAGGACAGAATAAGCAGTGGGAAGGTTAGAATAAATTAAGAAGTGCAAATATGAATTTCTGCATTTTACAGATTTTATATGAAAGATAAATTGCTTTACAAAGCCATTTCCAAAAAGTGATTCAAAGATCTATATGAATGAACTCAGATTCTTGACATCCTGTTTTCCTAAATTTGGACGTTTTATATTTCCACACAATTTTTATCATATGAAATTATTTAACATTGTTTTCCAGAAGTTAGGAATGGGAAACTGGGGATGGATCACTTGATGAATATCTTTTCTGTTCATTCCTTCTGAAGCACTTGGCATTGGCCACTGTCGGAAGACAGTATCTGATTGCCTAGGAAGGAGAGCTGCAGAAAGGGATCTGGGGGTCATAGTGGACCACAAGCTAAATATGAGTCAACAGGGTAGCACTGTTGCAAAAAAAGTGAACATCATTATGGGATATGTTAGCAGAAATGTTGTAAGCAAGACAGGAGAAGTAATTCTTCTGCTCTACTCCGTACTGATAGGGTTGCCAGGTGTCCGGTTTTTGACTGAATGCCTGGTAAAAAAGGGACCCTGGTGGCTCTGGTCAGCACTGCTCACTGGGCCATTAAAAGTCTGGCTGGCGGCATAGCAGGGCAAAGGCAGAGTCCCTGCCTGCCCTGGCTCTGTGCGGCTCCTGGGAGCAGCAACAGCATGTCCCCACTCTGGTTCCTAGGCATAGGAGCAGCCAGGGAGCTTTGTGCACTGACCCTGCTCCAAGCGCCAGCTCAGCAGCTCCCATTGGCCAGCAACCAGGGCCAATGGAGCAGGGCCTGCAGATGGGGCAGCGCACAGAGCCACCTGGCTGCTCCTCCACACAGGAGCCGGAGCGGGGACATGCCGCTGCTTCCAGGAGCTGCCTGAGGTAAGCGCTACCCAGAGCCTGCACCCTGATCCCCTCCCACACCCCAACCCTGATCCCCTTCCTGCCCTCTGAACCCCTCAATCCCAGCCCAGAGTACCCTCCTGCACCCCAAAACCCTCATCCCAGCCCCACCTAGTGCCCCAATCCCCTGCACCCGCCTGGAGCCCCCTCTAACACCCTGAACCCCTCATTTCTGGCCGCACCCCAGAACCTACACCCCCAGCCCAGAGCCAGTACCCCCTCCCACAACCCAGACCCCCCTCCCATACACCCCCAGCCCAGAGCCAGTACCCCCTCCCACAACCCAGACCCCCCTCCCATACTCCAAACCCCTCTGCTCCACTCCCCAGACTGGAGCCCCCTCCTGCATCCCAAGCTCCTAATTTCTGGCCCCACCCCAGAGCCCTTACCCCCCCAACCAGAGCCCTCACTCCCTCCTGCACCCCAACACCCTGAGACAGACTGGTGAAAAATGAGTGAGGGGGGAGGGGGGGTGGAAAGAGTGAGGGGGATGGAGTGAGCAGGGGGGACAGGTTGGGGCCTCAGAGAAGGGGCAGGGCAAGGGTGTTTGGTTTTGTGTGAGTAGAAAGTTGGCAGCCCCACAGGCTGATTAGGCCTCACCTGTAGTATTGTGTCCAGTTCTAGGCACCACATTTCAGGAAAGATGTGGACAAATAGGAGAAAGTCCAAAGAAGAGCCACAAAAATTATTAAAGATCTAGAAAACATGACCTATGAGGGAAGATTGAAAAAAAAATTGGGGTTGTTTAGTCTGGAGAAAAGAGAAGAGAGGGAACAAAACAATTTTCAAGTACATAAAATGTTGTTCCAGTGAGGAGGGAGAAAAAATGTTCTTCTTAACCTCTGAGGATAGACAAGAAGTGATGGGCTTAAATTGCAGCAACGGAAGTTTAGGTTGGACATTATGAAAAACTTCATAACTGTCAGGGTGGGTAAGCACTGGAATAAATTGTCTAGAGAGGTGGTGGTGGAATCTCTATCACTGGATATTTTTAAGAGCAAGTTAGGACAAACACCTGTCAGGGATGGTCCAGATAATACTTAGTCCTGCCAGGAGTGCAGGGGACTGGCCTAGATGACCTTTCGAGGTCCCTTCCAGTCCTATGATTCTATATTAGGCCAGATGGGACCTTTGTTCTGACCCAGTATGGCCATTCTTAAACTTTTTAATATTAGAACATGAGTATTTTTCCCCTGACTCTTGCTTCTTCCCCCCCAGATTACAAAGATATCACAATAGCCTTTTTCTTTATGAATCTACTGTTCCGCATATAAAGGAGTCGAAATCTGTAGGACTTTCCTATATATGGTTAGCTTTCTGTATGCATTTAAAAAAAGCAGCTAAACTGTATAGGAGTCCTTTGACTTGTTACTTCTCACACTGCACACAACAACTTTTTCATTTAATCTTCAGTTTAGTAATCTTGTCATTTGTTCTGTGTTTGTATTTGTATATTTCCCTGCTGCAAATTAAAGCCAGTTACTGGCAGTCATCACACTCTAGGAATTACACTTCAGAAGAGATTGTTATCATTACACAGTTTGTACATGTATGTAAACTTACATATTTTCTTTTGACTTCAAGGTATAAAACAGGACATACTTTTAATGAATAAAGTTGCCTTTCCAGCATGAGTAAAGAACTAAGCATGGTTTAGGCCCAAAGAAAATCACTCCTAAAAACCCTTAGAGAAGCTGTCATTTCAACTGAAGTGACTGACTGCCAAAGATGTAATTAAATTTTGTATTTAGTACACTGCAGGGCTCGAAGGTTACTGCAGGGCTCAACTACACCATTGGGAATTCACAACTTGTTTGTGTTTCCTAAAAGCCCCCCTAGAAAATGATATTCCATCTTAACCCCTAGACTTTCTAGTGTACAAGGGCTACCAACTTGCTTAAATTTTGAAGTTAGTTGGGGGAGTAGTGACAAAAGAGCCACCATTAAAGGTGTTACACACAACAGGCTGTGTGTTCAGAAATGAATTTACTGATTGTTTTTTCCCCCCCTCAAAGTTTTATATTTTTAGTCATGAACATTTGCAATTTGAAAAAGATATCCCTATTTCCACATAGTTGCAGTATTCATTATTTTAATTATACTACGTACAGTTTTGCTCCAATGCAGGCTATATTTTTAGAAATATTGGTTTTATAAGACTTATTTTTTTAAAGCCTCCTGCTGAAGAGGAACATTTTGGGTGGGTTCTTCTTGTTGTCTTGTTTCTTTTCTGTGGTGTTCAGACAGTGAAGGACTCCTTTCAGCCTAAAAGGGTAGCAGTTGCAGCAAGTTTTATTTTTCATATACAAACGTTTTGGGATGTGACAAATCTTCAGTTCATACTATTTCCATTTGAGCAAAGCTGAATGCAAGCAGCAATTTGTGCTGTGTGTATGGCTTCTAGATTCCCACTTCCAGACAGTAAAAACCACATAGCAATACATCAGATTCCCTTCAAGTGCCAACAATGCTGCTCTGACAGCTCACTTATCAAGCTCTATGAATAGTTTTGGTAACAGCATTCTAAAGAAAGATCTCCTCTGATAGTTATCTGGCAATATGGCTGGTTAAAAGATTTCTGTCAAAGACATTTTTCAATGGAAAAATTTAGCTAAACCTCCCCCCTCCAGAAAGAGTGTCTGCTTTTCATGGGGAATTTCAAACTTTGTTGAAAAACCAAACACCTGAAAACTGTAATATTTTGCTTTGGAAATGCTCCTGCAGAGTCTCATTGGAGTTATAGTTTGGTTGCCTTATGTCCCCATTCTCCTCAAAGGGAAGTCCCCTGACCAAACTACATCTCCCCTGATGCACCACCTCCCCCTACATGAGGAGATACAATGGTGCACCCTTGAAGATGTAATCTGACCAGGGATCCCTGCCTGTAAAGAAACATGGGTAGCATGAGGCACCACGGCAGTATTTCCAAATCAAAATATTTTGGTTTTCGGGCAAAATCTTTTTATTTTTATATCTGCACCTCAACTCCCATAACAATTGAGGAAATTGTATAAGAGTTATTTTTCCCCATTGTAACTTTGTGCCCCCTCCAATTTTTAAACCAGCTCTATCAGGCAGGAAAAAAGTGAAAGGCAGTTACAAACTGAATTAGGAGTTCAAACAGGTTGATTTCCTGTAATATCTGGTAGGCTATTATCACCAAAGTTTATTTTCTTACAGCATTGTGATGCTGTATGTTTGAATGTGACCATGTATATCATTGATATTGCCACCACTATACAATTGCAACAAATCTTGTACAAAGTATGTCATGTAAGAGGTCAATGGAAAAATTATGATTTGCCAAGTCTGATTGATTATCCTGTTTACATGTATAGATCATTTTTGTATTTGAAGTTATAAATATTCACTATGTACTGGCATCATACATATGTGTTGTATTCTTGGGTAACACCGACCAGGTCATATTTACATTAAGGCCAGAGAGCTACGTATTGATGACCCATTAAGGACACTTAGCTCTCACAATGGGCCATAGAAGAAACTCATTCTACACAGATAGTCTTCCTGCAGATGCCTCAGACTCCAAGGGGCTAATGGCCACCTCAATGGACATGTGATATGCTAATGTGACCCTGGACTCCATCTTAGGCCAGTGACTTTCCACAGGAACAGTAAATTTCCAGGCACATGGTAAAGGATATAAAAAGACCCCTGAGATATCTCCATTTTGCCTTTTTCCTGATCTGATTCTCTAGACTGGGGAACATTTTGCCCTATGAACGGAGGATCTTTCAATCTTTTGGAAGTTACCAGAGAGAATTTACAAGCCAGCAGTCTATTCCATCACTACTACAAACCTGATAAAAGGACTTTGCAATTATTTGTATGTATATGATCTATTAACCATTATTAACGCTTCTTTCCTTTTATTATTAAACCTTTAGTTTTTAGTTACTAAAGGATTGGCAGCAGAGTGATTATTGGGTAAGATCTGAGTGGCTGACTCAGTGACTGATATTTTAGGATTAGAAGGACCCTGTATTTGATTATGATTGGTTACTGAAAACAAATTTAGAGTCCAGTGTCTGGGTGGTGAGACAAGGACTGGAATGCCTAAGGAGCCTGCATTTTTAGCTTCTTGTTAACCAGTGTGGTGAGACAGAAATTTACTTGTGTTACCGGCTCAGTATAACCTAATGATAGAATAACTACTAGTTTGGGGTGAGTCTGTTCTATTTCTCAGTAGTTTGTCCTGAATTTAGCACTCAATTGTGATCCACTGAGGCACGGTAACAAGCACGTGCATAGTTCTTGTCACCATAGCTACTGAGCATCTCATAATATTAACGACATAGTACTTTTCTTTTTAATTGGGTTCTTATTTATTTAGGCTGACATTTTCAAAGCCGCTTAGAGTATTTGGATAACCGGTTCCCATTAATTTTAATGGGAATTGGCCAGCCAACCCCCTTAAGCAGCTTTAAAAGTTTTAGTCCCTTTTATTTTGACTTTTAAGATTAGATTCTCTAGGTATGTGTAAAAATATTGCATAATTACAACAATTAAAAAAATAGATCCTGTACATGATCAGCTGCTCCCAAATCCCACCAAATAACCCACATATTGCTACAGATGGGGATAGTAGGCCACTTTCACAGACTGCAGTGTGGTTTTATTGGGGATTGGTATTTTGGGTTGTGTACCTGACTGAGAAAATATGCAGAATAGTGCACTATTAACAAACCTATAGATGTACATCAGCGATAGTGAGCTGTGTTTTCGTGCTACAACAAAGGTCAAACCCAATGAGGGGAAGTTTAATTTCAAGGACAAGCTCAACATTATGCAAACTGTTATTACCTGATTCTTTATGAAACTTGAGGCAGTACATTAGTATGGGAAACAAAATGCAAATCTCAAGACAGTGCATCTCGTGACTTTGCAGAGAAAGCACAGCATTGCAAGAGTATGCTAAACAAACCAATAGACTAAAAGCAAAATAATGTGGTTAGAAACACAATGTTGTTGTTTAAGATACTGAACAAAAAAAAAAAAAATCAAAGACCTTTGTTTGGTTACACTGCCATACAGCCAAAATGCTTCTGAAATAAATGTAGTCAAACTTTACTAATTCTGGGTCACTGAGAATGAAAATGATGCTTAAAATTGTTGATTGGCTCTAGTTTTCAAGATATGCTATTGGGTCAGTATATACAACCCTTGACTTGGGAATGGCGGAGGATAAGTGAGTTATAAAGGGAAGGGATCTCATTTTAAACCAGAAATGACTAAAATACATCTTTGACTGGATCTATGAATAAATCTATGACTGGGTTTGGACAGTACTTGCTTTTTAGGCAAAACAATGAATGATGCAATCTGAAGCTGGTATTGCGTCATACATGATATGAATTGCATCATGTTATTCCTAGAAGTCATGGATGATGCAATCATAACGAAGCTTACATCACTCTGCTGAACAAATTGCCCTATATCAGCTCTAGAAATCATACAGTGTCGTGCTCTCTTATTTGTCAGTGTTTGATTTTTGCAAAGGGACACATTTCTGTTTAGCCAAAGTGAGCAGAGATGCCTCGTACTTGTGTGAACAATGCAGATAGCAGAAGTTATGTTTGTGGTGAAGTGACTTTTGCATCACAAAAGCGCAGTATAACCACTATGGTTAAGAAAGCCTATCACCTTTATTTTGGCTGCAAAATTGGAGATCAGGACAAGAGGTGGGCCACACACATATGCTGCAACACTTGTGCAACAAATCTTCGCCAGTGGTTGAACAGGAAAAGGAAATCTATGCCTTTTGCAGTGCCAATGATTTGGAGAGAGCCAACAGATCATACCAGCAATTGTTACTTCTGCATGGTGCCTCCAGTTGGGAAAGGTGTGTCAAAGAAGAAAAAGTGGACTGTGCATTATCCAAACATTCCATCAGCTATACGCCCAGTACCCCACGGAGAAGGACTGCCGGTTCCTGATGCACCAGAATCATTCTCACTTGAGTCAGATGAGGAAGAGGAAGAGGATGAAACTTCTGGTCCCGAACCATCAATGTCACAGGACCCACATTTTCTCCCATCCTCCTCCTCTGAACCACACCTCATAACGCAAAGTGAACTGAATGACCTTGTCAGGGATTTGGAACTACCCAAGAGTAAGGCAGAGCTGTTGGGCTCCAGACTACAGCAGTGGAATCTCCTGGCAGGTGATGTTAGGGTTTCCATGTTCCGTGACCGTCAAAAGGATCTTGTCCCATTCTTCTTCATGGAAAGTGATCTTGTAGCCTGCAACAACATCGATGGTGTGATGGCAGCCCTCAACATCGTTCACGATCCAGATGAGTGGAGACTGTTCATTGATTCATCGAAGACGAGTCTTAAAGCTGTTTTACTGCATAATGGCAATGTT
The DNA here is from genome assembly GCF_028017835.1 of Emys orbicularis. NCBI lineage: Eukaryota > Metazoa > Chordata > Testudines > Emydidae > Emys > Emys orbicularis. The sequence continues at coordinate 47,768,384 of NC_088690.1, forward strand.
TTGCCATCAATTCCAGTTGGTCATGCAGTCCATATGAAGGAAACCTATGACAACATGAAACAACTTTTGAGGTGCATAAACTATGACCAACATCAGTGGCAGCTTTGTGGCGATTTGAAGGTGGTTGCTCTCTTGCTCGGTCTGCAGACTGGATACACAAAGTACTGCTGTTTTCTCTGCGAATGGGATAGTCGTGCAAGAGATTCCCACTACATCAAGAAAGATTGGCCACTCCGACAGTCATTGGAGCCTGGGAGGAAAAGTGTTCAGCATCCACCACTTGTTGAATCAAGGAAGATTTTGTTACCACCCTTACACATCAAGCTGGGTCTGATGAAGAACTTTGTCAAGGCCATTGACAAAACACAAGCAGCTTTCAAGTACCTCCGTGGAAAATTTCCAAGGTTAAGTGAAGCTAAGATAAAGGAAGGTGTCTTTGTTGGTCCTCAGATTCGTGAACTTCTTCAAGATGATGCATTTGACCATGCACTCTGTGGCAAGGAAAAGACGGCATGGAAAGCCTTCCAGTTAGTGGCAATAAATTTTCTCGGAAACAACAAGGCAGACAACTACAGGTTGTTCGTGGAAAACCTCCTCAAGGCATACAAAAGCCTTGGTTGTAACATGTCACTAAAGATACATTTTTTGCACTCTCATCTAGATTTTTTTCCACCGAACTGCGGAGCAGTGAGCGACGAGCACGGCGAGCGATTTCACCAGGACATTGCAACAATGGAGAAATGCTATCAGGGCAAATGGAGCCCATCAATGCTTGCAGACTATTGCTGGACAGTGACAAGAGATGCTCCATTTAATGAATACAAGAGACAAGCCAAGAAGCGCCGAGTAGACACTGAATAGGACTAAACTATGTACATAATAGTTTTTTGCCTTTTGTTTCATAATAAATTTTATTTATATAACCCTTTTGCTGATTTTTAAAGTGTTACATAAACAGGACAGGTGAAATATTATAATGTAAAGCAACCATAAACACATGAAAAGACCTAGGTTTACAATTGATGATTAAAACTCTACTATCTACACAATATACATAGACATCAAATGTAAAATCTTAAATATCTTAGAAACAGTAGCCAATCAGTTGTTTTAATTGTCATATTTGAATTCAGTACATCAAAATACATAATAAATAGCACATTTTATCTCTGAAGCAGACGACTTCTCAAAAATTGTAGACCAGTGTTATCAGTGCTGGAGAACTATGGAAACATGAGAAATCAGAATAATAAGGACAAAATTCCACATACATAAAGCTAGGGAAGTTAAGCTCATGTCACGCTTAAAAATCCTACAAGACAGAAAGAAGCAGGTACTCAGGTATATCTTGGGGGGGAAAGTCAAAGGAGAAACTATGAAAATAAGAAAATATCTGTGTGTAAACAATTCAGTCTTGATACAAGTTTAGGGAAAGTCCTAAGTGTCTCATGCCAGTCATTCATCTGCATAATACAAGGATATTGGTAGGACTGGGAATGGCATTGTCCAAATATTGCAGTGTCCACAAGGAGGTAAGTGATGGTTATCGTATGATCAATATTTCCATCTATTTCTTACAGCACAGATTTAGGAAAGGAATTTATTACAAAAATGGCAAAGATAAATATGACAAGAATTTTAAAGTTATTTTAATTTTTCAGTAATAGAGCAGTACTGTATTTTCTCCTATCCTGTCCATCATTCCTTCTACCAAATCAGACATTCTTTGATAAGATTGGGGGGGGGGGAAACCCACACATGCTAGCTTATTTTTGCTAGCATTTTAATAATGAATATAATTTCCAACTTCTAATCAGGTATCAGGCAAGACATGGTTTTAGTTACTGTGATGCTAGTGGGGATTAATAGTTCAAGGATCTACATTAGAACATGATTCCTTTTGATTGCTCTGCAGCCTCTCTCTATTTATACCTAACCAAATTACATTTATACAAAACCTTTCAACCCCCAAGATCCTAAAATGCTTCTGAAATATGACACACAAGAGTATCTTCACCCGTCACTAGAGATGGTTCCATACTAATGGTGACTCATTTATTTGTGTGTTCACAGAAAAAAGTGAATGTTCAAGCCTTAATTTTAAACACACACAGGTTCTATCATAGCCTCCTGCTTTTACTTGATCTCCTTTCTCATCTCATTAATTCTTTCATTCACTCCAGGGACTCATTTACCTCCTTCATACCACACATTCATTACCACCTCTGTTCCACCACTCCCTTTCATTTTCCTCTCCCTCCCTTCCCAATCCTGCTCACCATCTTTATCATTTTCTTATTTCTGTCACTGCATGTGTGAAGAAATAAAGAGGAGAGGTGTTGAGAGGAGAGGGAGAGATCAGGGGAAGGGGAAGCAGAAGTCCTCCTTGCTACCTGCTCTCCCCTCCACCCCCACAGTTAACAGGCACAGAGATGCAGTTAGACAAGTTAGACAAGGGGAAGCCCTAGATTTGCAACACAAGAAGTAGACAGGGAAAGGTGAGGCCTATGGCTACTCCACACTACACTGTCTGCTATGCATGGTTTCTGCCAGAAGGGAATATAATCATGCAACTTAGAGGAAGCTTTGTTCCCAGCTGAAGCTCCAGATGTAAAACAACTAAGCCATATAACATTTCAGATCCAAATCTAGAGAAGACCTTTGTGACTCATGCCCATCTAGAACAGCTGCCATGTTTCAACCCAGTGTGAACTTCAGTGTCTGGTCAACAGCACACAACAGTTTTGGACAGAATAAGAAGGAATGCATTCCTCATCCTTCTCACTGGCAGTAGCTAGGTCAACAATGGATTCCATAAGGGAAGAAGAACCTTAAAAGGAGAGAAAAATCTTATTTATTCTGTAGCTTCTCCCCATTTAATGTGTCTTCTCCTAACTCACCCCAACCAGGGGAGGAGGGGAGAGATCAATCAGAATATTCCAGTATAAACTCTTTAGGTAAAAAAATAAATTGCAGTTCAAGCAGGTTTCTCTTTGCTAAAACATGGTTATATATAGCCTCCCTCTCCTCCCCCCAAATAGTTCAGTTTGTAGGCCAGAGATCAAATTCTGCTTTGAATTACACTGATTTAAATCTCATTAAAATGACTAATTATTCAGATATACATTAATAGAATTGATAGCAAACTTTATCTCAAACTGTATGCCATTAGAGAAGGCAGCAGGAAGAGAACATGAATTGCTGAACTACTTGACATTAATTACACTTGCTGCAGTTCAAAATCTGTATATATTTGGGCCAGATCCTCAGCTATTGTACATCTCTATTACTCCATTAACATTAATGGAACTACACCAATTTACACCAGCAGTTATAAAATCATGGGTGCTAGTTTATCTCCCCATAAGTTGTGAAGCTTCTTTTAAAATATCCATTAATTTTATTTTGTTCTGTAAAGTGCATAGCACATTTGGAAACAGCAAACTTCCTTCCACACCAGTAAGGAGACCCTGCTGCAATGAGTCCCATTGCAACAAAGGGGTTGCCAATGAACTGAAACAAAATCCTCCTTTTAACCATTTGTATTGGATAAGTACTCTAAATGCAGTCATGGGACTTCCATTGGACTGCTATGAATATGCTTCAGCTTCATTTGGCTTGCAAAGAACTGCTAAATTGCTACATTACTAATCCAGAGAAAGCAGTAATACTGTTGTTGCTTACTTAATTCAAAGTAGCAGTGCAAAGGGACCACTCAGACTTCTAGTGAAGCGAAACGGCACTGCTCAGACTTAACATCCCACTTAACAGTAAGTGAGAAGGTACTTATCAAATCAAAGACTGGCTAATGGAGTTTTTGGATCTATGGCCAAAAACAATAAATCTGGACCACTAGGTTATGGCTGTTTGCCACACAGCTGAACGGTCAGCTGAAGCTTTGAGCAGTTACAAAATGCAAGGTCAATGAGTACAACACTCAAAACTTGGGCGGGGGGGAGGAAATGTGCTATATTCACAAACCTTCCATAATCACAAGACTAGATGTCAGTTGTCTTCCTAGCTCTGCCCTGGACTTGTTTTGACCTTGGCCAAGTCTTTTCCACATCTATATTCCCAATTAAAAATGGATGTAATTACACATGTGTAAAGATGTAAAGGGTTGGGGCCTATCTTCTAGTGCTCACCTCTTACCAGACCAGGTTTTGTTCTTGCTGATCCAGCTCACTCCCTGGGTAATTCTGTTTGAAGTGCTCTCATATAATCCATGGAAGCAGTTTCCCAAACAGAGTTAGGGTTTGTTGTTGTTTTTCAAAGCCTTCTTAACAAGGCAAATAAAAGCCAACAAAAATTGTGTTGGCAAAATTTGGCCTATGCTGGAAAATCTGGTATTAATTCAGGTATCCATTTTGCTCTTCAAAATATGTGGAATTTACATATGAAAATACACAGGCACCTACACTTACAGCATTAGTTAGCATCATCAAGTCAGGAGAGGCTGCAGAGGATTAGGAATGAGGAATTAAAATACATGATAAACCATTTCTTAGATTATTTCATACCAAAAGGAAATACCTAAAATAGATTAGCATTTGCTTAGTTCAACATGAGTGAAGTGTGTGGTGTTACATCCTACACCTCCCAGGAATAATTTCCATGGGAGTTGTAAGTCAATCAAAAGCCTCATCTTGAGAGGTCAATTAACAAGAATTTCCAGTGATCAGCCTCTTTTGGGATTTTGGTAATAAAGGACCAACTGAAGACTAAGATACTGATCCTATGAAGAGAAATGACAGTTGCTAATTATTGGCGTCCTTTCATCTCCAACCCTACTCTAAATCTAGGGGAAATCATATAAGGGTGCTATGAGGGGTATTCCAGGAAGAGGCACTTTGACCATCATTGTGATGCCTTGTTTCAAGATTTGAAGTCAGAGTCCACTCAACCTATTTGATGATAACGTCACAAGTAATAAACGGGTTGAGGAAAAACAAAGTGTTCTACATGGCTCAGAGCTTCACTTTCTTAATGCCTCCAGTTGTGGCTGAGAACAATACTAGAGCAAAATCACAAAGTAATAATGATATGGGGGGAGAGAGAGAAGAGAGAAATAATTCTCCTGTCCACTAATAATTTAAACTAGGATCAATCTGTTCTGCCCAGGAGAGGCAGTCTGGCAAAATAGACCCCTCATAGGTCTGGCAGGGTTAGCTTGCTTATGAAAGAGCAGAAGTATGTTAATGTAAGCCATAATGGCTTTTCACACAGCTGAAATAATAATTGGCCTACACAGACTCCAGTGCAGCTGGTCTAAATTACTGCCTCAAAAGCAGTAATTATTAAAAGTTCAAAATGATTAGAGGAGTTTGCCCATTGTAAACAGTACAAAAAAGAGTCCCTGGGATCAAAAGCCTACCTAGTCAAGAATAGTTATAAAAATTATTTCCTGAAACTTCTTTATAAACCAGTCTCCCAACACTGTGACTCCCCTAAGATTCACGCTGCACAATAAACCTCAACTGTGCCTTTGAGCTTTTTCCAGGGACTCTGCCTGTGAGCAAAAAACAAACATCCAGTTCACTTTAGGTCAACTTGAATCCCTGAAGTCCTGTAAGCTGTTCTCTGTATCAACATAAATGTACTAAACACATTTGATGGTTTTAAATAGGACTTTTTTTCTAAACAATTCATATGAACATAGGCTTTCAAATCTGGAATATCTCATTTGTTTCTATTCATTTACAAAAAAAGGAAATTGCACATGGGGGAAGCAGCAAAATGCATCTTTCAACTTGAGAAAGGTTTCTGATACCATTGTACATGACCTTCTCATGAGCAAACTAGGGAAATATAGCCTAGACAAACACACTGTAAGGTGAGGGCACAACTGGTTGGGAAAACATACTCAGAGAGTAGTTATCAATGTTTCACTGTCAAGCTGGAAGGGTATATCGAGTGGGATCGCACAGGGATCCGTTCTGGGTCTGGTTCTATTCAGTATCTTCATAAATGATTTGGATAATGGCATAGAGAGTACACTTATAAAGTTTGGTGGATGATACCAAGATGGGGGGAAGTTGCAAGAACTTTGGAGGACAGGATTAGAATTCAAAAGAATTTTGACAAACTGGAGAAATGGATTGAAATACATGACATTCAATAAGGAAAAATGAAAAATACTACACTTAGGAGGGAATAACCAATTACACAAATACAAAATGGGAAATGACTTCCCAGGAAGTAGTATTGCGGAAAAGTATCTGGGGGGACGATAGTAGATCACAAACTAAATGTGAGTCAATGTAATACTGTTGCAAAAAAAGTGAACATCATTCTGGGATGTATTAGAGGTATTGTAAGCAACACAAGTTGTAATTCCTGAAATCTATTCAGCACTGGGTAGTGTGTCCAATTCCGAGTACTACACTTGGGGAAAGCTGTGTAGAAATTGGACAAAGTCCAGAGGAGAGCAACATACAGTGATTAAAGGTCTAGAAAACATGACCTACAAGGAAAGATTGAAAAAAGCTGGGTTTATTTAGTCTGCAGAAGACAAAACTGAGCGGGAACAAACTTCAAATACGCAAGAGGTGTTATAAAGAGAGGGGTGATAAATGGTTCTCCTTAACCGCTGAAGACAGGACAAGAAATAATGGGCTTCAATTGCAGCAAGGGAAATTTAGGTTAGACATTAGGAAATGTTTCTTAACTGTAAGGGTAATTAAGCACTAGAACAAATTATCTAGGTAGGCTGTGCAATCTCTGTCACTAGAGGTTTTTAAAAACAGGTTAGACAACCACCTGCTAGGGATGATCTAGATAATACTTAGCCCTGTTTCAGTGCAGGGGACAGGACTAGATACACCAACCTCAGGAATTTGAGCATGTTATGTTATCCAACTCTTACTGAAACAATGGCCTAGATAACCTATCGAGGTCCCTTCCAGTCCTACATTTCTATGATTCTAACACAAATATAAATATAACAGTGCAGATATACAATTAGCTTCAGAAAAACCACATATTTCAGATACATAATATACTAAATATATACCCGTGAGATCAGTTATGTAAAAAAAATACAACAACAATCTTAAGTGCTATATTAGGGTATCTCTGTATTCAAAACTTTTGATGTCCACTATGCTCAGTAATAAAAGTTCGCCTTCACTTTCTTCTCTATTCCACAATTTTACAGCACTCAAGAAAGACATCACAATGTATAAATGTTTTGTTTACATTTGATCCTGTGCTCCCTTTGAACACTCATACTAGTCACAGGTATGTGAAATACAAAAATCTGTACATAGACGCATTAAGTGCTCTTGTGGGACCCAGTACAGTATATAATGACCCCTTCCTGAACATTAGTACATAAACTAAGCAATTCAATTACCATTCCTGGAGCATTTGGAATTTTCTTTGTAGTGGCTCAGATGGGTGATTTCAAGATCGCTCTTCACAGTACTAATGGAGAATATCAGGCTCTTAATACAAAGAGAACCTAAGGGATGAATGGCAACAAACACAAAGGCTGGACTCGCTCAGCAGAATTTGAAACTGTGTCACATACAGTGGGCTGCTTTAACTGAGCCTGAAATGTGAGTTCTGAAAGTGTTTCATCTAGGGATGCGTTACTACTCCCAGAAATAACTATCAGTGTGGCAAGGACTAGAGCCTCCTTTATGAGAGGAGGGATAGAAGGATGCTTGAAGCCATTCATCCTACAATAAATATGTGCTCATCCCCTACAAAGCAGTCTTGGCAGTAAAAATAATGCACAGCCAGTTGTACAGTGCACAACAGTGAAAACAATGGGAAAAAAGTTACAATAAAAAAATATCACATGAGAAACAACTGCTCTTCCATGTCTTTCAGCAATTTGTCCTCAATATCTGTGATTTCTTTTTCCCTGCTTGAAGCAGCAGTATCCCCTTTCCCTTGACCATCACTACATATTTGTATCACAGCATGTTCCTAGAGACATAAAACTCTACCTCTCCTGTAAGGCACTTCTAGCTTTGCAAGATAAATTCCATTGAACAACTCTGAGTTTCTCCTAAAGAAAGGAAAGCAGAAAGACAACAAAAAGGTCCTCCAGACTTGAGTTATTAGGAATAACTATCAATGGTATTAAACTATTACAAATTAATATAATGAAGATCAGAACCAGGTTCTCCCTTTCTAGGATAAGTGGGATTTTGAGGCTCTCAAACTGTATTCAGACTGATTTCATACCACCCTTTAATGCAGTCATACTGTTTGCTTGCCATACCTGAGATCACTGATGTTATTAGAAGCATATGAGAGTACACTGTCATAGAGTTCACCCACCAACAGAGCACCTTCTCCAAGCTGCTCAGGAATTAGCTCTTGCCAGCTCCAATGCCCCCTTCTGTCACTTGTTCACATGCCCTGCTACTTCTTTCTCTGCAACTCAGGGGGCTAGCTCATCACGGCATGCACTCTGGCCAGGTCACTGTGGGTTTTTCCCTTCTAGGGGGTTATCAAAGTGTCTCCATTTAAAATACATTCTCTCTCACTGCCCAGATTGTGCTACTTCTCCAATGGCTGGTAGGAGAACCCAGATTCACCCTTTACTCTGAGTTCCAGCTCAGGGACTCTCTACCCAGCAGGTAACACCTGCAGTTTCCCATAGCCATTTCCCACTCTGCCTCTCTCAGGCTTTGGCTTCACCCACCTTTAAATAAACCCTTCCTTCAGGGCCTAGATCCCCTGGGGTTTCTACTCTCTTCCTCCCTCTCTAACATCCAGAAAATAGCTGCAGGTTTCTTCCTGCTTCCAACTTCCTACCTTTATTCTAGCCCAGCCTGTTCCTTCTCAGATAGACTCCATCATCAATCAGTCTAATTAACCTAATTTAATTTGCCCTGCCTTGTGTGGGGTGGACATCCCATCATATGTCCCTTGTTTTCTTCCCATACCATGGCTCATCTGTTATGCTGGATAGAGGACTGGTGGTGATAAATAAACTTCATTTAAACTCTTTAAATACCCCCACTCCTCAATGTCCTTAAAAAGGAAGAGTTTCCAATGCTACTCAAATCTGAAATGCTTTAGTTTAGTTTGAAAGTTCACTATCTTCAAGTGAGATTTGAAGTTGGCCATAAGGTCTTCCTTCTAATACCAGCCCAGAAAAGCATTTCTGGAAAAGTTCATAACAGTATTGAAGCAGGAGCCAGTTTATGTAATCTTGGAGAGTATTTAGCAGTAGACTGTCACAAGGTACAATAGCAGGTACAAGTTCTTTAGCAAAGCAGCCACACCTATTTATTGCTGGAAGAGGGTCCACAGACAGTTCACCTCCTGGTGTTGCTATTGTTAATACAGTCTAACATTCTCCCCTAGAGAGGGGAATCCTCTCCTCCTTCCCCAAGGTTTTCTCAAAATACTTGATTTATTGAACTATGGGAAAGCTCCCTCCCTTATAATAGGAGACACCCGCTCTAAAGATGTCTGGGTGTGTGATCCAAAAAAACCAACCATTTAGGCCTTTGCTTGGGAAAGCACTGGATTAATTTTAAACATGTGCTCACGTCCCAGTGGAACTTAAAGAGTTTCAGTGCTTTGCTGCACAGGGATGCGTTCCTAGATTGGGGCCCTCTCCATCACAATAACTTTTTATTAATTCACAACTTAAATTCAGGCTGTTTGGAATATTCCAACTGGAGAAAAATATGATAAAAAGGTAGAGACAGAAAAGTTCAAGAGGGACCAAAGCCTTATTTTAAATACTATAAGGAGGGGGGAAAAGTCTGACTAGACGCTCAGATTATTAAAAAAAAGAAAAGTAGAGTAGAGTAGAGAAAAAAGGTGTGCTGTATAGTATCCCAATAACTGAGCTTCCAATGATCAGATAGACATCCCTGTTTTCACATTTTGGCCCAGATCTGTGCAACTGATGGCCCAGTTGGTTGAGATCAATGGGGCTCTGCATGTTCACAACAGCCTGGTCACAAACTATCAGTTGTAGGACTGGGGCCTTTACTAGTATAGTCTGAGTATATTGCCATACTCTCTAGCAAACAAAATACATGGGGAGGGGAAAAAAAACTGAAACCAGTTCTCAAACAAAATGTATCCAAATGCTTAAATGCTACATATATATTCCAAGAATCTTTTTAATTGGACAGATTTATTTATTGAAGTATCTGCAGAAAGCTCTTGGGAAATCAAGTTCTAATGTGCAATATATATCTTCCCCAAAAGCTTACTAACATTTCTCCCCCTTCTAACTGGAATTTGCATTTTAGCTGTGGGTAAGCATTTCCAGTATCTCTACACATGGTTTGTTTTTCAACTATGATGTTCCCTCCCCCTTTCCAACTTGCCTCAGTGATCTCAAAAATACCCATCAATCCAGGGTGTGTACAAAGAACACTCCTGTGTCCATTCTTCACAGAAACCTCAAGAACAATTTTGAGAAGGTAACAGCTTGTTCATTATTAACTTGAAATACTGTTTATTGTATACACCATTGTTTCAGTGTATTGTAGCAATTGAGAAATGCACATTAGGATTTGACCTTATTATTGTGGATATTCTTTACTCAACTGAATAGCAGGGTACCAAAGCACAACTCCCAGCAAAGTCAAAACATAATTGAGGCCCACAGGAATGTTGCGAACTGGGTTTCAGACATCTCTGAGAAGTCCAGCTGCAGTGGTGACACATGTAAAATGACTGCCCTGAAGTACAAATTCCATTAGCTGTGCCCACATAGAGCAAAGCCCTTTAGCATGTGCTTACATGTAAGTACATATTCAAGTGCTCTGCTGAATTGTGATAAACTCAAGTATGTGTTCAAAGCTGGGATTTTCAAAGGTACTTACGGGAGTTAGATACTCAATCCCCATTGAAAGTCAATGGGAGTCAAGTGCCTAATTCTCTTAGGCCCCTTTGCAAATCTCATCAAGTACTTTGCTGAACTAGGGCCTTAATGGCTTATCAACCACAATGATATGCCTGTATACATTTATGAGCAAAAACCAAACCAAACCAAAAAACTAATTTTAAAGAGAGACACTGGATCCATGACTATTTACTTAAAAAAATGCTAAATGAACCACACCTTTTTCACTTGTGGCTATGCCTTATTCTGCCTGAGTGACATAGGTACTCCAAATTTCTTACAAATATCACATCTCTTGTTTAAATGTGTAATATATGCTACTTATTTCCTTGTCATTCACCTAGGGGTTTGCAGCAGCCTCTTAAATTATACAAGAAGAGAAACTTGAACCATGATATCAACTACATTTTATTTTATATTTAGGGAAGTGACTAAAGCCATGGGAAATGATTGTGTGCACAGAGATTAATTTAATATAAATAAAATAGCATGCAAGATGCAATTCCGTAACATCTAGATTAATACAGTATGATGCATGGCACACTTCAAAAGCACAGATGCTAATATAATAAGAAATCTATTGTATTTCCTTTAAAAAAAGTCTTATAGGGTTATACAGTAATCTAGCACATAGATATGTAATGTATATATCATTGAAATGTGCACTGCAGCACTCATTTCTCATTTTAGAGCCAACAAAAGAATAACCCTCTCCAGCTATCTTTCTCCCTGGGTTTTAATAACAGTGCCTATTATCATAATATGAGAGCTTTTGTTACAGACCTTCATACTGGACAGCTGAGACCATGAATCAGCAAGGCACTCAAACATGTGATTAAAGTTAAGCAAGTGCTCTGTGCTTTGCTGAATCGGTACCTAGAAGCTGAGGAAGAAACTGGTGGCAGCAGCCCCTCATCTAGAATCATAGCCTTAACTTCTTATCCTTCCCCCCTCTTAGGAACAAGCAAGAGAATTAGCCAGAAACTGTCCTACTTCTTTCTAACATAGTGTTGTATGAAATATTCATAATGAAACCTGGCACCACATGAACATTGTCTGGATTTCAGTTTTTGTTAATACTATAACATCAGATCACATCCAGCCGATAGTTTCAGAGTGGTAGCCATGTTAGTCTGTATCAGCAAAAATAACGAGGAGTACTTGTGGCACCTTAGAGATGAACAAATTTATTTGGGCATAAGCTTGAATGGGCTAAAACCCACTTCGTCAGATGCATGGAGTGGAACATACAGTAGGAAGATATATAGAGATAGTACATGAAAAGATGGGGCTTGCCTTACCAATTCTAATGAGACAATTCAATTAAAGTGGGCTATTATCAACAGGAGGAAAAATCACTTTTGTAGTGGTAATCAGGGTGGCCCCTTTCAAACAGTTGACAAGAAGGTGTGAGTAAAAGTAGGGGAAAATTAGCATGGGGAAATTCGTTTTTAGTCTTTGTAATGACCCATCCACTCCCAGTCTTTATTCAGGCCTAATTTGATGGTGTCCAGTTTGCAAATTAATTCCAGTTCTGCAGTTTCTCGTTGGAGTCTATTTTTGAAGTTTTTTTGTTGAAGATTTGCCACTTTTAAGTCTGTTATTGAGTGTCCATGGAGGCTGAAGTGTTTTCCGACTGGTTTTTGAATGTTATAATTCTTGACGTCTGATTTGTGTCCATTTATTCGTTTGCGTAGAGACTGTCCGGTTTGGCCAATGTAGATGCCAAACAAATCAGACGTCAAGAATTATAACATTCAAAAACCAGTCGGAGAACTCTTCAACCACCCTGGACAAGTACTCCTCGTTATCCAGCTGATGGTTACCATTCAAGTGAACCTGGGTCTACTGGTGAATGAATATTGGCCTAATTATTATCTAACTGGACCCAGTTTTTAATAAACCTGGGCAAAGTTTTTATTCTGCTTAGAAAATATACAGAATCTGCAGTTTCCTATGGTTTCATGTTCAACATGAAATCAGGTGAAACCCTGCCAATTTATCCCCACTTTGTGGTTTCCATTACAAGCTCACATGACTGATTTTGCAGTATGCAGATGCAGAACTTTACACAACTTTATTTTGCCAACACATTTTACCCAGTTGCAATTGGCAGAGATCCACATGGATCTGATTTCACATTTGACTTTGCCTACATTTGCACCCTCTGTTCGTTGTTTTTTAAAATGATTTATAATAGAATCAGAGCCTGTCTATACTGGAAATATCACTGTATCAAGAGCCATACTTAAGGGCTTCAGTAGTAACGTTGACAGGCTCTGATTCATGGAGGAATTCTATTTATTGAGAAAAGTGCTCTTAAGGATAATTTAAGTAGTGTTTCTCATTTATTTGGAAGAAGAGTCATAGATAGCTAAAGGATGAATACCAACCAGTTTTTCACAAAGAGCCTGATCCAACAAGTAGCAGTGTGCAGAACTGCACAGAATTCCTTGCAGGATTGTGAACAAAGGCAGTCATTGGAATTCTCCATCTCCAGAAATGTATCATCTGAATAAATCCAAATTGCTAGATATACAGACTGAGATGGTCTTATTTAGACTGTAAACTTTTCAGAGCAGGGAGTATTTATTCTGTGTATATCTACAATGCCTAACACAAAGGTAATCTGATCTTGGCTGGGGCCTTTAGCTGATACTGTAGTACAAATAAATAATAACATCCTTATATATAACATTTAGAGATTGAAACTGGTTTCTCCCACACACACAGAACATTCAATTTCCTTAAATTTACAGCCTAAATTACCATCTCTCACTGGCTTTGAGTCTTAGAAGTTGTTCCTTGGGTTTAAGTGTGGCTAATTACAAATCACATTAAAAGTTGTTTACATGTGGAGAAATATTAACATTAATCTTTATTAATGAAGCACATAAAAGTCAATACAAAGGTGATTTATTCTTGGAAGAGTCAAGAGATATATAGATAAATGGACATGCATATTGAAACATTTACGCTACCTTAAAATCTTTTTGTTAATCCTTTATCAGAAAGAGAAAGTGTCTGACCAGAATCCCTTTTCTGTTTAATCCTCTGTAGAGCTTGCACAGTCTTCCACTAATAATTCTGGATGCATATCATTGTGACAAATAAGATGAATTATATTCAGTAGCATACCTCTGACTTAATAAATCTTGCAAATAGTTGTGAACAGCCTTAAGAAGTCTTTTGTACCAGTTTATGTGGCTGCAGTTTGATGTTCACTTTCAGTCTAAGATTTTTTTAAAACACATTTCTTCTCGACACATTCATATTTATATGAAAAAAAAGCTAAGTGCAAAGCTATAGGTATACGTCCAGAGCTTTCATCTCTGGGGCCTGAGTTTCGGTCTGCTCTTCACAGCAAATAAATGTGTGTGCACATGTGTAAGAAATGAGAAATCAAAACTCCAGGGTTCTATTTGGACTCTGATTCTTGTGTGACTATGTACATTGGCATGTAGATAGGGACCATGTACATTGGCCAAACCAGACAGTCTCTATGCAAAGGAACAAATGGATACAAATCAGACATCAAGAATTGTAACATTCAAAAACCAGTAGGAGAGCACTTCAATCTCCCTGGACACTCAATAACAGACTTAAAAGTCGCCATTCTTCAACAAAAAAAACTTCAAAAACAGACTCCAATGAGAAACTGCAGAACTGGAATTAATTTGCAAACTGGACACCATCAAATTAGGCCTGAATAAAGAGTGGGAATGGCTGGGTCACTACAAAAAATAATTTTCGCTCTGTTGATATTCACATCTTCTTGTCAACTGCTGGGAATGGGCCACATTCACCTTGATTGAATTGGCCTCGTTAGCACTACAAAAAATAATTTTCCCTCTGTTGATATTCACCCCTTCTTGTCAACTGTTGGGAATGGGCCACATCCACCCTAATTGAATTAGCCTCATTAGCACTGACCCCCCATTTGGTAAGGCAACTCCCTCTTTTCATGTGCTGTATATTTATACCTGTTTACTGTATTTTCCACCCCATGCATCTGGTGAAGTGGGTTATAGCCCACAAAAGCTTATGCCCAAATAAATGTGTTAGTCTCTAAGGTGCCACAAGGACTCCTCGTGTTGTTTGTGTGTGTGTGTGTGTGTGTGTGTGTGTGTGTGACTATGGTCAAGCCTCTAAATCCAATTTACAAAATAAGCATACAAGATACTTACCTGGGAGGGTGCTGTGAAGTTTAACTAACTAATGCTCATAAAGTGCTAGGACTTTTCAATGGGAAGGTGGTAATTAAGTTCAAAATATTATTTTTATAAATGCTGTTTATCAGGTGATTTCACCTAAGCCTCAATGAAAAATTGTCATCCACAAAACAAAACAATTTTATATGTGCAAAGTATGGATAGTCAGAGTGCTGAAATAGCAGTGATTTTATAGATCAGAAGGGAGGTGGATTGGCAGAGATATATGAAAAAAGATTGGACTATACCTATCCTCCAGCCAAAGTTATCAGCTTCCATTCTCATAAATACTATAATTCATTCACACACACACAATTCACAAAATAAGAAAGAAAGAAAGAAAGAAAGAAAGAAAGAAAGAAAGAAAGAAAGAAAGAAAGAAAGAAAAGCAGCGTTAGGATAATCCACCTGGAGAAGAATATCATAAAAGGATGCCAACCCTTCAAGTTCAGGAAAGATTCATAATGGAAAAAATATATATCAGCAGAGCAACTTACCACTGAAAGGAAGGGGCGGGGGGGGGGGGGGGAAAGGGAAAAATAAAGAGAACAGTGAGATGTATTTTTTCTTGCCCGTAAGTATGTTGTTGTGTTGAGGCATCTCCCTGTAACTGGCAGTTCCCTATAATGCTTAATTGGTGTGAATATTTGGGATGCAGATTGAAACCTGTGCACTGAATACTAGGCTTTTTAAATCTGTGTGGTTTTTTTGGCGGGGTGGGGAGGGGTTGTCTCTTTAAAAAAAACATTTTAGTGTTCATGAAAGGTTTTAACAGGTCTGGAGAATGAAATCCTCCTTTTATCTACTAAATGGGTAAAGCACAGACAAGCAATACAAGCTTTCTCATGCTGCCCTAACAAATGTACTTCAAACCTGACCAGGAGGAATTAACCTGTAGAGACCAGGGGGCAATTCACTCTCCATCTCTGTTCTGTTACTAGCCTCCCTGCTGAGACTGCCATCAAGGGCAACAGTTAGTGCAAAACGTGTGGGCAGCTCTCCACTACTAGGAACTGAATGAAGACCAACAACTCATTTAATCTAGGCCACCCTTCAGCCATTCCCATATAGGAGCAAATCCTGGGGGGTCTTAATTCTGGGCAAAAGTCCCATTGGGACAGATCCCCGCTGACTTCAATTAATTTCCACAGAGCCATGCTTATTTATTCATTCATTAAATGAGTTCAGCCTCAAAAATCACTAAAAAGCCCTACAGATATGACTGTTGTCAATTGATTCACACTCAGTTTAAATAAGTGAGCCATTCTCCCCTAGCTCTGGCAATCACCCACACAATTCTGTCTTCTACATAACATAACATAGGAACATAAAAATGGCCACACTGGGTCAGACCAAAGGTCCATCCAGCCCAGTATCCTGTCTACCGACAGTGGCCAATGCCAGGTGTCCCAGAGGGAGTGAACCTAACAGGTAATGATCAAGTGATCTCTCTCCTGCCATCCATCTCCACCCTCTGACAAACAGAGGCTAGGGACACCGTTCCTTAACTATCCTGGCTAATATCCATTAATGGACTTAACCTCCATGAATTTATCTAGTTCTCTTTTAAACCCTGAATTTATCTAGTCCTAGCCTTCACAACCTCCTCAGGCAAGAAGTTCCACAGGTTGACTGTGCGCTGTGTGAAGAAGAACTTCCTTTTATTTGTCTTAAACCTGCCGCCCATTAATTTCATTTGGTGGCCCTAGTTCTTATATTATGGGAACACGTAAATAACTTTTCCTTATTCACTTTCTCCACACCACTCATGATTTTATATGCCTCTATCATATCCCCACTTAGTCTCCTCTTTTCCAAGCTGAAAAGTCCTCGCCTCTTTAATCTCTCCTCATATGGGACCCGTTCCAAACCCTTAATCATTTTAGTTGCCCTTCTCTGAACCTTGTCTAATGCCAGTATATCTTTTTGAGACGATCTTTTTTTCATTTTTTTAATAGTTAAGCTTTGGTTGCCAAAATAACTAGAAATTTCAATGTAAGGGGAAAGGAGCTTTTAAAATTGAAACTATAATTCCTGTCTCCAAATCTTCTCTCCCTACCTCTTCGAACAATTAGGTAACGTTTTGTAAAGCTTGTATACTTTTTTGAGGGGTGAATGGCTCTGGAAGTCATTGTATCATTCCCTTTAGCTTCATTCCCTTTCCCCATTTAAGTTAATACAAAATTCCTCTTGACTTCAGTGGAAGCAGTCTTGTGTACAATATCAACAGATGGAGAGAACAACTACATGGTGGGATAGAAAGGAAGAAGTCCTCTCCACTCCATCCCTCACACATACTGCGAGAGGCCTAGAAGGCCCTGATATCAAGCAATTTTTTTCTTCCAGTTGGGGAGAATGTTATGCAAAGTTCCCTCCAAAAATATTTGACTAAATCCTGGAGCTCTGCTTGGTTCTTCCCAGCATTTGACCTACTGCATTGTTGCAAAGCAATCAGCAAGCAAAAATCTAATTTCTACAACTCACAATGCAGTATAAAAAGGAAATAGCTCATACTGCAGCCTGTATCTAGACCAGAATGGCATGCAGACAGCTGTGAATATCACCCTATTTTCATTTCTTCAATAGCTTGTTGCTGGATTTTGGTTGAGGGGAGAGGGATGGGTACAGCTCGCTCCGGCTGTACTTTACATTGAACAAACAAGCAGGATGAGGACTTTGTTGCTACATGTTTCAAAAATTTCAAGTGTTTCAAACAAGGCTAATTGTTTAATGTTTGGGTTTCATACACACAGTTCTTCCATTTACCTTTTCCCATCATCATTTCAGTCTCATTTCCTTTCTGAAGAAGTGGCTATCCATTTCCTGGCTCACCCTCTCAACATAGCTGTTCATTTGTATTTAACTTGATTGACTTTACATGCATTCCAGATGCCACTTTCTGTTGTTTTTCTGCCTCGCTGCTTGCAGATGAGACATTGCTTAAGCAGTGTTTAATTTTTCCAGCAGGCGCTCATCAGTGACTTGCATATCTTTTAACAAAAGGTTGCATCACAACACTCATTCCACAGTCCAATGATAAATGGAAGCAAAGCAAATAGAGCATTTTCACCTGATACTTAAATGAATCACCTCTTCTTGTTAAGCCACCATAGGAAAACTGCATAGCCTTTTCATTGGGTACATCATTTCTTCTTGATGTTCACATAAATCTTACTTCTGATCCCACTGAAATCAATGGCAAGCTCCAATTGATTTTAAAGAGAGCAGACCCGTTTCTACTATTGCACAAGCTGGTGTAAAACACCCATATGCTGAAACAAATAGGATAGAATCCTTCGTAATTGAACTTGTTATCCAAAAATCCCCATGGACTAAATTTAGTTTAAACCCTCTGAGTTCAAACTATTTGAAAAATTCCTCCTTTATCTAAAAGTACTTTGTATAGTTAAAAATTCCAGGTACTCTCTTTCATTTGGTAAACAAGATTCTATTGGACTGGAGATCCTGAAGTTCATATTACAGGGGGAGTGCGGGTAGGGTGACCAGATAGCAAGTGTGAAAAATCGGGACGGGGTGGGAGGTAATAGATGCCTATATAAGAAAGAGCCCTCAATATTGGGACTGTCCCAATAAAATCGGGACATTTGGTCACCCTAGGCGGGGGGAGTATTTCAGGACAGGTTGTCATCCTGTAAATTTTGTAGTTAACGTTTTTCTTTACATGAATTGAATCACATTTATTTTTAGTAGGTATCAGTACACACGTTTACTTTTAGGGCTAAGTTGCTGATCTTCAAAAAAAAATGCAAATGTAAATACTGAATGTGAGGGGCATTTTGCATAACTACCTACACTTTCTTTAAAGTACTTGCCCCAAAATTATGTATTTTAGGTAAGCACTGTATAAAGTAAACACTGTAAATGGATCTGCATCTCAGCTCCACTGAACTCAAAGGAGGCATTCTAGGAACTCCTGGCTTTCCTGTTGTGCTATGGGCTCTCTTTTTTTGCTGGGTTGTCCTCAATCACCATCCCCTTGCATTGGGGTGGAAAACCCTACTAAATATTTTTGGGAGGCAGGAATTTCCCCAGAATAACTACAACACAAAGATATATCCCAAATCTTCATCAACCATTGGACAGAACAATAGAGTCATTAAAAGGCATGATTAAGGAGAGTTATACATATGATTAATAAACCAGAAAAGTTATACAGTGAAAATACAATTCAGGAAATCCTAGATGCTTAATAAATATACCCTAACTCAACTGATGAAACAAATATGCCTAAAAAATTGTACTGTTTCATTGTGATAGTGTCAAAATGAAACAACTTGTCTGCAATTTTTTCTCTTTTTAATTTCGTCTGAATCTATTCACTGAAATTGACACGAATTCACAAAATGTTTCTGTCAATGTGAATCTGCATTTTCAGCAGAAATTGTTTCACCTGGCTCTATTAAAAATGTATTTTTATTTTTTTTTTTTTTTTTTTTTTTTTTACTGAAAGTGAATTTCTCATGCAATCTCTTGACCCAGCAGCTGGGGATTTAAGAAAATCACCAAAGATCACGATCATGATAAAAATCACAAGAGTTGGCAACATGACACTCTGCCTGACTGCTGGCCATCACAGCCAAGGGCTTTCGGTGGCTTAACTTAGTGTAAAGCTGGAGCTCTACGTTATGCCAGGGGATTTTGTTTTTTCTTATTGAGACATGGGGAGCTTATATTTAACACTTACGTGATTTTTATTTAAACATTCCATACCTAACAACAATCTGAGCCTGGTGTTGCCTCCAATTCCCTCCAGTCCAGAGCTCAACCTTCCAAAATAGAGGAAGATCTTTGGCTTCTGCAGCCTCATCCACATCCTTTGTCACACCCTAAAGTGGCCATTATTTTGATTAATGGTTTGGTTGTTGTTAGTTATTAATATTATGGTTGTTTATATGAACGTCTAAGTGGTTATTGTTTAACTAAATCATTAGAGCTCAAGTGAGAGGACATGTTTGCATAGCAACATGTTAACAGTTTGAAAATCTTAGCACTGTTACTACATAAAGTGTAGTTTTGGAAGTGGGAGATCGCAATTTGCTGAATTTCAAACCTACTCTGATAACATGGGTGTGATATTCAGTGCTTTAATTAAAGCTTTGGAGGTCTGAGCTTTGCTTAGGCAGCCAGAATGTATATACTTATTTAGCATCTGTGTTCCACTCACTGTGCCTGCTCACAGTCCCCCACGTAGCAGAAAAACAAGGCTGGGCTAGCTGTGGAGAGAGTACTGTACATGGGTATGAGCAGGCAAAGCTGGCCTTGGTTGGTTGAAGAACCTATGGAAATGGAATGACAGATTATAGGAAGGGGTGTGTGTGTGTCTAAGTAAGAGAGAGAGAGCGCAAAGGAAGTTGGTGAAAGAGAAAAAAAAAGGATTAAGCCATTGGGAAAGAGAAATTCTGGGAGCTGGGTAGCTGAGTGGAAGAGAGAAATTGATGGAAGGGAATGGAATGTTCCCTCAGTTTGCACGGCACACTCAGTCAGGAAAATAAATCCATTAAACTTCCATTTTAAAAAACACAAACCAACAAACCACACGTGAATTTCAATGATGGATGAAAGTGTACTGTGAAAGTAAAGTGTTATAACCCCCTAGACTTTTGAAGAGTTCTAGAGGTTTTGTGAAATCAAAACTTGTACCAGGTTCTCCTAGTCGCCAAAACTCAAAGGCTTTGGCTCCATGTACATAACTCATGAAAAACATCTAAATATACCAGATGTGCTAATTGTTTTTCAGTTAAACCCTGAACACAAACATTTTCTGTCCTTTATGGAGATGGAGAAGAGAAAGTTTCCTCTCTTTTAGATGTTTTAAGCACATAATTACCCAAGTAAACTGTGAAAAATCCCACATTAGACACTGATGAAAACTGGAACAAAGCATAGATGTGAGAAGAAACATTTTTAGTATTGCACATTCTTTATGTATAAAAATTCCAAAAGCAAAGTTACACCACTACACATCATATTATATGGTTTGTGTTGCTTGAAAATTTGTTCAGTGCCCTGATCCACTGGAATTAACAAAATAAGCTGGTTTTGTGAAAGTGACTGAGAGAATACAAAATCTGAATTAAAATGAATACATGAGTTTTAAGAACAATGCTTTCCTTATGGCAAATAGATATTAGAGTGAAATACCACCTGAAGTAATACGAAACTTACAGCCAGACAAAAATAGATGACTGAAATATATATTTTATTGACTAAAGAGTATTTAATATTGAGTTCAACAAAATTATAGCAAAACAAATCATTAAACTTGTGTTACCTAAATAAACCACTGGAAGCCATGTGAAATCAAGAAGTTGACTAATGGTATAAACAATAAAGAAATTAGATAGAGACGTAAATAAGCCAAAACATTCAGTCTGAATAATGGAAGGAATTAAAGATCTTAGTTCAAGTATACCATTTTCAGCAAACATTTATCAACAAAGACAATAATTATTATATTGTAATGAAAAATGGAGCAACTATGTAAAATAATATTTTAAAGAAAATAGGAGACACCATCATTGGAACCATGTAAACTTAATTTGAGAAAAAAAGTAATGAATACACAGTGGGGAATAATTTTATAATGGCAGAGACACAGAATAGATATAGGTTTTTTTCCATAATTTCTTTCTCTGATTAAGTGAATAGAAATATAATAATATAGCTGAAATTAACATCTGGAAAAGGTGACAATAAATATGCAAAGTTCATGTAG
Source organism: Emys orbicularis (assembly GCF_028017835.1). Lineage (NCBI taxonomy): Eukaryota > Metazoa > Chordata > Testudines > Emydidae > Emys > Emys orbicularis. The sequence continues at coordinate 47,790,162 of NC_088690.1, forward strand.
TAAAATAAAAATGGTAACACAAAATTCTATCATCTCCAAATAATCAATACACACACATGGAAATAGACCCTATGGCACAGCAAAGGTAATAACCAATTTTTTCCCTCAGCTTTTTAATTATCCTTAAATTACTTTTTTGTTAATTCTTGACACTTACCCTTGGCTGATGTCTTTCTAAAATGTGGGCGTGTTTTGGAGGTCATGGAAAACCACCCTTTGTTTTCATTCTTAGAGGAGCAGTTTCCAGTGCCAGGTCCTCAATTAAAAACAACTTTTAACAAAATAGCTTTATCTCCATTTTTATATCCTTTATGCTATCTGCAGTTGAGGTACAGCCCACTATTTTTCTTTTTCTTCTTTAGGAATAAGGAATAATTAATCAACAGATAACGGCCTTACACTTGCATCTAACTCAGATTTCAGCTGTATCATTCACCTCAAAGTAAGCCTGATAAGAAACAGAATCCAGATCATTCCTTTATAGGGATGAAAGGCAAATAAGAGTAAAAATGTCATAAAATCTGCATTCTGAGTGGCAAAAAATAAGATCTGACTCTGGTAATATTGAGTGAGATGTGCTATCTCAGAGCATAACAACAATTAAAATAAAAGGTTATCCCAAAAAGAACAAACCTCTAGGTTCTGGAAGAATTAGTGGATCTGTAAACAGGGAAGAGGTTCTGTCACAATGGCATACCAATTCTGGATCAATGTCTAAAGACTAAATCTAACCAATACTTCTTTGTATTTTGTTCAGAGAACACCATGTGCCTGCCTTGTATATCTCATTCATAGAGACAGCTGTGAGGCTACCTCTTGAGTTATTATGCCTGGATCTGAATAGGTTTCAAAGTGACCCTCAAGTTGCAGGCATAGCAGGACGTAGCACTGATAAATGAAATCATGCAGTCATTTAACAGAACCAATGCATTGATGGAAAATTGGCCCATCATCATTAGACCTGACTAAAAGCAAAAGCCCAGAGACAATGAGAAACGGAGGAAGAGAAAGAATTAGACGACACTATACATCACAATTGATATCTCATTACGATGTTCAAAACAACAGAACCCAAAGTAGCCTTAAAAATCTAACAGACTTTTCAGCTGTAATACAAAAGTCTCATAGATTCTCTGTATTGCATTCACCATCATCACCCTGCCCACTCCAAGACACCACCAGGAGGCATGAAAGTTCCTGCCCTCATCAAAATTGTATAAAATATAGTTATGCTCATTTCACATCACATGAAATTTGTCTGAAAAGAGAACTGCAGTATCACATACAACTGCTACGCTCTGATTTCAGCTATGCCAGTTTTAAGCAATCAGCTTGCCCTGCTTGAAATCAGGTAACATTAGTGACATTGTCCACCAAAGTTCCTGCCTGAATGATCTTGGTACCCACTGCAGCAGCCAGATCATCTACCGTCACCTCTCTGGATGAGGGGAAAGCAAAGGATGGTGAATTCTCCCTAAAGACATATCCCTACTCCCACATGGGACAGGGAGAGGTTAAACATTACTGCAATGGAGTGGCTTCCTGATCTTTCTTCCTTTGACACTGTAGAATCATATATCTTGCCTGAAGATGTGCTACAAATGGAAAAATTATAGCAAAGAACTTCCTTCATGACAGGTTGTTAAATGTACTGCCTACATTGCAGACAGCAAAACAGATAGTGACTAGTCACATATGTACAGGCTGCTACACCTTTACTCACTCTTAGTAGTGTTTTTATGCACAAGCAGTTCAATTGATCAATGGGGCTACTCCTGGAGTGAGGTACTATTCAGTGTAAGGATGGTACAATGTAGCCCACAGCCATATGCCCTCCTCTACATTCCTACACCACTGATTTTGGGCCAGATACTGATACCCTTACTCGTGCTGGGTAGCATTTTATTCCACTGCTGTCCCAAATGGAGTCAGTACTCAGCTGTTTTTGAATTAAGGTACTTCTTGGCATGAATAAGGGTATTGGAGTCTGGTGCTCTGAACATAAAGTGTTCAGGTGCAGATGGCATTTCAGAGCATATGAACCTACCGGCTGCTATCTAGATGAAAAGCGCCATCATCTGTAACTCTGGTAGTTACGAAAGCCCAAAATCACATGTAAAATTATTTGTATCCTGTCTTAATACACTTTTCTCTGCTAATACACTAGGGTATAGTGCTCTAATGACACATTGATGGTGGCAAAGTTTGATCTACTGTGACAAAGGAAGTGAATTTCAGTATTTACCCTCCCTGTCACAGTCATAATTCACATCATCTTGATCTGGTAGACATAACTTGAACAACGCTGAAGCAGATTAATTTCAGAATCTGTTCTAGTTCAGAAAAATACTGTGTCTGCCAGTATCCATTAGCAAGTAGTTAGTAGTCAAACATCTTTATAGCTTACCGTATAGAGTGAAACATTTCTATAGTAGTCTATTGGACAAATGTGTACTTAAGGATTGCTTAATATCCAAAAGTATTTCACAGTACTGTCTACCAGCTTCACAATGTGTGTTCTTTCTTGGACTAGCTGAAACATTTTCTTCCACATATTCTTCCACGCCGCATGCAGATTTTAGAAGCAAAAGCCATTGAGTCATTGTGGTCTGTTGAGCCCACATATTTTTCCACAGATGATCACTAAAGGGTATATATTCCTTGAAAACTGAATGTCGTAATCCTTTAGGAAATTGGTATTTATAAAAAGGTTTTGTTGTTGTTGTTGTTGTTTTTTAATGAAAAGCAGTAAATCCCCCAATCTACAACAGAGACTCATGGGCTGCAAAAACTAAGGTGATCGCTCTCTTCTTGCAATTTCGGGAATTGCAGTACTAGCAACAGAAGTAACTACATAATTATTTAATACAATAAAAATTGCAAGGTAAATCTAGCCTGTGTTCTGTGGAGGAGGGAAAGGAGAAAATAATGATGAATTATGAGATGGACAGAAGGCCAAATTATGAGTTAGAAGAGGAAAAATTGAGGTGCACAGGCAGGAAGATTGGTTAGCAAGAAAAGGACCTCAAAATCTGACAGTGGAGTAGTTAGGGTAGGAAAGAGTAACCTAAACATTTTGAATTAGTGAGTGGAAACAGAAAGCATAAGATCTTTAGTAAAACATAAAAAGCTACTTCTAAATCTATTGCCAGTTTAATTTTTGATGATTTAGTTAAATTAATACTTCTCCTTAATTTCAGCCTAGAATATTTTATGCTTGTATCTCTGAAGTCAGAGGTCATATAAAAAATGTAAGCAGGTGATCTGAAATTAGAATCTGAGGACAGCTTTCAGTCTGGCTGTAAAAAGTCTGCTTGCCCTGAGATACAATATTCTGTGCATAGATTGCTAAAGCAAAACTTAATTACTTAGGGTGAAAGAAAGTGGCTGGTAGTGATGCATGAGGATGAGATTGCAGAATCAGATCTTATTATTGGAAGTTAAGCTAGATTTTTTTAAATATCCTGATAAAACTACCTGGGATTCAATCCTCCCAGGTACTAAATGTGTCTTACAAAGCACTGCATGCCCGCATTCCCTATTGACTTTAGCAGGAGCTGAAACTTCTCAGCACATTACAGGATAGGGTCCCAAAAATTACAGATAAACTGAAAAGGCCCACTAAAAGGAAATATTTCTGATCTCTTTATAAAATGGAACACATCATATTTAGCTTTCTTGATATTAAAAACATGAACTTCCTTAAAAGAATTTGCTTTTCTGCTAGTCTTCAACAAACTGTTATGGTTCAGTTAATAGGTTGCTATGAAGATGCAATGTTGATACAAACTTGAACAGCACAGAAAACCAGAACTGCTGCAACAACGTGAGGGAATCTTTTAACAACAGGAACAGAACAGTACACAAAGCTGTGTATTGTTTTTTCTTTATTTTCTGTAAATAATAGATTGAATAGCAGTGGAGGATGAAATATTGTTATTGAGCAATTTCTAAAATAAACAATTCATCAATTCCTACCTGTAAATTATTTGTAAACTAGTTCAGGCTTTGTAATTTGAACTTTATAGCAAGGCAAGTTCTCAGCAGCCATTTAAGTATTGCAGTTACATTCATTTACAAAATATTTAATTTATAGAAGTAGATGGCCTGCACAAAGTAGTTTTCTTCATTTATATTTCATTGAGGAAGTCATGCAGGTAAAGACACACTCAGAAGATGATTGCTATATATAGAACTCCCATAGTCACAGAGGGCTACGCTAACATAGCAATGTTTGAAGCAAGACCCTCTCAATAGAATATCCTATAATCTATAATTAAACAGATCAGCTACACTAGTATTCTTTAACAAACCATAAATCTCCAGTATACAATAGGGAGAAGGTTATAGATTAAAAAAATGTGTGCAAATGTTACAGTTATACCATCAGTATGTGCATGGTATACAGAAGACAAGCACATTGTATTATTAGACATTAAAGGTCTAACAAAGAAACCCAACTCAATAAATAAAATTTGTCATTCTATATCTGGGCAAGTAACATATAAATCTAGTTGTGCACCATGCATTATTTAAGGCATGAATTTATTACACTACCTTCCTTCTCTTCTACCTTGCCTCTTGTTCATTTGGGGTAGGGATAACATCTTCCAATCATGTGTATTTGTACATCTACCTCTATCAAACCTCATTCCTTATTATGGCTCGGGGTGCTACCCAGATTAACTAAAAAAATAATCAACACAAGCTTTCTAATACCTAGAATACTTAGATGTTACCCTTCCTAGAAAGAGACAGCTCCAGCGTCTGGTGGCTCGTTCATAATATTGCTGTACCACTAGTCTCAGGTCTGAAGAGATCATATGCTGCGAAAAATATTTAAGAATCTTAACAAGTCTGGATCTACCACCCCAAAATATTGTCTCATTCCCTAAGTCTATAGTCAAAGAGCCCAATCCTGCAAGCTACTCCCATGAGTAACATTAATTCATTTGAATGCTTCCATTTACTTCCGTTTTATTTCTTGCTAAATGAGTGCCCTCTCTTTATAAATAAACTTTTGGAGCAGGGACCATCTTTTTGTTCTGTCTTTGGACAGCATCTAGCACTATGGGGCCTTCACCCATGACTCTTAGGCACTACTGCAATAAAAAAGGTGAAATCCTGGCCCCATTTAAGTCAGTGAGAGTTTTGCCATTGACTTCAATAGGGCCATGATTTCATCCAGGAGGATCTATACAATAGGGTGGTTAATCAAGAAATAGTTCTCTAGGAAAGAAAATAACTTCACTAAGGCCTGGTCTACACTAGGTGTTTATGTCGAATTTAGCGCCGTTACATCGAATTAACCCTGCACCCGTCCACACCACGAGGCTATTTAGTTCGACATAGAGGTCTCTTAAATTCGACTTCTGTACTCCTCCCCAACGAGGGGAGTAGCGCTAAATTCGACATGGCCATATCGAATTAGGCTTGGTGTGGATGGAAATCGATGCTAACAGCTCCGGGAGCTATCCCACAGTGCACCACTCTGTTGACGCTCTGGACAGCAGTCCGAGCTCGGATGCTCTGACCAGCCACACAGGAAAAGCCCAGGAAAATTTGAATTCCTTTTCCTGTCTGGCCAGTTTGAATCTCATTTCCTGTTTGGACATCGTGGCGAGCTCAGCAGCACTGGCAACGATGCAGAGCTCTCCAGCAGAGATGGCCGTGCAATCCCAGAATAGAAAGAGGGCCCCAGCATGGACTGATAGGGAAGTCTTGGATCTGATCGCTGTGTGGGGCGATGAGTCCATGCTTTCCGAGCTGTGCTCCAAAAGACGGAATGCAAAGATCTATGAGAAGATCTCTAAAGCCATGGCAGAGAGAGGATACAGCCGGGATGCAACGCAGTGCCGCGTGAAAATCAAGGAGCTGAGACAAGGCTACCAGAAGACCAAAGAGGCAAACGGACGATCCGGAGCCCAGCCCCACACATCCCGTTTCTACGAGGCACTGCATTCCATCCTAGGTGCGGCCGCCACCACTACCCCACCACTGACAGTGGACTCTGAGGATGGGATATTGTCCACGGCCGGTTCCTCGGACATGTTAGCGGACGGGGAAGATGAGGAAGGAGATGAGGAGGACGAGGCAGTCGACAGCGCTTACCAAGCTGATTTCCCCGACAGCCAGGATCTCTTCATCACCCTTACAGAGATCCCCTACCAACCGTCCCCAGCATTTAACCTGGACACAGATTCAGGGGAAGGATCAAGCAGTAAGTGTTTTAAACATCTAAACATTTATTTTTAACAGAACTGGAATATTAACAATAAGAACAATGTGTTTTTCATGATTTGTTTGCCCTAGGCGCTTAACTATTCAGTCCCAACTATGTAAAAAAAATCTAACAATGTCCGGTTTTGCATGATTCTGCTGCCCAAGCCGCTCCACTCTTTAGTCCCTGCCAGTGCAGCTATATTAAAATGCGGTCTATATGTCCGGGGATAGAGCTGAAATCCTCCAGGGACATCTCGAGGAAGCTCTCCTGGAGGTAATTGGAAAGCCTGTTCATCAGGTTCCTGGGGAGAGCGGCCTTATTGGGTCCTCCGAAGTAGGAGACATTTCCGTGCCAGGAGATCCTCAAGTACTCCGGGATCATAGCCTTGCACAGCATGGCGGCATACGGCCCTGGTCTTTGCAGGCTTTCCCGAAGCATTTGTTCTTTATCGCTGTCTGAGATCCTCATGATTGTGATGTCGCTCATGATGACCTGCTTTGAATTAGGTAGGGGACTGTTAGTATTGGGACTGCTTGCCCGTTCCTTTACAGAACTGTAACCGCCGGTTTACAGCCACGCGGTGGAGGCGGGAGAGGGGCAGCATACAGGGATCTTTCCCTGGGAAAGCCGCGAGGGGGTGGGACAGGGGCAGAGTTCATGCTTGGCCGATTGCTGGCAGCAGAGACTGGCATTGCTTTCAATGTGAAAGGAGGCCAGTGCTACTATTAAAGTTTTAAGCAGCCACAAGTCTACGGCTTACCATGTCTGCCTGCTACAGAAATTCCGGTGTCCTGGCCCGCTTCCCAGATCGGCAGTGCAAGACCCCAGGCACTGAAGGCGAGGTCCGAAAATTCGACCTTGTCCTGAGTGTGCATGTGATAGGTGCAGTGCATGGTCTTGTTCACAGAGAAAGACTATGTTCTTTGTTCACAACTACATTTATCTTTCGGAGGAATTCACTACCTTTTTCTCATTCCCACAGCCACATCTGCGACTGTCTCCCAACCCAGCCTGGCATCACACTCCCAGAGGCTAGCGCAGATTAGGCGGAGGAAGAAGAAGACGCGAGAGGACATGTTCTCAGAACTAATGGGCTGCTCCCGAGCCCAGGCAGCACAGCAGAACCAGTGGAGCGATAATTTGTCCCAAATGCACCGGACACACATGGAACGTGAGGAGAGGTGGCGGCAGGAAGACCAGCAGGCGACTCAAACGCTGCTTGGACTTCTGAGGGAGCAAACGGACACGCTCCGTTCTGCAGGAACGGAGGCAGGAGGACAGAGCCCCGCTGCAGTCTATCAGTAACCGCCCTCCCCCGCCACCAAGTCCCATACCCCCCTCGCCCAAAGTCCAAAGAAGGAGGGGCGGCAGAGTCCGTGAAAACTCTCACTCCACCCCTGCAGACTGCTCAAGCACCAGAAGGCTGTCATTCCCCAAAATTTGAAAAGTCCTTTCCTTCCCGCCTCACCCAAGCCCCCGTCCAAGTTTCACCCCCCAGTTTCATGTGTGGTTGTTAATAAAAAATACGTTTCTGTTCATTACTGTTTCCATCATGTTCTTTTGGAGGAGAGTCTGTCTGAAGGGGGGGAAGGGGCTTGGTAATTGGACAGGACAGTCACCTTTAGCAGGGTACAGAGGCGGGGGCAGGTCCAGCAGGAGGGCACATACACAGTGCAGTGACTAGTTACCCTGGTCAGTCTGGGAGGTGGTTTTCATGTTCTGTGTGTGTGTGTGGGGGGGTTGCTCTGTGACTTTATGGCGGGGGAGGGCAGTTACAGATCTTATGCAGCGGTCCTTTTCCTGGATCACAGAGCCACGCAGCAGGGGATCTGTAACCCTCCTACCCCTGCCATAAAGTCACATAGCCCCCACATACACGCAGTCCCGCTCAGGAGGGCTGGCAGGCTCCATTGAAACAACCAGTCCACCACTGCGAATCCTGTCATTCCTGGAGTTTAGAAGCATCATTTGCATCAGTACACTACACCCGCTCCCCAACACAGTCTGCGTCCCAGGTTTAAAACATTCCCGCGAAAACAGTAATAAAGACAACGGTGTTCATTAAGAAAATAAAACTGATTTTATTTTTTTGGAAGGGGGTGAAGGGGGTATGTAACTGGAGAGGATAGTCAACATTAACTGGGTAAAGAAACGGGGGCAGGTTCAGCTTCTCTGTACACAAACTGAAAAGTCACTGGTAACCGTTCTCACTCTGGAACCTAGCTTTCAAAGCCTCCCGGATGCACAGCGCGTCCCGCTGGGCTCTTCTAATCACCTGGCTGTCTGGCTGGGCGTAATCAGAAGCCAGGCTATTTGCCTCAACCTCCCACCCCGCCATAAAGGTCTCTCCCTTGCTCTCACAGAGATTGTGGAGCACACAGCAAGCTGCTATAACAATGGGGATATTGGTTTCGCTGAGATCACAGCGAGTCAGTAAGCTTCTCCATCTCCCCTTGAGACGGCCAAAAGCACACTCCACCACCATTCTGCACTTGCTCAGCCGGTAGTTGAAGAGTTCTTTTTCAGTGTCCAGGGCGCCAGTATAGGGCTTCATGAGCCAGGGCATTAGCGGGTAGGCTGGGTCCCCGAGGATCACTGTAGGCATCTCCACATCCCCAAGAGTTATTTTGTGGTCCGGGAAGTAAATACCTTCCTGCAGCCGTCTAAACAGACCAGAGTTCCTGAAGACGCGAGCGTCATGAACCTTGCCCAGCCATCCGACGTTGATGTTGGTAAAACGTCCCCTGTGGTCCACCAGTGCTTGCAGCACCATTGAAAAGTAGCCCTTTCGGTTGATGTACTGGCTGGCCTGGTGCTCCGGTCCCAGGATAGGGATGTGAGTTCCATCTATAGCTCCACCGCAGTTTGGGAATCCCATCGCGGCGAAGCCATCTATGATGACCTCCACGTTTCCCAGGGTCACTACCTTTGAGAGCAGTACCTTAACGATTGCTTGGCTACTTGCATCACAACAACCCCCACGGTAGATTTGCCCACGCCAAAGTGGTTGGTGTGGTAGACTGACCGGTAGCTGTCTGGCATTGCAAGCTTCCAGAGGGCTATGGCCACTCGCTTCTGGACAGTCAGGGCTGCTCGCATCCGGGTGTCATTGCGCTTCAGGGCAGGGGACAGCAACTCACAAAGTTCAAGGAAACTTTCCGCATGCGAAAGTTTCGCAGCCACTGGGATTCGTCCCAGACCTGCAGCACTATGCGATCCCACCAGTCCGTGCTTGTTTCCCGTGCCCAGAATCGCCGTTCCACAACATCCACATGACCCATTGTCACTGTGATGTCCTCGGCGCTGGGTCCCGTGCTTTCTGACAGGCCTGTGCTACTCTCAGACTTCAGGCCCTCACCGCGGTGCCGTAGCCTCCTCGCCTGGTTTATCTGCATCTGCCTCTGGTAAAGGTGGATGATAAGCTGCGAGGCGTTGACAACGGCCACAACTGCAGCGATGGTCGCAGCGGGATCCATGCTCGCAGTGCTGTGGCGTCCGCACTGTCACTGACCGGAAAAGTGCGCGAACTGATTTCCCGCCGGCGCTTTCAGGGAGGGAGGGAGGGCGGTAGTGACGGACAGATGACGACAATTACCCAAAAGCACCCTCGACACATTTTTTTTACCCAGAAGGCATTGGCGGCTCGACCCAGAATTCCAATGGGCAGCGGGGACTGCGGGAACTGTGGGATAGCTGCCCACAGTGCACCGCTTCCAATGTCGACGCTTTCCCCGTTAGTGTGGACTCACAAAGTCGAATTACTGTCCTTAGTGTGGACACACACGTTTGACTTTGCAATATCGATTCCACATATTCGATTTAAGTGAAATTGAACTACCCTCGTAGTGTAGACATACCCTTAGTATTGATTCCCTACCACTATTTGTATAATCATCAGTGTTAATTATAGAGGATGATGCTTGCTAATAGGACAACCAAGCTGAATTTTTTCACAATAGTACTCATTCTTGCTTAAATCAAACAGTTGGCAGATGTTCCTGGCGCTGGAATCCCTTACATAAGGGGATGGTTCTGGTGGCCTCCTTTCCCATAACTTTTACACAGGTCTGAGAATAGATATACTAAGGATGATTATAGGGAGTGGGGTAAGGAGCCCCTTTTCCCATCACTGTATTGAATACAGGTACCACTGCAATATTGGTATGAATTGGGAGCTGGGTAGCCTTGGGCTTTATGACTGCAGTTTGAGTCACTCAATCAAGTGTTCAGTGCTGGACTTTAACCCAATAGCCAGTGTGCTGTGTTCTTATCCAGAGGGGCATCAGCAATGTCTGCTTTGGATTTTGCTTTGAATGCCATTATGTATTTAGCCTGAGATTTTTCAAAGTCACCTAGGGAATCTGAACACCTAATTCCCACAAATGTTAATGTTACTTGGGCTTCCAAATCCCTTGGGTAGCTTTAAAAATCTCAGCCTTTGTTTTGTTTTTAACTGCAGCACCTAGAGGCCTTCAGATACAGAAGACTGCCTTTAAAATGTATTGTTATTATTACTGAAGTGTAAGACATTCTGTGTAGCTATTTACAATCATAGTTCATGGAATATGAATACTTTTTTGTGATAGTTCATGAGAACAGTATTGGACTCTTCCTATAAACTAAACAAAATGTCTGGCTCTTCTTCATGTAAAGGGAACCACAAAATATTAATTGAAGACTGATATTGTAATGATCTCCCTACATCTAGATAGCCACGCTTTCAAATTTATATTTAAATACACTTCATGATATTTTTCACTGAACTTTTTATTTAAAGTACAAATCGTATAGCCAAAAGAATAAGTGTCATTCCAGGGGCATTTATTGAGTATAAGTTGCTGATAATATAGAGACACTCTAGGGTGCCTGACCTGTTCCACTGTCACAGAAGCTAGAATACACATTGAAAAAATAACAAATAATGTGTTAGCCATATGGCCAGCCAACTTCTTCCCCTTCCCTACATGACTGGAGTCATTTAAGCCTCAATCCCACACACGGTAATTTGGAGGCCAAAGCCACCAGAATGGAGGTCTTATATCCCTGAACTCACTTTCTCTGTGGTCCTCAGCTCCTCACATCAGCTTCCTGGAAGAATGCTCCACTAGAGCTGTTATGTTAGGGAACCTCTCATCTACTATTCCTCTCAGAACTCCCTGTGGTGGCTTGATCCAACACCCACACAAATCCATGGAAAGACTCCCATTGACTTTAACTGGTATTGCTTCTGGCCCATGATCCATTAACTTTCAGCAGCTTTCCCAACCCTGGCTTTTATTCTAATCAATAAAACAGAAAGGTTGCATTTGAATATTATTGACTCTAGAATAAATTTTCACCTCTTCTGCTTTAATGAAATGAATTAAATGCCATCAAATTTCTTTCACAGCAATTCTTACATGACTATTTAAATTTTGAATCCATCAGATTTAGATCCAGAATTATAAGGTGAAGGATTTGGACAGGAAATAGAGCAACTATTATCCAACTTCCTCTTTCAGCTATTGATGTATTAACATGTCCAAACACTTTTATTACTTATTCTTCTAAAAGCTATCACTTTCATAATGGAGTCCATTAAATATGTTTTGTTCACTAATGATTTTCTTATTCCTGCTCCCCCTCAGGTGGGGGTGGGGGGTGGGGGGGGGGGAGGAATCTCACACCAGCACTCAGACAGCTGTTACACAAAAGACTGAAATAAGGTCTGGTTTGGGCCCCTCTCATCCACAGAGAGAAAAAAATCCAAGGAGCAGAAATAATTTCCATTCTTTTCTGCAAGGCACATTACTTTTTCATGCCTAGATTTCCTTTTATCTCCTCAGCTGCAAACCTCAACAAGTCTCATCTTGAGAGAATTAACAGTTTCATCAACCACAGGGCAAAAAAACCAAAAATCTGCTAAGGAAAAATATTAATTACTTCTTTTATAAAACCTTGCTATGATGCTAATTAAACAGTGGCAAATGAAACACTCTGAGATGCTGCCACAGCTGAAAGGAGTGGTAAAATTATAAAAGTCTCTGCCGAACTCAAGAAGAGAATATCAAAATCAAAGTCTGGGAAGAACATAATCTCACCGTATGTCTACACTACGGGATTACTCCAAATTTACAGAATTCGATTTTTGGCAACCGATTGTATAAAGTCAAGTGCATGCAGCCACACTAAGCACATTAATTCGGCGGTGTGCGTCCATGTACCGAGGCTAGCGTCGACTTCCAGAGCATTGCACTGTGGGTAGCTATCCCATAGTTATCCCATAGTTCCCGCAGCCTCCCCCCGCCCATTGGAATTCTGGGTTGAGATCCCAATGCCTGATGGGGCAAAAAACATTGTCGCTGGTGGTTCTGGGTACAGCCTCATCCCTCCCTCCAAGAAAGCAATGGCAGACAACCGTTTCGTGCCTTTTTTCCTGGGTGAACACTGCAGACGCCATACCATGGCAAGCATGGAGCCCGCTCAGCTCAAGACAGCAGTCTTGAACATTGTAAACACCTCACGCATTATCGTGCAGTTTATGCTGAACCAGAACCTGAAAAACCAGGCGAGGAGGAGGCTGCGACTGCAGCGCGGCAACAAGAGTGATGAGGACATGGACATGGACACAGAATTCTCTCAAACCGCGGGCCCCAGCGCTTTGGAGACCATGCTGTTAATGGGGCAGGTTATAGCCATGGCACGCCGATTCTGGGCCCGGGAAACAAGCACAGACTGGTGGGACTGCATAGTGTTGCAGGTGTGGGATGATTCCCAGTGGCTGAGAAACTTTCGCATGCGTAAGGACACTTTAATAGAACTTTGTGACTTGCTTTCTCCTGCCCTGAAATGCCAGAATACCAAGATGAGAGCAGCCCTCACAGTTGAGAAGCGAGTGGTGATAGCCCTGTAGAAGCTTGCCATGCCAGACAGCTACCAGTCAGTCGGGAATCAATTTGGAGTGGGCAAATCTACTGTGGGGGCTGCTGTGATGCAAGTAGCCAAAGCAATCACTGAGCTGCTGCTACCAAAGATAGTGACTCTGGGAAATGTGCAGGTCATAGTGGATGGCTTTGCTGCAATGGGATTCCCTAACTGTGGTGGGGCAATAGATGGAACCCATATCCCTATCTTGGCACCGGAGCACCAGGGCAGCCAGTACATAAACCGCAAGGGGTACTTTTCAATGGTGCTGCAATCACTGGTGGATCACAAGGGACGTTTCATCAACATCAACGTGGGATGGCTGGAAAGGGTTCATGACGCTCGCGTCTTCAGGAACGCTAATCTGCTTAAACGGCTGCAGCAAAGGATTTACTTCCCAGACCAGAAAATAACCGTTGGGGATGTTGAAACGCCTATAGTTATCCTTGGGGACCCAGCCTACCCCTTAATGCCATGGCTCATGAAGCCATACACAGGCAGCCTGGACAGTAGTCAGGAGCTGTTCAACTATAGCCTGAGCAAGTGCAGAATGGGGATAGAACATTGGATATTTAAAGGGTCGCTGGTGCACTTTACTGACTCGCTCAGACCACAGCCAAACCAATATTCCCATTGTTATTGCTGCTTACTGTGTGCTCCACAATCTCTGTGAGAGTAAGGGGGAGACCTTTATGGCGGGGTGGGAGGCTGAGGCAAATCGCCTGGCCACTGATTATGCACAGCCAGATACCAGGACGATTAGAAGAGCACACCAGGAAGTGCTGTGCATCAGAGAAACTTTGAAAACCAGTTTCATGACTGGCCAGGCTACGGTGTGAAAGTTCTGTTTGTTTGTCCTTGATGAAAACCCGCACCCTTGATTGACTCATTCTCTGTAAGCAACCCACCCTCTCCCTTCGATCACAGCTTGCATTCAAAAGAAATAAAGTCACTATCGTTTAAAAATCATGTATTCTTTATTAATTGATTATAAAAAGAGGGAGAGAACTGACAAGGTAGCCCAGGTGGGGTTTGGGAGGAGGATAGGAGGGAAGGAAAAGGCCACTTCAAAAGTTCAAAATAATGACAGCCTTTTGCTTGGGCTGTCCACTGGGGTGGAGTGGGAGGGTGCACGGAGCCTCCCCCCCCACCCCCTGCGTTCTTACACATCTGGGTGAGGAGACTATGGAACATGGTGAGGGGGGAGGGTGGTTACACAGGGGCTGCAGCAGCACTCTGTGATCCTGCTGCCATTCCTGAAGCTCCACCTGAGCATGTCCGTTTGCTCACACAGCAGCCCCAGCATTGAATCCCGCCACCTCTCATCTCGAGCGTCCCTCCTCTCTTCACGTTTGTCCCTTCTGTCCTCACATTCGTCCCTCATGGCCTCACGTTCACTAGCAGCTTTCCTGTACTGGGATAGGGTGTCATTCCACTCATTCAGATAAGCTCTTTCATCGCGGGTCGATTGCATGATTTCTGAGAACATTCGCGTGCCTTTTTTTCACCGCCTTATCTGAGATAGCCTTTGGGACGGAGGAGGGAGGCTTGAAAAATTTGCAGCTGCGGGAGGGAAAAAAGGGAGAGAAGTATTTAAAAAGAAACATTTTACAGAACAATGCTTATACACTTTCACGGTGAACAACACTATTCACATTACATAGCACATGTGATTTTGGTACAAGGTCGCATTTTGCATCTTAATATTGAGTGCCTGCGGCTTTGGTGTTAGAGATCACAGACGCAGGTCCGGGCAACAGAATTTGGCTTGCATGCGGCCATGGTAAGCCATTGTCTTTCGGCTTCTGCAACCTTCCTAAAAGTAGCGCCCTCCTTTCCCACATACCAAGCAAAGCCCGTTGACTGCTGTGGTTTTCCTGTTAACGTGCAGCAGCAGAAACCAAACTAACCCCTCCGCCCCCGCAGCCAATTCTCTGGGATGATCGCTTTATCCCTCCCCCCACCGCGTGGCTGGTATCAGGGAAGATCCCTGCAGAAACCAAACTAACCCCCCCCCCATCCAATTCTCTGGGATGATTGCTTTATCCCTCCCCACACTGCGTGGCTGGTATCAGGGAAGATCCCTGCTGGCCAAACGTGAAAAGCTCAGCACCAATGCCTCCCCCCACCCCCCACTTGGCTAACTGCAGAGAAGGATTTCTTTTCAGCCACAGGCAAACAGCCCAGTAGGAACGGCCACCTCTGTCCCCTTAATTAAATTCCCGTATTTCAACCAGGTTACCATGAACGATATCACTCTCCTGAGGATAACACAGCAAGATAAAGAACGGATGTTGCTTGAATACCAGCAAACACCGGGACCATACGCTACCAGGCTTTGTCATGCAATGATACCAGATTATTTGCTACTAGCATGGCGTGGTCAAGTGTCCTACCATGGAGGATGGAATAAGGCTGCACTGCCCAGAAACCTTCTGCAAAGGCTTTTGGAGTACCTCCAGGAGAGCTTCATGGAGATGTCCCTGGAGGATTTCCGCTCCATTCCCAGACACGTTAACAGACTTTTCCAGTAGCTGTACTGGCTGCGAATGCATTCCAAGTCCTCAGGGCAAATCAATCATTAAAAAATGCTTACTTTTAATGATTTACAAAGGTACACTCACCAGAGGTCCCTTCCATGGCTTCATGGTCTGGGATACTGCCTTGGGAGGGTTGGGAGGGTACTTCAGTCAAGCTGAGAAAAAGATCCTGGCTGTTGGGGAGAACGGACTGCTGTGTGCTCTCCGCAAGCTCGTCGTCCTCCTCCTCCTCCTCCTCCTCTTCCCCATCCACAGAATCCTCAGGCATAGCTGAGATTACCCCCCCCTCGGAATCCACGGTCAGAGGTGGGGTAGTGGTGGTGGCCCCCCCTAGAATTGCATGCAGCTCAGAGTAGAAGCGGCATGTCTGTGGCTCTGCCCTGGACCTTCTGTTTGCTTCTTTGGTTTTCTGATAGGCTTGTCTGAGCGTCATAACTTTCACGCAGCACTGTAGTGAGTCCCTATTGTGGCCTCTCTCTATCATGCCCCTGGAGATTTTTTCAAATGTTTTGGCATTTCGTCTTTTGGAACATAGTTCTGCTAACACAGAATCCTCTTCCCATACAGTGATCAGATCTAGTACCTCCCGTACGGTCTATGCTGGTGCTCTTTTTCGATTCTCGGACTGCATGGTTACCTGTGCTGATGAGCTCTGCATGGTCACCTGTGCTCTCCACGCTGGGCAAACAGGAAATGAAATTCAAAAGTTTGCGGGGCTTTTCCTGTTTACCAGGCCAGTGCATCCAAGTTCAGATTGCTGTCCAGAGTGGTCACAATGGTGCACTGTGGGATAGCTCCCGGAGGCCAATACTGTCGAATCGCGGCCACACTAGCCCTAATTTGAAATGGCAATGTCGATTTCGGCGCTACTCCCCTCGTCGGGGAGGAGTACAGAAATCGATTTTAAGAGCCCTTTATGTCGAAGTAAATGGCTTCGTTGTGTGGACGGGTGCAAGATTAATTCGATTTAACGCTGCTAAATTCGACCTAAACTCACAGTGTAGACCAGGCCTCAGTGTTTTACAAAAGCTCACACTAAACCTGGAAGAGCTACGATCCCAGGAGAGGTTAACAGAAAAATTCAAATGGATAACTTTATATTATTTGTATTGTGGTAACACGTAGACGTCCCAGTCATGGATCAGGACCCCAGTGTGTAGGCACTGTCCTTTTATAAGCATACTCATGCAGGGGAGCTTTATGCCCCTTCACAGCTGCAGAACGTATCCAGACCTTCGGCACTGCACACCTGCTTTTCCTCCATGCCCCCAGATCAGGTGGGTGGGGAGCGGGTAGCACCTTAGTTTTGTTCCACAACATGTCGCCCAGCACAACTGCACTGTCAGACTTTGATGCTGGTATAGCTCAGCAGTCAATTATTATCCCCTGGAGAAACGGAAAGGAACTGGGCATGGCTCAAATCCTTTGTTGCACTGTTGCTGGGGTGGCCTACCTCTGCACCATCCATTGTCACAGGGGATGTGGCAAAGCCACTATTAGCACAATATTAAAATAGAAATTGAATGTCTGCTGTGGTTAAACTTTGTAAATAAGAATCCTTTTTGTCCAGACAACTTAAAGAGAGCATAAAATCAAACTTCTACAGGAACCCAGGCTGAAAACAAAATTCAGAATAAAGAAGTCTCGAGGAAAGCCAAACATGACTTTTCTTCAACATTCTAAGCATTTGCATTTAAAGATGGGCTTGAATCAGCTGGGTTCCACACTACATATAGAATCTAAAATGCCCTGATCTCTCAGAAGACACCAGAAGTAAGTTAGCTACTGCAGCAGCCATTACGGTTTAGTGAAAGGTACATCAATGCACAGGAAAAATTAGAAAAAACAAGTTCCCTTTATAAGTATAACTTTTCTCCCGGCGATGGGTCAATTCAAACTGAAAAAAAAGCTGGTAGAACAAAATATGATTTCAAGGAAATGGAAAGCCACAGTAGTTTCTATGGTCGCAGAATAGATACATCAATTTTTGCATGTGAAAGAAATATATAAATTAAAGAGAAAATTCTCTCTTCTCATCATCCATGTAGCCCTGGTAGGAGAATTTTGTCCTAAGTGATGTGTGTTAAAACAAATGAATATGGGCTCATTTGGACGCCTTCTGTGAATTAATAACACTGGTCTATAATTTTTGAGAAGTCGTCTGCTTCAGAGATAAAATGTGCTATTTATTATGTATTTTGATGTGCTGAATTCAAATATGACAATTAAAACAACTGATTGGCTACTGTTTCTAAGATATTTAAGTTTTTACATTTGATGTCTATGTATATTGTGTAGATAGTAGAGTTTTAATCATCAATTGTAAACCTAGGTCTTTTCATGTGTTTATGGTTGCTTTACATGATAATATTTCACCTATCCTGTTTATGTAACACTTTAAAAATCAGCCAAAGGGTTATAAAAATAAAATTTATTATGAAACAAAAGGCAAAAAACTATTATGTACATAGTTTAGTCCTATTCAGTGTCTACTCGGCGCTTCTTGGCTTGTCTCTTGTATTCATTAAATGGAGCATCTCTTGTCACTGTCCAGCAATAGTCTGCAAGCATTGATGGGCTCCATTTGCCCTGATAGCGTTTCTCCATTGTTGCAATGTCCTGGTGAAATCGCTCGCCATGCTCGTCGCTCACTGCTCCGCAGTTCGGTGGAAAAAAATCTAGATGAGAGTGCAAATAATGTATCTTTAGTGACGTTGCAACCAAGGCTTTTGTATGCCTTGAGGAGGTTTTCCACCAACAACCTGTAGTTGTCTGCCTTGTTGTTTCTGAGAAAATTTACTGCCACTAACTAGAAGGCTTTCCATGCCGTCTTTTCCTTGCCACGCCGTGCATGGTCAAATGCATCATCTCGAAGAAGTTCACAAATCTGAGGACCAACAAAGACACCTTCCTTTATCTTAGCTTCACTTAACCTTGGAAATTTTCCACGGAGGTACTTGAAAGCTGCTTGTGTTTTGTCAATGGCCTTGACAAAAGTTCTTCATCAGACCCAGCTTGATGTGTAAGGGTGGTAACAAAATCTTCCTTGATTCAACAAGTGGTGGATGCTGAACACTTTTCCTCCCAGGCTCCAATGACTGTCGGAGTGGCCAATCTTTCTTGATGTAGTGGGAATCTCTTGCACGACTATCCCATTTGCAGAGAAAACAGCAGTACTTAGTGTATCCAGTCTGCAGACCAAGCAAGAGAGCAACAACCTTCAAATCGCCACAAAGCTGCCACTGATGTTGGTCATAGTTTATGCACCTCAAAAGTTGTTTCGTGTTGTCATAGGTTTCCTTCAAATGGATTGCATGACCAACTGGAATCGATGGCAAAACATTGCCATTATGCAGTAAAACAGCTTTAAGACTCGTCTTCGATGAATCAATGAACAGTCTCCACTCCTCTGGATCATGAACGATGTTGAGGGCTGCCATCACACCATCGATGTTGTTGCAGGTTACAAGATCACCTTCCATGAAGAAGAATGGGACAAGATCCTTTTGACAGTCACGGAACATGGAAACCCTAACATCACCTGCCAGGAGATTCCACTGCTGTAGTCTGGAGCCCAACAGCTCTGCCTTACTCTTGGGTAGTTCCAAATCCCTGACAAGGTCATTCAGTTCACCTTGTGTTATGAGGTGTGGTTCAGAGGAGGAGGATGGGAGAAAATGTGGGTCCTGTGACATTGATGGTTCAGGACCAGAAGTTTCATCCTCTTCCTCTTCCTCGTCTGACTCAAGTGAGAATGATTCTGGTGCATCAGGAACCGGCAATCCTTCTCCATGGGGTACTGGGCATATAGCTGATGGAATGTTTGGATAATGCACAGTCCACTTTTTCTTCTTTGACACACCTTTCCCAACTGGAGGCACCATGCAGAAGTAACAATTGCTGGTATGATCTGTTGGCTCTCTCCAAATCATTGGCACTGCAAAAGGCATAGATTTCCTTTTCCTGTTCAACCACTGGCGAAGATTTGTTGCACAAGTGTTGCAGCATATGTGTGGGGCCCACCTCTTGTCCTGATCTCCAATTTTGCAGCCAAAATAAAGGTGATAGGCTTTCTTAACCATAGTGGTTATACTGCGCTTTTGTGATGCAAAAGTCACTTCACCACAAACATAGCAGAAGTTATCTGTACTGTTCACACAAGTACGAGGCATCTCTGCTCACTTTGGCTAAACAGAAATGTGTCCCTTTGCAAAATCAAACACTGACAAATAAGAGAGCATGACACTGTATGATTTCTAGAGCTGATATAGGGCAATTTGTTCAGCAGAGTGATGTAAGCTTCGTTATGATTGCATCATCCATGACTTCTAGGAATAACATGATGCAATTCATATCATGTATGACGCAATACCAGCTTCAGATTGCATCATTCATTGTTTTGCCTAAAAAGCAAGTACTGTCCAAACCCAGTCATAGATTTATTCATAGATCCAGTCAAAGATGTATTTTAGTCATTTCTGGTTTAAATTGAGATCCCTTCCCTTTATAACTCACTTATCCTCCGCCATTCCCATGTCAAGGGTCATATATACTGACCCAATAGCATATCTTGAAAACTAGAGCCAATCAACAATTTTAAGCATCATTTTCGTTCTCAGTGACCCAGAATTAGTAAAGTTTGACTACATTTATTTCAGAAGCATTTTGGCTGTAGAGCAGTGTAATGGTCTAAATATAATACTCACTGCAAACATGGAGTCAAACTGAGCAGCACTTCATTAAAATTAAAGGAGTTGCACCATCTTGTAACAAGCTGAGTTTGTCCCAGAGTGTTCTGATGTCCATCTTAGGGGATGAAGCCTCTGTGATGCTACCTGTTTACTGAGACAAGTTTTTATGACTAACTGTTGATATTATATTTATTAAAATGATTTTTAATTTACTTCTGGGTGGGCTCTGTGATGTAGTGGATAGATCACTGGGCTTGTAATAAGGAGACTTCAGTTTTATTTCTGGCTCTACCACTGTTAAAAAAAGGCTGACTTGAACCACCCAAAACTTGCATGGGGTTGGGGGTGGGGGAGAGAGGGAGACTGCTTCATATACCCTTGAGCAGTCTACCTGTACCTTTGGTCTAAGCAAGCACTGCAAGCCCATTTCCCTATCCCTCTCAGAGCACCTGAGTAAGGACTGGGTGGAGATGGAAACTGAGGGAGTGTTGGCTCCACTCACTAACATGCCAGCCAGCACAGCTGAGTTGGTGTGGGGATTGCCATCACTTGCTGCTGGTATGGGCGAACAGTCTATTACTAATTTCCACCTCCTGCTTCAGCATACCAGAAGCAGGGCTGTCTCTGCAACGTAATGACTCATGGGGCTATTCATGGGGTCATACAACTTACACACATTGATTAGGGCTGTGCCCAAAATCACAGTCTTACTCATTGTTAATAAAGGAGAAGAGATGAGATTGGAAGAAAATTATGGGCCATATTGTACCAGGAATTTTTAACTAGAACACGCCATTAAAATACCCTCACTTGAGGTGACTTGTCATCCAACACCTTGCTGTTTTACATTAGTACCATGCCTTAATTTTCTTATTAACAACAACAAAAGATAATTTAACATTGTTTGCATGTCTTTAAATGAGTATAGCTACACCTCTAATATAAAATTGACAGGTGAGTGAAAACAGCTACCAATTATTTGAGTCAATTATTAGCTTTGTAGGAACAAATCATAACAACTCTGCACAAACAAAAATAATCTGCAATTTAAAGAGGAAACGGCATGTCTATGTTGAATTCCCCACTCATCTTCTGCCACTTCTGATTGACAATATTACATTTGCAGCATTCAGTAATCACTTTTGAAGGTGTGCACACTTGATGGCTTTGGGATGTCATATTAAAAGTACAAGCTTTATTAATCTTCTCATCAATGGGAGCTACAGGGTGTCTGTCACACCTCATTTATATATGTTGAGTAAATAAACTGTAGCAAATGAAAACTACTAGTGTTTATAAATCTGGACAGATGTTAAGTGGCTTAAACAGGTCACCCCTGCTGCTATTTCATATAAGAGGTTCTTCAGGCTTTTTAAAAATCTGATGAAGCCATACTCTGAAATAGCTGCATTTACATAGATATTGTATTTATATTGTGCATGCATGGAATAAAAACTAGTGTTAAGTAAAGTGTTGACTTACACATGTACAAGGAGGTTCAGCATTAAGGCTCCCTGTGCAATCATTACTTACCCAGCTGTGCCTCCTGCAGGCATAGCAGATCACAATCAATGCAAGTGTTCTCATCATTCTGAAACAGCAGAAGACCATGGCTGCAATATGTGACAAAGATGAAGTATCAACTTTTTTTTTTTAAGATTTGTGCATTCAAATCAGAAATGGAAGATATGTCAGTGTGGGAGGAGTCTGCCAACCTTATTCACATTGAGTAGCACTTCACTTTGCAGTGGTCCCACTGAGTTAATAACAACACTAATTTAATAATGCTGAACACTTCTATAGCACTTTTCATCCAAGGATCTCACAGTGCTTTACATAAGAAGGTGAAGTATCATTAGCCTCTTTTTACAGCTGGGAGATAATGCCTAGACAAGTGACTTGATTTGCAGAAGGTCTCACGGTGTGCCAGTGGCAAAGCCAGGAATGGTGCCTAGGTCTTTTGATTCCCAAGGACCTTTCCAGTGGCTCTTGCAGCCTCTTAAGCAAGATAAATGTAGAATTCAGGTACTAATCACAAGGTCGGCTGAACCATAAATTGACTACATTTACTGGACGGGTGTAGAAGTTGTCTTTCTACATGTTATAGGCCTTTCAAGCAAATTGTCAGTAATGGCTCTGTTAATAATGTCATCAGAAAGCCTATGAAACTTCTTAGGACTGCCACATTAACTCCCATTAATTTCAAAAAGATTCCTACCCTTTGATAGCCCTTAAGCAGAACCTTCTTGTCGATGTTGGAGTCTTTATGTGCTTGTTATTAGTTAATGCCTAGAGACCACAGCCCCATTGTGCTAGGTACAGTACAAACACCCACCACAGGGACTGATATTTCCCACCATGGGCTCAGCTGTGTCCCTGGGATATGGCCCATAGTAGAAGGGTGATGCACTGCTTCTTATCTTCCTGCATGTGCCTTTCTCCAGAGGAGGAATAATTTTCTATTAGTCTAAACCTCAGACAATTACTATTGCAATTTGGCTGCATTGGGTGGGATGTTGGGGCCTGCCCATTATCCATCCCTACCTGCCGTAAAATAGGAGTAAGTAGGTATGAACTGCCAGCTTAACTATGCATGTCCAGCTTCAAGGTACACATATCTCATGCAGGGGAAATGGGGGTGGGAGAAGGGTTCTTAATTCCCCTTTTGCCCCTCTGTGAGTGTACAACCAGAGTCAAAATCTAGACACTATTGGATATGGTACAAAAGCCGTGTGATATTTTGCTCTACACAAGATATAACCCTTTATTTCCTGTTTGTCTCCTGTTTATGTAGAAACATACTTTCTTCCTTTTCTGGTTTAAAAAAGATAAACTGGTTATAGGATCATAATAATAGTGGACTGTACAGTGTCATTGTAATATCTCAATAAACTACAGGGATTTATAAGTTGTGTTCTCTTTCAGCCCGGACATCCATACAAAGTAATAAGAAGAAAAGCACAGCACATACATAAAAAATAATGATGAGAAAGCCATCCATGAAAACAAAACAAACCAACTAAACCCCCTGATTGCTGGTGTTGTCACCACAAATATTTAGCCTGTAATCTGCCACTTGCAGCAGCTTTTAAAAAAAATCATAATTTAGCCTTAAAAAAATGAAGCTACTAAACAAACTGCAATAAGGGCCAAATACCCCCAAATGACTGGACCATTCTATACAATGCATGAAGGATGGGAAGGAGAGCAGAGGAAGGGGACGAGAAAAGGAAAGCTACTGTAGAGGAAGTGAAGGAAAACAGAAGAGATGAAGAAGAGGACAAAGAAAGTGGGAAAAGGAACAACAGAGCAGAACAGGCTAAGAATGAAATGGTGTCTGCAGGAGACAATGCTTTGTGGAGTGCAGACTGGTCCTGAATTTAAATGAACTTGACAGTTCAGGGACACTTAGGAAAAATAAGCTCAATTAAAGTATGAATTTAAAGTGCATTAAACCTTACTATGGATGTTCTCATTGAAAAGTAAAAGTGGCCTTAGGTCACTTTAGCATAATTCACTAACCTAAAGTGAAGTAAAGTTTGGTCTACACTTAAAACTTCTATTAGCATAGCTATGTCAGTCAGAAGTGTGAGAAAAATCCACCTCGTCTGACTCACATAACTATGCCAACAAATCCCACAATGTAGACACAGCTATGCCAGCAGAAGAGTTCTTCTGTTGACATAGCTAATGTGGTTCATGGAGGCGGTGTTCCTATTCTAGTGGGTTATGCTGGCATAGGTTTAGTAGTGTAGATGTAGCCTGAGGCCACTTTAGTGATGCACTTCCACTAATACACCTTCAGTTAATTCAACTTAACTTTCTGGGTGAATAAACCCTCATAGAGTTCTTGGTTAGTTCCTTGAGAAGATCAGGATGTGTTGAAGGATTAACCTAATAAAATGAGGGAATTCCAGCTGGGAGTTCATTCTCTCATTCTCTGATGAAGCACATGGTGTTTCAGGAACAGGAAAAGTGTGGCTCTGTACTACCCGGGCTCTGCCTAAGAATTTGCTGTCCTTAGGAAATTCCATAATGTTTAAACTTGACTTTTAACATTTAATTTTGCTGACACAATGCTGAATGGTCCATGTAGACAAGGACAAGTCACATTCAGAATCATGTCAGTCATCAACACATTCTACCGGGAACAGGGTTTACCTATGACTAGTTAGCATGATGCTGACCAGGAACTGTCCTTGTCTATAGAGACCAGTCAGTCACAGTTAGAATCATGTTACCTCAATTGTTAAAACTGTATTTAAATATGATGCAATTTCCTAATGAAGACAAGGAACAATAGAGCCTCAAATGTAATAATATGTGGTGGCAACAACAAAAAGTTCTTTGTTAAGCTGGAGTAAACCACCTGAATACAACAAAAAAAATGTACATAAGAATTATTTTAAGCTTGGGATGGTTGTAATGATAGTAATGTATGTACGAAATCCTGTACTCATAATACAAGCAAATCTCACATTATTTCCTTGAGCAAAGGATGACAGATAGGGTCCAGTCTGAGCTTTGATCTCATAGATGCATCCAATACCTTCAGTGAAACATAGCCACGTGATATAGAAATGAGTGTACCAAATGCTCTAATAACAATTTTATTAGCACCCAAGAGTAACCTAAATTTTTTTCGAGAACAGAAACTCTATTTTTAAAATAGGAATTACAGCCCGTGAATATCTGCAGTTAGAAATGGTAAGCTAAATCTAAAGCCCCAGTCTTGCAAAGTCTACGTACGTGCTTAACTTTCAGGCACTGCAAACTAGATCCTCCACAGGTGTAAATTGGCATGGCTCCTTTAATTTTGACTCAGTTGACAATGAGGCTATCTCAGATGATTAAATCAGTGTCTCTGTATGTGTAAGTGGTACTTCAATGGAACTACTCACAGTGCATAAACCTAACCGTATGCATAAGAATCCAGGCCTAAAATACACATTGCAGAATTAAGAATGTTTTTCTTTTCCAATATAAATAAATAGGCCAACATTTTTTCAAAAATTATGTAACCAAAAAGCTGGTTTCATATTTAATATTTGTTATGTGCAACATTGCAAACACACATTATACTTAATTATACTATTAAAAGAAAATGTAGTTTATGAAAGAGATGAAGAAAAAGGAATTCTGCCATATTCTTTGTAAAACACTTGATGTTTCGAATAGCAACAAAGCAGCAGCTGTAAATTATGATCAAAATATTTTTACAAAACTACATATTTCAGAACCATGTCATTTCAAAATCAACCTCTTAAGAAGCTAATTACTTACTGCTTTAGCTATCCATTAGCGAGTCAAGAGCTTTTCTCATAGAAACTAGATTTCTCTAATTTTCAATTCAATTTACATGTTTGCATCTAATATACATAATGATAATCTGTGATATAAAGGCTCAATTGGTATGAGTTTCGGATTACCACATTAGTTAGGAGTGGTAAAACCATAAGTGAGTTATACACAGATCCTCAAGAACTAGCATTCATATATCTTTATATCACACCATCAGGTCTTCTGCATGTAATATATGTTGTTTTTTTATTTTAATTTGCTTGGCACTAGGTTTTGTATCTGTTTATCTGTAAAGATGTCAGTTACTGTGGACAAGATTTTTAGAATTGATTCATGATTTTTGACTGCCCAACTTGAGACACCATAAAGGGGCCTGATTTTCAAAGAACAGGGTGTCAGAAATCCAGAAAATCAGAACCCCTTAAGGTGTCTCAAGATGGAGATTAAAAAAACGAGACACCCAAAAATCACTAGACACCTGCAAAAATGTTAGGTGTTCAGATACTACAGAGATAAACACAGTCTAAGAATCTATATAGAATAGAATCAAATGTTTGGCCAATGACTCCATGTATATACAGGTCATTTATAAAAATGACTAGAAATCGTTTTCTTATATAAAAAGAGCAAATTTGAAAATCCATTAGCATGGGTCCTTCTGATGCTACAGATTAGCCCTTGGGCCCATCAGGAGGACAGGTCTCTCCCAATGTTAATTCTACAAAGCTCCCATATCTAGCTTTGTGGGGCTATGAGAAACTTGACTGTAAAAGTAATATTTTATGTATAGAAAAGCTGTTACTAACCGAGGATTGAATCTGGTACTACCTGGTAATAATTTCCAGCATCTGAGCTCCAAGACCTCAATAAAAGCAGGATTTTAAACAGCTGAACTTGTAGCTCCCATTGCCATTTACAGTATCATCTCTCCCTCTTTGTCAAACACGCTGTTCTTTGATGTAAGGGCACAGCTGTCACTGTAGGAAGTTCTGCTGTGGTACTGTGAGCTCACCTGCTGAGGCTGTTTCTCCCAATGTGGTTCTTTTTGTCTTTCCATTCTCTTGATTTCTCTTTGTCTTCCAAACCCCCATCTCTCTGATAGAGCAATGGTGCTTATAATTCCTTTCGACTGTTTTGGTTGTCATATCATCTTCAATGAACTGTTAGAGGAGACTAATAACATCAGCACAGCATGTCTTTATTACATTTTACATGTAAAATTGTATTGGGTACAATGCCAAAAAAAATATTAACTTGTGACTATATTTCTGCATCTCCTTCTCTCTTTATTAACAAAACCAATGGGTATACCTTCCCTTCAGTGCATGTGTGTAACTTCCATTAACAGTAATGGCAGTTATGCACAGGCATCAAAAGAAAAATGTTACCCCACAGTCATCAACAAATAGATCAAATTAAATCTAATTAGGACGGTAAATCATCTGACACATTTTGGTGATGGACAGCTGGGGAGGGGGGAAAAAAAACAAAAAACCATGTTAGGGATTTATCCTGAAAAACATTACTCAAAAAGGCAACCCTGATGATACCTTGTTTTTATTCCCCAAGGACATTTTCATATTTATATTTTGATAAAAGGGAACCTTTTATGTTTTGTTCAACTATATTAAAATTCACTGATCTTGAAAACTATTTAATACTCTCTAATATTTGTTAGCCAAGAGATCAAGAAAATAAATAAATTAGAAACATAAAAAAAATCCTAGAAAATGTTGAGAACAATGACCTAGGTATTTGGGGGCCTAGTGGACAAATCACTGGGCTGGGTTTCAGGGGGCTGGGTTCTATTCCAGGGTCTACCACTGACCTGCTGGGTGACCATGGGCATGTCACTTCCCCTCTCTGTGCCTCTGTTTCCCAGTCTGTAAAATGGGGTTAATGATACTGACCACCTCTGTAAAACGCTTTGAGATCTACTAATAAAAAGTGCTATATGAGTCAGGTATTATTATTTTATTATTATGCACACACAGGCTAATATTTTGGTCCTATTAAAGTCAATAGCAAAACTCAGACTGAATTCAACAAATCCAGGATTTCATTCACATGATAGGCTCTCCCTATGCCCTATTTAAATAAATCACCTTGGCATAGAAGCTCATGAAGACAAAATAAACAACTTAATATGCAGATGTAAAGGTAGCCATCTTACAGCAAAAAAAACTTCAGGACCAGACTCCAAAGAGAAACTGCTGAGCTTCAGTTCATTTGCAAATTTGACACCATCAGATCAGGATTAAACAAAGACTATGAATGGCTAGCCAACTACAAAAGCAGTTTCTCCTCCCTTGGTGTTCACACCTCAACTGCTAGCAGAGGACATCACCCTCCCTGACTGAACTAACCTCGGTATCTCCAGACTGATTCTTGCCTGCATATTTATACCTGCCTCTGGAAATTTCCCTTACATGCGTCTGACGAAGTGGGTATTCACCCACGAAAGCTTATGCTCCAATACATCTGTTAGTCTTAAAGGTGCCACAGGACTCTCTGTTGCTTTTAACAGATCCAGACTAACCTACCCCTCTGAAACTTAATATGTGTCTTTGAAGATAAGAGTGGATTACAAAACATTATAAACAATTGTGATGAATCAGCATCTTGTATTTTTTGTAATATGGAAATGTTTGTCAACATCAGTTATTTGCCACTAGGTCTCTGTGGGTGGGATGCGCTGGTTTCAGTGAATGCTACATGAGCATCCCAAGGCAGAATTTTATCCAAAATGAGGCTCTTTCTTCCAAAAAAGTCATTTGTATGAGCTTCATGCTCTGTCATCTGTCTTTTCATTAAGAACCCATGAACTTTGCTTGGAGCAGTGCTTTTTACAGGACTTTGCATCTGAGGATTTTGTTCAAAAGAATATGTAGGATTTAATTAGGAAGCTGACCTTCTCTGATTTTAAACAGCATGAAATAGATGATTCCCTAGATATGCCTTAAAATGATGCAATTTTCCCTTAAATATTTTTATTTTTCCAAGAATCCTGCTCATTGCAGGATATAGTACCTACAGGGTGAATTAATGAGATTTTCCATTAAATCCATATAAAGGGAAATCTTTTAATCTTTTCTACACAGATTAAAAGGTGCCACTTTATTTTATTTTTCATATGCAAAAAACAAAAATCTCCATCTGACATGGAAAAAGTCATGTCCTATTCAGTCATTTTAATGCAATAAATGCCATATTACTGCAATAAACAAAGTTTATAAGAAAGCACATTTATATAAAAATTGATGTAAAAATCAATTATATACAAAAAAATCAATGGTGGTTCACAGAACATAGCACGTTTTAGTAGTTGAACATTTGTTCTTTACTAATCTGCTGTGTATAGGCATTTTGTTGCTCCTTGCACTGAATTCATAATGGGTTCTATTATGCTTTTAAAGCACAGACTATTTTTGGGTTGAGGTGCATTTGCAAAGACGTATCACCCAGCAAGAGCTGCAGGAGGCATTGTCCCTGATGCACTTTGGAAATGTAACATGCACCATTCCACCACTCTTGGAGAGGGCATTATTCATTCCCCTCTGAGCCTAGCCTGAACTGCTAACCCGTGGGAGGAAGGCAGGGCCCTGGTGGACTGACCCACTCCAACACCCTCTCTGCTCCCCTTTAGAGCTACTGTCTGTGATCTTTACATCTGCTGAATGCCAGCCTGATTACTTCTTGTGGGCACCAAGAAGAGGATTTGCCCTTAAGTTATGCATTGTTATTGTGCTGAACTGAAAGTTTTGCAAGTTAGCTTGTCATTGACCAGTGATCTAATGGGATTTGATATTGTATATGTTTAGTCCTTATTGAAAATGCAGCTCTTCCCCAGCACATTACCAATATAATTGTAATGACTGTAAACATTTCCCTCTTTTTCCATCAGATTACATTTCCTTGACTTCAGCCATAATGTAGTAAGCAGTGAGTCTCTCAGATTAGACATGCCTTATTCTGCACTCTCAAAGGAAAAAAAAGAATGAAGCATAGCAGATGTAACAATTAGTATAGAGCAGGGGTTCTCAAACTTCATTGCACAGTGCCCCCTTTCTGACAACAAAAATTACTACATGACCTCAGGATGGGGGACTGAAGCCTGAGCCTGCCTGAGTCCCGCTGCCCCAGGCGGGGGGGCGGGGGGGAAACAAAGCCCAAGCCCAAGCCCAAGCCCAAGGGCTTCAGCCCCAGGCACGGGGCCTGTAACCTGAGCCCTGACGTCCAGGGCTGAAGCCCTCGGGCTTCAGCTTTGGCCCTGGGCGGTGGGGCTCGGTCTTCGGCTTTGGCCCCAGGCCCCAGTAAGTTTAACCCTGCCCTGGCGACCCCATTAAAATGGGGTCGCGACCCACTCTGTGGTCCTGACCCACAGTTTGAGAACTGCTGGTATAGAGAATTTATTAAGGTTAAAGGATATCAAAAATATCTAAAAACATACAAGAAGAGGAAGAATGGTCCTGTGGTTAGGGTGCTAAGCTTTGATCCAGAAAACACTGATTTCCTGATGACCTTGGGCAAGACACTTAGCCTCTCTGTGCCTTAGTTTTCCATATGTAAAATGGGATAACAGCCTTACCATACCTCACAGGGTTGTTTTTGAGGATAAATACATTAAAATTGTGATGTGCACAAATACCATAAGTACCCTAGACAGGATCAGTCCATAGCCCTTATTCATAAGAGTAGTCTCACTGCCTTCTGTAGGCCTTCCAATCTGAGAAAGATCTATCCTGTACTGTGGAACCCTCTTAAAGTTTTTGTTTTGTTTTGTTTTTTAAAACAAAACAGCTTCTTCAGAATTTACAATCTCCATATTGCTGTGCATTGAATTTAAGACTTTCGCCATAGGTGAGTTCAGATGTGTTGTCAGTGTTCAGAAGTGATTATACTTACCTACATTACAAGCAAAATGCAGCATGCAATGGGGACCCTGAAAGACCCCCACTGACTTATATGAGAGCTAGATCAGACCCGACATGAGTAACATATTAGACAACAGATAATATGTATCTATCAGTAGCACAAACAGAGAAGCATAAATATATAAAGTGGAAAGATCCATTCAGAGTAATCCCATGCCATTGTTTTATTTTGAAACGATTATATGTAATACAATGCTGAGAAGGGTAGAATGCATGACACAAGGTAATTTATCTGAAATTTCTGTGTGACTATGATTAAATTCAACACACCAGGCTCCTATTTAAGCTATAATCTTAAATCCCTATTGGGATATGGGAAAAAGCCCATTAAAAAGATTAGTGTTCCTAGAATTATGTCCAAGTGGCGGAAAGGATGTTAAGATACTGTGGGCAACATGTAAACGAGAATCTATTATGAGACCTTATTGTCTTGTTCTTTGGGCTGAAATAAAAGCAAATATGTTAATGTACACAGAAATCATGAAGGTCATGACTCCAGTGCAAATGGTTCTATCAGCGACAGAAGCAACACCTCAACTGGTAATGATGTCACAATGTGGGAATAAGCAAATATGGAATGTTTTTCATTAGGACTTACTCCTGCTCATATTTTTATGCAAGAAATCATGGCGAATAAGGGATAAACTAAGATAGTTTTACAGTGCCCCATGCTGTGAGCAGCTAGGCAGTAGTTGTGGCTGCAGGTGATTGCACTTATCATAATGATCTCATTGTTACCTTGTGCTTCTGTTGTCTCTCATCATATACATAGGCATGACCAATATAAATAAATATACTATTGGTAACAAAGTGAAAGTTCTCCACTCCCCTAGACTGTCCCCTTTAGCTTTTGCTAAAGTTGTTCTGCTCTTGGAGAAGTAGGGTGTTTCCTCATTCAAATATACGATGCCAATAAAGATACTGTAAATAAAACTTGAAGTCTTGAATCTTTAAATCTGTAGTAAGACATTAGTGGCGTCTAAAATGAGTTAAAATCTCTAATACTGACTGTTGAACAATGCAAATAAGTTGCTTGTATTTAATATGATGATGTGTTACCACTACTCTGGAGATAATGGCCTAGATTTTTCTGCTCTTTATGTTTCTACAGTTGCATAAAGGAGTCCTAGAGTTGGCAGAACTGGAACTTGCAAAATACATCCCACTAGCAAAAGGGGCATTTTGAGGGCATCTGGGGCAGAAATGGCAAGAGTTGGAGCACCACTGCATTGTAGCTATAAGTGGCTGCCAGAATAAACTTAAGAGGACACTGCAAGTAAACCTAGGCTAGAACAGCCCAAGGGTTCCTCTAATTTACACCAGGAATCTAATACTTCCATGCAGATACTTCCAGATATAGGGATGTTGTAGCCTGATCTATAGATTATGAATACAAATTCCCAGTTACCACTTTGACAATTGACAGGTTCTTGTCTCAAGATCAGGCCCACTATTATTAAAATGATTATATAGTTGGGAACCCCGATGTGCACAGGTGCAACACTCATACTATAGGAACTCTTACGAATAAATAATTAATACATTTAGCAAAGCCGCACACACAGTAACTCAATAAGGTAGATCGAGATAATACAGAAAGTACATCTGAACATCCATACTCACACCATGCCTTGTTAAACAACATGAAACGTTAGCTATTATCTTCCTCATCACCGTCACCCTCCTCATCTTCACTAGTGGCCATCATTCTGGCTCCTTCCATGGGCTACATCTCTCTTTCCTCCTGCCCACAGGCTGGGATGCCACTTTTATAATATGTTATGCTGATGTTACCATGTCTAATGCATATTCAATAGGGGTTTCTCCCCTCTTCCTTATTTGTATTTCCTCCACTTACCAATATTAAGGTGTCCTTCTTCTATAGGTTAGTGCAGTGGTTCTCATAGCCAGTCTGCCGCTTGTTCAGGGAAAGCCCCTTGCGGGCCGGGCCAGTTTCTTTACCTGCCACGTCCACAGGTTCGGCCAATTGCGGCTCCCACTGGCCGCGGTTCACCACTCCAGGCCAATGGGGGCTGTGGGAAGCTGTGCGGGCCGAAGGATGGCTGGCTGCCCTTCCCGCAGCCCCCATTGGCCTGGAGCGGCGCACCGCGGCCAGTGGGAACCGCGATTGGCCGAACCTGCGGACGCGGCAGGTAAACAAACCGGCCTGGCCCGCCAGGGGCTTTCCCTGAACAAGCGGTGGACCGGCTTTGAGAACCACTGGGTTAGTGTATTTATGATTTCATGCCATTATCATATACATCAATTTGTTGCCATGGCACTCTTGTGGTCGGATGTTCCGTCCAAAATCTTCCAGAAGCTGGTGTCAGTTCATGTTCTGTGGTTGACTGATGTCATTATGGACAAAATTCCCCCCTACACTCTATTTCCAGTTTCCCAAAACTTATGAGTTACCTAAATTTATCTCTGCCAAAGTTCCTAGGCCTCAAGCCTCAAGCTAACTGCTGAAGCCAAATGTCTTACAGGATACAAGCCTGTAGGTTCCTTGTATTACTGCTGAATATAATAAAGCAGAATATAATGTAAAGCAGAGAATAGAATAGAGGTAAGCAAACCCACTGGGCTACAATGTGCAAAGCTGAAAATGAATTAAGCTAAACTGTGTTAAGGCAACTTTATTTCTGAATAAGTATTGATAGAGGGGTTTAGTACGGTTTAACTAATCCACTTTAAATTCAGACCCTCAGCCCTGGTCAACACTACAAACCTTTGAGTGATGCAGTTATACCAACATAGTGCTGTCTACACCAGGGGTTATGTCGACAGGAGGGCTTCTCCCTTTGACATAGCTATCACTGCTCAATAAGGTGGAGTAACTGCGCTGATGGGAGAAGCTCTCCCATTGGCGTAGGCAGTATCTTCACTAAGTGCTAGTGCAGTGGTGCTGCTGCAGAACTGTAAATGTAGACAAGCCCTAGGTTAATTTGGATTAATTTTCCTGAGTGTAGACAAGCCATTAGCTACCATCGCCTCCTATTCTCCTTTCCTGAACCAAATAGAAATCAGAAGAAACAGAAAAGCTGGCCTGCAGACTGCTTTGAGTGAATGCATGATACAAGTTCAAAACATACTGCAAAGCACACATTATATTACTTTTAATGTAAGAGCACTGCACTCAGAACATTTCCCCCCTAAAATATGAGTTGCTATTCATAGAGAAGTACATCAAATAAGTAACAGAATAATAATAGAATCATAAAATCATAGGGTTAGAAGAGACCACAAGGGTGATCTAGTCTAAACCTCTGCCCAGATGCAGGATTTGTTGTGTCTAAACCATACAAGACTAATGGCTATCCAGCCTCCTTTTGAAAACCTCCAGTGAAGAAGCTTCCACAACTCCCAAGGCAGTCTGTTCCATTGTCCTACTGTTCTTACACTCAGGAAGTTTTTCCTGAGATTTCATCTAAATCTACTATGCTGCAGTTTGAAACCATTGCCTCTTGTCCTACCTTCTGTGGCAAAAGAGAACAACTTTTCTCTGTCTTTTTTGTGGCCGCCTTTCAAGTACCTGAAGACTGCTATCGTATCCCCCTTAATCTCCTCGTTTCCAAATTAAACGCACACAATTCCTTCAGCCTCTGCTCATATGATTTGCATTCCATCCCTTTGATCATCTTTGTCACTCACCTCTGGATCCTTTCCCGTTTCTCTACATCCTTTCTCTACATTGGTGACCAAAATTGGACACAATACTCCAGCTGAGACCTCACCAACCCCAAGTAGAGTGGTACTATCATGTTGTAGTGAGGCCTTATTAGAAAACCCGGGAGGTGGGTGGGTGCAAGCCCGCCCACTTCTAAAGGTCCCTCCCCCAGCCTAGTGGGAGGGACCACTGGACCCAGGAACCAAATGAATACGGGGGACAACTAATGAAAAACAGGGATCGGAGTGATGGTCACAGGTTCAAAACAAGGGTACTGGATGGGGACACCGAGCAGAGGACCCCAGACAGTGCCCACTGCTCCTCAAAGGTGTCTAGAGAGCCAGTGGATGCTGCCCAGTGGAACTCTGCCCGGAGGCGTGAGACCAGGGAGGAACGGAAATAGGCCCCACAGTCGAAGAGTACCCCCTTGTCCAACATCCTCCTCCTGGTGTTATAGATGGTGGCTTTGGCCAGAGCCAGGAGGAGGTTGACAAGGAGGTCTCGCGACTTCGTGGGGCAACGGATAGGGTGTGCGAAAATGAACAGGTGCAGGGAAAAGTGCAGCCAGAACTGCAACAAGAGGTTCTGGAGGAGCCAGAATAGGGGCTACAACCTGGCGCATTCGAGGTAGGCGTGTGCCAGATTCTCCCTCATGCCGCAGAAGGGGAAGGCCTCAGGTATGGGGGTGAATCACACAAGATACACGCCCATGCTCACGGCTCTGTGAAGGAGCCACCAACCAATGTCCCCGGTGGACCGTGGGACCAAGGTGGAATAGAGGCTGGCCCACCGGGGCTCCTTACCCTCCACAGGTGGTAGATAGTCCCGCCACTTGGTGTCAGGGCAGGATGAGAGGGTGAGGAAATGCAACGTGTGGAGCACGAGCATGTACAGATGGTCCCTGGGCACGGTTCGGAAGCAAAACAGCTGCAGAGTGCGCAGCCGTCTCGGAGTATGGGAGTGAGAAAGCCGGGAGGTTGGGGGGCTTGCAGAACAGGGGCTCGATAAAAAGGTCCAGAGGGCCCAAGGTGAGGGGTGGGGAGTGGGGAGTGCCCTCTCGCAGGGCCCACCACAGGAAGACGAGAGACGGGGCGACAAGGTAGCGCCCACCTCCTGGAGTATGCGCAGGGGGGTCGGAAGGTTGGAGAACCCCATGCGCTTGCCGAGCAGCATAGTGCTACAATGGCATCAGGGGGGTGCAGTGATCAGTGTGTGGAACAAAAAAAGGGGGAAGGGGCACAAGCTCTCAGTGAGGGGATATGGGCACACCAAACTGTGGGCTGGGTGGGGCAGGGGGCAGGGGGAGGCAGGGGGAACAGGAAACAGCTGACGGCGGGGCAGGTAGAGCACAAGGGGGACCAAACTCCTGGGTTGGGTTTTTAAAATAAAATCTATATACTTAAACTGAGTAGTTGGTTATTTAGTTATCTGATGAGCTCACTGGGTGATTTCATAGGGGGAGGAAGAGTCTGAATGTATTCCAGCTGAAGATTTCTACAAGCAGAAAATATTGTTGCAGTGCTTTTGACTCAGCAGGCTATATAGATTTTGGTGATCAAAGACTGCAGCTGAGACTCAGGTGAACTCAACCTTAGCTTTTGGGAACTCCGAGTAAGTTTTCACTGTGTTTTTGTGGGGACTGACCTATTTAGATTTAATTTGTTTTCTTTATATTTATGTGTAACTGTGAAAATAAAGTTTGTGGCTTATAAAGTAGCCATGATATGTTGTAAAAATTAAGTTATTTATTTTTCTTTATCATAAGATTTTATAAAATTGGTACTTACGAACTAAATTCATTCCTTTTGTTCTTTTTGAACTTGATTGTGGGGAGGTTGACCCGGTTCAATCTTTGCTGAAAATCCTCAGTGACTGAATTCTGGTCTCCATGGGCTTTTGTAAGGAGCATGTTCTTAAACACTAGAAGGTCAGTGAAGTAATCTCTAGTCCAGCCAAAGCTTATACAAGTACAAAAGGATGAAGTATTAACTATACATTCCTCCTTTCTTTAATATTTGTTAATCTGACCCTTAAACCTCAATCCTGCTCCCAATTCGATTTGGAGCCTTTAAGACCAGAAGGAAACACTGGATGTACTAATCTGACCTCCTGCATATCACAGGCCATTCAATTTCACCCTGTTACCCTTGTAAATTAATTTTTGACTTTAATGGGAGAAGCTAAGGTCCTACTACTAAGATGATCTACTACTTTAATGCTCCCCAGAGATGGCAGAGGCACACCTTGAACTGGAGGGGTGGGAGAAGAGGAAGAGGGGCAACTGCCCCAGCTCCTACCTGATCTCCCTTCCAATCCAGGGTGCTGCTGCGGCCACTCCAGGCCCTCCAGATCCCACTGTTACCTCCCCCCACCCATCATGCATGCAGGTACTGTCTCTCTATTGGTAGAAGTGTGCCCTGCCCCCTCCCACTACTAGGAGGGCGGGGTGACATGGGCAGAACCTGATTGTTTGAGAACTAAGAATGAATGGGTAGGAAGCAAGAAGCTGAGCAGGAGCAGAAACATAGATCAGCCCTCATAAGGGCACTAGGCTCCTCTACCCACCAGGTTCTGTGGCCCATCATGCTCTCATATCTGGAAAGCCAATATAAGCAGTTTGGCCATTTCTCCTTAAACATGTTTTTTCATGCTACCAGCAAACATAAGTAACACACAAATACTTGTAATTTACTACATCTTCTGATTAAGGTTTAACTTCTTCATTATCTGTTCTTGCAGGGATTAGCACTAGAAAAGGGGTGTGTGTGTGTGTGTGTGTGTGTGTGTTCCAATTTTGTTTGTGTTTTGCTGCCCAAAGACAGTTTTATAAAATGTTTTGGATAACTCTGGCTGTTTAGGAAAAAAGTCAAAAATCATTTTTTTTAAAAGGGTCACAATGAGATTTGCAGGAAATCATATGTAAATCTATATGTTCTTCTCCAATATAAAATAAATGTATTAAAAAAATAAATTGAGCAGCCAGACATAGAAAGTGCCCATCTAAATGTGTTCATACATGATGATATAATATAGCCTAGTGCAGAATGCATTAGACAATTATTCTTTTTTTGTTCCATTGCTTAGTTTGGATTTGCAAAATAAATAGCATCCTCCACCTCATAACCTCTACATTTTACCTTAGGGTATCCCAAATTGGAGATTCTTCCATATGCTTGTCTAATTATAGAACTCCTGGGAATTCCCCCTTCTGAACTGAACATACTGTTGCTAGAGGAAGCCAAGTAAAGATCAAATGAGGGACACTTACCCTCAGCACTACATCAAAGGACATCATCCTGAGAAAAGTTTATTCATTCAACTATTTGCAACTTCAGAAATTGGTATATACCCTATAAGTAAGTCAATGTGGCTACATGCTGCTGTTACTTTCTCTCTCCTTCCTGATAGTAAAATAAATTAAAAAGGCAGCATTTACAAGCAGTTTACAACTCTCCTCCTAGAATAGGCTATAACTTAGCACCTGGTAACTTGGTATTTATAGAAATCATATCCACTGTATATATGTATCAAACAAAACAAACTAAATACACAGATTTAAGAAGTTGACATTTTGGCCCAGGTCCTCAGCTAATGTAAATAAGCATAATTCTATTGAGTTCAATGGAAATACATCAGTGCACACCAGATGACCCTGTATGTTTAACTACATTCCCTGCAGTTTTTTACTACAGTTCTTACAGATGTATGATTAGAAGTTACGAGACTGTTGTCAACAAACCACCTCTTGGATTTACTGTGGAGGGGGAAATTTCATTTCTTATATTTTGCAAAAATAGATAATTTGACAGAAGTTTGTGAATTTGGCACAAACTGCATAGTTATCTTCTTTAACATAATCCTGCCATAAGTAGAGATAAGGTGAGGAGCTTCTGGTCTGATGGATATGTATGGTAATCCCACTACACATACATACACCACAAACATAAGAATGGATTAGGAATGGCAAAAACCAGGACCAGAGAAGACTCAGGCCTTGTCTGAACTAGAGGAGGTTTGCTGATATAGTTCCTAGTGGAGATTCAAACCTATTTCAGTCAGGGAAATGGTGCAAGCTAACCCAGAAAAAAAGGACTCTTGTCAGTATAATTGTGTCTACGCTAGGGCTTTTTGCTGTGTAGCTATGTTGGTTAGAGACATAATTTCTTTACATGACAAAGCTATGGCAGCAACATTTTTATGTGTAGACCAGGCCTCAGACACACACAGGGACAACACATTTTGGTTTAATAAAAAGAGGGATCTTAATTAATCTCATCTCTATGTACACTATGACCATTGCTTTGAACCTTATGTAGTCCCACTAGTGGAAAATGTGTAAAACACAACCAAATCAGAATTTTAAGTGTAATGTCTTCTGGAAATGTTGACATTTGTGCTCCTAAATCTTTTAGGCACGTTTGAAAATCTCACTCTTAAAATCTGTCCAAAAGCAAAGTCTGCAGCCCTTCTTATATGGGCTAACCCAGCCCTGATTGGCTGCTTAATGCAGCCTCTGTCTAATTGGCTGCCTCCTGCGCAGCCTCCCTAGGGCTCTGTTAACCCCTTAAGGGCCAGTGTGGGGCAGACACACCATCACAGGTCCCTTGAAATATGTGTTAACTTTTATGCTAAACAATCTGTTCCACCTTGTATTTAGCTGTGACACTCTGAATAAGTTTCCCAGACCTGGGAACCAGCTCTGAAGAAGAGCTCTGGGCAGCTTGAAAGTTTGTCTCTCTCACGAACAGAAGTTGGTCCAATAAAAAATATATTAACTCATCCAGTTGTCTCACTAACTGAAGAGTAACACTGGCCCAGTTGGAAGGAGAGAGCCATCAGGCACATGCAGAGGACTCGTAGGGTGTGACTTCAGATGGAACACGTGAAAGAGTGGCTTGGCATGGTTTCAACCCAGCACTGAATAGTTTGGGCTGACATTTGTTTGATTAGTTGTTTGATTAATTCTTAGACACTCAAAAGGCAAACTCTAGGTTGCAAACCCATATGTATGCAAAAGAAGAAAATTCACATGAACCAATACCATGAAGTTTTGCACAGATCTACTTATAATGTATTGGTGGAGGTGCTCAGAGAAAATCATTGCTTCTCAGTAATGTGCTTTGCTAAAACAATAGCACTAAAGTTAATTTTTCCAAGTAATTATGTATTTGTTCAATGCAGAATCCTTCTATGGAAGTTTATTAAAAATCGATCAGTTCCTCAAGCTCAGGAATGACCACAGGGACCGGTTAATACAATTTCCTCTAGTGGCTCTCCAGCTATAAAAAAAGGAAGTGTAATTAAACTAATCTTCTGTTCAACATCAATTGTAAATTAATAGAATCTTTTATGTTTTCTTTCTTTTAGTATTTAAAGGAAACAAAATATCTGGGGACTGATTCTGATCTGACATACTTTGGTTTCCATTTAGTTCATTGGCGTTATTCCTGATTTGTACAGGTGAAAGAGAGTAGAACAAGGACTCCTTGTTTTTAAAAATAAGTAAAACATCAAAGCCTGACAGATTCCCTATAACACAACATCTGCACGTAATAATGTGGACCAAACAGAGTGACAAGTTTCAGCAAAGACAGACTAAATTGGTGGAATTTACACTTTCTGCCAGTCCCTGCACTGCACAGGGCATGCCTCTTTAGACTGCAAGATTCATTTAGACTAAAAGTGACTTAAAATTATTTTGTGCTAGATTTTGCCTACCCCCGGTATCAGTGGTAGAGCTTCTCTCTCTTTGTATGAGCTGATTAAATGCTTGGTTTTGCTTCACTCTGCTTTGAATCTGGCTACCTGTCCACACAACAACACCAACAATAGAAGAGACACTTTTGGGTGCAGATATGGTATTAATATATCAGGGATGAAATCCTGGCACCATTGAATTCAATGGCATTTATTTCAGTGGAGCCAGTATTTTATCCCAGGTCTCTCTCCTACAGAGCCTACAAACACCAAAACTCCATGGATACTGGCTGTGAGATAGACGAACCTATTCAACAGAAATGTCAGCCTGCTGTGTAAGGCAAAATATCAAAGAACAAACCGAAAACAATCCCAGTTCTACAGCTAAGCATCATAGAACTTCTACAAACTGCTGTCCCACACTCATCACAGCTCCTGATTCTTGCGTCAGCTTGTAAATTAATTTGGATTAAGGTAAAGTGTCCATTTAAAGTGCAATAACTCCACATCAATAACTCTACATGTGGACAGTAGCAGATTAGCCACTGGGCCAATGGGGCCCATGCCCAGGGGACCTTGCCAATTGGGGGGCCCCAGAAAAAAGGGGGCCCCTGTGCCCCAACCCACTCGGCGCTCCTGCTGGGGAGTGGGATTGGGGAGCAGGGGCTTGTGCCGCTCCAGGCCCCTCGCCCGACCCCACTGCCCAGCAGGATCTCCGGGCGGGCGGAGTGGGGCAAGCCCCCGTGCCCCGACCCCATTTCCCCAGCAGGAGCACCAGAGGTGTGTGGAGGGGGACTGCAGGTGGAAGTGGTGGGCAGGGGGCCCCACTTACTCTGGCCCAGGGGCCCCAAAAAAACCTAATCCGCACCTGCATTTGGACACTCTTATTGTGGAATAAGATTGTTTTGTTCCATTTTAGCTTAATCCACATGGAAAAAGGGTGTCCACACATGGAATTATTCAGGAGTAATTATTCTGCACTTGCTTTTCCTGAATAACTCCAAGTATAGACAAACCCCTTACCCTGCATGGAGCGGCACAGTTTGCAGGAGTAGTTACAATCTGTACCAAGTCCCTTGGACAGCTGTGGGTGAAGTAAGGAGAGATTGAGGATTGTTTTGAGAAGAGTAATATTGCCTGTATCTGTCTATTGATGTGTACATGTAGTCTATAGGGCCTCTTAGTCCTTTCTCCCATACTAGCAATGTGTTGAGGAGTTCCTACTTCCTTCATCAAAGACAGCTGTGATGAAAATTGTAAGACAGACAATGCTAAAAGCTGAAGTCCAATCACAATAGATAGATTGTAGACAACAGGAGTGCAATTCCTTCACATTAACCTACTCGTGTTTCAATCCTGAACTGGGGGATCGATCTCCATGAATAAGAATAGTCCAATCTTTTTGCCAATTCAACCATTGGCGTCTCCTTTGCAACTTCCTAAAAGCAGCAGCTTACTGTCACCAGTAAGTGCTAATTAAAAGCAAACTTTTAAAAATAGAAAATCAACAATAACATGTATATATTGGGCCTGATTCCCAGTTATGCTAAGGCCCACTCTGGAAGTATAAAGGGATCTTAGTATAATTGAGAATCAGACCTATTATTTTCTAGTATCCCTTCCCCACACACACACCATCTTGATTACAGAATTACAGTCCATTCCCAATTATTAAATTAATTTCAATGTCAATTTGAAACAAATGATTTCATTACCTTTTCTTCTCCTGCATCAGAAATTGACTTCTATCCCAGACTGTTCCTTAAACATTTCATACAATTCCTTAAAATCCACCCTCCCCAAGTGTGTCAGCCTTTATGGCTTCTCAGCCTCAAACTTATTTCAGCATAGGAGTTCCGGTGCCCAGTACCAAACCAGAACGAACTGTAATGTATGTGCCAGCAACAGCCATCCTTCTATTAGCCAGGTGAACAGCAGGCAGAACAGCAGGTGAATAGCAGGGAGTTCTGAGCTGGTTCAACAGAGTTCACCACACAGCACTATAAAATAATTTACTAGTCCTAACAGTGTATTTAATATACATTATAAATAAAAACAAATATACTTGTATTTTTTGTAAGTTGCCAGGTAAAGGTATTCCCAGTTACACAAACAAACAAAAAAACAGTCTCTCCTGAGGACTAATTAAAAGCCTCACAACTTCAATGGGGTTGATGCAGGCCTTTATTGTGTGACATATTTTTACTATTGTCTCCTTTATTGTGTATGTCTTGTGTTTAGAATGTTGTGTGTGTATTTCACTGATTTTTGTCCTGTATCACCTTGCCTTCTCTTATTGATTTGTTTGATTAGTTTTATTTGTGAGTCATTGTATTTCTTTAAGGCTAATAGATTAATGCCATATATGTCCTATATTTTATAGACTGATGTTTATGAGCTAGGACATGATTAATAGCCAGTATATTACCTTTGTACACTATTTCTTGGTGACTGGAAAATACCTTGGTGACTCCTCTGTCATTATAGACTCCAATGATTGGGAGATGTGGGAGGAAATGAGGTGTAATAGTTAGAGAAAAAGACTAAGGATATATTTACACTGAAATATATATATATTATTCTTAACGTGTTTCAGCTCTCTCGGTTTGAGATAGCTATGAAGACACGGCAACTTGGCTTTTAATGCAGGTTAGGAGCTCTAATTAAAGCCTAGTTATAGATTCCAAGGCCAGAAGAGACCATTATGATCATCTAGTCTGACCTCTTGTATAACATATGCCATAGACCTTCCCAAAAATAATGTCTAAAGAAATTAGGAATTAGTAAAATATCCAATCTTGAATTAATCTTTTTTCACTGATGGAGAATCCATCATGACCCTTGATAAGCTGTTCCAAAGCTTATTTAGTCTTACTGTTAAAAATTTACACCTTATTTCCAGTCTGAATTTGTCTAGTTTCAACTTCTGGTCATTGGATCATGCTCTACCTTTCTCTGCTAGATTGAAGAGCCCATTAATAAATACTTGTTCTCCATATAAGTATTTAGACTACGATCAAGTCATCCCTTAGCCTTCTCTTTGTTAAACTGAATAGATTGAGCTGCCTGAGTTTATCACTATATGGCATGTTTGTTAATCTTTTAATCATTCTCGTGGCTCTTCTCTAAACCCCTCTTCAATTTTTCAAGATCCATCTTGAATTGTAGATGCCAGAACTGGATATGGTATGCCAGCAATGGTCACTGAATACAGAGGTAAAATACTTTCTCTACTCCAACTTGAGATTCCCCGGTTTATGCATCCACGGATCGCATTAGCCCTCTTGAACACAGTGGCGCTCAGGGAGCTCATGTTCCACTGATTATCCATCATGGCTTCCAAACCTTTTTCAGAGTCACTGCTTCCCAAAATAGAGTCCCCCACCCCTTTAGGTATGGCCTACATTATTTGTCCCTACATGTATACATATTACATTTAGTCTACAGATTGTCTGCTTGTGCCCAGCTTACAAAGCGATCCAAATAGCTCTGTACCACTGACCTGTCCTCTTCATTATTTACCACTCCCTCAATTTTGGAGTTCTGAAAACTTTATCTGTGATGGTTTTATGTTTTCATCCAGCTCATTGGTAAAAATGTTAAACAGTGTAGGGCCAAGAACTGATTCCTGTAGGACCCCACTAGAAAGACACCCATTTGATGATGATTCCCAGTTTACAGTTACATTTTGAGACCTGTCAATTAGGTTTCAATCCATTTAGTGGAGGCCATGTTAGCTTCATATTGTTCCAAGTGTTTTTAATCAAAATATCATGTGGTATCAACTCACATGTGATATTGAAGTCTGAGGCCTGTTCTATGCATAAAATTAGGTGAAGCTCGCTACATTGCTCAGAGGTGGGAAAAGTTTACACTGCTAAGAGATGTAGTTAAGTTGACCTAAGCCCCAGTATAGACAGTGGTAGGTTGATGGAAGAATCTCAGAGAAGTGAATTTGTTACAGCAATGGAAGAATCCCTTCTGTCACTGTATAAGTGTCTACATACCCTAAGTGTATTACATCAACACTTCTACCTTTATCAATCAAACTTGTAATAGCATGAAAAAAAGATATCAAATTAGTTTGACAGGATCTATTTTCCATAAACTCATGTTGATGGGTGTTAATTATATTACCCCCTTTATTTGTCAATATGAGGTCTAATATAGAATTTCCCCTATCCCTTAGTGTTATTTGGTGGTCTGTAGCAGACACCAACTAATAACCCCATATTGTGCTTTATCTGTTAGGATACTGATCCATAAGGATTCAAGATCATTTTCTGCTGATCTGACAGTGACTCAGA
Source organism: Emys orbicularis (assembly GCF_028017835.1). Taxonomy (NCBI): domain Eukaryota; kingdom Metazoa; phylum Chordata; order Testudines; family Emydidae; genus Emys; species Emys orbicularis. The sequence goes on from NC_088690.1 coordinate 47,834,425, forward strand.
AACAAGTAATGCCATTCTTGACATAAAGTCCCCCTCCCCTTTTCCCATTTGATCCTTCCTAATTAAGTTATTGCCATTGATTTTAACATTCCAATCATGGGAAATATCCATGTTTCAATAATGCCAACTAGATCAAATCTGCACTCATCAATGAGCATGTCCAGTTGTGTTTGTTACACAGATTCCTAACATTGGTGAATAGGCAATTCAAGAATTTCTTCTCTTCATGTCCTTTGATTCCTTGATTAATTTTGTTTTCAACATCTCAATTTTGTGCTAACAGAGGGGAGCCTGACACTGAACTCAAGCTGCTAACCCAAGTGAATAGTTGAGTTGTGTCTTCACTGCTATTATAACCCAAATTAGCTACCTGCTGTAGCTAACCCAAGTTAAGAACACACACCTTTTCTGTAGTGTAGATATACACTGAGGGTATGTGTACCTTGCAATTAGACCCCTGCTGCTGGCCCATGACAGCTCACTCAGGCTCAGGCTATGGAGGCATTTAAGTGCAGTGTAGACATTCCAGCTCCTGCAGCCAGGGCCGGCTCCAGGCACCAGCTGAGCAAGCTGGTGCTTGGGGTGGCAGATTGTTCGAGGCGGCATTCTGCCCAATCCTAGGGTGGCACGGCCGCTTTTTTTTTTTGTTCCACTCCGGACGCCCTGCAGGGGGCGGCGGCGCGGAGAACCAGAGCGCCCTGCAGGGCAGTCCTCTTCCTTCCCTCCCCGCCGACCGGAGCGGAGCCCTCGCGGCAGGTGGCAGGAGGCGGTGCAGCGGGAGGGGCCACGTGGCAGCGCCCCTGCTGGAGCCCTGGCCTCCCCCTTCTCTCTCCCACCCGCTCCCTCCCCTCCCCCCCCCCCCAGCCAATCCCCCTGCACCCGCGCTCCGGCCGCGCCGCAGGTTTTTTTTTTTTTTTCTTTTTGCTTTGCCATTCTGGCCGCCCCGTTTTTTTTTTTTTTTTGCTTGGGGCGGCCAAAAAGCCAGAGCCGGCCCTGCCTGCAGCCCAAACTCTGGGAACCTCTCACTTTGCAGGGTCCTAGAGCCTGGGTTTCAATCTGAGCTTGGATGTTTACACTGCAATTAAACAGCCCCCCAACAGCCCGAATCAGCTGGCACAGGCCAGCCACGTGCGTTTAATTGCAGTGTAGACGTACCCTGAGAGTGAATTTCTTGATTCTGTTCCTGTCTCCATTATTTTCCTGTATCAATTTGGGCGGATAATCTAACCTCTCTGCCTTATCTTCCTTGTTTGCAAAATGCAGATAATGATGATAATTGCCTAATTCACAAGGGCATTGTGAAGTTGAAACATTAAATATTTGTAAAATGCTTTTGAGATCCTAAGGAGTGCAACTTTTATATCCTATTATTTTAAATTATATTCATCTTTCACCATGATAGAAATCTGTCATGAAAATTGGGGGGAAAAAGACTTTTACAGAAAACATTGGATTAGATAGCATTGTGATGTTCTTCCTAAATGGCAGGGCTGAGTTAAAGATGCTGCTTTCCGTGATTCACAATGTAATGTTTTTAAAGATATGTTTCATCATTAATATTTTACTACACACTGTGGTCTCAATTCCTTTGTTTGTAATATGTTTCAGTTTAAGCTCTTCTGCTTCATTTTGACAGACATTTCATTTTGAACAGTCAATCTTCTATTTTAGTGATATGACATGGAAGGTCTCATTCTTGAAATGAAATTAATTTTTCATCATAATAGAGACTTCAAAGACCTGGGATGAAATTATATTTTCATATCATCATAATAAGGTTTCCATAAATTTTAATTGTAAAATATTGCTAACTTTAGACTACTAGCATGTAATTCATTCCTAGTGTCAATGGAGTTATACCAGGTAAAAGTATGATTTAGTGGACATGTGTCCATATCACAAATGAACCACTAGATTTGATCAGATTAGTAATGGCTTCTCAGGTGAGGCACACATCTGCAATGAATTTACAGCACTTCAGAAACAAGGTACATTAGCAGAGTTAAGTGCAGAAAAATTACACAGCAATTTCCTCTATTATACCAAGTAATCAATGCAATCGCACTACTACATTAAGCACCAATAAAAAAAAAAATTAAAGGCTGAAAGGCTTCACATTCAGAAGCAGTTCTATTGAAAAGTCACACCTGTTTTGAGTGTGTAATTCAACTTAAGTGGTGCATAGGCCTTTTGCTGGCTCTGTGCCAAGAGCTGAATTTCATCCTTGGTAAAAGGGTGAAGGTGGCAGCTTCAGTCTCTTTATGAGGTATGTGCACCAGGGAAAGGGGAAGGAGCCAAACACTCCAGGAAATGAATAGTGGCAACAACAAAAACTTGGCACTGTACTGGTATTAGCATCAATCTCTGGCTGCCACAGACTTCTTGTGACATGTTGGAAACTCATGTAGGGTCACCATTTTAAAGACAATTAGGCACCTAAAGATGCAGATAGGTGCATAGTGGAAATTTGAAAGTGCCTAAATGGGAGTTATATGCCTAGGTGCTTTTGAAAATCCCACTGGATGCCAATCTGAATATTTAGGTACCTAAGTATCATTTAAAAACTTGCCCTCTAGGCCTGGGTTCAACATACACTTGCAACTTAAGCACACACATATATATATATATATATATATATATGTGTGTGCTTAAATACCCGAAGTCAACTGGACATGCTAAAAGTTATATATGCACATAAGTGGTTTCCTAGAGTGAAAGTTTCCTAGATTTCCTGTGCCAGAAAAAGCAATCTTTGCTTGTAAATTCCATCCCCTTATCCCATCCCTTGTCTATCATATCTATTTAAATTGTCAGCTCTTCAGATCAGGGACTGTCACTTACTTTGTGTTTGTACTGTAATGTAGTGATAATGCCTAATGTAGTGATAATGCTGATAATGGCTGGAGTACAAATAATAATACAGAAAGAGAGAGATTTTGGAGGTAATAGTGTCAAGTGGCGGGGAGGGGAGACAATCGGCTAGTCCTTCCATCTTACTATGAATAAACTCCCTTATTCATGTGAGGCAGGGTTGAATAACTCACCCCTATCAGTATCTCAACTAGGGACAGAATTGTGAGCCTTATTTACATTTCTTTAGTGTCTATACATGTTTACTAGATTATGGTCCAGTTTCTGATATACTCACTTTGAGTAGCATCTTACTCTACAACTGATCCCACTGGCTTCAATGGGACTACTCAAGGAGTAAGGTAGTGAGGAATATGAGTACCTGTAGTTATGTCAGAATCTGGCCCTATGTTGTTCACCTTGATCGATCGGTCCTTCAGTTCTTGTATAGATTGCGCCGATCACAACACGTCTTCCATTCTTTTTGTATCCTGGCCTTCCTTCTCCATGTGTGGCCATGTCTTTTCAGGATAAATCTTCCTGTCTCTTTGGAGGTCAGCCGAGTAGTCATTTCAGTTCCAGTGGGTACCACTTGGCAACAGCTGCAGTCCATCATTTGTCAGTGAGCCTCTCTATATGCCCAGCCCATCGCATTTTACTATATCCACTCTCAATGATGACATCCTGCACTCCACTCTGCTGTCTGATCACTTCACTGGGGACTCAATCGTGAATTGAAATTCCCAGAATTCTTCTTTCCATCCTCCTCTCCATGACAGACAGTTGCTGCTCCTCTGTCTTCATCAGTGCCCATGTTTTGCTGCCATACAACATTGCTGGCAGTACTGTTGAGTTGAAGAGGCTGCCTTGTTGATTTTTCCTGGGAGGACATCCTTGATAGAATTGAATGTGCACCAACCTGCTTTATTTCTTTGTGAGAGTTCACCTTCCTGATCCTGGTGCATGTTAATTTTGTGGCCCAAATAGACATGTTGTTAGCTGAGAATATCTCCATTATTAAGATAGAAAAAGCACTAGCATTACAAAAGTAAATGTGCTACAGGTCTAGAATTGCATTTGTTTTGAATGTATGTACATATTTGGAAATTATCCAGTTAAAAAAAACACAACACTATTCTAATCAAGGGTAACTTTAAGTATAATATTGCTTGCCATAATTCAGACAAGCCTTTGTGTATCTTTTTCCACAGATTAATTTTATAGGCAACATATTAATTTTATAGGCAATATATTAATTTTGATGACAGAATGGGTGACTGTTTGCTGTTTATCAGCGTCAGCCTGATAAAAGTTGTGCTTTATGCTGATATGTGAGAAGAATATCCAGTAAAATGGCCTTTAAATTAATGGCAGTGGTACTATATTAAATTTTAATATCACTCATCTGAGTATAGTGACATACAAAGTATAATTCATATTTTATGCTCAGCATTAAATTTATAGAGATGCTTTCTGACTGGAGGAACTAGCATCTTAGATATTTTATTGCATTTAAAGTGAGAGTGATCATTTTGAATAAGGCTGTGGGATACGCTATCAGTTTTAAAATTCATTATATTGTTTTTATTGTTACTTTTCTTATCTGATAATTACACCCTGTCGCATTAAATTCCCCTGGAAATGTCAATTGGATATTTCATTCTATCTGAAACTGTTGTATAGTGTTGTTGTTATTTTAAATTGAGGTGCATTTGTAAGATATTTCTCTTTCTAGATATACTCTTAAAATATTGTTGTAGACAAGACAGTCAAGAAAATATAAATATACATTTATCTAAGTGCCAGACCAGCAGGGGTCCAGATCCTGGCACTTTGTTAAAAAATAACAATATTGCTTCAATACTTTTTCGCTTGTGTAGGGTTTAATCAAATGACAAAATGTGACAGTGTTCATCTACATGCATGGATTTATTGACTAGCCCTGCTTTCAATAAATGCTATGAAATATCAGCATTGATCATAATTTTACACTATAGTGAATATCACTCACTTGAAATGATACTGAGCCCAAAATCATACCTTGTGCAACACAACTAAATTCAATGGAACTGCATTAGAGGGAAATTTGGCTCAATACAAACATTCATTTCAGACACGTTCCCCACCCTTGCTAGATTACTGTGGGGGTAATTAAATAGACTATCTGGGTAACTGCTTGGGTACAAGTTCTCATGAACAGAGAAGACTTTAATCTCTCCCACTGTGGTGCCAAAGGAACATTGATATGTGCTATTGGACAGGGCCAAATGAGCCATAGACATCATTCTTAGATAATTTATAGAAATTTCTTAAAATGGTAGTAAATGGGCTTGATTCTGCAAATACTTATGCAACTCTTTTGAGCAGCCTCACTGAAATGATTGTATTCAATGAGACTCCTCACGCTTGTCAAGCTAAGCACACATTAAATCTGCCAAGGACAGGGCCATATTTATATTAAGCTTGCTGCTCTCCAGACCAACTTCCCTCTTTCCAAGCTGTTACCAATGACATGTGGCATTTGATTCTGGAAGGGGCATTCTGAATTTGAAAACTATTCAGAGGGTATAACTTCAGCTTGCTTCTTTCTCTGACCCATGCAACTTTATCACCCATGTCTAGATCCTGCAAATACATGAAAGCGTAGCTTTACTGCTACAAGTCATCCCATTGGTTTCACATCAAAGACAACGGAGCTGCATCAGGGATTGTGTAACTTACTCATATCCATAAGTGCCTTTTCTTAGATGACAGGCATCAGAAAGTATTCGATGAAAAAATAAAGAAACAGCTAAATATGTCACTCATATTCAGCCATTTTTCAGGGATTAAAGGGCAAGATTTGGCTCTTTTAGTTGGAGTTATTATGTGATGCCTACCTGCTTTTCAAAATCCAACAAAGATGTTCCCTGACATACTGCGGAATTGAAACATTCCTCTAATAAAGAGCTACAGTAACATTAGACATACAGTCTGACTGGCCTTTGGTGAGATAAGAGGATATCAAGGGTTTTACTAAGTACTAAATAAATCATTTACCAGTGAATAAAACCAATCTTTATTTTTTTTATAAGGTTAACTTTTAAGTGCATCATTTATTTAATGGTCAAACCACCACTTCAGAGCCTTCTACTCCCTGTAACACCACTGTAACCACAAGTTCTTTTACTTTGTCACTCCTTCTAATTGACAGCTTTGGAGTGAATCCAGAGGGTCACAACTTAAAAGAAGTGTTCTTTATTTTTAAATTATAATTGCTTCATCAGTGCCAGTTCAGGGAATTTCTCTGTCATTAGAACATTCTTTTCACCGGGAGCCTTTTTGTTCTCAGCTCTATATGGAGGAACATTTAGTTAATGATAGCAATAGCAGTTATAAATAGCTTGCTTATAAAGGCTTTCATTGCCTCAGGCATCAATGTTGTATTCTCTATATATTGTCCAGTTAGCTACTAAAGGAAAGGTTATCATCACTCCCTCTACATATCCACACCTTGTCCTCAAAATCAAAGCAAACACAATATTTTTTGTTTTTTTGCCGGTATACTCTTATTTCTAATTGATTGGCTCATACTCTGATTCTGTGCCTGTGGAACTATTCCCTGTCTACACTAGTGACCCATTCTCATCTCTCTCTCTCATGAAATTAAAAGTACTTTTCATATTAGTGTATTTTCACTTTAACTCCTCACTGCTCTGCCAAAGTGTCTATCTGGTTCAAAATCAAAGATTGCTTAATATAAAATGAGAAAAGTCAAAGTGTTGTTACGCTGTCTGGAGTGGCTCACGACTGAGAGTGCCCATCTCAGGACAGATTGTCAAAAAAGAGAGCAGACACCCCAAACTGGTGGTATGTTCTATAATTATATTTCACCAACCTAGTAACAAATGTGCATTCCGGATCACTGTCTCAGTCTTACCATGGAGTCACAGACAGTCTCCTTAGGCTGTCCTCTATCTTGCCACCCAGACAAGCTGGATTTAGTGATAAGTGGTCACTTAGACCAAAAATCAGAAAGTATTCTGGTTGCTTCCATTCCCAAGAGACCAGTCTCTTACTCCAGATCAATTGGTACCCTAGATCTTACATGAAAGGCAACACCGAAGCCAATCTTGTAATAAGCTATTTAACATTTTATTAACTAGGAAAAAGAAACGAGGGAGTTCTTTACAGGTTAAAGTAAGCAAACCTATACACACAAATGAGTTGCAATCTAAATCGTAAAAGTGACAGAGTTGTAGTGGTCGGTCAATTCAAAATGTCTTTTAGGGCAAACCCAGGATAACCCTGGGAGTTCTCTTGCTTCAGTTTAGCGTCTCTGTCCCTCTGAGAGTTCAAACAGCAAAGAGATGAAAAATCCTATTGTGACCCTATTTTATCTTTTTCACTTAGTCTTCCAGGGTATGCTCACACTGCAACATAAGCCCAGGCTTGAGCTGCTTAGTGCCTGCTCCACTCTCTGCCACTCCCCGCCCTCCCTGGGGCTGCGTGTGCAGGGGTGCCAGGACAGTGTGCACTGTTGGGGCAGCGAGTGGGAGCCAGCCCCAAAACTTTCCCACAGTAAGGAGGAGTTGCTGCCACTGCAGGAGTGTGTGGGGAGGTTTTTGGGCTGACTCCCACTTGCCGCTCTGACAGTGTGTGCAGCCTGAGAATCCCTTCATATGCAGCCCCGGGGAGGGCAAGGGGGGTGCGGAAAGCAAGGGCTAGAGAGCAGAGTGGGGACCAAGCATAGACCAGCAGGGAGGTGGAGTGGCAGAGCACCTGGCTCAGCATGGACAGAGAAGGGATGACCCCCAACATCCTGGCAGCCGGGAGCTGCCTCCCACCTGTCAACTTTACTCCCTGCTCCAGGCAAGCTCCACGCAGCAGCGAAGAGGAACTGGAGTAAGAAGGGGGAGCACGCTTGGCCAGGCAGTAATAGCACTTCTGGCCGCTGTGCTGGCTGCCTGAAGCGCTGTTCCTCTGCTGCCAGGAACTCTGGAATACACCCAGAGGACTTCCGGGACTGAGTCAAGCTGGGGCCACATACACACAGGAAAGCAATAGAGCTTGGGACCTAGGTCCCAGCTTAACACAGACTCTGACCCTCAGCCCTGCAGGGTCCTAGGCCCCTAGGTTAGAACAGATGGTGTGTGGATGCAAGGCAGGTTAGGCTTGAGTCTGGGTTTACACTGCTGTATAGACATACCCTGAATGATATAGTATGACCTGTGATTTGGTGGATGAGGGGAAAGAGTCTAACTCACTAAAAATGAGTAAACATATCTAATTAATGTGTTTTTTGCAATTTTCATGCCTTAGTTGTAAAGGGTTTTTGTTTAATTCTTTAAAGGTAGGGCCCTGTGGAGAAGTATGGGGGTAAAGGTGAAGGAAATAGCTTTGTGTTGTAAGGAATAGGTAAAGCATGTGTGTGTATGGTGGGACTTAAAAACTGCCTGAGCCACTTTGTTATTTTTAAACAACTGCTACTGGAGACATTCTTCTGTCTGAAATAGTCCTTTCCCATAAGGATTTCCTGCTGACTCCAGAGACCGTGATAATCATATTAGGCTTCTGGTGGGTTAATTTAATTAATTCCGTTTTTAAATTATTTAAAAGTGTTATTTCAATTTCCCATTGTGATACAGGTTTAAAAGTGGTTCAAACAGACTGTCATATTGTACATCAACATAGAAATTAAGCCATTAATTGCAGGAAAATTGATCTTACTAGATTTTTATTTCTTCCTGACTTCTAATTACTGTTACATCAAAAACTATAAAGAAAGAAACAAAAGAATAAACCAAAATGCTAATGCAAGTCTCATCCTGCTCTTCCAGGTTCCAAAATCAACTGTAACCAGGGAATTTGGTGTTTTACTGTCAGAGGTGGAATGTAATGAATTACTCTGCCATCAGATAACACCAAATTTAATAGGGGTTAAGTGTTTAGAGATAAAGGGTATGTCTACACTACGACATTAGATCGAATTAATAGAAGCCGGTTTTATAGAAATCGGTTGTATACAGCCGATTGTGTGTGTCCCCACATAAAATGCTCTAAGTGCATTACGTCGGCGGACCGCGTCCACAGTACCGAGGCTAGCGTCGACTTCCGGCGCATTGCACTATGGGTAGCTATCCCACAGTTCCCGCAGTCTCCGGCACCCATTGGAATTATGGGTTGAGATCCCAATGCCCGAATGATGCAAAACAGTGCCGCGGGGGGTTCTGGGTACATGTCGTCAGGCCCCTCCCCCTCCGTCACAGCAACGGCAGACAATAGATTCGCGCCTTTTTACCTGGGTTACCTGTGCAGACAACATACCACGGCAAGCATGGAGCCCGCTCAGCTCAGCTCACCGTCACCATATGTCATCCGGGTGCCGGCAGACGTGGGACTGCATTGCTACACAGCAGCAGCAGCTAACTGCCTTTTGGTGGTAGACGGTGCAGCATGACTGGTAGCCTTCATCGGCAATCTGGGTGCTGGTAGCTGTGGGGCTGGCAGCCGTAGGGCTGCATTGCACCAGCCCCTTACCTTTTGCCTTTTGGCAGTAGATGGTTTATTACGACTGGTAACCGTCCTCGTCGTACAGCAGTGGCTGTCAATCATGGGCACCGGGGCAGACATGCTCTGTCCTATCGAACTGTCTTGACAATGATGGCTATCAGTCGTAGTATGCTATTTTCTGCCAAGCGCCCAGTATTTTCTGCTAAGCACCCAGAAGAGGCCGAGGGCGATCTGGGTGCTGGCAGACATGGGGCTGGCAGACGTGGGGCTACATTGCTACACAGCAGCAACCCCTTGCCTTTTGGCAGTAGATAGTATATTATGACTGGAATCCATCGTCATCATACTGCAGTGGGTATCAGATCGTGCAATAGGCCTGAAGGCTAACTGCCAAGCGCCCAGTATTTGCTGCCAAGCACCCAGAAAATGCCGAGGGCTATCAGTCATGCTGCACCGTCGTCTTAAGATGTAAAAAATAGATTTGTTCTGTATTCATTTCCTTCTCTCCTCCCTCCGTCAAATCAACGGCCTGCTAAACCCAGGCTTAGGAGTTCAATCTCTGGGGGGGGGGGTATTCTGTGTGACAGTTGTTTGTGTTTCTCCCTGATGCACAGCCACCTTTCTTGATTTTAATTCCCTGTACCTTTACGCCATATCGTCACTCGCCCCTCCCTCCCTCCTTCCCCTGGTCCTTCAGATACTAGTTTCGCGCCTTTTTTCAGACCAGACGCCATAGCTAGCACTGGGATCATGGAGCCCGCTCAGATCACCGCGGCAATTATGAGCACTATGAACACCACGCGCATTGTCCTGGAGTATATGCAGAGCCAGGACATGCCAAAGCAAAACCAGGACCAGCCGAGGAGGCGATTGCAGCGCGGCGACGAGAGTGATGAGGAAATTGAAATGGACCTATACCAAGGCACAGGCCCCAGCAATGTGCAAATCATGGTGTTCCTGGGGCAGGTTGATGCCGTGGAACGCCGATTCTAGGCCCGGGAAACAAGCACAGACTGGTGGGACCGCATTGTGCTGCAGGTGTGGGACGATTCCCAGTGGCTGCGAAACTTTCGCATGCGTAAGGGCACTTTCATGGAACTTTGTGACTTGCTTTCCCCTGCCCTGAAGCGCCAGAATACCAGGATGAGAGCAGCCCTCACAGTTGAGAAGCGAGTGGCGATAGCCCTGTGGAAGCTTGCAACGCCAGACAGCTACCGGTCAGTCGGGAATCAATTTGGAGTGGGCAAATCGACTGTGGGGGCTGCTGTGATCCAAGTTGCCAGGGCAATGAGAGACCTGGTGATATCAAGGGTAGTGACTCTGGGAAACGTGCAGGCCATAGTGGATGGCTTTGCTGCAATGGGATTCCCAAACTGTGGTGGGGTGATAGATGGAACCCATATCCCTATCTTGGCACCGGAGCACCAAGCCACCGAGTACATAAACCGCAAGGGGTACTTTTCAATGCTGCTGCAAGCCCTGGTGGATCACAAGGGACGTTTCACCGACATCAATGTGGGCTGGCCGGGAAGGGTACATGATGCTCGCGTCTTCAGGCACTCTGTTCTGTTTCGAAAGCTGGAGGAAGGGACTTTCTTCCCGGACCAGAAAATAACCGTTGGGGATGTTGAAATGCCTATTGTGATCCTTGGGGACCCAGCCTACCCCTTAATGCCATGGCTCATGAAGCGGTACACAGGCAGCCTGGACAGGAGTCAGGACCTGTTCAACTACAGGCTGAGCAAGTGCCGAATGGTGGTGGAATGTGCATTTGGGCGTTTAAAAGCGCGCTGGCGCAGCTTACTGACTTGCTCAGACCTTAGCGAAAAGAATATCCCCATTGTTATTGCTGCTTGCTGTGCGCTCCACAATATCTGTGAGAGTAAGGGGGAGACATTTATGGCGGGGTGGGAGGTAGAGGCAAATCGCCTGGCCGCTGATTACGCGCAGCCAGATACCAGGGCGGTTAGAGGAGCACAGCATGGCGCGGTGCGCATCAGAGAAGCTTTGAAAACTAGTTTTGTGACTGGCCAGGCTACGGTGTGAAACTTCTGTTTGTTTCTCCTTGATGAAATCTCCGCCCCCCCCCTCACCCGGTTAACTCTACTTCCCTGTAAACCAACCACCCCACCCTCCCCTACCCTCCCCCCTTCAAGCACCACTTGCAGAGGCAATAAAGTTATTGTTACTTCACATTCATGCATTCTTTATTAATTCAGCACACAACTAGGGGGATAATTGCCAAGGTAGCCCGGGATGGGTGGGGGAGGAGGGAAGGAAAAGGACACACTGCAGTTTAAAACTTTAAAACTTTAACACTTATTGCTCGGGAAATCATCTAGGGTGGAGTGACTGGGTGGCCGGAGGCCCCCCCACCGTGTTCTTGGGCGTCTGGGTGAGGAGGCAATGGGACTTGGGGAGGAGGGCTGTTGGTTACACAGGGGCTGTAGCGGCGGTCTCTGCTCCTGCTGCCTTTCCTGCAGCTCAACCATACGCTGGAGCATATCAGTTTGATGCTCCAGCAGCCGGAGCATCGACTCTTGCCTTCTGTGTGCAAGCTGACGCCACCTCTCATCTTCAGCCCGCGATTCAGCACGCCACCTCTGCTCTTCAGCCCGCGATTCAGCCCGCCACCTCTCCTCTCGCTCATATTGGGCTTTTCTATAATCAGTAATTGACTGCCTCCACGCATTCTGCTGTGCTCTGTCAGCGTGGGAGGCAGTCTGTAGTTCCATAAACATTTCATCACGCGTCCTTCGCTTCTGCTTTCGAATATTCACTAGCCTCTGTGAAGGAGAAATATTTGCAGCTGGTGGAGGAGAAGGGAGAGGTGGTTAAAAAAGATACATTTTAGAGAACAATGGGTACACTCTTTCACGTTAAATTTTGCTGTTCACATCACACAGCACATGTGCTTTCGTTACAAGGTCGCATTTTTCCTCTTATATTGAGGGCCTGCCGGTTTGGTGTGAGAGATCACTCACGCAGTGCCAGGCCACAGATTTCAGCTTGCAGGCAGCCATGGTAAGACACAGTCTTTTGGCTTTTTTAACCTTGTTAACATGTGGGGATGCTTTAAAACAGTACTGCTCTCATTAACCATACCAAGCACCCGTTGGGTTGGCCATTTAAAATGGGTTTGCAATGTAAAAGGAGGGGCTGCGGTTTCAGGGTTAACGTGCAGCACAAACCCAACTAATTCCCCTCCCCCACACACCCAATTCTCTGGGATGATCACTTCACCCTTCCCCCCCACCGCGTGGCTAACAGTGGGGAATATTTCTGTTCAGCAGAGCAGGAAGGGGCACCTCTGAATGTCCCCTTAATAAAATTGCCCCATTTCAACCAGGTGACCGTGAATGATATCACTCTCCTGAGGATAACAAAGAGCGATAAGGAATGGACGTTGTCTGCATGCCAGCAAACACCGGGACCATACGCTGCCATGCTTTGTTATGCAATGATTCCAGACTACGTGCTACTGGCCTGGCGTGGTAAAGTGTCCTACCATGGCGGACGGGATAAGGCAGCCCTCCCCAGAAACCTTTTGCAAAGGCTTTGGGAGTACATGAAGGAGAGCTTTCTGGAGATGTCCCTGGAGGATTTCCGCTCCATCCCCATACACGTTAACAGTAGCTGTACTGGCCGCGATTGCCAGGGCAAATTAATCATTAATCATTAAACACGCTTGCTTTTAAACCATGTGTAATATTTACAAAGGTACACTCACCAGAGGTCCCCTGTGTGCCCACAGGGTCTTGGGTGAGTTCGGGGGTTACTGGTTCCAGGTCCAGGGTGATAAACATATCCTGGCTGTTGGGGAAACCGGTTTCTCCGCTTCCTTGCTGCTGTGAGCTATTTACATTATCTTCATCCTCATCTTCCTCATACCCCGAACCCGCTTCCCTGTGTGTTTCTCCAGTGAGGGACTCATAGCACACGGTTGGGGTAGTGGTGGCTGCACCCCCTAGAATGGCATGCAGCTCCGCGTAGAAGCGGCATGTTTGCGGCTCAGCCCCGGACCTTCCGTTTGCTTCTCTGGCTTTGTGGTAGGCTTGCCTTAGCTCCTTAATTTTCACGCGGCACTGCTGTGCGTCCCTGTAATGGCCTCTGTCCTTCATGGCCTTGGAGACCTTTTCTAATATTTTGCCATTTCGTTTACTGCTTCGGAGTTCAGCCAGCACTGATTCATCTCCCCATATGGCGAGCAGATCCCGTACCTCCCATTCTGTCCATGCTGGAGCTCTTTTGCGATCCTGGGACTCCATCACGGTTACCTGTGCTGATGAGCTCTGCATGGTCACCTGTGCTCTCCACGCTGGGCAAACAGGAAATGAAATTCAAACGTTCGCGGGGCTTTTCCTGTCTACCTGGCCAGTGCATCTGAGTTGAGAGTGCTGTCCAGAGCGGTCACAATGAAGCACTGTGGGATAGCTCCCGGAGGCCAATAACGTCGAATTCCGTCCACACTACCCCAATTCCGACCCCCTAAGGCCAATTTTATCGCTAATCCCCTCGTCGGAGGTGGAGTAAAGAAACCAGTTTAAAGGGCCCTTTAAGTCGAAAGAAAGGGCTTCGTCGTGTGAACGTGTCCAGGCTAAATTCGATTTAACGCGGCTAAAGTCGACCTAAACTCGTAGTGTAGACCAGGCCAAAGATTGTCACCCTTAGCCTATTGCGATATTAAAGATGCACCTTACAAGAGCAGAGCTGGCCTTTGCATCCATGCAAAGTCCATAGCCAAAGGCTACCCTGATTTGAGGAACTGCAATATGTAAAGAAGAATCTTGCTTTTGTTTAAAAAAATAAAGTTTTGAACTCTTTTGTTTGCACAGACAGGTGTGAAAATGGAATCAGTGCAAACTGACCACTAGTGATGAAATCTAGTCACCACTTTTTCCTTCAGCTTGTCCTAATACATGATAACTGACCATTGGGATTGAAAGCTTGTCACCTATTTCTTTCCTAACTTTCACAGGTTATTTACTGTTCCCTTGCAGCCATCCAAGCCTAGGCTTTGCAATAAAAGCAAAAAAATAAATAAAAACCTCAGTCGTAAATCCCTTAACATTGGAGAAAACTACAGAACAAGTTCAATATCTCTTAGGCTTCCACTGATGGTAATAGGGCCCAATACCTACCAAAAGGGTTGAGCAATAGATGAATCCTTTCACCCAGTTACAGGTAGCGGTATATTATTTATTGTTAGGCCAGGACTACACTACCATTTATGTTGTCAAAACATATGTTGCTCAGGGGTGTGAAAAAAAGACAGCTTCTCCCGCCGACATAGCTACTGCCACTCATTGGGGGTGGTTTAATTATGTCAACAGGAGCGCTCTCTCCCGTCGACTTAAAGCAGTTACACAAGAGATCTTACAGTGGCGCATCTGCATTGGTACAGCTGTGCTGCTGTATGCTATTTAGAGTAGACATAGCCTAAGTCTCTCTTTGAAAAGAATAACACATTAACAAACCATCTTAAAAATGATAGGAAGGCAACAGCTATTTTAAGGCTGTCTTTCTACAGAAACACAAAATAACACAGAAAGAGTTAATTGCTGATCTGCAGCTTGTGTCTTCTTTGCTTTATGTATTTGGGAATAATTTAACAACTTGCAACATATTTGAATTACGCATGTAGGTCCGGATTATTCTCGCACATCAGTTTTACAACGGTGTAACTCCATTTTTTTCAATGGAGTTACTTCTGATTCACAGTGGTGTAAGTGAGAAGAGAATCAGGTCCAGAAGATATCAAAACTATAGACATTTTTAAAAAAGAAAAGGTAGTTAAAGGCAACTTCTCTTTCTTCCATGTAAGCAAACAATTTCAATTTGTTGCTTTTTTTGAAGAGACGAATCCAGTGGGGTTCATGTAGGAAAAGAGTCTTTTGACACAAGTAAACATCAGTGTCTCAGTATAATGAGAAATCTGTATGAATGTCATATGCAATATAAAAGCTCGGCCTTTCAAGCACTGTTTATATTCTTGACATGCAGATGCACATTAATACATCAGCTATAGTGCTGCAATAGGAGCATCTTTTCTATTTCTTAATCCAACCTTCTAGAAATGAGAGGCTGACACTAAAACCCTTCAAACAGCTTAGGCTCTCAAGTGGGATTTGTGTTCCACCATGTACTTGTCATTGTAATGGAAAACACATTGTGTTAATGCCAGATTTCTAAAGCTAGAAGGGCCCTTTAAAGCAAATGTAATAGTAATTCCAGGATTTATGTAGTAACTGCAATAAGCTTTCTCTTAAGGGTGGATTTGAGCTAATCGTGTAAAAGGATTGCACAGTATCATTGGCACACCCAGTTATTATCTTATTTAAAATATGTACAATTTTTCAACACTAATAAGGATGCCTTGGAACATCTGTAATAACAGCACATCACTGTGGCACAAGTCAGATATATTCTGGTATACAATTAGGACTGAATTCTGTTATCTGTACCCAGACAGAACTGCCATAGCCTTGCTTGGCTTTTTTAAATCAATCAATCAATCAATCAATCAATCAATCAACAAACGAACAAAAGTTGGTGGATTTAAGTTTGTCTGGAACAGTTATCCTGAGGTAATATAGATTTAATATGGAAATAACTAGCAGATATTGAACTTTCCAAGTCCATTAAAATTGCAGCAAAATAAAAAATCAAGGGGTCTTGACTGCATTGCCTGCAGTGCATTTATTTACATTTGTGCAGTGGGTAGTCCCACTGCCTGATGATAATTCTCCACTCGCTGATCCTAGTAGGAACATTTTATACACATTGCTCAGGTATAAATGAACACACAAGGCAGAGGAGAATCAGACCCGAGATCTTAATTGCCAGTTCCCAGCCACTATTTTTGTGGGACTGATTTGCTTCCCTTATATCAGGGGTTCTCAACCCCTTTCCTTCTGAGACAACCTCCCCACCCCTCACCAAACATGCTATAGAAACTGCCCGGCCCACCTGTGCCACAACAACTAGTTTTCTGCATATAAAAGCCAGGCCGGCGTTAGGGGGTAGCAAGCAGGTCAATTGCCTGGGGCCCCATGCCACAGGGGCCCCCATGAAGCTACATTGCTCAGTCTTTGGCTTCAGCCCCGGATGGCCTGGATCAGGGCCTCAGGCTTCAGCCCTATGTGGTGAGGCTTCGGCTTTCTGCCCTAGGTCCCAGCGAGTCTAATGCTGGCAGCCCCCCTGAAACTTGCTCACGGCCCCCCCCGGTTGAGAACCACTGCCTTATAAACTACACTGGTATATAGCCAGTGTAATTTCAATGGAATGATTTACACTGGTGTAAGCAATAGGGCCTAGAGTTCTAAAGTACGTGGAAAACGGAAGAAAAATGTGTCTCGTGCATATTAACACAATGCAGTAGAGATCCATCCTCTTTAATGCATTAGTTTGCTTTTAGCTCCCAGCCTGAAGCCAGATCAATTTCCACAGTTTGCAATGGACAGAGACCAATTACCAACCTTCTTTGTCCTCGTACCTGCTGTTTAACAGGGCTACAAATAATGGTTTAAAATTACTACCAGTCAAAGGCCTACCCATGTGACCTCCAGCACAGCCAAAATGACTCCAGTAATCAAATATAATCTGCATTATATATGTTTCAGAGTGATTTTACAGATGGAAGGAGGAGGGGGAAAAAAAGACTGAACACAACTCTAACCCAGAAACAACTATAGGCCAGATTCATTGAGACTCTCTAGCTGCTTTGAGCCACTTTGGAGATGTGAAACAGCTATAAACCTCATCTTACTGGCCAGTGAAATTGGGTCTGTCTTTGCTGTGCATTACCAGAGCAGTGCACAACAGCTGAAGCATATTGATGAGTCTAGTCATAAGTGGATTAATATTATAGAGCTTCATTCTTTTTAATGGATTATAATTTTTTAGATTGAAAATGTATGAAAAAATATATCCTAAATATCATTGTGAAAAACTGATAAAATTCACAACATTTAAAGTTAAGGCACAGAACTCATCCATAGGCCCTGACTCACTGGTGCAATCCAAGTGCAAAATGTGTGTAAAACACACAGATGGTAGCATTTTATATCCACTTCAGAAAAGGTGTGAAATGGGTGCAATATGACCCCAGTTTGCAAGGAATGAAGGGTTTAAAAAGGTCAGCTGGGCCTGGCCCCTCCCCTCTCTTCTCAGAACAGGCTGGGCAGCACCCACCCTCCCTCCCTAATTAGGTCACAAATATGTCGGGTGTTTAGCTGTATCTGCTGTGGGCATTACACTAGCCGATCCACTAAGGAAGGCTGGGAAGGAATTTTTCCCTTACCACCATATTGGCCAGGTGCAGTGGGGGGGTTTTCGCCTTCCTTGCAGCAGGTTCAGGTAGGCTCTGTTCATACATAGAGGTAGGCCATATGTCACAACTCTTTATTTAAGTGTATAGCGGATGTTCAGTGCAGGTACTCCATAAATTAAGGTACAAAAGAACAAAAAAATGGCTTGGAAAAGGAATTAAGGAGAGGTGCTTGGTAATTGAGCAAGCCAGGGGCAGTTGGAGACTCCTATGACTAGTACAGCAGGGAGCCAACCCCCGCATCATTATAGTCCACCTTAACCCCTCCTATGAGGGGGTGTGGTCGGTAAGATCCTGGCAAGGTAATTGCTGGAGAGACCTGGATGAAAAGGGGGGGGGAGGAGCTGGTGAAAGCCTCCCCCTCCCCTGGAATTGGCTGGAAGTGGTATGATACCAGCAAGGGAATTGTTGGAGGGACATGGATAAATGGGGAGGAGCTGTGGAAGACACCTTCCCCCCCCTCCCCCCAAAAAAAATTGGCTGGAATTGGTAAGGTCCCGGCAGGGAATCTGCTGGAGGGACATAAATTTTGCACCTGCACTGCACACATTTTATCCGCCGGGTTAGTCCCAGACATCTGTCTAATAATAAAGTTGCGGCCTGATTAAACCCATATCTAATGTCTCCTGTCATTCTTTCGGCATAGCCAGACAATGAATCATCATTGATTCTCACTACCTTAGCCAAGTCTCCTTTGGCATTTTCACTGCCTATTCTTGTGAGAAATTGAATGCATGTGATCTTTCCCTTGGAAGTGAAGCTGGGTCTCCTTTCTGACCAAACATTGTTGTCTCTTGGTGAAGTTCCCATCTCAAGGGAATCCCATCACCATTTTTACTAGTGTAAGCGGGGGTGAAAGTAAGCCAGTACAGTCCGGTACGGCGTACCGGCAAGAGCCAGTATGCCATGCCGGACAGGACTGGCTTCCGCGGCGGTGATTTAAAGGGATCCCCGGGCCCTTTAAAGCGCCGCTGGAGCTCTGGCAGCCGGGCTTAGGCGGGGATTTAAAGGGCCCGGTGCTCCAGCCGCTGCGGGGTTCCCCGGGCCCTTTAAGTCCCCGCCGGAGCTACGGCAGCTGGGCTCGGGCAGGGATTTAAAGGGCTCAGAGCTCTGGCTGCTGCCGGGATCCCTGGGCCCTTTAAAGCGCCGCCAGAGCTCCAGCAGCTGGGCTCGGGTGGGGATTTAAAGGGCCTGGAGCTCCAGCCGCTGGGGGGATCCCCGGGCCCTTTAAATCCCCGCTGGAGCTCCGGCAGCCAGGCTCGGGTGGGGATTTAAAGGGCCCGGAGTTCCGCGGCGGTCAGAGCCCCGGGCCCTTTAATTTGCCCCTGAGCCCCGGGGCTCCCAGCTGCCTCTGCAGCGCGTAGCTCCGGTCTGATTTAAAGGCCCTGGGGCTCCTAATCACAGCCGGAGCCCCAGGGCCTTTAAAACTTGAAAGGCCATGCCTCTTCCGGTTGAGGCCACGCCCCCGCTCAGGACTCCAGCATACCGGTAAATCCTTTAACTTACTTTCACCCCTGAGTGTAAGACAATATAAACCTTCCAATGATGTTTTTACAGCAGCCACCTGTGCAATGCTTAATATTTTTTCTTTCTTATTTACAAAGTAAATCAAAAAACTAAAGATTTGTAACTGTCAGCAGAAGACCATTTAGATTTCTGTTACTGAAGAGGCGAGGCAATTTCCAAGAATGTTTCCACAACTTCCCAAATTTCCACATTTAATTCCAATTCTTTTTACAATTAAAGCAATTAAAAGAAACCCTAGTTCTCCATACTCCTTGTAGCAACAGTGACTTCAGATTCATTCCTGATGATCATTTTTCATAGAAATAAAAAGCCATAATCTCTGTAGAAGGAATATCACAGCAAGTTACATGGTATGATCAGCAATAAAGGAAATAATGTACCGTATAAGTTCCAAGACTCTGAAGGGAATCTCCACTGAATTCAAGTGCCAAGATTGAAGCTAATTAAATTAGCCATTAATGATGGTTGACTGAAGAACTCCAATAAGTGTCGCAGAAGAAATGAAGCACCAAAAAGCCCATGACCAACTGGAATGAAGGAGAAGTTTTGCAATTTTAGAAAAACTTTTGTAGTGCTTTACAATGTGGAAAAGCTGAGTACTATGCAGAATATTAATGTTTAGACTTCAACATTCAGAAAAATTCCTTGTATGCAGACATTGTCAGTAAAGGTAGAATAAATTGCATATTTACCAGATTTGTGAATCTGTAAAAATCACGAACATTTTACATTTGAGAGGAAGGATGGTCTTGTGGTTAAGGCACTGGACAGAAACTCAAGTTTTGTGTTCATGGTGGGATATTGCAGCCTACAGATGTGTGATGTCTAAAGTGCACTAATTTGTTGCAAATTAATTGGTTCAGGTAGATCCTGCTGGTTTTTTTAGTGCACTTTAGTGAAGTGTTGTTTCAAACAGTGCTATATCAAAGCATGGTAGGGAAACCTCAGTGTGGGCTTACACAGACAAACTCATGCACAATGTGTTAGTGTGTGAGCAGCGGAGTGTAGGGGGATCTTGGCCCATCCTACTTCCCCCCAGGTCCCAGCCCAGGCCCCTAACAGCGGCAAGTGCTTCTGGCATGGGGGCTGGGCCCAGCATGACTCCGCCTAGCAGGGGGCAGGGAGTGGTTCCTCCCAGTCCTCCTTGAATGGAGGCCACTCTGTCTCAATACGATGTGAAATATTTAAATAAGTAATTCTTTTCACTAGCAGGACAGGAACTGAATGTAGTAAAGACCACTGAGGAAAAACTGTTTTCCTAGAATGTATAGCTTAGACCAGAAATGGAAATACCAGCAACAACATGAGAGAACCTGAGATTATGAGATTTTCTGCTCAATTTTACAGGTTTGAGGTGATCAGATGGCTTGTTTCACTGTAACCACTGGTGAGTGTATGTTACATATCCCCCTCCATGTCCAACACACAGAGCACATTAGTTTGTTACATCCTCACCTAGTGTTAGATCAAGCTATAACAACTCACACTTTTAGCTCTAGAAGTCTCCAGTGCAATCCTCAGTGTATCAACCAAAACGACAGCTATCACACATCAGCACACGCATTTTTGAATGGGCATCCAAACAAGACCTGAATGCTGAACTTTATGAGTTTTCACAAAACCTAGTTCTGCTACCATTCTCCAGTTTCTGCCAGTGGTTTCCAAACCTTCAGGACAAATTTACTAGTTTACCAAACCCAGATATTGTTTGACCAGATCCTAAGTATAAACCAGCATAACTCCATTAGCTTGAATGATTTAAGAGAAGTCACAGCTATCGACAGCTAAGAAGAAAACAAAAAAAAACTTTAAATGAAAAATGAGTAGTACAGAGGAAGATATTCACTTCTTTCAGCCCTCCCTGTACCCCTAGAAGTGTGGAGAAGTTTAGATCTACACTGCTGGGTGGCCCAATTGCATGACACCTGCAGGCTGTTCCTTTCTGTTTCTAGTATGTGTGAGTTTTTAGAGCTTTGGGTAAAAATCAGAGAAGAGAGGAGAGACAGAAATATATATATATATATATATATATTCTTCTGCATTTGCTCAGGAGCACTTAAGCTATGTCCATTCTTCTCTTTAGCTCTCTTCTTTGTATTAGCCAATGGGATGGGAGCACTAAGAGCTATATCCACCAAATGGCATTTTTTAAATCCAAAGCCAGCTCAACAGTGTCAGAGCTGCAGGATGCCATTTTCCTTTCTTCTATAGTTTTTCTACAAAGAACATGCTATTTTTTTTATATAAACCTGAAGACTGTGTATCTGCTTATGGCATTACGGAGAGTTCTCAAAGGTGTGGAATGCCACTCAAGGTATTTTTCCTTTGTCTGGAATGAAAGGCACATCAGGGGATACATTTCTCATTTGATCTTCTTTAAAAGCGCTTGCACTTTGAATTTTGGTCAAGTGCTGGTCTATTCTGCTCATGCTTTTAACAGTTTTGCTCTGTTGTGAGGATAAATACATTAAAGATTATTAAGCGCTACTGATGAGAAAGTTCTATATAACAGGAATTATTAAAAGTTACTGTTATTTCTTTACCAAAAATGGCTAATATTCCTGATATTTCCTTTGCTTGAGAACCTAGCATTGTTGAAGGGACAGAAATAAAAAGAGTTCATTAAGACTGCAAAATCGTGAGGGTCCTGATACTAACAAGTCAGGAAAAAATACTCCAAATGAAAAAACAACTAAAAAAGCCAGACTTAGAACCATAAATACCATTGATTAATATACAAAAAAGCAAATAAACTGCATGCATGCACACACACACAGTTATGATACAGTTATGGCTGCAGGCACATATCAATATTTTAAATGCATATTGACATTCAAAAATACTAAATTAAAAACAACCCTGCTACACCAACTGCCCTGTGCACACAAAGGCCAATGTTAGAAACTCAGGAAATGTAAATGCAGAATTAAGGTTCCACCTCTGTGAGAAAGCAGTGAGATTGCACACATATAGAAATGCCAGCCTACCATTTTCCCTTCTTTGCATGCAGAGTGTTGAAAATGTTGGGACATTACCCAGCATGGATTTTAGAGTCCCACTGAATCTTTCCACCAGCCACTGGTTTCTGGGAAGTTGTTTCACCCCACATAACTTCCATAAATCGATGACTAGCTGCAACATGACATTTGACCCACGGTCAGATAAAATCTCTTTAGGGAAACCCCTCTATAAACATAGTGAGAAGGGCTCTTGCCACAGTTTCTGCCTCTATGTTAGACAGAGCTACTGCTTCAGGATATCTAGTGGTAAAATCCACCACCACCAAGATATATTTATTTCCTTGGCAGATAGGACTTGGCATAGGGCCCACAATATCCATTGCTACCCTCAGAAATGCCTCTTGTATTACAGGCAGGGGACATAGAGGAACTGTCTGAGGTCCTGCAGGCCTTTTCCTTTTTTGACATATTTCACAAGACCTGCAATAATTCCTCACATGATTCTGTATTCCTGGCCAATAGAAATTTTTCTTCAACCTGTCCAGCAAAAGGAGAGTCATGTGCTAACAACATTAATTCCCCATCGTGCTGGGTGGGCACAAACAACTGTTTCTACCGTGGCCCAGGGCTTTTGTTTTCTCCCACGGGAGCTTCCCTATACACTCTCCAATCTTTTTCAAAAAACCTCTCCCCATTTTCCTTCCCTGGGACTTCCTCTAGGACACACTTCCTTAAGCTTTCTAGAGTAGGCCTCTAATGAAGAGTGAGGGATGATTGTTTTCAGTATGCTCTTTGTCTAGAGCATATAAGATTATAACTTCCGTGTATATATGTAAAGTCTAAATATTATGTATTATTTAGACATATCTAATGATGGGTCAACTGCTAGGCTTACAATTATATCCTGTCTTCACTTTCAATAAGTTCTATGGTCAGGGACAAAAGGTATGGTAGTTTTACATGTAGAAAAGGATACAATTTTGTAATACTGTGCACCTTTCTATGTTGTGCAGAGGCCAATATGATTAGAGCAAATACCCTCAGCTCCTAACCTCTCTTAATTAACAAGAGGCAGTTAAGATGGAAACTGGGTTATCTAGGAGCCACTCGCTTGTGGCCTGTCACAACATGGCTAGCCCTGCTGCAGGTGGTCCAAACATTCTTTCTCACAGATTGGGTGCCCTGGTGCATGCTCAAGTCTTACCCCTTCCAGGGTGTCAGAGCACAAAACAAAGGAAAACAGGAAATTCAGAATCCAGGTCATCTATGGGTTTGTTGGGAGGACCCTCACTTATTTGGGCCAGGTAGCTTGTCCCTTTTTGTCAGTTTTCCTAGATCTAGTCATCCCATCCACCAACTATCTCTTCCATGTAGCAAGCTTCCTTAGGTTCTCGGCTGGAACCAGGCTTCCCATATCAATGAAGTCGCAGAGCTCTGCTGTCTTTCCTGTTCAGCCCAGAACTGGGCTCAGTCTCCTCATTTTAGTTCTTCTCTCCACACCTGACATTGGCTGCAGATGTATTGGGGCAAGGTCAACTGGGTGGGGCAGAGACGTCCAATCACAACTGCTTAAAAAGAATAGTTTTCTTTTTACCATCAACAACATACAATGTTATAGAATAACCTCAGACTTTTAACTGATCACAAAACTGGTATTGACTCCCTACACCGAAGTAGGAGCTATTAGTTTAAATCAGTTATTTCATGATAGAATCTTCTTCCTTTCCCTGGAGTTTGCAAATTATTTAATCTTGGCAGAGAGAACTGGCAGTTCTTAGAGCTCCATTTGGCAGTCAAACAGCAAACTAATTATGGGTTGGGACTCCATCCCACAACAACTGACACACCTGTTTCTATTAGAAATTTTAGCTAAAATAAGGAGCATTGTGTGTGTTGTTTATAAATTCCTCTTTGTGCTCCTCTAAAATAGCATGAGACAAATATAGAAACCTTTCATGTTCATGAGAAAATATGGTGCAGAATCTATAACATCAATAGGTCAACCACATATCTGAGGCTGAGATTGAATCAACAGAAAACTATATATAGAACTTAATGGAACCTGGCAGAATACACAAACTCAGTATCTGTGATAATAGTAATAAGTCCTGGGGTCAATAAGGGCTTGGCACATGTGTTATAGTACTGCTGACCTGTAGTTCTGTTCTTTGTGATAAAAATTAATAGTAACATGAATATCATTTTATGCTTTGATGTCTCAATGATAAAATTTGCTTAGCTACTGGATTTGTATAATGTACTAGCTGGTAGTAATGCATATGAAGCGTTCCTGTTAAAGACAGGAATGATTGCCAAAGACTGATTGGAAGCCACCTAAAAAAACCTTAAATATCACAGAAGAGTACTCATGCCTGAGTAATCAAGTGAATGGTTGATCTAGTATAATAAACTCTGTTTCTTGAAGGAAACATATGACCTGTTTCTGGAATGAGTAAAGTGGTTGATGGAGTTATAAATATGACCCTTCTGCCCTGGGCTGCCGACAATTACAAGGGCCAAGTTCAAATATCTAGGAGTTCCTCTTAAAATTTACTAACACCAGCAGCTCAAAGCTCCCATCCAGGAACCTGGGAAAATATAAATACCTTCCATGGCACCCTTAACAGGCAATACTTCTGCATTCACAAGTGGTGTGTGTGTGTGTGTGTGTGTGTGTGAACTTTATTAGAGGACAAGGGAACACAGCAACAGTATATGAGTCAACTGAACACTATGTAAAACATGGATTCTCTTGGCATCTTTGACGGTAAACCTTGAACTCACTCACCCACCCACCAGTGTGAAGGTCTGATAATCAAATGTCCCACTAACATGTAATTTTTCCCTTCTGCCTACACCTTACTGATGCTACACCTCACTCATGGTTTGGTGTCAGTAGTTAGAATAGTCCCACAAGTCAGGATTGTCTCAAACAGGTGTATCTCTAGGCCCTAGAAGAAGTGCTACCTGGTCTAGTCCTAAGGCACCACCATTTAACCCAACTACAGTGTTTTAAGCTTTATTGGTGCTCTACAGGAGGCCCCTACCACAGTTCATTCAGAGCAGTTGCTGTGCTCTGCAGCTTCAGCAAAGTCTATCTTCACCACTGCCTCTGACTGTGAAGCAACCTCTGCCTTGTATCTCCCAAAAGTCTTCAGTGGAGGGAGATCAATGGCATATGGAACCATGGAGCAGAGACACCTTGCCACAAGGTAAGAACCCCTTTCCTCTCTCTCTGTTCAGTCCCACTACCCTGCCAATTCAGAGTTCTTGTACTGTTCTACTGTCTGACCAAAGTGTCATGTTGTGGCATGGTTCCTCCCAAGCACCCTCTTGTGGCCTGGTTAGATCTGCAGAGCCCTGCTGTCAACCTCCCCCTCCTCAGGGCTCCACAACGATGTTCACAACAGAGCAGTCTCAGAGGCTCTTCTGGCAGGGCTCTGTTTATTTTCTGAGAATCAACAAACCACAATGAGAAAAACATAAAGCAATTGTCCTTCTGGCCTTCATTTCTTCCCTCGGGTTCTTTTCTCTGAGGCCTACTGTCTCTGGCAATCCCTGCAACTCTCTTAACCCCCTCCTCTTCCACTCCCTGCTGCTCTTTATAGGGAATCTGCCCCATCCCTGCTCAGTAGCCAGTGTTGACTGGGCCCCAGGCCTCTGGCCCTCAAGAATTCATCTACACAGTGAGTGGCAGCGAGTCTCAGACGCCAGGGAGCTTGTGGGACTTGTGCTACGGTGCTAAAATAGCTGTGTAGATGTTGCAGCTCAGGCTGGAGCTTGGGCTCTGAATCCTAGGGAGGGGGCTCAAATTCAGAACCTGAACTCCAGCCTGACCTGCAACATCTACACAGCCATTTCACTGCTGCAGTGAGAGATGAAGTCTGTTGACCCAGGGTCTGAGACTCACTGCCTCTTGCTGTGCAGACATACCTTAAAGGGGCATGCACTATGCAAACACACTCTTCCTGTAGCCATCCTTTCCCCTGTTCACTAACAGATAGTAGAAGAGAGCTGCAGCTTTTGTCTTTGTGGAGTTCTGATTTAGCAGCTTATGAAACAGCTCTTGTCCACTCTTTCCACTGTTCACCAACAGATCATAATAGCAAGCTCCTTTGACAAGTGATTTGGGGGTCCTCAGTTTTTGGTGCTGTACTTGAGACATCTGTAAAGGGGCCTGATTTTCAGATAAATTTAGCACATTCTGAAACTCAGGCCTAGTTTTAAGTGTCTCCAAGTTGGGTATTGAAAAACGGAGGCACCCCAAATCACTAGTCGGTTATGAAAATTTAAGCCTTAATATTTCATCATTTTAACTATTAGAGCAACTATGTTGGACCACTTTCAACTCTTTAGAATGATGGGAAACCTCTAATAATGGTAACATTGTCTTAATCCTGTTCTGAACAGGAGAGTAAATTGAGAATTATTAGATTCTTCAGAGAAAGAATATAATGAATAGGTATACATGCTGATAAGCTAGGAGCTAGCTTATATTTTATTCTTAATATTGAAAATATTAAACTTGATGATCATTAACATTTTCAATATAAAATCTCAGTTTTAAGACCTGTCCTTAATTGCCAGTCTAAAATGCCTGGCCTTTCAGTGTTCATGATAAATGGAAAAGCTTTGGGTGACTTACCAAAATACTTCTGTAGTGAAACACCTAAATTAGAATTATCTACATTACTTTTTCAATACTTGTGAAATGTGCTTTCGCTATAAAGACTAAATGGTAGAAGCCAACTTCTTTGCACAGTAACATAAGAGGTTATGTGTAGAGCTGGTTGAAAAAACTTATATGGAGCCTCTCGTTATCAGAAAATACCTGAAAGATATGAACAGATTTACAGTGTACATTGAAAGTTCACCATTATATTGCATTCATCTTGTATTCTTTCAGTATCTGTTTATCTTTAGTTTGTAACTGAGGTATCTCAGCAACAGTATAGAGTCTAGTTCTACAGACTGTATACAACCTCACTGTGTACAAGTCCTCAACTACATTAAAGCAACTGCATTTACAATGACGGAATAGGCCTCAATATTTTAAACAGATTTCTAAAATGGGTACAGTAATTTCTTCCCAGCAATATTTCAATATTATATTGATTGACAACCCTTTGCAATTTGTATTTCCATGATTTACTTTGTAATGCTAAATCTGAGGTGGCTAGGAATTGAATAGGAAACTACACACAATGTACACTGAATAGTAACTGTCACCTTGAATTTCACAGCTAAAGTCTCTTTCTGATAGTAACCTTAGAATTAAAAAAAGATTTTGATTGACTTTGTAAGGAAAAAAAAGTAAATAGTGCTAGTTGATCCAAGTGAATAGGGAGCCCTGATTAGGTTATAAGAAGTCTAAGAGGTAAACTTGACCTACAGTTTCAGAGTAGCAGCTGTGTTAGTCTGTATCCGTAAAAAGAACAGGAGTACTTGTGGTACCTTAGAGACTAACAAATTTATTTGAGCATAAGCCCACAAAAGCTTATGCTCAAATAAATTTGTTAGTCTCTAAAGTGCCACAAGTACTCCTGTTCTTTTGACCTACAGTATATTTTACATATATAATCAGAATAAGACAGAAGCCAATGAAGAGATATAAGAATGTGAGTAACATGTTAAGACATTCATTACCTATTTAGAATTCAGGCAGCTGCAGTCTGAATTAGCTGGAGCTAATGGAAGACACCTTTGGGCAGACCTGTGGAAATTATATATTATATACAAACTGAGGGAGAAGTGGTTAAAAAAAAAAACTTGACAAGAATGAGTGTCAAGCTGCGTAGCATTGTAAGGACTAAAGGGTAGCAAATGGCAATCTTGTGCCCAGCCTTTCAGAACTAGGTAACATTTTCAAAAGAACTTAAGGGCCAAATTTGCAAAAGTATTTAGACACCTAAACATGAAGAGAGATGCCAGGTGGGATTTACAAAAGTTGCTAAGTAGTTTAGCTGCCCATCTCCCATTGAAAGTCAATGGGAGTTAGGTACCTACATTACTTAGCCTAAGTTCCATTGACTTTCCACAGCACTTATGTTCCTAAGTGAGTAAGCCACTTGGGGAAATGGGACATAGGTGCTTTTGAAAATGTTACCCTAGACACCAAATCTGGGGATTTTCAAAATCTGCATTCAGATGTTATTTCATGAAGCCATCTCCAGTCTTTTGACCTATATACTATGTGCAAGAATATAATAATTACTGACTCATCAAGTTAATGAGTAACACGATGAAAGACTTGTCAAAGCAAGACTCCATGAAGAACTGGAACATCAAGAATGTGACACAAAAATTGGGTTTATGACAGAATGGTCAACAATGAATGCAGCATTTGCAGCCTGAATATTCCAGGAGAAGTATAGCGAGAAATGTAAGGTATTGTTTTTGTGTCTGTGGATTTAAAGAAGGCTTATAACAGTTCCTAAAGCACTGATATGGTGGGGCCTGCAGTCACATATTCTGCCAGAGACATATGTTCAGACTATCATGGGTACGTATGTGGATAGCAGAACATTAGTGAGAAGCAGTTGTGGCTGCCGTGATTCAGTCAGTGTGAGGTAAGGTCTACATCAAGGATCATCCTTAAGCCCATTCCTATTTATGATTGTAATGGACACCATTACAGGGGGAGAGAGGCTCCATTCTTTTTGCTGATGACATTATGTTGTGCCTTGAAGATAAATACGAACTAAAAAAAGGATCTAGAAAGATGGAGGGCTGCATTAGAAGAAAATGCTTTATGTATCACTTGACAAAAAACATGTTTCATTGAGAGGGACAACAAGAAGCCATAAAAGTAGATGGTATTGAGTTAAAGTCCATGCAGCAATTCAAAACCCTAGGTTCAGTGTTATGCCATGATGGGAATGTGGAGGAGGATGTTAGGAGTCACATGCAAATGGAAAGAGTTGATGGGAATTAACTATGATAAGAATATGCCAAATAAACTATAAGACCACAATTAATCCAGCCATGACATATGGGTCAGAATGCTGGCCGATGAGGAAGAGAGAAGAACAACTACTTCACACTGCAGAAATGAGAATGCTCAGGTGAACACTGGGTAAGATGAGAGCTGATAAGCTACATAAGGAAATGGTATGAACCATGATGTAGGTAGTCTCCATCACAGAAGACCTGAAGGAGTATCAACTAAGATGGCTGGGTCATGTGAGATGATGAGATGTAGGATTTGTTGGTCAGAGAGTACAAGAGGTAGTAGCCATTGGGCAAAGTCCACAAAGAAGACTCTGAAAAAGGTAGTTTGCGATGATGAAGGAGAACCTGAAGAAGATTGGTATCAGCTTGGAAGATGCACTTGACAAGAATGCTTGGAGATAAAAAACAAGAGCCACTAACCCTGATTGACAGGATAATGTGAAGGCGAAGAAGACGATTACTACATGAAATGTAGTTGAGGGCTGCTAGGTTCATAAAAGTCTATCTAGTACTTGCCAAAACCCTCAGATTTTATTTGGCTGATCATGGTTTAGAATCCAAATCAGCAGAGCACTTAAACACATGCCTATATTCCACTGGCTTCACTACATACATATTGCATGGCTTAAATGGGCATATAGACATTAGCCCATGTACAAGTGTTTGCACACAAGTCCACCCACAAATTTGAAGGATCATAACTTTGCACATAAAGTGAGGCCAACTAGATGTACAATTTAGATCTTAGTCAGTGTTTTTGGTGTGGAATTATCTACTAATTATAAATTTTGCCATTTTTCAGATAGGAAAGAGATGGCGGGTTTTAGCTGAAATATTTTGGGCCAGATCCTCTGCTGACATTTTTCTATTGAAGTGAATGGAGTAATGACAGCAAAGGATTTGGCCCTTTGTCTTTATTTTCTATAGCAAGCCCATATTTTCTAAAACCTATAAGACAAACTAATATAAATTATCTACTGTATTTATTCATATTTTATGCTATAGAACCTATTGTACCAAACCAATCAACAAAAAACCAACAACCCTTGACAAATATTTACTTCATAAATTTTAATTTATGTATTTTAGTAAAGATATGATTTTACTGATAGAGGAAAAAAATCAATTGAGCAAAACTTTATTTAGCCTCATTTATAGCTTTACTTGTCTTAATGTGTAATTTGATATAATCCATCTATCAAAGACGTGTTGGCAAAAGGTGAGACCCAATTGTACATTTTACAAAAAATATAATCTTCTTACCTTTTCATAACTTATTGAAAAATGTTGACTTGGCTCCTATTTTACGTAGGGAAAAAACAGCTTTTAGCAGGTCGCGTAGGCTGAAGTTAATTTTTTTAATCAGAGTAAAATTTCCAAGAGTGCCCAAGTGGCTTAGAAGCCAAAGTACCATATTCAAAAGGGACTTAATCTTATTGCAAGTCATAGTTTCCTACAGGTCATATTTACAAATGTACACCTAAAGATACACATAGGCACCTAGAAGGATTTACAAAAATGCCTAAGAAGGTTAGGCACTTAACTCCAATAGAGTAGGCACTTCTGTAAATCCCACTAAGTGCTTCTAAGTGTCTTTAGAAGCCTAAATACCTTTATAAATCTGGCCCAAAGTGCCTATGTCATTTTTGAAAATAAGAGTTAGGAACCTACATCATTTAGGTGCTATTGAAAATTGTAGCCCAAGTCTAAAAAAAAACAACAACAAAAAACAAACCATAAATACACCTTTAAAATGTATTGACAAATGGGCAAGAATAATGTAATAAGAGTCTAATGTCTTAATATTTTATGTAGGGCTCACCTCAGACAATTTTAAATAAGTTATGTAAAAGACTGAACATAATGTTGATCTATTGTACATATTAAAATAGATATTTGACTTTGAAAATATGAATGCAAATAGGCAAACAGGCATAATGAACTATGAGTATATACATGCAGATGTTTTATTGAAAATATGAATGATTAGGCAAAACCCAGGCATTCTGAACAATGTGCATGTGCATGCAGATGGCTTTTACACATGGTTTTTGTATCTTAAGAAATCCAGGCTGACATACTACAATGGCCTGTATTTCAAAATATGAATAGTTCAGCATTTGAGTGATATTTTCTTTGAAGAATTTAATATTCCAATGACCTCTGAATCCAAATCTGAACTGTCTCCAGTCATCAGTTTCCACTCACTCAGTTCACACCAAGTAGTTTACTAGGGTTAGCTCTCACCTTTTTCTTAATCATTCTAAATGGTTTCATGGGCTGCCATGTTTTGTTTGATGGAATCCAGAGGTGGGGATTAGAACTTTTTTTTTTTGGTCCATTCATTTTTCAAATTATCTCTTAGAATTTAGAAGGCTATCTTACATTTTACCTGCCATAGTCCATTCTATTGACTTCACCTGGGCTGAATATACAGTTTTTGTTTAGCTTGAATGGTCTCTTGTACTTTTCCATTAATAATATTGTTTTCTACCCCCTTCTCTCACTGCTTGGTTTTCTGTTGAGACAATGCATACCTTCAGAGACTCACTGTGATATGGGCAGATATGGATCTGAAAGTTCAGAATTTGGTTGGACTGTTTAGTAGTTGGTTAAACTCTATTCACTGACTTTTCTCTTCCACATAACTTATATGAAGTTTTTCTTAAACTTAGCTATAAGAGATTAAAGGCTAGGGAAAATCTCAGTATAAAAGGTCAATCAAATTTCAGTTATTATATTCTTGTTTCTCTTTCTTATACCTTGATCAAGGCTCTAGGGATTTTAAAGGAGTGGGTCCTCTTCTCTCCCCCTCCCCCACATTTTGGAGAAATTATTTCCTATCAGATAAACAGTTTTGGATGTCCAATTATACTGTCCAATTTATCCATCAGCTCTATTGAAAGAGTGAGCTGCTCAGACTTTCAAGGAGCTCCGTTAATTTGGACCTTGATTGGCAAAATTACAGAGGAACAGAGAAAGAAAAAAAAACACATTTTTGACATTGTAATCTTTGCAATATGGTGAAGAGGTTTATTAAGAGTGAGTACCCGTCACTCATTAATTTCCCCGTCTTTTCGCTTTCTTGAAAGCATGCTGCATATTAAAATGTTATATTCTCTGTTATTCTTTTCCTCCCAAGTCTTTGGAAAGCAGAGTTCTGATAGTTCTACTACAATCAGACTTTGCTGCTAAAAATATGCTTTTCATTAAATCATTACAAAAATAAAAATAAAAACAAAGCTGGCATGAAATTAGGTTACACAGTATGAAATTATTTACAGCATCCCACCAAATTCTTCATCAGGGAAAGTCATAGTGTTTGAGAGGATGGGAATTTATGCAGCTTTACTGTATTACATCTGGAGGTTGACAGCTGGTTATTATGTACACCTAATTTACCTGAGCAGTAAATACTACAAATAGAGAGATCTATTCACCTCAGGCTGATGGTTCAATAGGTTTAATACTTTATGCTGAAAATAAAATGTGGAATAAATTATGAGCAAACCTTCCCACACTTCAACAGTGTACAATGCCCCACAGTGTAAACAGACTAAATGAAGGGTCTTTGATGTATTATAAAGTGGGTAATAAACCTGATCCCTCAATGTTTTGCAAAACAATTGCAATAATATTAAGCATGTTTAAACCTTATAACAATCCCAGGATAAATGTCAAATATACTTTGGATATCAAAATTAATCAAGTGCAGGAGAGTAATTGTTTGCTACCTACAGGGATGTGGAGAATTAAATTAATTAGCTGATACTCTGCAGAAAAATAATGGCACAAAAAAAGAAAGAAAAAGAAAAGGAAACTTCAACAGCTTTACTAACACCCGTTACTGGATTATGCTGAATTTAGTGCCATATGGACTTGCAAGTCATTAACAAGCAGATTAATCAGAAAGTTAGTAAGAGTGACCACTGTTCAAAATTAAATTCTCTCTCAGATATTCTCTATACTAATAAAGTTTGAAACAATCAGTGCTCACCAATCTCCGGGCGATGAGATTTCAGCAGGAAAACAATTAGAGGTTATTCAGGGTTTCAGGAGCTGCATTCATTCATTATTTAATTTCTCTTGGTATGTACTTTTTTCTCTCCTAATAATCATAGGTATCTTTTCTTTTTAACCTGAACAGCACACAGCTGTATTGTGCACACTGTTGTAACAGCATAGCCTCTGTCTCTAATAGACAGGAATTATTTTTATGAAAAAGACAAAAGCTATCACCTTGAAACCAGTACACTGCAATGAATTAGCCAAAGAGCAGAAAATGAACAATTCTTTGGTGTTTATGTACAGCCAATTCCCATTAAAGTT
Organism: Emys orbicularis; assembly: GCF_028017835.1. Taxonomy (NCBI): domain Eukaryota; kingdom Metazoa; phylum Chordata; order Testudines; family Emydidae; genus Emys; species Emys orbicularis. The sequence goes on from NC_088690.1 coordinate 47,867,863, forward strand.
AATTTAAAAGACTGAATGACAAAGAACAATTTAAATCCCACCAGTTAGGATTCTAGAGCAATACTTACTGTATTGTAATATTGAATAATAATGCTTTGCACGTCTATAGAACCTTACCTCATAGTAGCTCCAGCCACTTTGCAATCATTAATATTTTAATCTTCACAAAGCTCCTATAGCTAAGCATAAAGGGACTACAAAGAAAAGAAAGGCAACTCTTCAGATGGGAAGCTAAATTACTAGAGTAACATTCTTCAGATACTAGTTTCTAACCTCACCAACATGACCAAGGAAAGGAGAACAACATGGAAAGACATTGTTTTGCATCACTGCTAGTTGTCTCATTGCAACTGTGGAACTATTATTCATATCCAGCAGAAGTCTGGTTGGGAATTTTCTGTCAGAAAAATCATTCTGACATAAAATGCAGTTTTAACTAAATTAATTTTTTCCATAGAAAAATTTCAAAGTTACTGAACATTTTCTGGTGGAATAAATTAAATGAAACAATTAAATATATTTATCTAAATAAATGTATTCTCACTGAAGTTGTAATTTGGACCCCCATTTTTTCTATGCATTGGGATCTCTGAAGGACCTCCATAATTCAATCCATCACTCACAGAAGAAATATGCATCATGGGTTCACATGTCTCTAGATAAATCATAGAATATGTAGTCTAGACAGGAGACCAACCTATAAGAGAATATGGGGCCATCAGACTTCTGAAGTACAATTCTCACAAGGCAATATGTCCCAATAGGAAAGTGTAGTTTAATATTGAGCTGACTCTAAATGAAACAGTTCAGATTAGTTCAACAAATGGAAATGAATCATTTGATTTTGGAATGTCAAAATGTTTTGTTAAGAAATAGTGAAAATAAGTGAGTGTTTTGAAGTTTCCAAATAAAAGTTATAAATAATATTTCATTCTATAAAAAAGATATATTTCAACTTTTCATTCTGATTTGGGACAAAAACAAAATGATGAAATATTGGAATTCCCCATGGGATGGAAACATTGAATTTTGCTTAGCTCTAATATCCAAGCTGAAAGTAAAGTAATATTAAACTACTTTAATTTTTCGGTGGGGAACTAATGTTTTGTGATATAGGTGTCTCAGTTTGCCTAAATTCTGAAATATTAATCCGTTGTCAAGCATTTTAAGCAGGCGAGCTCTTAGTTTATTGATCATTTGCACTAGTGTGATGATCCAAAATGAACTGTTCTTCCTTCTGTTTGTCAGCCACATGCAGGTAGTGGGAGATAAAACCCATCTATACCCATACGTGCTGGAACTACGGGTGTTGGGGGTGCTGCTTCACCTCCTGGCTTGAATTAGTAATAGCAACCCAAATACATGGTTTCCACTTTCAGCACCCCTATTGTAAAAATTGTTCCAGCACCACTGTCTATATCTTTAAATCTGGAGATCAAACATGTTGCTTTTCAACTGCTACATTTTATGGCCACCCAATCTCACCCTAAAAAGAACCTAAACTCAATGGATCAGTCAAAATAGCCTTATACATATGTTCTATTATTCTAATTATCCACACTAGCATTCATTTACAGAGGTATGATCTTCTTGACAGCTAACCCCAAGAATATCATTTATGTAATTTATTTGTATTTATTTTAAATGTACTAATAAGGTTTCAAAGTTGTTAATGTCAGAGGATGAAGTTTAAGGGAGTTTATAGATTATGTTTTGGGGGAGAATGCTTCCGTTTTCTCATGAAGCATAAAATGTAAATAGAAATATGCCTAAATAAAAAGTTTATAAAAAATACTTCTTGCAGCAATGTTTAGTGATATTGTAACACTTTCAACTCTCACTGAACTCTGGTATGCATCTTGCAGCATTAAGGCCAATGAAACTTTGAGGAATCAGGCCCTCTATTTTTTTGCTTTCTCATAGATATGAGAGTTACAAAATATTTCACGATAACCAGCCTAATATTTCCATTTGCTTATATTCCAGTACTCCTAGTTAGAGCCCTTGTAATACTCTGTAAAGTTCTTCATCTTCCTTGGAGTTTTGCACCCCAAGTATTTGTAGACAGCTATTATGCCTGTCCTTCCACCTTTGTCATCATTTAGCCAAACTATACACATTTCACCCTTTCAATGCTTCCTCATAGATCACTCCCTCAAGCACTTAATCATTTTTGTTGTTCTCTCTGCCTTTCTGTATGCTGTGTAATAAGTATGGTGGCAACTGTGGATGAAAATATTTTTTGAAAGGAAATTGGGTGATCTTCCCTCCTTTTTATCGTGGACATTTCCTTCCTTTGCTTAGTATATATTTTAAGCGAATCTCATTGTTTTGGGGGCCCTGACTTATTATTTTTGAACACCTGAGGCTACCAATACAGTTCACCTGAGGAGAAACAACAAGGAGTTCGGTGGCACCTTAAAGACTAACAGATTTATTTGGGCATGAGCTTTCATGGGTAAAAAACCCACTTCTTCAGATGCATCTATTTTAGTGCATTATATTGATAATGCATTTATTTTTGTAAAGTGTAAATACATATTTACAGTACATAACATACTAAAATTGCATTTTGGATACTTTTCTGTCTTCATTAGTTTTATCAAAATTACATAATATATTTAGATGGATTGGAATATAACTAAATTCTGTATAGACTGGAGTTAATATGCATATTTTAATAAATGTGTACATATTGTTACCAATGGATTAGAACAGATTGACTGGAGCCTTTCAGATCTACCGGGCACATAATATCCTTTTGAAATAGCTGTCTTATTATATATTTTCCCAGAAAACCAGATCAAAAGAAACATTCCAGTTTCTGATTAATAATCATCTGATTAATAAAAAAGAAACACAAGTTTGTTCTTTCTTTTACACATACAAACACCTATACTGAAATAACATTAAGCTGTTACATAAACTGGCAGAAGTCAGACAATGCAAATTTAATAATTATAAGAAGGGTAGCTGTGTTAGTCTGTATCCAAAACAGACTGTATACAAAAACAACGAGTAGTCCGATGGCACCTTAACGACTAACAGATTTATTTGGGCATAAGCTTTCATGGGTAAAAAACCCACTTCTTCAGATGCATTGAGTGAAAATTACAGATACAGGCATAAATAAACATTGGCACATGAAGAGAAGGGAGTTACCTTACAAGTGAAGAACCAATGTTGAAGGCCAGTTCAGTCAGGGTGGATGTGGTCCACTCCCAGTAATTGATGAAGTGTCAATACCAAGAGAGGGAAAATTGCTTTTGTAGTGAGCCAGCCACTCCAATTCCCTATTCAAGCCCAAATTGATGGTGTTAAGTTTGCAAATGAATTGTAGCTCTGTAGTTTCTCTTTGAAGTCTGTTTTTGAAGTTTTTTGTTGAAGAATGGCTACTTTAAAATCTGTTATTGAGTGTCCAGGGAGATTGAAGTGTTCACCTACTGGCTTTTGTATGTTACCATTCCTGATGTCTGATTTGTGTCCATTTATCCTTTTACATAGAGACTGTCCGGTTTGCCCAATGTACATGGCAGAGAGGCATTGCTGGCACATGATGGCATACATCACATTAGTAGATGTGCAGGTGAATGAGCCTCTAATGGTGTGGCTGGTGTGGTTGGGTCCTATGATGGTGTCGCTAGAGTATATATGCAGACAGAGAAGGCAATGGGGTTTCTTACAGGGATTGGTTCCTAGGTTAGTGTCTCTGTGGTGTGGTATGTAGTTGCTGGTGAGTATTTGCTTCAGGTTGGGGGACTGTCTGTAAGCAAGGATTGGCCAGCCTCCTAAGGCCAGTGAGAGTGGGGGATTGTTTTTCCAGGATAGAATGTAGAATGTTGATGATGCGCTTGAGAGGTTTTAGCTGGGGGCTGTACGTGATGGCCAGTGGTGTTCTGTTATTTTCCTTGTTGGGCCTTTCTTGCAGTAGGTGACTTCTGGGTACCTGTCAATCTGTTTCCTCACCTCCCCAGGTGGGTATTGTAATTTTAAGAATGCTTGATAGACATCTTGTATGTGTATGTGTTTGTCTCTGTCTGAGTGATTGGAGCAAATGTGGTTGTATCTTAGGGCTTGGCTGTAGACAATGGATCGTGTGATGTGTCCTGGATGGAAGCTGGAGGCATATAGGTGAGTATAGTGGTCAGTAGGTTTCTGGTATAGGGTGGTGTTTATGTGATCATCACTTATTTGCACTGTAGTGTCCAGGAAGTGGATCTCTTGTGTAGACTGGTTCAGGCTGAGGTTGATGGTGGGGTTGAAATTGTTGAAATCCAGGTGGAATTCTTCAAAGGCCTCCTTCCCTTGGGTCCATATGATGAAGATGTCATCAATGTAGTGTAAGTAGAGGAGGGGCGCTAGGGGACAAGAGCTGAGGAAGCGTTGTTCTAAGTCAGCTATAAAAATGTTGGCATACTGTGGGGCCATGCGGGTACCCATAGCAGTGCCACTGACTTGAAGGTATAAGTTGTCCCCAAATCTGAAATGGTTGTGGGTGAGAACAAAGTCACAAAGCTCAGTCACCAGGTGTGCTGTGGCCTCACCAGGGATACTGTTCCTGACAGCTTGTAGTCCATCCTCATGTGGAATACTGGTGTAAAGAGCTTCTACATCCATGGTGGCCAGGATGGTGTTTTCAGGAAGATCACCAATGCATTGTAGTTTCCTCAGGAAATCGGTGTTGTCTCGAAGATAGCTAGGAGTGCTGGTAGCATAGGGTCTGAGGAGAGAGTCCAAATAGCCAGACAATCCTGCTGTAAGAATGCCAATGCCTGAGATAATGGGGCATCCAGGATTTCCAGGTTTATGGATCTTGGGTAGCAAGTAGAATACCCCTGGTCGGGGCTCTAGGGGTGTATCTGTGTAAATTTTTTCCTGTGCTGTAGCAGGGAGTTTCTTGAGCAGATGGTGTAGTTTTTTTTTGGTACTCCTCAGTGGGATCGGAGGATAGTGGCCTATAGAATGTGGTGTTGGAGAGTTGTCTGGCAGCCTCCTGTCCATAATCCGACCTGTTCATGATTACTGCAGCACCTCCTTTGTCAGCCCTTTTGATTATAATATCAGACTTGTTTCTGAGGCTGTGGATGGCGTTGCGTTCTGTACAGCTGAGGTTATGGGGCAAGTGCTGAGGGGAGAACTTCAATATGTGAATTTTGCAGAATTTCTTCACAGCCCATGTCTAGGTCTACACTGAAAACATTTTGCTGACAAGTTATGTCAGTTAGGAGTGCAATGTTTTAGTGATTATAGCTGGGCCAGCAAAAGCCCTAGTATAGATGCAGTTATAGTAGCATCAAATTGCTTACATAAGTATAGTTTATTTTGTTTCTGGACTAGAATTAGTTGGTGTACTGGCAAAACCTGTAGTATAGACACATTCCAAGTCACCTCACAGATGAAGGAGATTATTATTGGGCTTTAAGAAAGGTGCTAATTAGGATAAGAATGCAGGTTTGTAAACCTTTTTACCTTGCTGCTCTTTCCCACTCCATCAAAGTGTTTTCTATCACATTTTTCCTCAGATGCAGCTCCTACTCTGTCAAAAGTTGCAGTGCACAGAAAGCAGAATGACATCTCTTCCCAGTCATATGGCTAGCAGTGACCTACGCTACAAGAGAATATTACCTATTCACAAAGGATGTCTGTGGTTGCCATAGAAACAGAGTGCCTACTTACCATCCTTATATGTGGCCTCCTTTGATCAGGGATGAGGCATATAACCTTTCAAGCAAAACATTAGGGCCAAAATGTCTTTCAGTGACACCAATCTAAATCTGCAATAACTCCATTGATTTTAAATGGAGTTATTCTAGATTTACACCTGTGAATAGCAGAATTTAAACCTTGACTGTGGCCTGTTCCTCTCCTTGTTACTATGACCTGTATCACCACCACTATACATAACCTTCCTGGTTTCTCTCCCTCAGCTTCTTCTCTCTTATTTCCATGGGGCGGGGGTGGGGGGCGGTTTGGGAGAATGTATCTTAATTGAGTTTAACAACCAAACAAGTAATCATTAGTGGAAAAGGGAACTTCTGAGCTAACACAATAATGTGTGAGCAATATCTTGCCATAATATGCAAGTTGATATGTGTGACCACCATAATTAAGAAGGAAATGCCACATAAAATGCTCGGCTGAACAGAATAAGCATTTAAAAAAATGGAAAGATTAGCCATCTCAACTCAAACTCAAAATAGAGGTATGCATTTTCATTTAGTAGCAGGTTTAATTTCGGTGTCTGAAAGCGGGATATAGTAAGATATATTAAGTCAACCAGGAGCTGATTGTCCACAGTGCATCATCCTGTGTCTTTATTCCTTTCAGCACAATACCTTTACAGAGTGTTTTAAAACTAGGTTGTTGTGTTCGGGCATATCTGTCTCACTGTTTGATCAAGAATATACACTTCACTTCTGGAGCTACAGGCTCATGTAAGCCTTAGGCAATGATTCATATTTGTCTTAATTATGAGTAGTCACTGAAGTCACAAGTAGAATTAGACAAGACTAATTTCAAATGATGTATGTAACCACACATTGATCAAAAAATACCTGTTAACCTGATGGCATTTAGGAATATTGTAAGTCTATGTACAAAATTACTTAGGAAGGAAGAGACTCATCCCTTGATAGCCATGTGTAAGTTTCATTATATTAATAGAAGTCATTCATGTGTTTTAAGCACACATACTTTTGATTCTGTGGCTTTGGGCCTACTTGGAGACATACATTTGTCCTCTCCTAGGTGCTACCACACCATGGTGATGGGTATGATATAAAACTCTAGTTAGATAAATACCTATTCTCTTTCACTTGTTGTGTCCAATCACCATCAGATAGTTCAAGGCTGTATCATTCCATGACATTAAGCCCATTACAAAGGTTTCCAGAATTTGTGAGCTCTTTCCATTTGTGATTTTATCTTCTTGATCCACTGAAAAGTCCATATTGAAGGACATGCTCAGCATCAATCACTGACACACACACATACAGAAACCAGAAGTTTTTTAAAAAAAATCAGAATATTTGACGACCTCAGGAAAGGATTGGTTTGGGTTTGTATACAAACAAACATAGTGATCCTTGTGTGGGGTTGTGATAGTGGTGGGTGTATGTATGTGTGGGGAGTAGTGGCTACAGTATTGTTCTTATTTCATTTGAACCTGTTCACCCATATTTTTATGTGCAAAACTTGCTGCTGGAAGTAGTATGCTACAGTTTAACACAATTCTAGTATTAAATCAGCAACTTAAATTATGTTTGTTTTAAGATGCCCTACAAGACCTTTGTAACCATTTGTTTCTTTAATCATTATGTTGGGGTCCACTAGGCATAGCTACCAGGTAACTCGGGAGAGTGGAAGGCCAAAGTGTCGATGAAACTCTTTTGCTCTGGGCCTATCTGGAACCCCCAAACCCCATCTTGTGAACTCTCACCTACTTCTGTGCTAACTGCTTACATGCTCTGAAGTAGGCTGAAGCAGAAATGTATTGGTCAGCGTTTCTAGCAGATGGCTGCAGTTTCACTCACACTAGCAGAAATAATAGAGATAAGGAGGCGGGAACAGGAGGAGTAGTTAGTTTGCAGATGTCTAACTCAAGGTCGCAGAGACTGGGAAAGTTTTCTCACAAGCTTATGTAGAGCTTATTGTAACAGTTGTCTGGAAGGGAGGGGTGGGGGAACAGCCAGACAAAGAGATGTATGCAAACAGTTGGGGTATAAAAGGTAAAAGTTGTTTGTATTTGTTGCACTGGATTTGAGACATGCTGGTCTCCTAGTGCCATTTCAGAGCTCTGAAATAAACTTGGCTTGCTTTCTCCCCTCGGTGTCTTTATTGGTGCTAAGCACACCGGGCCACGGACCTTTGTTGTCCCCTCGAGCCCCACGTTGGGCAACAATTATATCCTTTGTCTGTTCTGCACATGGAACTCCCCACTCACCCCTTTAGTTTACATTATCTCATTGATCATTCATACAGAATTGTATGGCTAAAACCATGAATTCAACCTAAAGCTAAGGACCAAGATTTTCAAAAGTGATCAGTAACTTTGGTGTGCCTTATTTTTGGGGTACTCATTTAGAAACATTTTAAGGGGTGTGTGATTTCAGGGGGCAGGTGCTCAATATTTTCTGAAAAACAAGCCTCTTTATGGTGTCCCAAGGTTGGCACCCAAAATCACTAGCCATTATGGAAAAAATCTTGGCCTTTTACAGGTCTGTTTTAAGGTAGTGTGAAGGTTAACATACTTCTTACCATTCTGTGATGCCATCGATTCTCCTTAGTGTAACTAATTGAATTTTTCCTGTAGTGGCCGCCTTTTCTCCCATTAGCTGAGTTGCAGGTGGATGTGGTTTGAGAAAGGGACCGAGAGAACAGGATTGAAACAAAGCATTTTTGGCAGGGGGAGAAAAGATGCTGACTGCCACTTGCTCTAGGCCCGGGGGTGACAGGTGCTGAAGGGTCAGAGGCTTGGTTGCATGAAAGTTTGTTTGATTTTTAGATAACATGGTTCTGCCTCATTCCTTTGGATACCCCTGATGTTACAATAGAAAATTAGATTCATTAAAAAAAAACCTCTTCTTCATGTTACTGATGTTAGGGATGTGACAATAGGAGCCTGTGGCTCTATTGTGAATGATTCTGGCTTTAAAGTCAAGGTAGTTGTAACTATAAGCATTTTTAATTACTGTCTCTACACTGGTGGTATCCCCCACACACTGTAACAGCATCTAAGAGCACTCAACTGAACACAAAGAAGGATTATGTTACCTGAAAGCAAAATAAAAACATTCTCTCAGTAATACTGCTTTTCCTCACAAAAAACATTTAATTTTTTCTTGAGTAATACCAGCATCTCTGTCTGAGAAGCATCACATCTATATTTTTTTAATTGGAGAAAGTGCTCATGAGTCCTATTCTAAATTTTTGCCCCTCCTCCAGTGAAATTGTTCCCTAAACTGAAATTATCCACACTGTGTAAAAGTTCGTGTGATCAATAACTGTATTTTTTCAGACCATATAAAACTTGATTTGCTTTTATAGCTCATAGTTTTTAGTCTTTGGATTGGCCTTCTTACCTTTCTTGGTAGCCTTTATGAATTTCTATATATTTTCTTTCATTCTTATGCAATGATCAGAATCTCAATACACAAAGGAGGGCATGCTGTGATCGTTATATAATTTTATTTTTATTTCATCTACTTTGTATGCTGCTGTTCTAGCTCTATGTCATAGCATATACTAGGTTCTTTTAATGCTTCTCCATTATACTTATGTATTTCAATGAGGACTTTCTTTGCCCCCTATTTGTCTTCTCTAGTTACTTCTTTATTGTTTTGTATCTCTCTACTCTAACATAGAAGTTCATTACCTTAAATACTGCAAAGTTGTGAGTATGTGTGTGGACTGGGTTAACCAAATGGTCTGATTTGGTTTGGATAAATACCTAAAAGTTCAAAGTCTTATCTTAACCTTATCTGAACTTCATAAGTCTGCAAAAATAGTCTGGAGTTTATGAGAGAAAAGCCTTTTTTTTTTTTTACTTCTGATCCAGGGCAACAACAGTAGGCCAGAACTGGAAATAGAAAAATAGGGGAAATTGGAGCTGCATTTAAAATAAAAATTCTATAACCCTCTAGTGATGGTTCAGATCACGATTTTTTCAAGACATTTTGTCTGTCTCTATATGTGTGACACACACTCCTCACGGTGAATTGCTAAGTATAAGAAAGTTAGGCTTTTATAATAAGAGAGAGAAAATCTGATAGGGTTTTGTGAAAAATATTTTTTCAGACTTTTTTTTCTCCCTTAGATTTACGATAAGAGACTGAAAGCAAGGAATTTGGGAATGCAAGGGATTTTCAATCCAGTTTAGGGGGGAAAATCATAGATCTTGCTAGCATCTAGTTAACTCCAATGCTTAAACTCTTGGAGAAAAGATTGTCTCTGTGAAAGATACAACATCTCCTCCCTTTCAAATAAGATATGGGAGCTTCAGTATACATCTAAGATCCCCCAGAAGTCTTCCAGAAAAGCAAGGGAAAAGCAAACTTGACATTTCTGATCCAAGTTAAAAAAATCTTTAAAAAAAATTTTTTGAAACAAAAATCAGCTCTGTTCATTTTACTTTCTGTGGCCCTGAACTTGAGCTAGAGAATTTGGCTCAGTGACATTACAGATGAAAAATGCCTATCAATTCAACTAGCCAATCCCTCTGTTGCTGCAGGATTGTTTCCTATGGGTGAGATTTACAGAAGTGCTCAGAGCTGGCCTATTTGATCCAACGAGAATTTTACTATTGATTTCTATGGGAGCAGAGTTAGGCCACCACTGACAACTTTTGCAAATCTCGCCTTTTTCATGTTTTTATTATAACGCAACACATTGATTGTGTGTATGAGATTAGGTCTCCTTCTATACAGTCTGCTTCATTAATGGTACTCTGTTAAAGTAGCTTGTTCTGTTTCTTTTTTCTGGGGAAATATGAGGAAGAAGCTAGCAAAAGAGGATAAATTGTTGTTATAATTCAGAAAACACGTCATGCTTCATGTCAGAGGTAGCACTGCATTTGGAGCTGTTTGAAAGGCACCCCAAACTAACCCTATTTATTTTCTGACCTAGAATGTTAACAAGCAGTGCATCAGATCTCAAACAATATGCTGGTGTGATATTTTGTTACGTATTTCATTTTGGATTGTTTTTATGCAGTCCTATCTGAGTACCGTTATATGCAACACTGGTGAAATCTAAAACAAATTTAAAGCTATAGTATTTTTGTTTTTGTTTTGAAGATATTCTTCACTGCAAATCCACTGTTTGAAAACCTGGTGCACAGGTGAAGTAACTTTTATTATTAAATAATTAATTGCAAGAAAAGTTGGTCTTCATTCTTTCAATGAAAGTCATTGAGAGATGAGATTAGCCAAATTTTGAAGAGTCTGATCCAAAACCCTTTAAATGTAATGGAGTCTTTTCATTGACTGCTATGGGCTTTGGTTCAGGACCATGAGATATAGTAATACTTTAGCTTTGTATGGATGGTGTTGCCTTGTAGTGACTGTCCTACAAGAAGGATTAAGGACCTGCTTATGCCAACATATGAGATCACCTTTAGCACAAGCAGTAATACATACATGCATTCTCTCATAGTGAAGAGCACCACCGAGTCATAATACAATGAACAGTAAACACACAAAGAGTCATTGGCCAGCAATCGTCCTCCATGTTCACAGCCTTTACACTGCCTTAAGAAGTGTGCCATACCACAGGGCCCCCTTGCCCATTGTACCTGGTGTAGGCCAAAAGCCTAATGGGAAGAAATTATCTCAAGCAAAATTGTACTCCATTTTGCTTCTTTTGCCTTATACTCCATTTTGCTATCTTTGAATTAGTAAGAAAAAATTGTAGCCTTGAATTAGTAAGAAGAAATTGTTCTGAGTTTATTCTTTACTGATTGTGTTAATGATTGTTCTTAGAAGGATAGAAGTTTTATGGCTGTAATTGCCTTATTTATTGTTTGGTGTGAGTGAAGAATGTATGGTAATTAACTGAGAAAGGACAACTGGGCCAGATGGTCAAGAAGAGAGTGGAGGAGTAAAGAGGCACCAACTTTATTATTAATCACCCGGATGGCAGATTGATGACCCTAAAGCAAAGGCATACACCCCAAGGACGAGATAAGGAGTTGAGCCAAAGAGATGAAATAAGAAACAGCTGCGGATCCTCCCGGTAACAACTCAAAATAATGCTAATTAAGAACAACCTTGAATACCTCACGATTGATAGCTCCAGTGTGACACAGCAAGGTCCATAGACTTGTATGGGAACTTATCACTATAAAAGAAGGGTGTATTGCCATGGGACTTTGGGTTCGTTCTGCATCAACATCAGAGCTTCGAACGCCTTCGACAAAGGCCCAGCTCCCCTCCCTCGTGTGCAGTTTCAGCTGGCCACTGGAACTGACCGAGCAACACTAAGGGCTGGTCTACACTGGGGGGGGGATCGATCTAAGATACGCAACTTCAGCTATGCGAATAGCATAGCTGAAGTCGAAGTATCTTAGATCGAATTACCTGGGGTCCACACGGCACGGGATCAACGGCCGCGGCTCCCCTGTCGACTGCGCTACCGCCGCTCACTCTGGTGAAGTTCCGGAGTCGACGGTGAGTGCGTTCGGGGATCGATACATCGTGTCTTAACGAGACGCGATATATCGATCCCGGATAAATCGATTGCTACCCGCCGATACGGCGGGTAGCGAAGACATACCCTAAGGTCTGGTAACTATAAGATCCAGCTGCAGAACCTTTTGGGGTGTGTGTGTGTGTGTGTGTGTGTGTGTAAGCATATGCTGATTTCAGTGCTTAAATTGTACTCTCAATAAATGCGGCATATTGCCTTATCCCCTTTAAAAAGATTCCGTATGCTTCTTATAATCATTACACTGACACCACTCCCTCCAAAACTAGCTTCAGAAATCTTCCTCCTCTCAAGCATAATAATTCTACAGTAAAGGCAGAAGGATCTCGTCCCCTGGGTGTGTAGGAAAAATGATCTAATCATCATGTCTGTTTCATGTAGTTCAATATCTTGTTAGAATAGGGCCTGATCCTGTATTCATTGAAGTCAGTGAGAATTGCCATTGACTTCAAGGGGAGCAGGACTAGGCCCTCAGGAGACTGCAGGATTTTGTCCTCTACAAGAAATGGCCTTAACATGTTAGAACAGTTCACTCAAAAATGTCCTTCCACTCTTTTCTTTTTTAAAGTGCTATGGTATGCAGCCTGCCACATGCTTCTAACGCAATTTATATGTACACCTCTACCTCAATATAACGCGACCCGATATAACATGAATTCGGCTATAACACTGTAAAGCAGTGCTCCGGGGGGGCAGGGCTGCGCACTCCGGTGAATCAAAGCAAGTTCAATATAACGCGGTTTCACCTATAATGCAGTAAGATTTTTTTGGCTCCCGAGGACAGCGTTATATCGAGATAGAGGTGTACTTTGCCTGCATGCAGTGTTCAAACCACTGTCCCCCAAAGTGGCTATTTCTTCTGCATTCCTGGTAGTGGTATCAGTGTTCAAAAACCCTGCTTTGAGAGAAACAGAAATGGCACAATGGAGCAAAAAGGGTCTTCCCTTGTTACTTAGGAGAAATTTTGATCAGGTAGGACCAAATTCTGTATAAATCCACAGCCAAAGTCAGACAGATGTTATGAGTACTGCTGACTCTTCCTTTTCCACTTTGCTGATTACTTATTCCTGCAAACATTCAATAGGTCAAGAAGGGTCATTTGCAAAATTAAATACTTCATTACCTCATTAAATACCATGGCCCAAATATACAGTGAAGTCAACCAGAGCATGGATTACTGACTGATTAATAATTTAGTAAATGCCTCGAGGTTTGGTAATGTATGAAGTTATGCCACATAAATAAATATTTACTCTGGTGCTCATAAACTTTTTTGTCTGGACAGAGACAAATAAGATGGATGAGGCTATATTTGTAATGTCTGAAATGTTGCTCTTGTTTTATGAATCTTCCCCTCATTTTTCATGATGTAGCACTATATGAAGATGAAGTTCTTATGGTGAAATCTTAGCATAAAACACAGTTTGGAGGTTCAATTGAGAGGTCAAGTAACTTTATCTTGTTTGCTTCATATTTTATCCTATTTTTCTGCTATTTAGCAGCTGGGCTGTATAAAGAAGTGTGATGTATATAGCATCTAGCAGTTTATATTACCAGGGCATCCTTAATTTAACATCAACTTACTGACTGAAATATAGTAGCTTCCACAGTTTCTAAAATATCTTTTTTCATACATCTTGGATTTAATAGTAAAAGTGAATTGAGATCCATCATAATATCTCCCTGCAGTCAGTATTACCTCATTAAAACCATCTCAGGGACTTGAGTCCAGGACTGAGAAGGTTGACCCATAGACATCAAAAGCCTATTATGTAAGCTACAAAAGGTTGTTGGAGATAATGATTAGTGTGATAACAAGCAGTTTTATCATTTCAAAGTATTGGTGGGATTTTGTGTTATCAGCTAGTATTCTCTAGAGCCCTACTAGATGATGTCCGTAAAATCCTTCTGCTGCAAATTTAGGCAGCTCATCAAAAACAAGCTCTCTTCTGAGTTTTCATATTTTACACTTAACCCCAGCTCACTCGCAAACAAAACAACAAAAAACATCAAACAAACCCTCATCTATCCTATTAGTACTTTTCAAAGTTAGTGATTATTCTTCAGCAAAGTCCTCATGGCAAAATCTGAACAGCAGTCTGTGTGTTCATCCTCCTGGAATCTGCATTGAAAGGGCACCTTACATATACTGGTTACCTCCCTTGTGGAAAGAGGAGCCAGACAGCTTCACTACAACTCCAGGACCCTTAAAGGCACTACAGAATATGATGGGTTTGTGAAGAGAAAGTTTCAAATAATAGACCTCATTTTTTTTGAGGGATTTCAAATATTCCTCAGGACAAAGTCAATAACACATGTTAAATCTTCTGTTTATCAAATGGATTAGCACAATGCTTTATGTGGAAATAGTATTAGAAAATAAAAAAGAAGGTAGGAAGAGTAAAGGAAAACACCTGTCAAACTGGCTCAGATTCTCAGCTGAGGTGAATTGACATAGCTCCAATGATGTCAGTGAAGTTACACTAATTTACACCATCTTAGGTGTAGCTTTCAGTGTCTGTTTCTGGACACATTGTCTTAACCATAGTATGCTAAGTTGAATGTTAGAAATATTTCCGTATAGTAAGACCTGTTGTATTCTTGAATTATCTCCCAAGATAAATGGTGGAAGATCCCTTGCTAGAGACATTTAAATTTGGACTAGAGATCTCTAATTCCTAGGATTCTGTGATCTCGGTACTCACTGATCATACTTTGGGCATGGTGACAATAATCATATCCTTTCTACTTTGATAGCTGCAATTGGTGTTGTGTGACTTATGCATAAGTGAATACACGTGTTTTTTTTTTAAATCCTGACCCACTTCATGCAGCACTCACAATACTCTACTGTGAGTGAAGAAAGCACTTCTCATTACCTTAAGACCAAATTTTTATCTGTGACAAAATACAGTAGTTTGCTGTTTTACCACTATGGGCATCTCCAGAGTAACTAAAGAGAACAATACACTTGCTATAAAATACAACAAAGATTTCCATGTACCTTACTCAAAAGATTGCAAAAGATTTATTTATATCAGGTATTTTAAATATGAAATCAACATAAGGGGCCATATAAGTAAGTGTTATCCACACTAAGGCCAGTATTTTCAAGCTTAAATTCATATCAACACACTTAATTTTAGGCAACCGAGTGTGAACATTTTATACCTAGATATATTAAGTGTGTTTTACTCTATCCCCAGCAGATGCAGAACCTACTACTATTATATACATGTTTTAGCTTGAAACTGCAAAATCAGAGCTCCAAAAATATTTCATATGGAAATATATAAACCTTGGGCTAATGCTGGGGCCTTTTTTTGTCTCCCTGATGGATTTCACTACTTCATACTCTTTTTTTCTGTAAGCACAGTTCTGAATTCACTTTGCTCTTATTGCATTGTTTTTCTCTTACATTTCCCATGTCTAAATGAGGTCAGATGCCTCAGAAATACTTCCCTGTACTACTAAGCTGTTTATCTAATGGAAGTGATATTTATGAGGAATGAGGAAGCATGTTGCAAGCAAATAGTCAATGACTCCTAGCTAAACAAACTTTGGGCAGGTAAGACAAACACTAGCAGAGATGCATGTGTAATGTGACTTATACATGACAGCGTTTATTTTTAGCTAGTGGGTGAAATTTGTGAATGGGTACAAATCTGTGTTTGTGGGTCCCAATTGTGGAATGCTTACATTGGTGTATGCTTCCTTACTGGTGTGTAACCCAATTGACTTCACCATGAATAACAGTTGCACAGGTCGGTCCCCAAACAATTTGCATCTTTAAGTAGCTGATTTGCATCCACAATCAGGAACTTAGAAATGAATTTACTCACAATTGAACCATGGGCACAAACGTGGGGAGCCAATTGCAGCCCCAAATGGGAGGTCAGCCATAATAATGGAACACTTTTCTATTCTTTTTTCACTCTTAACATGTTATGAATTTCTACCATTTTCATCTTTAATGAAGTTTACCAGCTTCCATTTCACAAAAAAATAATGAAAAAGAGTCCTTTAGAAGTAACCATGCTTTCTCAATGGTTCAATAATGTATACCCCATTAATTGTCCATGTATACTTATATCTCTACATAGAATAAACCAGTAACTGAATGATTGATTATTGAACATTAATTGATGCATTTCTGACTAGAATACTGAACTATTTGGTATTTACTGAATTCTTCAATGTTCAGTTGTTGTGGCTTTTTTTATTATGTCTCCCTCCTTCCTCCCCACCCCCTATTCCAGAAGATCAAAAGATAGTCACAAATTACCAAAAGCCTTTTAAGATCACATCACAGAGATGGGCCTACATTTGATTTTATCCCATAAATGATTTCAGAAGTGCCTTTGTAGTAATGCTTTGAAACTACGGGCAGAATTTAATGTGGGAAATATGTACCTTCTTTTTTCAATTTAATTTTTCAGTGATTTGTCAGACCATGTTGCTTAAAAATAAAGTATATTATACTGGCAAATATATGGATCACTTTCTGGTAGTGAAGTAAGTATTGGTATTATCAGTCATTTTTGGAGATGGTGTCTAGTTCATATGAACTATGGACCACTATATTCACTTCAATCTGAATTGTATACTGTCATTAGCAATGTTGAGTAATTAGAAACTTCAACTTAGGACTGATCCTGCAACTCTTATACAAGTTGTCCTTGCTCAAGGAGTCTCACTGGAGTAAAAGGGACTCAGATGTTTAGGAGATTACAGTATCAGGCCCTTATTACATAAATCAAAAACAACATTTAACAAAATGTTTAGACCCACTACAAGATAAGGATCGGTTCTCCCAGTCCATAAAGAAATGGTGGCTCTTTCACTTGGCAACAGTATGATAGTAGATATTTATGTGATTGCCAATGTCACTTCCTAACTGGATGTTAATTCTGTCTGTGCCAGGAGACAATCCCAAACAGCACTAGGGTAATGGACAAGCTTTCTATTGCCATATAGTCCAGTATGGTCTGACCACAGAGCCCTGACTTTGAGTCACTTCCCTATCATCTCTCACAGGTGAAACTATGACTGCAATTCCCACCAGCACCATCACATGGAAAATCCAGTTAAAGATCCATAATATGGGAAATTACCATTTTCTATTGATCAATTTTTTTTCAAGATACACCTAAGTATTTTAAATGAAGAATATTTTCCATTAGCTTAAGTATATAACTTTCAGCCTCTGACCTCAACAGGCAAATTTGCAAGGTGTCCGATTTATACCTTGAAATGGGACATTTATAGTCACAGGATGTATATATTTTCCTAATAAATAATAATTTGTCATACATAAACTAGTATACTAGAAAAAAAAAGTGTCCAAAGTAGGCCTTGGAGATAAAATATTTCTGATATCAGTTCCAAAACAAAATAACAAATAGATTTAATAGAAACTACAACATGCTGCAATAAAGTAATGGCTAGTAAATCAATTCTGAAGTAAGTGTGCATTTCAGTCTTAACTCACTGATTTTTGACTAAGTGATACAACTAGGGATGGACAAAATTGCTTGGATATTGAACTAACCGTAAACCAAAACAATTCTGAGGCTCAAACTCTGTTTATTCCCTCTCCCCTCCATTAATTTGCATTTCTCTTCATCTGATTCTGGCAAAAGATGAGGGGGAAAAAGCCAAAATACCTCAGAAAAAAAGGCTGTTCTAATTCATAGATGTTCCATACCAGTTTTGCAGACCCAAGAAGTTCAGAGAATTTTAAATAAGCATCAAAGAGTCCTCTGGCACCTTATAGACTAACAGACGTATAGGAGCATGAGCTTTCGGATGCATCCGAAGAAGTGGGTATTCACCCACGAAAGCTCATGCTCCTATACGTCTGTTAGTCTATAAGGTGCCACAGGACTCTGCTGCTTTTACAGATCCAGACTAACACGGCTACCCCTTTGATACTTAAATAAGCATGTGAGTTGCTGGTTTCCTCTTTGAACTGAGCTACCAAACTATTTGAGATTAGATCCTCACTAACTATAGAGCGTATAAAAGGAAATCCTCCTATTAAGAAAATCTATACGTGAACCTCCCCTTTGTGTCTAGAATTCAATGCTTTATTCTGTAGAAAGTGAACAATCCCGATGCCCTCAGCATAGACAGTAAAATTACTATATTGTGTACCTAAATTATGAAATGAGATACCACAGGAGAACCTGACTTGGCGATCAGCTTATATCCTAAAGCAAGATAGTCCTTGTAACTTTATCCCAAATGCAGATGCTAGTCTAATTCATATCAATGTCCAATAATTTCAACAATATACAAAGGCATTGATTTCCAAAGGTTAATTATACATACTACTTCTGAAATATTTTAATTTTTAAAATTTGTTTGGAGTACCTACTTACGCTTGCACTATTGCTTGTATAACTAAGAACAGCAGTGGTTTGAATTCCCACCTATATAGCCAAATAAAGTATGTATCAGACATACAGTATTTTGGGGAGGAGAGTGAGTTGATATCTGCTGTACTGATTCACAGATTTTAAGGCCAGAAGGAACCACTGTTATCATCTCATCTGACCTTCGGTGTAACACAGGCCACAGAACATCCCCTGCAAAATTCCTAGAGCATAACTTTAAGAAAAAACATCCAGTCTTGATTTAAAAATGGCTAGTGATAGAGAATCCACCCTGAGCCTTGGTAAGTTGTTTCAATGGTTAATTACCCTCATTGTCAAAATTTAGGTCAGCCTTATTTCCAGTCTGAATTTGTTTAGCTTCAGCTTCCAGCCATTTGATCATGTTACACTTTTCTCTGCTACATTGAAGAGCCCATTATTAAATATTTGTTCCCCGTTTTGATACTTATAGATTGTAATCAAGTTACCCCTTAACCTTCTCTTTGTTAAGCTAAATAGACTCAAGGAGTTTGGTCTTTCACATAAGGGATGGTTTTTTTTAATCCTTTAATCTTTCTTGTGGCTCTTCTCTGAACCGTCTCCACTTTATCAAAATACTTCTTGAACTGAGGATGCCAGAACTGGACCCAGTATTCTAGCAGCAGTCACACCAGTGCCAAATACGGAGAGATAAAATAACCTCTCTACTCCTACTTGAGATTCTCCTATTTATGCATCCCAGGATTGCATTAGCCCTTCTGGCCACAGCATCACTCAGGGAGCTTGTGTCCTGCTGACTATCCACCATCACCCCCAAATCTTTTTCAAAGTCACTGCTTCCAAGGATACAGTTCCCCCATCCTGTAAGTATGGCCTACATTCTTTGCTCTTAGATGTATATATTTAGCCATATTATAACACGTATTGTTTGCTTGTGCCAGGTTTACCAGATCGTTCTGAATCAGTTACCAGTCCTCTTCATTATTTACCCACCCCTCTCAATTTTTGTCTTATCTGCAAACTTTGTCATTAATGATTGTGTTTGCTTCCGGGTTAGTGATAAAAACATTAAATAGTGTAAGACCAAGAACCGATTCCTGTGAGACTCCACTGGAAACACACTCGCTTGACAACAATACCCTATTTACAATTACATTGAGACCTATCAGTTACCCAGGTTTTAATCCATTTAATTTGTGCCATGTTACATTTTATATTGTTTCTTTTAATCAAAATGTTGTGTGGTACTAAGTCAAAGGCCTCACAGAAGTCTAAGTACATTACATCAACACTATTACCTTTATCAAACAAATTTGTAATCTCAGAAGAAATTTATCAAATTATTTTGATGGGATCTACTTTCTATTAATCTATGTTGATTTGCATTAGTTACATTACCCTCCTTTCATTTTTTATTAATCAAGTCCTGTATCAGCCGGTCCATTATTTTGCCCAGGATCTATGTCAGACCATTTATAATTTTTAAAAATTGGCACAACATTAGCTTTCTTCCAGTCTTCTGGAACTTTTCCAGTGCTCAAAGACTTATTGAAAAAAATCAACGTTAATGGTCCAGCAATATCCTCTCCCATCTCTTTTAAAACTCTTGGATGCAAGTTATCTGGACTTACTGATTTTAAAAGTTCTAGCTTTTAGAGCTTCTATATTACTTTTTCCAGAGATACTAGTGGAATGGACAGAGTTATCAGCACCATATGATACTGTCATGGGGTGTCCATCCTACACAGGACTGAAAGGTGGCCAAGTAGGGCTATTAACTGGCCAGACTGAATCTGTAGGAAAAGCTAGGGAGGGCTGGGACCTAATTGCTGATGGTGCCCAACTGAGGAGGAAATTTATAAGCCAGGAAGCTGGCAACAGAATGGTATCCCTAGCCTCTGTTTGCCAGAAGCTGGGATTTAGTGACAGGGCATGGATCACTTGATGATAACCTGTCTGTTCATTCCCTTTGGGGCACCTGCCATTGGCCACTGTCAGAGGACAGGATACTGGGCTTGATGGACCTTTGGTCTGACCCAGTATGGCTGCCTTAAGTTCTTAAGGCAGGCTGCAGTTATTCCTTGAGAGGAGGGAATTGGGAGGCTGGTGAACCCAGAGAGGGATGAATCCAAGAAGGTAGTGGAAGGCTCAGGAGAAAGCAGCATGGTAGGACAGTGCATGTCTTGACTGCTGACTGGAGGGCCTTTGAGCTGAAACCCGGAGTAGAGGGCAGGCCCAGGTTCCTCTGCCAGCCACTGGGGAAGTAGCACAGGCCTGGCAGAGGACAGTGGACTGACTGGGACAGTTGATCCTGGAAAGATTTTGTTATACTACCCCTGGAAGGGAAACATGTATGGTGACCCAGCCTGAGGGCTGAGCCATAAAGAGAAGGCTGCAGTTCCTGGAATGAGGGAGGTCTGCGGGATGAGAGGAGGACTGGAAAGACACTGCCAGAGGAGGGCGCAACGCCTGGCTGGAGTTTATCCCAGTCTGGCCAGGAGGAGATGCCACTAGCGTTGAGTACACCCCGTCACAGATACCAAATACAGAACAAAAATATGTAATGAACAGTTCTGCTTTATTATTAATTCTACCACTTCCATCTAGTAATGGACCAATACTATTGTCAGGATGTTTTTTTGTTCCTAATTATTTATTTTATATATATATATATATATAAAACTAAAGACAAACAAAAAAACAAGAAACTCACCTCCTTTTTATTGTCTAACTCTGATACATGTGGCATCTCTTTCATATAATACCAGCCACTGAAGAAGCAATAATGCTAGACTCCTGAATGATATTTGAGATATTACAATATCCTAAATCAAGTTACAAGTCAGCCATAACAGAGTAAGGATAACAGCTAGATGGCATGCACTAGTGACAAGGTAGAGCCACAAATAAAACATGTTGGATTGTGTGTGTGCGTTCTTTGTCAATTCACTGACATTCATGATGTAAGCACCAGTAGACAAAGGAAAAACTGGTGGCTGAGAAGAGATTTGGGGTTTTTTTGTGGTTTACACCGCATTTATGATATAAACAGTTTCCGACATGCTCTCGCTATTTGTATGTATTTGAGTGGGTCATCTAAATACTTTTATAATTGCCCTCTGACCCTTAAGTCATTTTCATGTGATGTCTCCTCTTGCATTTCATCTTTATGTTTTTAAAGCCAGCAACAAAAGAATAAAAAAAATAAAGTGAATTTCAAAGAGGGGCTGCCTGTAGTTTGTTTTCTGTTACACAAATTGATTTATAATGCCTGCAAGATGCATTTGACTGTGATACTTTATACTGTTTAAATGCCCAGCAGGCTCATTACATGCTGCCACACTATTCCAGTTTTAAAAGCTTCTGCTTTATTTCAGTAGCTTTGACTGGCTGTATCCTTTGGCAATAGAAGGCTCACAATTGTAACTCCTAAGGTATCCGTCAAAGTTATTAAACTATAAACCAGGACTCTGCATTGTGAAGCATAATTCAAAGTAATATTCTGTCTCCTTGAATTTATAATTTAATAACTGATTAGTTTATTCTTGTATATAACTTCCTTTAGATTGCTCATTTTCATTAGGAATGCCCTTACACTATGCCAATGAACAATTAAGGTAATAAACCTGCAAATATTCAATGAGTTTTCCAGTGAATCTCTCTCTCTCATATATTATTTGTTATAGCTATGTTAAACTGTTTGGGTTTTGACTAAGTAATTGGTTGATGCTTAAATTCTAAGTTGCTTAATTAACACACATGCTAATAGTGTTAACATGAAATGAAGGTTCAGGCATGTAAAGTTAAATAACATCAGCAAATAAGGTATATATTGAGGCTTTCCAAAGCATTCTTCACTTAGATGCGTTGGAGTTATGACACAGAAGATAGTCTGCATTATTCCAATGAATAAATAGCATCACTAAATATTATTAATCTCTATTTAAATTGTACTGCACTGATTCTAGTGATATTTTTTTCCATTCTGGTTAAAATAAAGGAATTTATTTTTTTAGTGCCAGCTATTTTCCAGCCATAAATCCTGGCAACAGCTATGATTTTCTCTACTGCTTTAGAATTATGTTAGAACAGGTAGATGTATTTTAAAAGAGCTTGTAGACCATATTCTGACTTTGCTTATGTGCATGGCTCTAAAGGACATCAGGGGATTGCATGTTCACATCTCAAACCAGAGCAGGATTCTAATGGCCTGATTTGTTCCTCAGGTTCAGCTAACAGAACCCAAGATATGGGATCCCAGAGGTCAAATGTCCAGTGTCCACCCAGAGTCAGGCTACAGCAAAACAAACTACTCACATCTCCTGCTTGCTGAGGGGTTCTGGATCTGGTTTGCATGGGTCAGAAAGTGGACAGGGATAGCTAGGGAGGAGGCGAGTCTCCTGAGTAGTTTGTGCTGCAAGGGCTACTACAGAGATTAGAGTCTTTCCTCAGCAGAGGGTGGCAGAGTTAGGGCTACTTGCTTTTCCCCAGGGGGAATTTCCTTAATCCCAACAGCAGACTATTGGCTATATTGGTATTATTTCATTTGCGCATCGTTTCCATACCAACAGGAACTTTGCAACATTACAATTAGATCATACATACTATGTTCCAGATTTGCACTGGCAATTTTTTTTCCTTTCAAGTGTACCATCCCTGGCCTCCGAAGGATCATTTCCTAGGCAAATTAATGCAGCTTTGCAAAAACTAATATTTTGCTTGCTTATCTATATCTCCCAGATTAATGGGTGCATTTTGCAAGACTAGTGCAAGATACTCTTTATGAGTGCTTTCACCTCTTCACTCATGTATAATAATGTTTGTAATATTTTCCAAACTGTTTAATATGTAACATTTTGTCTTCATAACATTTTCTTTAGAGTTTCATTATGATTTTTTACAAAGATCAAGCATAGTTGTAATCCAAATGAGTTTTCACTAAAGGGAAAACAATTGAACAAGAAAGAATAAAAGTCAAGTCTTTAAGAGAGAGCACAGAGTCTATCTTCCCTGTAACAGGCTACATCTGAGCTGAACTCAAGATGGTGGCAGCCTCTGGAACACAGCAGACCTCTAGTAATTTAAAGATAAAACACAGATACCAAAGTCATAGCATTTATAGCCTCCCCTCTCCCCCCCCCCCCAAACACACTTCACTTGATAATAGCCTCATATAAGCATCACATGCTCCCTGTAGGTTTGTTTTCCTATCATGATATTCCATTTACACAGCATATAATTCCTTTTCTAGCTCAGCTATTCCAGGTTTCTTTTTCATAATCTTCCTGCACTTATTCTAGGAGATGTTGATCTCTCATCTCATTCCAATACTTCCCCCCTCCCCCAAAAGTAATTTCTGTTTGATTCATTCTCAAAGTGAGGGGAAGGAAAGCAGAACAAAACTTAACAGGCTCAGCAAGAAGGGTTCATTACTAACTCATAACCAGGTGATATTATTTTACATTATACTTTCATCCCCTCTTGTTTCTGAGTGTCCCGCTCTATTGTTGTCACAGCACATTTAGAGTTTGAATTCATTGGCTCTTTTGATTTGGTTACTTTGAAGTGTCAAGCATATTTTGGGGCCTCAGCTACAAAACAGACCCATCTCGTTGTTATCTTGGCATTCCAGAACACTGAGCAGAGATCGTTCTTTTTGGGTCAGGTGGATGAATGATCAATTTCCTTTGTATACAGGAGGCCTGAACATAGTTATCCCAGCCCTTCCGATTTTCAGTCATGTTTTGAGCCACATGAACAGTTACTTTCCTGGCTTTTTAAACTCTCTATGTACACTCTTTCTCACAGCATATCTACTTCTTGACTGGCTACCTGCAGCACTCTTTCATGTAGCCTCCACCAGACGCCTCACAGTTTTGGTTTCTCTTTCACTTATGATGCTCCATCTCTTTAACATGAACTACTGGGTCATGTCACTTGTTAAGATGAAAACCCTACCTTGTCTCTTTAATTCCTCTCTTTTTATGAATCATCTTGTGACAATATACAATGAATGTGGTTTTTTTTTAAATGTAGAGGGATCTTTGTAGGAAAAAAAATAAACCTTTCTTCCCACTTAAATCTTCCCTTGCAATGGCATCTTTATGTCATCATCAGAGTCACATTGACTTGCACTGAAATAGCTTCCTAAAACCTCACATTGTGTAATGTCTCTGTAATAGGTGCACCATGGTGTCATATTGAAGCAGTTTCAGAGTAGTAATCTCACATAAGAGCATCATCATTTCACATGCTAATGGGTAGGCTGTGGCTGAAGAGACACTTCAATCTAGTCTTTCTATTTTCTAAATATAAAGTGACACCAATCCACATAAGACCGTCTCCAAAATGTCTTTTTAAAACATGTTTTATTTCTCTTGAACTCTGAAGCTTTGACAATGTGTTTAATACAATTGGGCTTGGATTTTTTTTTTTTAAATAAAGGGCATTGCACACCAGCTCAGTGTTACTATCCTTAACCCTTCTGCTTTTCAGTTGTCTAGATATTCAAAAGGCTTAAACAAGCCAATACAGCCAAATCACCCCTTCTGGTTTCACTTTTATAAAACCTCCCGCAGCTGAAAAACAGTGAAAACTGGCCAACATTTTTTCAAAAGAGGGAAGGGACTGAGCCTAAGTGGCATACTCCCTTCCCTCCGGATCTATGGAAGGCCATCTGTCCAACATGCATGTGCCTGGGACTCCGCAAAACGTGGGATGGATGGCTGTGAGGGGAACACATGGAACCAGAGAGTGACTATTCTGCAGCATTATTCCCTAACACCTCAAGGGATTTCCCTGTGTAAGATCATGCCTTCTCTGGCATTACCTTACACAAGTTCCACCTCAATCTACTGAAACCCACCTGTGGTAGAGGGAGAAACTTTGGGTCAACTGCTGGCAAGAAGTGCTGCCTCCCTGATTCAGTTTGCCCCAAGGTTTAATGCAGAATCATTAGGTTCCCACATGAATGTTTCAACCATACTTGGAGGATTCATTCCCGGGCTCCACATTACCTATATATCCCACATATGGTGAAACCTGGCCCCCAAAATTATGTTTCAAAGTTATCTCTGTAAGTTAAAACAAGATGTTTCCTGGACCTTCTGTATATATATTTTTTTCCTGCAGAAACAGAACAGTTCTTCCTAGGTTGTGTGTATTTCATCCTGCATGATATTTTGGGAGAGCCACATGGTAGCCTTCTCAAGACAATTTAAGGCTGGGTGAAACTCTTTTGCTAAATATTGAACACATTTTAATTCTGTGAGTTCAAATGTTTAACTTGTTCTTCTAAGGAGAGAAGCTGTAATTAAAAGAGAAGTGGAAGTGAAAAAAACAAAAGAAATAGGATGGAAGATACAGAGTATAGAATAAGCGGAATAAAACAAAAACAAAAAAAAGAAGAATACAGTTGAGAGAAAGAACAATAGACTATCTATGCTAAAGTATAATTAAGAATGAGTGAAAGCCAAACTAAGCAGTCCTTTAAAAAAAAAAAGCCGATAATTACACCACCTTGAACTTCTATAGCAATTTGTACCTGAGGATCTCATAGTGCTTTATAAATATTAATAATGAATGGGGCATCACAACAACACCCCTGTGAAGTCATCGGATCTTTAGGGCAATGATCAAGAGAGGGTCCTTGCTGAAACCAAAAGTTACCTCTTTGATTCTGGCTGTGGATCTGCAGAGTGTAAACTTTGATTTTGAGGCACCGTGGTTGCATCCCTCTCGGCTGCCCCATTTTTTTTTGGTCTATGTATTTTATCACTATGATATTTAAGCATCATGTAATATTCCAAGATGGCTCTGTGTGCCTTAAATGGAAGAAGCATCGCAGCTTGCCACAGGTTTTTGGCTTTTATTTTCCTTTTCCAGTCTCACTAATTATGGGTTGGTCCTAGGAAGATAGCATTACTGAGAAAGACCCTAACAATGAGGGGTTTGAGTTTACACGTAAACAAAATCAGGTTAGTCTCTGTAAGATTCCACAGCTAATGGCCTGACATTGAAAGAACCTTACTCCTGAGATTCCCTGCACAGGCCAATATAGCTGAAGCATTTTGGTGGAACGTATTGTCTTTGAGGGTCACAAAGGGATTAGGTGTCTTCAAGGCACGTTGGTCCCAGCTCATTAAAAAGTGCCTTGCAGATTTAGGCTAGGACCTTCAGTTCACTTCAGAGAGGGGAAAGCTTCCATGAGAGGAGAGAAGTAGATCCACCACTTCACTGAGCATTGTTAGTCCTTGGTTTCTGAAATCCCTGCAGTGCTCCTCTGCCTTCCCCCTTCCCATCTCTTTCTGCCTTTTGGGGGAAGCCAGATGCTTGGCACAGGAGCAGGAATCAGTCCAAGCAGAGAGGTAATCTGAATTTGACCCTTCATTTGTTCATTGCACAAGTCAGATAAGAATAGGGGACAAAGGATGCAAGTATAACCTATCCTTGCAGCATTCTTAAAAGTCTAATTTCAAGAGCCAGCAAAAATGCCATGTGTAGTCACTATAATTTTCCAAAAGTTACCTTAACCCTTACTGAGCCCTTATTCTGATGAAAAACCACATGTGTTTTTTCCATTGTATACTCATATATTATAATTCATATTGCAGTATTCTTTAATATTTTAACTGAAGAACTTGTGGTTTTAGTTCAGAAGGCTTCTGAGAATCTTAAAATAGAAACTTCCTGGAAATTTTTTATACTTCAAAGATACCAAACTTAATATTTTATGGGAAAATGAACTTTGAAGTGCTGTCTGCTGAATCACTTCTGTTCATGTTTTGCAATTAGCTACATATCAAAAATATATTATTGCCAGCTTTACAGAAGAAGGTTTTCAAAGGGATCACACTTTGAGTCGTGCATTTCATCCCTGTTATTTCACAAGATCAGAAAATTAAGAGGATTAAAAAGATAACAATGAGCATCCCAAAGGGTCTATATTTTGGGATGAAGAACATAGTACAGAAGTCCTTTAAATATGACAGATGCTAATTCAAAAGGGTTGATTTAACGCTAGGAAAGCAAAGTCAAGTCACAACTGTAAGCTGTCATCCATCCATATCACGTATATTTTAATAGCTACAATGGTTGAAAAAACTACAGGATAATACATTAATGTGGTCAATTATTAATATGATTTTTTTTATTTTGTGAATTAAATTGTATCAAATCAAGAGACACACATTTTACATCCTGAATCTCAAAATTGCATAATCTCTGGCATGTGCCCTTAATTATATCCTTACATCTGATTTTAATGTCACTCTTCTTCCTGTTAATTTTAAACAAACAAACAAACAAACAAACATATGCAACTTTGCTTTAGGTCACACCACAAACAAAGATGAGAGACTCATGTCTTATCTAATCATAGAGACAAGGTAGGTGAGGTAATATCTTGTATTGTATCAACTTCCGTGGGTGAGAAAGACTACTTAAGAGCTTATACAGAGCTCTTCATCAGGTCTCAGAAATGTACTCAGAGTGTCACAGCTAAATACAAGTTGGAACAGATGGTTTACCATAAGTAGTTTACATATTTCAAGGAGCTATTCAATGTGAAGTGACCTTTTAGCACTTCTCCAGTCATTGAGGGGAAAGGGAAATAAAATTAAAAAGCTGGGGAGGAGGGTTAATGGGTTATAGATTGTTGCAATCAGCCATAAACACAGTGTCTCTATTCAGTCTATGACTTTTAGTATCTTGCAACATTATGAATTTAAGCTCCCAGGCTTCTCTTTTCAAAGTGTAGGTTTCCTTTGAGGATGAGGACTGAGAGATCAGATATAGAGTGATCGCTTTGTGATATGCTCTTTTATTATTCTTCTGTGTGAGTTTATTTCACCCATATAGTTGTTGTTGGGGCTATTAGTGTACTGGATGAGACACACTTTATCTAATCATAAATATTCTTATTTCATGTCAGATATGGAAAGTGCCATTACTATGCCAAAGTCAATAAGATGAAGTCATATGCTCTCTTGCAGACCAAGTATGGTATGTGTGTGCTGCTAAGTCGAACTGACCCTGCCCATGTTAAAAACAAAAACAAAAAAACTCAGACCATCTACCTTTTTAATGCAAAGCCCCAGGAATACTTTATTGTCAACAACAAAAAGAATCAATAGTTAGAGACTGATTGTGATACCAGGGAAAGGACCCAATCCCTGCTTATTATTGTACATTATCATCATTTGTATTCCAGTAGTGCCTAGAAGTCTCAGCCAAGATCAGAAACCCATTGTGCTAAGCATGGTGCAAACAAATAGGAGGTGGTAGTTTGGGCTTCTGATTACTATATCCGCTCTATCAATGACTCACTCTGTGGTCTTGGTCAACTCACATACCTCTGTTTTTCTTAGTTTAATAGGAAGCTATTGTTCATCTGTACTAATACATACCTGTCTCAAAGGGATGTTGGGAAGGTCATTTACTTGGTGTTTGTGAGACACATTATAATCCCCAGGTGAAGTACTAAATGTCGCAAGAGAGGACAAATAGGATATTGACATTTGCAGAAAGTCTGTGGACTTGAGCCAAGTAAATCAGCTGCCTTCCTTTTGTTCACATTGTAATATGTAAAGTCTTATGTTTAAATATATTATTTCTACATATAGCACAGTAATAATGGTAGGTTAATGTTTTGCTGATAGGTGAGACTATTAATTCAATTCCCTACAGGCATGGCAATTGTCCCCATATTAATGTACAGAAGTATCAGCATACTCACAACATTCTGCAGGTTTGTCATAACCCAGGGATCGGCAATCTTTGGCATGTGGCTCGCCAGGGAAAGCCCCTGGCGGGCCGGGCCGGTTTGTTTACTTGCCACGTCCACAGGTTCGGCTGACCACGGCTCTCACTGGGCACGGTTCACCGTTCCAGGCCAATGGCGGCAGCGGGAAGCAGCGGCCAGCACATCCATCGCTTCCTGCAGCGCCCATTGGCCTGGAGTGGCGAACTGCGGCTAGTGGGAGCTGCAATCGGCCGAACCTGCGGATGTGGCAGGTAAACAAACTGGCCCGGCCTGCTAGGGTGCTTACCCTGGCAAGCCACGTGCCAAAGGTTGCCGATCCCTGATGTAACTTAAAAAAAAAAAATGGAGATATACCTATCTCATAGATCTGGAAGGGACCTTGAAAGGTCATTGAGTCCAGTCCCCTGCCTTCACTAGCAGGACCAAGTACTGTCCCTGACAGTCCGTCCCCCCCCCCGCCCCGATCCCTAAATCAATCCCTCAACGATTGAACTCACAACCCTGGGTTTAAGCAGGCCAATACTCAAACCACTGAGCTATCCCTCCCCCATCTAGTAAAAGCTATTTAGTTTTGTCTCAATGCAAGCAACAGCAAAACTATTTTCTGGACACAACATAGACATATTTTAACTAAATGTTATGTATTGTAATATAGTAATTGCACTGTAAGGACATCATTATGAGGTTTATTTATTCAGGAGGGTTGGGTTTTTTTTTTATACTCAATCTCTTCCAACAGACAGCACTGCAAAACATACTGCTTCCAGAAACATTCATAAAGAGCTAACTATTTTTGCCTTCTTCCTGCACTTCCTAAATAAATGACTCAGCAATTAGAATACAGCATTTCTACTTAGTTAATCTGCACTTCGGCTACAGACTTTTAGACATACTTCTGTTTGATGCATTTGTTGTCTTGTTACAGGTACCTACATTTCAACCTGATGAAATTAGTTTGGTGCTTATTCCAGCCGCACATTCAGGGGGAGATGAAATCCAGTCAAAACCCACCAACCCACCCTATTGCACAATATTTTTCTCTCTCTTCCCCCCCCCCCCACACACACATACTATTGCAAGTTATTTTGATCTTCTTCCAAGTGTGAATGCTGACACAAGACTGAAGTCAGCTACACTTAAAAGGTGTTCAAAATAAACCTAAGCCTTCTAAAATATGAATTCAAATAGACTAAAATAGGCTTCTTCAAGAATTCACCAGTGTGATGGGTTGGATCACAGAAACCCCCTTGGGAACTGCCAATTGATATACCAAGACTACTTCTACCCCTGTTTTCCCTGCCAGCTTGGGATTCCAGCACTCTGTCTTGTTCAGCCAGACACACCAGTCTGCTCCAACACAGACCCAGGGTCTGAACCATGCGCCCCAAAGCTGCAGACTTAACTGAAAGCAACTTAAGAAGTGTTCCTGTCTAACACTTAGATGCCCAACTCCCAATAGGGTCCAAACCCCAAACAAATCCGTTTTACCCCGTATAAAGCTTATACAGGGTAAACTCATAAGTTGTTCGCCCTCTATAACACTGAGAGAGAGATATGCATAGCTGCCCCCCCCCCCCAGGTATTAATGCATACTCTGGGTTAATTAATAAGTAAAAAGTGATTTTATTAAATACAGAAAGTAGGATTTGAATACAGATAAAATCTCACCCTCAGAGATGTTTCAATAAGTTTCTTTCACAGACTGGACACCTTCCTAGTCTGGGCACAATTCTTTCCCCTGGTACAGCCCTTGTTCCAGCTCAGGTGGTAGCTAGGGGATTTCTCATGATGGCTGCCCTGTTTGTTCTGTTCCACCCACTTATATATCTTCTGCATAAGGCGGGAATCCTTTGTCCCTCTCTGGGTTCCCACCCCCTCCTTCTCAATGGAAAAGCCAGGTTAAAGATGGATTCCAGTTCAGGTGACATGATCAAATGTCACTGTAAGACTTCATTACTCACTTGCCAGCACACATGTATACAGGAAGACTTACAAGTAAAATAGAGCCATCTACAGTCAATTGTCCCGGTTGATGGGAGCCATCAAGATTCCAAACCACCATTAATGGCCCATGCTTTTCGTAATTACAATAGGCCCTCAGAGTTATATTTAATATTTCTAGTTTCTGATACAAGAGTGATATATTTATACAAATAGGATGACCACACTCAGTAGATTATAAGCTTTGTAATGATACCTTACAAGAGACCTTTTGCATGAAACATATTTCAGTTACATTATATTCAATCTCATTAGCATATTTTCATAAAATCATATAGAGTGCAACATCACAACCAGCCCATCAAATTGGTAAGTCTGTGTGACTATTTTTAGATTTTATGATAACCTAAATGAAATCTGTGTTCATTTAAAATCATAGAGTTCTGTAAAATAAAATAAAAAATCCTCTTCTTTTGGGAAGATTTATGATATTTCACTGTGCCATAACTTATTATGTATAGTAGTATTGGTTGCAAACTGGAACAATCACACATGAGATGAACAAACATGAACAATGGTGTTTTGGTATTTTTTTCATCAGATACATTACACCAGAGAGGCACTGCTCATAGATGGATCTCACAAACCTTTACTTGTGTGAATGAGGGTTTGCAGGATTGAGCCCAATTCCACCAGAAGGGGCAGCTCATTGAATGGATAACCAAAATCACATGTCCAAATGACAGAAGAGTATTGCAGGAGCTGATCAATATATACATTTGAAATTTTAAAAGTATCTTGATAATGATAGAAAGAGATATACAGTCAGTGGTATTCTGACTCATTCATTTAATTTCCAAGTGGACTTTGAATACGGTATCACAATTCTATTTTATCACAGAACTTGACATACTGATTAAGTATGACTTGCTTCCCCCCCCCCTCTGTTTCGTAATGAGATTTCATGATAACAGGAACAAAAATATAGACCACTGCTGTTTCTGCTTTATGTGAGTGTATTAATGTCATCATGGCTTGTTCAGGTACAACAAAAGGGGTGAAAAAAAGCAAGAAAGGCTAGGGAAAAAATCCAATATTCCTTTTCTACTTCAATGGTTTCGTAAAGTCTTTACAGTAAATCTATTTTTTTCTTTGCCCAAAGCTATGTTCCTTTCTGCCTTAGGCAATTTTCAAACTATTTACTCTTTTTCTCTCTGACTACCTAACATTTAAAATGAAATTGCATTCCATGCACTAAGCCATTTTATAATTATTGTTAAGCTCACATGTGAAAGTAGCCAGAGTGTAAATTACTCAGTTATATTCCAAATAATGATCTCTCGCTACCCCTCCCCCCTTCTCTCCCCACCCCCTCCTCCCCACCCCCCAGACGGAATGGCAGACTATTCCGTAGCTCTGTCTGCTCAGTTGTGACCCTCTCTGGAGAAGAAAATTGGAACTGAAACAAGTTAGTGACATTGTTTAGTGATGTGAATGACTATTAACTGAATAATAATGATGACACCAACTAAACTCCACTATGAGAAACCTCTAGGTGCAGTTGAATAGCAGGTCAAAGAGTGTGGAAAAGGTGTGTTTTCATCTGAATGTCTAAAGCCACACAGCCATCTTCAAGTAAAATGATTTCAAAGACATTGCAGATTTTACAAAAGAAAAGATGCTCTAATAAATTTGTTAGTCTCTAAGGTGCCACAAGTACTCCTGTTATTTTTGCGGATACAGACTAACATGGCTGCTACTCTGAAACATGTTGTCTAATGATTCATTTTTACTTGATAAAAAATGTAAGTCTGTAATACTCTTTATCACACATATACAAGCTTACATAGGAGAAAATCCTCTGCACAGTCTGAGTAGCTGGATCAGGAACTGGGCAGATATAAGATTGGGTAGTGCAGTGGAGGGGAGCGATGATGAGGGAAAGATTTCTCGTCACCCACACTAGGCTATTCAGTGGTAATGACTTCAGCCCACAAGCTGAAGTAGCATCCACAAGCACTACCAGAAGGCAGACGATGTGAAGATCCAGACAAAAGGAAGTTCTCTAGGATCGCTTTTGTTCCCTTTGGGATACATTGATAAGGACGTGGCTTTCATGCAGTCTTCCTCCGTTTCACAGTGGAATCACACCAGTACAGCTAACAAAAGGCCTTCTGCATGCACAGTGGCAATGTGGGGATTTGCCCCACAAGTTTTCTACTGTAAAGTATTTTTAAGTAACCTTGCACTATACTTTTACATCAATTTATTAGATGAAGCTCAAATTTCATTCCTACAACATTTTTTTTAGTTTGATAGATTAGATATTGCCTATCAACATATTATACCATATAGCATACTAGCCCATAGTAAGATAATATACGAATTTGTAGAGAGACAAAATTTGGATGGATCTATCAATTAATCCAGGGATTGAAGAGACATTCTAGTTGGTGGGAGAAAATATTAAACTGGCTTGATATATTCACAAGTCAATCTGGGACATGAAGGGGTATTCATAAACTCATGTCAGAAAGAGAGAAAACCATTGGGGATGAAGAAGATAGGAACTGTACATGCCAATTCAATGACAAAAGAAAACCAAGCCTGTTTGGCCAAAGAAGCAAATACCATATTGAATAAAACTGGTATGCACAGTGGTTGTTACAAGCAGGTCAGTTTCATGACCAGGGTGTGGAATTTAAGCAATTTCATTGTCATCCTATTAAAGAAGAGATGACTGCTCCCACCTCCAATTAAAAGACACTCTGAAGTGTAATTGAACGGGAAGACACTCCAAGTAGATAAAGGGGAGCTAAAGGGGACACTGAAGGTGATTATGACTACAGGGGCGAAATCTCTGAGGAGCTGCAATGCTAAGGATCAGACAAGGATTTTTGACAGTCTGAGAGACGCACCGAATTAGGATTTTTTAAACTGGCTCAATAGAATTTGGAAGCTGGTACACTTCTCTACCTCAGTGCCCAGATGGATGCTAGATATGATTTTCTGCTATTTTTCACTTGTTATATTTCTCACTTTTTCCAAAACCTTGTTTCTTTAAGGTACTTGGGTCTCAGGCTTTCTTGTCTCCCTCGACTTTTCTGTAGCATCTACCACTGTAATATTTAAGTGCTGGAGAAATAGATTAATACTGTTTTGCTTTTCTCTCTGGTCCTAGGGTTTCTCCTAGAGATAAGGAAACAATTTCTGCTTTCTAGTCACAAGAGTCTGATTTGCCTCTCACGTACATTAGTGTAAATCAGTTCTGGCTTTACACCACCATCTAACTGATAAAAATAAAAGGAGAATCAGACCCAAAGGATTTAATAGGTATCTCGCCTCAAGTACTCCAAAGTCATAGGGCAAAGCCATAGGCCTATCATCCAGAGGTGTTGCCAAGATCCTGAATTAGGTTCATATGTGGGGGGGGGGGGGGGACCTAATGAGCACAAAGGGTTACAAAAATAGGGAATTGAAGGTTACAAAGTCACCCGTTTGATTTATTGAGATCAGCGAGGCAGAAAATGACTATCATTTGTATCTAGCATTTGAGTCATCATAACCCCAAGTAATTAGAGAATGCAGAAAGAATGTGCAACAATTTAATCTGTTCAGCTCTAAAATGTTAAGTCCCCGAAACCAGGACAGCTTCCAGAGTTGGAGACTTGAAACAGCCTGACCACTTGATTCCACCTAAACAGCTTTTTGGCTCCTGTACATCATTGTAGCAGTTGTCATCCCTGCTTTCTGGCTTCAGGGATGTTCTTAATTAGGCTCATTAATAAATAAGGCAGAAAGCCCTGAACTCAAAATTCATAAAATATTTAAAATTTAATTACATAATGTTTATGACTTGATCCATGTTTTCTAACGTAAGTATCTTTTCCATTTGGGAATTGTCTGAGCAGCTACTGATTGCCTCACTTTTTTATGTTACTCACTGAATGTTTTTGGCAAATAATTCTTGGTCTGTATATTGTGTTTGAGCATTGCCTTTAGGATAGTAAAAATTCAAAGTCTGTACACTGCTGATTGGATGCAAGAGTCATGATGCATTGGATCTGTTCTCTGACTGGAAGAGGGTACCTGATAATAAAAGTTTCTGACGTGAATACTCAGAATTAAAATTTCAGAATTTATTCATAATATCACTTTTCTCCTATATGAACTTAACTTGCTCTTTCAGAAAACATTCCTGATAGTAAATTCATTTAGCAGAATATTTGTGGAAATTAAACCAAAAGAGACATGAAGCTAATCAAAGCAAATGAGTTTAATAATATTTGTTTTTTTATGCATTAGTCTCACATCTGTCCTCATGGACAGCTAATAGCTTAGCAATGTTATAACTTCTTGAGACCAAGAAAGCATAAAGTAAAGTGTGCTATTAAACAGACTTAATCTGAATTAATTGCAGTCCCTCAACTTGTGAAATCCTGTTTTTCCCTAGTCTAAAGTTTTCCACTGAAACTTTTGCGGGGAGGGGAGAGGGCAAAAAAACTGGCACTTTCCTCAAACAAACCAGAGGGGAAAGAAAGCCGGTCCGGTCTAGTCCGGTGTACCGGCAAGAGACGGTATGCCGTGCCTGACTGGACCGGCTTCTCCGGCAGTGATTTAAAGGGCCCAGGGCTCCAGCCACTGCGGGGAGCCCCAGGCCCTTTAAAGTGCCACCCAAGCCCCACTGCTGGCACTCCAGTGGCACTTAAAAGGGCCCGGGGCTCCCCGCAGTGGCCGGAGCCTCGGGCCCTTTAAATCGCCGCCAGAGCCCTGCCGCCACTACCTCAGCCCTAGCCTGAGCCCTGCCGCCCTGGAGTAGAGGTGGCAGGGCTCCCACGGTGACTTAAGGGCCCGGAGCTTTAAGCTGGTAGCTCCGGGGTGTTTTAAAGGCCCTGGGGCTTCCAGCCACAGCCAGAGCCCCAAGGCCTTCAAATCTTGAGAGACCCTGCCTCTTCCAGTTGAGGCCAAGCCTCTTCCGGTTGAGGCCACGCCCCACTCAGGACTCCAGTGTACCGGTAAGTCCTTTAAGTTACTTTCACCCCTGAAACAAACATTCAAGAAATGAAACATTTAGCTGAAATCCCAACATTTTTTCATTTCAACCTGCCACTATGGTGCTTCACTGAAGTCATAGCTCAGGTGCCTCATGCTCCCATCCCATTCTCCTCAATAGACCACACTTCATATCCCATGATGCACCACAGCAGTTCTGCAAGAGGTGAGAACAAAGGGGCATCAAGGGAGATGTAATCAAGTTAGGGAGCCTGGCCCATAGATAAGAATATGGGTATGATGCACCCAAACTAGAACTGCAAGGAGGCACTGCAGAAGCATTTCTGAATAAACATTTTCAGCAGAAGTTTTTGTTTTGTTTTGTTTCAGCCAAAAGTTTTCAGTTTTTATTTTTTCGTAAAAAAAAAAAAGCAATTTCCTGAAAGGAAAAAAAAGTCTGACCAGCTCAACCCCCCTATATAAATCTCTTCTGCAACAAGTTCCTCCTAGATGTATTGGCTTTTTTTTTTTTTTTTTTTTTTTTTTTTTTTGGAGCATAGCCTGCTATTCACTCATCTGTGTTCAAAGTGGGCCTAGAAGACCAATTCCCTTATCTTCTAAGGCATCTGTGGGGAGGGATAGCAGGCCCATTGCACCTCACAGAAACTTGATGGTTCATCATTGACCTCTTTCCTTGTTGAGGGGGTCCATTTTTTCTTTTTTCAGCCTTTTCCCTATTTCTATTTTCTTTCTGTGATTCTCGCTGCTCTCTTCAATCCTTCATTTCTCTCTCTTCACAAAGACCCCTTATTCCTCATCACGCATCCTGCAAGTTGTGTCTGTATTTCTTCTGTCCCTCCCAAATAGTGTCTCTGTGCCACTGGCCCTAATAGTGGTCCTCTCTCCCACTGCAGCATTAAGCCATAAGAGGCAAAATACTGATTCTGCCACTGTGGTATTCCTGGATAGGTAGACAGCTTTCTGCTCTCTGTATTTCTTCCTGTTCTGCATTCAGACCATGCCCAGAGGTCCTGACTTCAGCATGAGTCTGCCTAAATAAGGACATCAGGATTTAGCCAGTACATTAGTGAGAATGTAGCAGCAGAGGGAGCAATCAGCCACTGACTTCCCTCCCGCTCAGCACAGTGGAACTTAGCAATGGGGGACTGGAATACAAATAAAACACAACCAAAAAATGTAAGTGCCAACAGCAGCCAACAATCTATCAAGACTGCTTTTTAAAACCCAAGAAAATCCCCAGACAGGATTAAAGCAGATATGGCAGAAGTAGCAAAGAAAAATAAGTATGGGTATTCCTGATGTATTTATTGCCCAAGTAGTGAGGAGATGAAGGCAGCTTGCAACATGTGTTGCCCTGATATATCTACCCCATCTCTATAAACCCAAGCAGTTCAGACACCAGCCTTTGGATGCACTTTGTATAAGCAACCAAACTAAATCTACACCCTTTTGAAGCTCAATTGTCAATACTCAGATCCCATCAAACCAATGCAAAGTGCAAACTCCAGTATAATTTGCTGATGATGAATAATGGCAATATAATAAACTAATGACAAAATTCTTGAAAAGGACCTACGCATTCAATAGCTCCACAGTTATCAATGGGAGAAGGTAGGTGTTCAGCCCTTTTCAAAATTTGGTCCTACTGGTATTTGTATTCAACAACAATATCTTTATTAAGAATAATAAACTTATAAAATGTTCTATCACTGGTCTCTTCAAGCATTGACAACAAAATATACTTTGACATTTACAGAGCTTGGAATATGTCACACCTTATGTGTAGAAGACACCACTGTGAATTATCTCTAGCCCTTTTTAAGAAATGGTAGAAGACACAGAATATATGCCCTGGTGCATGCATAGGAATCATGTGCTAGATCATTATGCAATATTTCCATTGGCTTCAGCAGGACCAGGATTGTCCCATTAAAAGCAAGTATAACATCGACTAAATATCTGATCTAGTTACCCCTTCTTTCCCACTTAGATGACCATGTATGGGATGGAGTCAGTGGTCTAATAGGGCTGTTTCCATCTCTAGCTAGTATGATCCCACAAACACCATTGTTTCTCCAAGGAAACAGATTAATTCTTCTGAGCTTAAGACAAGGTCAGAATGGAAGAGGAGAATCTGTTAAAAAATAGGAACTGACAAATCTAAAACTAAGCTTTTCTGAATTTGGTTAAGTTATTTATTTTTATTTTAATACATATTTCTTGGTTTAGTTATCCTAGGGTGACCAGACAGCAAGTGTGAAAAATCGGGACAGGGGGTGGGGTGTAATAGGAGCCTATATAAGAAAAAGACCCAAAAATTGGGACTGTCCCTATAAAATCGGGACATCTGCTCACCCTAAGTTATCCTGATCCAACTGAAACCAGGATATACCAAATGCACATCAAACTAGATGTAGATACCCACAGGAGTGGATTATAGGAGACCACTGAAATGGGGCAGTAGGTTTTACACTAAATTTCTCTGAGAGCTTGACAAGCATCTCTTCTTTTGTTAGTTTAATTATTATAGCCAAATTTCCACTGGGCAGTGGCTTGAACGGTTTAGCATAGCATGCCCTTAAAGTGTTTATTGTAAACAGATGTTAAGAGACATTAACTATGCAATTAATATTTGAAGTGATATGAAATTTGTTTTTAATTCTGACACTAAAAACAAACAAACAAACAAAAAATGCTGTGACCTCCCAAATAACAAATGCCTCAAACTAGGCAGGTATTGCAAATGTGTATGTAACTTGAAGGATGTTCTCTATCTTTCTGAAACACGTGCTCTGTAAATGGTTTCTAAATGAGTAATTTTTGAAGGTGTCATCCAAAGTCTACTGAAAAAAAAAATCAGTGGAAAGACTGATTGTCTTTAGATCTGGCCTCCAATAACTAATGTATATTGTACATATATTTCGTATATACAGTATATAACATTGGCAGCACAGTTACTTCCTTTTAGCAAGGTGTGACTCAAGATCAGTAAAAGAATCATGTCATATCATGGAGCTCTTATTCATAAATGTACAGATACTCAGCCTTTTACTAACACTGCTTAGATTTTTTTTTTGATGAGTTGTAAAAGTGGAATGAATTTGTTTCACCAAACCTTAAAATGCTGCAAAACTGATTAGCAGGTAATGTTGATATCACAAGAATATGTTATGGCTTGGGTCTGTTTAAAGACTGTGCTTTATCAGTAGTCTGTGGATGGGATCACTTTCTTTTTAATTGTGTTTTACCAACAACACTCTAAGGCTTTATCTACACTTGGAGCTAAGGGTGTGATTCCCTGCTCATGTAGACGTACTCACGCTAGCTCTCATTGAGCCAGCATGCTAGAAATAGTAGTGTAGCTACCCCGTAGTACGTCAGCTGCGAGCAGTATCATAGGATTGCTGCCACAAGTACAAACCCTCCTGGATCCCATAGCTAGCCTGTGCCATCACTTACCACTGCCCATGCTACCATGGCTATACTACTATTTTCAGGGCCGGCTCCAGGGTTTTTGCCGACCCAAGCGACAGAAGGAAAAAAAAAAAAAAAAAAGCCGCGATCACGATCGGCGGCAGCTCCATCGTGATGCTTTCTTCTTCGGGGGCAATTTGGCGGCAGGTCCTTCCCTCTGAGAGGGACCCGAGGGACCCACCGCGGAATTGCCGCTCAAGAGCCCGACCTACCGCCCCTTCCCCTTGGCCGCCCCAAGCACCGGCTTGCTGAGCTAGTGCCTGGAGCCGGCCCTGACTATTTTTAGTGAACTAGCTTAATGAGAGCTACCATGAGTATGTCTATGGGAGCCTAGAACCACAGCCCTAGTTCCAAGTATAGATGTAGCCTAATATCTATCCCTGTTCAAACATTCCTAGTGCAACATGTAACTGCCCAGGAGCAAATACATTGCATCTTAAATTCAAACTAATGCAATCTAATGTATGCCCGTGACTTTTTAAAGGTGAAAGATTAGCACAGATTAGGGCAAACTAGAAATCTCTGTGTAAGTCTTGTTTAACCAATCAGAAAGAAGTCTGTGGATTTTTCCGCATGACTACCATTGAGTGTCAACTG
Organism: Emys orbicularis; assembly: GCF_028017835.1. Lineage (NCBI taxonomy): Eukaryota > Metazoa > Chordata > Testudines > Emydidae > Emys > Emys orbicularis. The sequence continues at coordinate 47,908,228 of NC_088690.1, forward strand.
TGCTTTTATCCAGTTCGTCTATAAGATTTTTATAGACCCCATTGCCATAATATTTAAGTGATTTCCACGTTGATTCAACCTGGTATGGCAAGCACCAAAAATAACTTCATAGAGGAGTTTGTTCACATATATGCTTTTTAGTATACAAAAGAGGGGGGAAATAAGATTCTAGATTTGGAGGAGACTGATCAGTGTGTTCTAAATTTGGTCAGATTTTGGATTAAACTAATAGCTCATTCTGGAGATGAGCTCCCCTGACCAATAAGACTATCTTTATTTCTCACATGGTTTGCCCTGGGATTTGTTAGTAACATTGTTCTAGTGGGTCATGGATAGATATGTGGTTGCTCACAAAGGTAGATTTTGATTCATCCTTGAAAATCAGGACCAAGGCCTTGAAAAGCAATGGAAGTATAGGATTAGTGCATACCCTTAATGTGATATGGGCTGTCACATTGTGCACAAACTGTAGATAAGATTATAGGTAAAATATTTAAACTTAGATGCCTAAAGTTAGGCTCCTAAATATATTTTAGACATATAAATATAAATGGCCTGATTCTCAGGTACACTGGGCATCCACAAATCCTACTGAAGTCAATGTAAGTTGCAAGAGCTCAAGGCGTGTATATATATATATACACACACACACACACACACACACACACGCCTTGAGCTCTTGCAATTTAAGAATAAGAAAGATCCTCAACTGATGAACATTGTTGTAGCTCCATTGACTTCAATGGTACTATACTTATTTACAGCAGAGAATCTGGCCCAATGAATTTTTTTATTCAAATATTTAAAAAAAAATAGCCCAACACAAGATTCTAGGCACCCTAATACATAATAAAATAAGAAAATCCCACAGCAAAAATGTGAATTTCAAACAAGAATTCAACCAACCTGTCACCTATTAAAAACTCCTTTTCACCCTCTCATTGTTCTGGGAAACATATTTACATCATATCCATTTGATTATATTGCACAGATCATCCCTTTCCTACCATAGTAATGAGAGGCACTAAAGTACATTACTCACACACATAGAGAGCTGGGTGCAAAGGAAGACATCCATTTTAATGCCACTCCATATCCCCCTTTCACCAGCAAAGCATATTTAGAGATGTAGGGAGCTAGATGAGAAGCAGCAATTCTGTGTTGCGTACTCCAGTCAAAATCTAATTATAATGCGTGCTTGCTATCTATGATGAAGTCCAGCTTAATAATATGTGACACTTATTAACACAACTGTCGTACTTGTTTTATTTTATTATTTTCTGGGGGCAGGAGGGAGAAAGGGTGTTCAATGATTTCTCCCTAATGCGTGAGTAATAAAACACAATGTTTAAGAGCTGTACCTTATAATGGATGTAAAGAATAGATTCAAATTAAATATTTCCTCAAAAAGTTCGTGTAACAGGGTGCTGGCCAGGAGGTCCTTAGCCAGGCCCCTATTAGCCCAGCTCCAATTCAGAAGCATTAATTGCGCTGGCTGAGTATGCCATGCCTAATTGCTAAAAGAGAAGCACCTGTGGGCCTTAGTAGCCAGAGGGCTAAATAAGGCTGGCAGGAAGGATAGAAAGGGGCGGGGGGAAGAGAAAGGAGGGAGGAGTCAAAGGCTGTGCATCCCTGCTGGCTGGAGAAGCTAGCTGTCCCCTAGGTTGCTGGTTTGGAGCAGAGTGTAAATAGAAGGTGGTGGGAGCTGGCACTGAAAATAAAAAGCACTGGTAATAGCACTCAAAAAGGGTCTCTGGTTGATTCCTTGCGAGGGCAAGAGAAGGCCCTCATTACACATGGGGGCTTGTCCGGGATCCAAGAGCCAGCGAATGTGGTTCACGGCCCGGATATGGAGGAGACCCTGCAATGGCTGGTCAAACATCAGGAGCAGATGCAGCAGGCCCTACAAAGTTTTCAGAAGTCCCACCAGGCCGAGAGACAGGCTTTACTGACCTGGCAAGCAGAGCAACAGCACAGTCTGTGAGACTTCATACAGGAGCAGACTGGCATGCAACAACATGCTAGCTGTCCCCCAGGTTGCTGGTTTGGAGCAGACTGTAAATAGAAGGTGGTGGGAGCTGGCACTGAAAATAAAAAAGCACTGGTGATTGCACTCAGAAGAGGTCTCTGGCTGATTTGTTGGGAGGGCAAGCAAAGGCCCTCGTTACAGTTTGTCAATCAGATTTTTGAAGCGATTAACCCAGTGTGCGGAACAAAACAAAAAAAGGTGCATTTGAACAGGTAGCTGACTAAAGTAAAAAGTCAAAAGGGAAGAGAAAAGAAGAATGTTAGTACAAATTCAAGTGATTAGGTTAATTGAGAGAGCAACCCGCATGCGCACACACACACACACACACACACACACACACACACACACACACACACACACACACACACACACACACACACAAAGATTAAAACCCCAAACCAGGCTGACAGACATTTAAGAGTAAAACTTAGATTTGGATGAGGAGAAGGGAAAGATGAATTTTTACAGTGTATGAATGTTTTGAAAAGCAGGGTTTCACTTTTGGCAAAGCACTTGCCACCTGACCACAACAGCAGGATTCTTCTCAGCTTTGTTAGCCTGTCTACCACTGATATAGATTCAAAGTATATCATAGTCAAGCAACTTCGTTTTCCTTCCTGAATTGTTCCCTTTGCCCACCATCTTCCTAGACATCTCCCTGCCCCAATAAAGAGGGAGAGAGTGAGCCAAAGTTGCAAGATTCAGCTCAATTATATTGGTTAATCTGTTTTTGCTTTCATATATCCAGAGACGGATGCACAGGGCACCATACTGCAGCTGTTGGAACTCAGATAGGTGGAAGAAAAAATCAGTTATCAGTGCATATTAGCAAAAGACATCTGATGACTGAAAGTACACAATCTATACAATATGAAGGATGTTAGGTAGTATATATGCAAAACATTTCAGGTCTGTTACACTTACATTATAACTATAAAGGCAGATATCTTGCTGGACCAACATATTCCAACTTTGACCAGCCTTTTGGTTTTATTCCACTTTCTCCAGCAGAGTGACACTAGATATTATTTTGGTCCACCAGTTTTCATGCTGTCCTATTCTCTTCAGGTTCCTCTACCACAGGGATCAGCAACCTTTGGCCCGCAGCCCGCCAGGGTAAGCACCCTGGCGGGCAAGGCCAGTTTGTTTACCTGCCACGTCTGCAGGTTTGGCCGATCGCAGCTCCCACTGGCCACGGTTCGCCACTCAGGCCAATGGGGGCGGCAGGAAGCAGCGGCCAGTACATCCCTCGGCCCGCGCCGCTTCCCGCAGTCCCCATTGGCCTGGGACGGCGAACCGTGGCCAGTGGGAGCCACGATCGGCCGAACCTGCAGACGCGGCAGGTAAACAAACCGGCCCAGCCTGCCAGGGTGTTTACCCTGGCGGGCCGCGTGCCAAAAGTTGCCGATCCCTGCTCTACCACATTCCTCACAATCCATCTGGCTTCTTAGTAACTGGCCAAAGATGCTAAGTTCCAACACAAAGGAAAGAATAGTGTCTAATAGTCATGGAATCCTACACTCATGTAGATCCAGTATGTGAATTCCTGAGGTCTGACCAACTGCTCACCACAGTCAATGGCACTACTTCTGTAAGAAACTGTTTGCCAGTATGAGAAGGGATACATAACTGGGAATTTACACTAGAGGTCCCTCCAAATCCATCAAAGTTATCCTCTGGCACCATCACAGATTAGAGTCTTCCTAAAGTGTCCCTAATAAATGGGCATCCTGTCTTAATTCTCTCTACATAGACTGCTCCATTGCCTAATATATCTATTTTTACTAGGAGTTCTCCTAATATTTTCCTGCTGTAGCACTAGCCTGTTACATCTTATTCAGTTATCACTGTTTATGTATATAATGCTCTTTACATATAAAAAAAGTCCACTCTTAAAAAGACAAGACATTCAGAGCTTGGGTCTTTAAGTCCCATTCATACACAAATATGAATAGTAGCAGGAAGAGAGGGTTGTATATGTCCCCATCCTAGGCCTCTAAATTTTCTTTCCAGTTTGTGTTCTTGACCACCACCCTTATTACCTTCACAAACAATTTAATAGAGTGCTTATTAGCAGAGTAATTAAGAATATAGAAAAAGTCTGAGTTTGACAGAGTGAAACCTGAATGTAAAGTGTAATGTGGTCCAGCTATTGCACAATTTGATGCGCAACATGAGTTTTCGATTCACAGCACAGATATTCATAAAGTAGGTATGTTTGACAGAGTATATCATAAAACAGTTTTTTCCCCTTGAAGTACCATTTTGACAGGATATTGGAATATCTGAGGCACAGCTGCACTAGAGATTTTATAGTGTTCCAGCTGGACCGTTGCAGCTGTGTCACCGTAAGCTCTCTCATATTCATAGATTCATAGATTCTAGGACTGGAAGGGACCTCGAGAGGTCATCGAGTCCAGTCCCCTGCCCGCATGGCAGGACCAAATACTGTCTAGACCATCCCTGATAGACATTTATCTAACCTACTCTTAAATATCTCCAGAGATGGAGATTCCACAACCTCCCTAGGCAATTTATTCCAGTGTTTAACCACCCTGACAGTTAGGAACTTTTTCCTAATGTCCAACCTAGACCTCCCTTGCTGCAATTTAAACCCATTGCTTCTTGTTCTATCCTTAGAGGCTAAGGTGAACAAGTTTTCTCCCTCCTCCTTATGACACCCTTTTAAATACCTGAAAACTGCTATCATGTCCCCTCTCAGTCTTCTCTTTTCCAAACTAAACAAACCCAATTCTTTCAGCCTTCCGTCATAGGTCATGTTCTCAATATAGTCACTCTAAGCCAACGGGAGAGAGCTCTCCCATCAGATTAACCACTCCAGCCCCTCGCAAGCAGCTGTAGCTATGTCCACATCGGTGCTTATGTCAGTGTAACTTATGTGACTCAGGGATGTGATTTATTCACACACACCCTGAGCGACATCAATTATGCTGACATAAGCTGTAGTGTAGACATAACCTTAGTTCATGATGAGGTACCCAGGAGCATAAAAAGATATTGGATGTGTCTGTAGTAGCATACTCTGATATGAAAGATTTCAAAATACCAGTTTAAAAATAACTAGCTGTTTCTCATTTAAAATATTTTTGTGTGTTTGTGTCTGTGTTTCCCATCCTCCCCACATCTGTCAGCCTGTCAAGTTGCAATATGCACTTGGAACATATGCCTCAGCCATTACTTTGAGACTTTAGAGTATATTACTGTCAAAGACACTGCATGAACTTTTGAGCAAAACAAATGTTTCTTATTGAAACAGGTTACAGTTTGCAACACAATTAAAATGTTTTAATTTACATAGTGTGAAAAACACAATTTACTTTTCTTTCTCTCACTTTCTCAACATGTTTTCCCCAGAAGAATTCAGGAGGCCTCTATAAAGATGACTGGAAAATGTAAATGGCCTGAAACATTTTTACTGGAATCTTAGGGGGGAAAGGTCACATCTAAGGTCATGTCTACACTGCACAGTTAAGTCGACATAAGTCAGCTTATGTCAACCTAACTGTGGAGGTGTGCATCCTGGAATGCTCCTCCCATAGATTTAATTTCTCCTGCTATGCTGACATAATAAAACCATCTCAACAAGAGGCATAGGGCGATAGTTAGAGCAATGAAGTGTGCCTAGAGACACTGCATTGCTTATGTTGCTCTATGTGGCCTCCAGGAGGTATCCCACAATGCCCATGGTAACCACTCTGGTCACCAGTTTGAACTTTGCTGCCAGGTACATAGGTATGTGCCCCTCCCCCTTTAAAGCCCCAGAATTTTTGAAATTCCTCTTCCTGTTTGCTCATCATGGAGAGCTCACATAGCATCTGCCCAGAGCACTAGGCCAGCTCCCTGCAGCAAATGCACTCCTGCCTTGAGTACACTTGGGTTGTTGATCTCCTGGGTCTGTGCGGAGAGGAGGTTGTGCAATCACATCTCCTCTTCAGCCTCAGGAACTTTGATACCTATGGGCAGATTGCTTGTGGCAAGGAGAAGAAAGGGCATGATAGGGACAAACACTAGTGCCATGCAAAGATTAAGTGGATGGCTTTGCAGCAATGGGATTCCCTAACAACAGCGGGGCAATAGATGGCATGCATATCCCCATTTTGGCCCCAGACCACTTTGCAACAGAGTACATCAACAGAAAGGGTTACTGTTCTATGGTATTGCAAGCTTTGGTGGATCACTAGGTTCATTTCACTGACATCAATGCAGGGTGGAATAAATGTATGTATGATATAACTGAAATATGTTTTGTGCTGCCTGTGCCCTGTAACATATCTCCGTAAAGGTTATGGTCTACTATATCTATTCATCCTTTGTACTTATATACCATTTTCTACTTAAGGTTAAGAATATGGGCTGTATGCTTGCTTGATTTTCTAAGTAAGCTGGGTGAGGCATTTGGTCAGCTTCTTTAGGAAGGAATTTGCCAGGTTAAGTACCTGATCAGGAAACACTTGGGGAACAATGCATCTTGGAATGCTCCAATCCACATAAGAAGTCTTCCTGGAGACATGCAAGATACCATGTGGACAATGGCGTCGGCCTGTAAAGACTGAGTCATGCAGGGGCATGTGACTTGCCCAGGTGTCTCCAAAACTCCATCTTGGAGCTGGACTTTGCATAGGAGGGAGGAGGGGGGTCTCCTCCCACAAGAGAGAGCCTATTTAAGCCTGGGGGAGACCCCTCCATTTTGGTCTTCAGCTGGCTAAAGAAGGAGCCTCTCCACCCCCCCAGGATACTTGAACAGAGGCTACAGGGGTTGTGAGAGATTGCTGGACCCAGGCTAAAGGGAGAGTAGCCTGTAAAAGGGAGCATTCTGGAACTGGTGAGGAACTTATCTGTATTTAGTTTGATTAGGCATAGATTTGCGCATTTTATTTTATTTTGCTTGTGACTTTCTTTGTTCTGTCTGTTACTACTTTGAACCACTTAAATCCTACTGTCTGTATTTAATAAAATCACTTTTTATTTAGTAATTTACTCAGAGTATGTATTAATACCTGGGGGAGCAAACAACTGTGCATCTCTCTCTATCAGTGTTATAGAGGGCGAACAATTTATGAGTTTGCCCTGCTTAAACTTTATGCAGGGTAAAACGGATTTATCTGGGTTTAGACCCCATTGGGAGTTGGGCATCTGAGTGCTAAAGACAAGCACACTCCTGTGAGCTGGTTTCGGGTAAACTTGCAGCTTTGGGACTAGTGATTCAGACCCTGAGTCTTTGTTAGAGCAGACTGGAGTGTCTGGCTCAGCAAGACAGGGTGCTGGAATCCTGAGCTGGCAGGGAAAACAGAAGCAGGGGTAGTCTTTGCACATTGGGTGGCAGCTCCCAAGGGGGTTTCTGTGATCTAACCCATCACATGCTTAATGTAGGGGAGATGAGAAAGCAAGATGCAACCAGTAGAGTCCTATTCTCTAAGGCTGTCTACTGAAGATGGTGTTTTAAATGTATTTATCAGAATATATCTTAGGCTAACAAAAAAACCTACAACTTTCTTTGCATAAATATTTATTTTTAAAGGGGGGGAAGCTCTCAACCATGCAAACACTAGTTACGACTGTGGATTGTGTGAACTCACATTATCATAATGAATCATCGATGTTATTTTAGTTTGGTTAGAGAACAACTTTGAAAGTCTAAAATTCTTTTTAATAATCAACTTTAATTAGGGTAAAAGAAAATGGCTAAAATCTCTAGGACTAGACAACAGTTGTTTAAATCCTCAATGGAAAAAACAACACACACACACACACACACACACACACACACACACACACACACACACACACACACACACACACACACACCTACAGAATTTAGAGAATAACCTATCTATTGAATGATTATACTAACCCACAAGATTATTCATCTCTATTAAATTCTGCAGATTTTCAGGTTTTTTCTAGAAGCCTCGTTTTCATGTTGCATTCTATTTTTGATACCTTAAAAGACCTTAGAAATGTTTTCCCTCCCTTAATTATCTTTTTATTAATACTTTAACAATTATGAGTGCTGTAAGTAAACACAGCAGTGCCAAACAATTTACATGAATCATTCTATTCCCACAGCCAAAGTGCATGGTAAACACACTTATCACATGGTTCTCCAATTTACCAAGACCACCCTGCAATGATTGCTATTTTCTTTACTGCAGATATGGATGTCCTGACTAGACCATATTTTTGTGACAAGCCTCTCTAGTAAATGTGTTCTTTAAGAAATATTGTATCCTTAAGCATATTTGAAAGACAAGCTTTTTATTCTATGCATTATCAGAACATTTATTTAATCTTTCCTCTGATGTTTAGACCTTGTCAGCATAATAAAGAAAGCAGAAGCTTTCCTCAATTCTAAGTGTTAGACCAGAAGTGTGTCTTTCAAATATTAGGAGCTGAAGTGATACGTATCTTGGGCTTTGTTGGTTTTGGATGTATTGTAAACATGCATGAAAATACATTGTTATGAATAAAATTAACTGTATATTGTAGAGCAAAACCTGCTGTCAACCTCTGTGCACAATTCCCTTTTGAAAACAATGTCAGGACATGGCCCTTTAAATGTAAATATTTCATCTAAATGTAAAGGTTTCTCTAGACAACTTAGCCATAAAATAAATAACTTCTCAATATTCTGAAAGGTTTGAATTGCAATTACTCTGGTACTTTTATTCTAAAATATTGTGAGCTGCATGTTTGTTTTGTTTTTTAATTGATTGTTTACTTGAGTTGGTGTTGGAAAAAAGTAAATGTTTCATATCACCTTTACAAAGATACAAACATAGAATTTTCTTATCTGGGTCAACTCTTTTTTTAAGTTCCTATGATTGAGTCTTCCACTCATTAAATATTAATATGTCAATTTCAATTTAAGATAAAATCTTGAATTATTTACTTAGAAAAAAGCAAGAAACATGTCATTTTGCATAAAATATGTTGTGATTTAACTTCAGTATAATTTTTCACCCCTCTCTCGTCCAAGTTAATATTTGAGTCCTGTTTCTTCCCTCTTTATCACCAAAATCCATTCTTGCAGCTTCAATCCCCAGCCAGGGCCGGGCTCTAGGCACCAGCGCTCCAAGCATGTGCTTGGGGCGGCACTTTCCAAGGGGTGGCACTCCGGCTCCTTTTTTTTTTGCTTGGGGCACAAAAAGCCGGGAGCCAACCCTGAGCGGAGGTGAGCTGCGGTGATGGGGGGGCGCGGGGAGGGCTGCAGGAAGTAACCCTGGGGGGGAGGGGCAGAGGAGCCGCTCTCCCCCAGCTCACCTCCGTTCCACTGCTGCCTGCTCCCCGAGTGCACCGCCACTCCACTTCTCCCCCCTCCCTCCCAGGCTTGCCGAGTGAATCAGCTGTTTTGTGGCAAACCTGGGAGGGAGGGAGAGAAGCGGAGCGGCGACGGCGCGCTCAGGGGAGCAGGCGGAGCTGAGGTGAGCTGCGGCAGTGGGGGGCGCGGGGAGGGCCGCAGGAAGTAACCCGGGGGGGGCAGAGGAACCGCTCCCCCCCAGCTCACCTCCGCTCCACCTCCGCCTCCTCCCCCGAGCATGCCGCTGCCCCGCTTCTCCCCCCTCCCTCCCTCCCAGGCTTAGGAGGGGAAATGCGGCGTGCCCGGGGGAGGAGGCGGGGCCGGGGATTTGGGGAAGGGGTTGGAATGGGGCGGGGAAGGGGCGGAGTTAGGGCAGGGATGGGGGGGCACGGGAAACTTTTTTTGCTTGGGGCGGCAAAAAACTTGGAGCCGGCCCTGTCCCCAGCCTTAAATGCTTGCTCACACCTTGTTCATTTCTTGGCTTGATTAATACTTTCAATCTGGTCTCTTTACATAGAACACCTCTGTAGTTTGGTCTGTCCAAAAAAAGAATCAGTCAAACAAAAACTGCCTGTTGCTTAAGTTATCCTTTGCTCTCATCATTCTGAACCCATCTTATCCCCTTTCGATCCCCTCGGTGGGTTCGTGTTTTATCAAAAAAAGTGAAAGTCTTCTAGGCCTTACACAATCTTTGTATACTAATATTAATAGTAACTCATAAGAACTCACTCTGCTCACCATTAAATAGTCAATATTTATCAGTAGTTATTCAAATGTATGTGAAGCACTACTGTTATTTCCTATTCTAGGTAAAGGAATGTCTTATATTGCCAATACTGTCAAGTAACGGCATCTTTGTAATGTGACTATTGTTTTAAATTTATATAGCATTTGATACATTTATATCCCTGTAAGAAGAGTGATTAATTCTCAGCTCCTTTTGGAGACAGGAAGTTGTATTATCCTTGTTTTACAAAGAGGAAAAAAGATGCAAAAGTTAAAGTGACTTGCTGTAGGTTAAACTGTGAGCTGCTGGCAAAGTTGGAACTACCGTTCAAGAGGCCCTGGATTCCATTCCCATTTTCAGTCCACTAGACAATACTACTTACAACTCTGTGTTTCCTCCTCCTTTTCTGTAGTCCACGCTCTATTCCTCTATCTGCCTCTCCTTGGTATCCCATTATACCCCCCCCTCCCCTTTTTGCTTCATGTTCCTGATGCTTTTTCATACTGCTCCAATGACAAGGGGGGGAAAAGAACCTTTGTCCTTGAAAGCCACTTCTTCTATTAATTATTCCTAAATGGATTTCCTTGACAATATTTTTTTCTTCAGCTCTTCATGCCTGAACTATTGTCCTGTGGATATTTTGTGTGTGTGTTTGACTGGGTTTGATAAGATGTTTAGGACAGGAGTCATTGCTTCTTGTTCTGCAAGCTGCTATCTATACTATGTAAATCATTATGAATAATGAAATTGCTTAATGCATTTCCCATTTTTGGACATCTTTTCTCCAAACTAGCTTTCCTGCAATACCCTGAAGGGTTAGAGGGGATGGTGGTGGAGGGGAAATGTTGTATAGCTGTTTCGCTGTCTAGTTTAAATCCAATCATACCTTGAATTGATAGACAATCAGACTAGACAGGTGTTGGCAAAGTCAATTATAATGTTTGCTAATCAGCAATTCACTGGACCCATATAGGATAACTGGTTAGGGTGTTGCTGATGTCCCTTCACCATTAAAGGATTAGAAATATTCCTCCATTACCTGAAGGCCAAGACATTGTTAAAGGGTTAAATCCTTTAAAAGGGATATTAGGTACCCTCACATTTTTTTTATTTTTGCTCTCACCCCACCCACAACACACTGACTAGAGGCTGTGCCTCTTAAGGAGCCCTTTTTCCTGTGAATAGTTGGAAGGAATAGCTGCTACAATAATATAGAGAGAGAGATTCCTATCTCATAGAGCTGGAAGGTCATTGAGTCCAGCCCCCTGCCTTCACTAGCAGGACCAAGTACTGATTTTGCCCCAGATCCCTAAGTGGCCCCTTCAAGGATTAAACTCACAACTGTGGGTTTAGCAGGCCAATGCTCAAACCACTGAGCTATCCCATCACACAAAAGGGAAGACAACTGCCAATGACTTATCTGATTTTCCTTGCTCTACAGGGGACAACACTGGATTATTTTTGAGGACTATTTGCATTAAAATTAATAATTATTTGTATTCTACTAGTGTCTCCTGGTGCTAGATGTTGTACAAGTACATATTTCAAGGCAGCCCCTGTCCTAAAGAGCTTGCAGTCTGAATAAACAAGACACACAAAAGGTAGGGAGGGAAAAGAGGCACATGGGGAGAGTTGGGAATAGTGTTCCCATAGCGGAGTGGGGAATAGAACATAGGTCTCCTGACTCCATTCTAGAGAGCCATTAGAGCACACCACCACTCCATTTGCATACTTCTGACACTTTTGATTAACTAAAATTTGCTTATTTACACTCTCTCTCTCTCCCTTACTTTTGAAGGAGGAACAACAGCAAAAACACACACCAATCCTCCAGGAACAAAACAAAGTTTTATAAAAAGAGGAGGAAGAGGTCACTAGGATCATGTTAATGACTTTACTGCTCCATATCTCATTGATGCTAATAGGGCATGAGTATCATCCTATTAGCAACAATACAGTTGTCATACTACCGAAAATGAATACTAATAAGATACATTACCGTACTGTATAATTGCAAATACAATAAGGCTGTCATAACTTCGCCAGCACTTTATTTAAAGCTCCCACCATTAATACCTTTGGTACCCACTCTAATAATTGCTGATCAGAATGAATTCATTTGGTAATAATGTGCCTGTCTATCCCAAGCTAGAGGGCAGTGGAAAGATACAGACTTCTATGTTTGATATTCTACACAGATTTCATATGGAAACAGTTTACAGTATATGTTTTACCATTGGGGCTTTCAAATTATGCAGTGTGACTCTCCTTAGGTAATGGGATAACAAATAACTCTTTGATGTCTTAGCAAAATAGGGCATGATCCTGCAAGGTGCTGAGCACTCCAGCCCAGATCCAGCAAAACACTTAAACTTGCCTTCAAGTCACTAAATGCTCTAGATCATCATTTATACCACTCTTGCAGGATAAAGGGGCCTTAAAGTGGAAATAAAATAAGTTTGCACCTACTTTAAGGCCCCTTAAATTTGACAGTGCATTCTTACTTTGCAAGTTATACTCAGATATGGTCACCTCATGTCAAGAGGACAGAAATGTAATAAACAGACTAAAGAAAGTGAAATACACAATCAGTCTAAAAAGGACAAGCAAAATTAACAGGCATGAGGGGAGAGGAGCTTTCTTAGTAAGACAATCTAAAGAGACTCATCAGTCTGAAAAGGAGGTTAATAAGAGGAAATTTAACAGATATTTATAATGACAGTGAAGATCAACTGGGTGATCCTACTTATCCTTGTAAAACACACAATTAAGTTAAACATAAGTTTTTTCTCCAATGTAAATGAATGTGGAACTCCCTGCCACAGAATATTGAGGCAAATAGCATAGTAAGAACCTTACAGGATAGGATTATCTGAATTATTGAGCCACATAAACTGCACTTTAGGTATTTAAACTAGTATTTACCTAGGCACTGCAGTAATTTTCATAGGGATACATAGCAGTCAGATCTTTAGGCTGCCAGGGCTAGTTGTGCCTGAAATTTAGGCATTCTGGGCATAGAAAACATTTAGGTAGCCAAAGGGAAATTTCAAAATAAGGAAGGATAGGCCTGGAAAGCATCGGGAATATGAAAGTTATGTGTGCTATGGACATGTCTAACTCATTAGGTGCAAATGAAATTGCATAGGGAACCACCATGCACTCTTTGGTAGTATATGGGTTGAATCCTCCCATGTGATTGGAATTTATATTTTTAAATTTACCCATCACTATGGTATTGAGATCTTTGTTCTAAATGTATTGTGTGCTTACTATCTCAGAGATACCAGAGAACTTTGAAAACAGAATCTAGCACACCAGATTACAAAATCTGATGAATTATTGCAGTTAAATTTGCAGATTCCAATAAAGTAGTCTGCTGAAGGATAAAAATGAGACTTTGGGATGAGGATGGAGCTCTCTCATCTATACACATTCTCCAAAAAGCTTTGGTTTAATTTTCCTCAGTGTTGGATGAAATTCAGGTCAGCCCTTTTGTTTTTTCCTTTGACTGAGTTCCTCATTTGCAATTCTCAAATCAGTATTCAGCACTATGGCCATATGGAGAAAGACAGAGAGACATTAAGAGAGGGAGTTAAAATGGGTAGGGGAAGAGAAATGCTTTTTGTTTGTATATCCAGTACATAGAGGAACCATAGCGTAATTGCAAAGCATGGAGATCTTTGTTTATTAGTACATGATTTCTCTTACTGGGGAGGATGTAAAGTACTGCCCCTAATACATCATTGGCATTCTGCTTAACATGCAGAAAATTACTGATGATTTTCAGTAACATTATGCAGTATACAGACGTTGCAATTTCTGTGGATTATATCAACTGTTAGTTGGCACAGTGAATTTAGTGATTAAATAAAAAATAATAAAAGAACTGGAGGAAACATTTTCCACATTAATGTTGCAGGTCTTTATAGCAGTTTTCACTTTTCATTTTAACACTTAGTAAACAGAAGCCAGTAAGACAGAGGAGAACTTGGCTTTCTGTCTTTTGCATGTATATAACACCTTCCACCCAAGAATGGAACAAATTTGTACACCTACATTTAGATATCTCTTTGGAAAATGTGCTCTAGAATTCTATTGTAAGAATAATTTTAGTTTTCTAGTCCAACTCACTCTATAAAGTAATTACAACCTCAAAGTGTATGTCCAAAATGTAAGTACAAACCTTAATTTTATAATCTAAGGGAAAACTCAGAAAAATAGAGCGAGATTACTAGGATCTTCTGGCTACTTTGTGCCACAACATAAAAGGTCCATCGCTTAAGTGTCCAGCTAGACTAGGTATATAGCTGCTTTGCTTCACCAGAGCAACACATTGCAGCTAGAATAAACTAGTGAATCTAGCTCAAACTCTATTATTTTAGATGTTGAGAGACGAAAACTTTCCTATTGACTGTCTCTCTCTCTCTCTCGCTCTCTTCAAGAGACAAGTGTTACTTTTCTGACCCTAAAACATTTCCAGCAAAAATAGGTCTCCTGTGCTTATTGTTCTGTCTCTCAGTGCTAGTCAGTGATGCTAGAGGGAGAGGGTCTACTTCTGGAAACAGTGGACCAAATTTATCCTTGTTACAATTTTCATGAACTCATAGGTTTACAGCAGGGATGCATTTGCTCCAGTCTTGGTTATTTACTGAAGCTGTCTCTGCAGAGCATCTGGATAGAGATTATGCTTTCCATTTCACTCTAGCAAATTAGATCTTGCTTTATTTCTCAGTGATAAAGTGATGATTTTCAACTAATATCAAGACATTGGTATAGAATCTGGTGGACATTAACCAAATTCCATGCCATTTTATCCTTTCAATTATCACATTATAGACCTATCACCTTTCAGAAGCACACCCTAAAAAATATAATAATCTGACCTTGGGTCATGTTTTCTTTGCACAAGCAAATCAAGCTAATTGTATTAAGTAATTCAGTAAAATTCTTGTTACTTATTATTACATTTTTCAGGATATTTGCCATGGGATTAATTGAGTGGAAGATAGACTTCCATGTAATTTAATTTCAAATGTTCAGGCTATTAAAGCCGTATATCTGAAGGACTATTTTAATGGCAAAGCCACCTTAGCACTAATTGAAATGGTACACTGTTGGTCTAATACACAAGCATGTCTGTTTGCTTCTGTTATTGACGGCTCAGATGTAAACCCCATGCTAGCAAAAATTAGGATAATGAGGTTACATCTTGGCTGCAGTATTTTCTTTTGACAGAAACATCAAGTCCAAGAATAAACTGACACCTGACTACCAGGTTTACATAAACACAGTTATAGTTGTACCTTTGGCCAGGGGAGACTCATGAAGTCTAATGCAGTTTACATATTCGAGGATGATCCTCCTTTTTAATATTTGTATCTTGTTGACAGAGACTAATTGCTTAGGCAGAAAGTACATCAAACCATCAAGAATGGTATTTTATTTCTCAGTAAGTATGGGAAAAACATAGTAAAGCCCATGGGTTTTTAGTGAAAATTACCACCATTTGCATTACAATGGTGCCCAGAGGCCCAGCCATGACTGGGGCCTTAATGTACCAGTCATTATTCATACAGTTAGTGAGAAACAGCTTTTGACATGAAGGGGCTTCTGATCTAACTAGTCAAAACAGGATAGAAAGGGGAGAGAGGGAGAACGGAGGCTTAGAGAGTGAAATGTTTTGCCCAAGGTCACACAGCAGGTTTGTGGTAGAGCTAGCATTAAAACCCAGGTCTCCTGACTCCCAACTCAAAGTCTTAGCCACTAAACCAGTGGTTCCCAAACTTTCCCTCCCTCCCCGATCAAGGACCCCTTTGTTTTATACACAAGTTTCATGTTATTATTCTATTAGTTAGGTTAGTTTATTATTTAAAAATATATTTTTGTAATTCAAAGAAGTCTCACAAAAGAACCGAAAGTAAACAGTCTGCAGTTACAACAAGTTATCATATGACCCTCATATTCACTTTAACATAGTTGTGTAGTTCTGAATGGGCAAGTACCAGTACTACCAGAACTCCCCCCACCAGTGACCTCCCATACACGGTACGTGAGAGAACACACTGTGCGGAGAACACTGTACAGATAGGTTTGCAGAAGATTATCATTTACAGACGCTCCCTCATAAGGGACAGTGTTGTGTGAGTGTGGCAATTTGGAGATGTGCCTTGGAGGAGGAGATTGGGAACACCGCATGGCTGTGTGCAGAAGTTCACCAGAGACACTCTTCAGTTTGTTTTGTTAAAGTTTTATTCCTTTCTCATTCACTGGCTTATTTAATGAACCCCAAGATCATTACAGACATTTTCAGAACAAAATAGTGTCCTGCATGTGGCAAAAGTGCTGTAATGCCATTCTAGCACATTCTGGTTCCAATGCAGTACTTCTCAAGGGATGGACACCTGCATAACCCAACCACAGACCCCCAGGAGTCCAGGGACCCCCACTTTGGGAACCACTGCACTAAACCACAATACACTCTCAATTAAAGACCTAGGGTATGATCCTTACCCCCATTCTGGCCCATTTATGCAGGTGAAAGAACCAGAGCAGCATACAGAGGCTCTAAACACCTGGTTCATGCTTTAGGAGAATTCCCACATCTCATGTACTGCAAAAGACAGTCATAAAGCTATATTTTAAGGCTTGGTGGATAGGGTATGCTGGAATGAGAGGGTCATGTTAGGGACATTATTGTAGCCCACAGCATGGTAGAGATTCGGCATAGTTCTACCACCAATAGGGCAGCCTGGGGAAACTACTGAAACTTAGACAGACCTTAAGGGTCAGTGTGATTTTTTCATCTGGTTTTTTATGGTAAAAAGTGGACAAAAATATAAACAAACAATAACTCGGATTTTTTCTTAGGTTCTCTACTAGTGTAAGCTATTTTGCATGGCTCCACCAGCCCCAGCTTAGACTTTGTAGAACAGGAAAAGATGCTAATTCTCATACCCTCACTGCTTTCTCTCCTAAATTACCTCAGATAGTATTCCCTCACTGGTCCACACTCTCAGCTGTCATTGACAATCTGTCTCAACTGAAAACCAGAAAAAAAAAATTGACAAAATTTTCACAATTGTTCACATTTTTAAACCAGCTCTATTCCTGCAACACAATTCCCAGTGCTACAGAACAGAAGGCAGAGAGCCTCCTTTGGAAGTGGTGCAAAGTTGGTGCATCTTCTTTATAACAACTTCCATTCCTTCTGCTTGCACACCATTCTGCTAATGGTATCCCTCTTCACCAACAGAAGAGGGCTAGGGTTTGCTCCTAAAATCTTAAATTGAATGTTCAGAGCCTCATGCAGGACCTCTGCATTGGGATGTATTTCACCTATGAATTTGGTGTAAAAAAATATCCTGTTAGATTCTTGCACCAAAACTTCACATGAAGCTCCCCAGAAGGCCATCCATGCATTCCCAGGTCTTGCTAATAAACTCTATCAAGCCCTAAACTATGCAGTATACACACACTTTCTGGAAGAATAGTTAGTTTATATTTGATTCTTAGAAATGACTAACAGTAACAATCAATTATCTGCTTAAATGGCTGTCATATGCAAAATGACCACAACATGCACTGATCCAGGAAAAAATTAGACTTATTCGACCTTATAAAATATGATGAGCAAGTTTAAACATTGTAACTCAAGTCTAAGGCTATGTCTACAGCCTATGTTGACAAAACTTATGTCACTCAGAGATGTGACTATTCCACCCCCGAGTTATATAAGTTACATCAACATAAGTGCTCATGTACACACAAAGCACTATGTCGGCGGGACAGCTTCTGCCGCTCACAGAGGGGTTTTTTTGTTTTTTTTAATGTCGATGGGAGAGCTCTCTCTTGGCAAAGAGCATCTTCAGCAGATGTGCTGCAGCAGCGCAGCTGTACCGGTACAGCTGTGCTCTATGTATAGACATGGCCTAAGGTTCTTTTAATCATTGTGCTCCATGAGTATTACTAATGTATTGGGAAATGCACTTTTCTAATGCTAGATGTTCATCTTTGTTGATACTTTTAAATTAATCCTTGAGGAGTGCTGTTTCCTAAAGTTATCCTAAACCTGTCTGTAACAGCTTCACAATAAAGCCAGCTAGGAAAGCCAACTACATATTTTATATTATAAAACAGATTTGTAAGCAGATTTGTTTCATAAATCTTGTGTGTGAATTAAAAGAAAACATGCTTTAAAATGGCCCTGAGAGCTCCTTTGTAATGCAGTAGCTTCTAGATCCCACAGAGGGATCACTGATCCACTGTGCTAGACATAATACAAACCCTGTCCCAAAGAGCTTACTATCCAAGTGGACAAGACAAAAAAAAAATTAAAAAATTGGAAAGTTAGGCACAGAAAGGCAGACCCCAAAAGAGAAAACAGGTTATTGTGTCCCAGTCAAGCACACTACCGACTGGACTCCGCTGATGTGAATACTCTAATACAATAATGGTTTTGCTTTCCGAGAACATTTTTGCAAGTAACAAAACCTCACTTGCCCCAGTGTTTGCAAGTCAGCAAATAAAAAGGGTTGCAAATACAAGGAAAATGAATTAATGTGTTTTATTCACAATATATTCTTCTCCTCCAACCCCCTTCCCCAAGAACTATCCAGCTATATTCATATATATATGGGGGGAGGGATAGCTCAGTGGTTTGAGCATTGGCCTGCTAAACCCAGAGTTGTGAGTTCAATCCTTGAGGGGGCCACTTAGGGATCTGGGGCAAAATCAGTACTCAGTGCTGCTAGTGAATGCAGGGGGCTGGACTCAATGACCTTTCAAGGTCCCTTCCAGTTCTAAGAGATAGGATATCTCCATTTTAAAAAAAAAAAAAAAAGAGTCCTTGTACAGTTATTTGAGCTACTAATTATCTGAAGAAAATATTGGAGTGAATGTTTGCTTTCCACATTTTCTGCTAGAGCATATTATTTTGGCAAGGCATTGAGAAGGGACACAGGCAGTATGATAGAAAACATTAATAGGAGAAGTTTACAGTGTATGATCATTTCAAGAACTCGAGATGCATTCCGCCATTTAAAATCTATCTGACTATTGCTGGACAAGAAAAAAAATAGGGAGATGAGCAGGCCAGGAAAAAAAGGTTTGCTGTGCGTGTTTGACTTGAAAATAATGGTGCCTACCCTGAGTTAAACTAATTGTTATGCAGAAGTATTGCAGATGGATCATAGTACAAATCTAGCTCTCACGTATTCATCTCTTCCCTAATACCTTGTAAAAAAAAATCTGTGCGCTGTTATTTTCTATTAAGAGGTAGATCGGGGAAACAAAACACACTTTGGATTTTAAATCACATACTGTAACTCCAATGCCCCATGGAATTGCTATTAAAACCAGCTCTTTACATGCTATTTATTCAAAACAGGAAACTTTTTTTAATGTTTAGAATATAGATTTACAGAAGGTGTTTTTAGTCTTATAGATGACCCAAGTGCTAAAGATTGTCGTAAGTATTTATTTATATTCATATATGTATTGTTTTATTTTGATATTCTTTAACTGATTTAATGAAAGTGATGGGGGTTGTTTACAGAAGCAATGCAAACTTACCTGAAATTAGTTTTGACCTAAAAAATCAAGGAATAAATCTCTCTAGGGTCTATTTAAAACAACACCTAATGGATTATACCCAGAGACACTGTGTCAGGTCTGAAGATACAATGGAGAACTGAAGCAGAAATTAGATATGGTATTTGAATTAGGCTAGAGAAAATTTATTAATAGCTGAATTCTCACAATGCTTAAATAAGTGTAATTTTCAGGTTCTAGTTTTTAGCTTACATGGCACTTTAGAAATCTGTTGGAAGTGGCATTAAATCAGCAGCTGCCAGGTATTTCTATGTTTGCAATTTTACCATGAATGACATTGTTATGGAAGGGGATTTTTATAGGTCAGCATCTGCCATGTATGACAAAACCATTTAACAGCTAAAAATGAGGTTTTAAAAAAAAATCAGTTATTGAAATGACTGAATACTTATTCTGGTGATTAAGCAGTGTAAAATATGCTGAAATTATACACAATAGCAGACAGTTGCAAAAAGACAGATGTAATTGTCAGACAGGAAGACTGGAAATTGGATTTTTTTTTTTTTTTTTTTTTTTACTTCAACAGGATTTAAGACTATGATAAGTGTTTTGCTGAACAGGAACAGACTTGAGCATGCGCTTTGCTGAACTGTGGTCTCTGTCTATTAGCAAGTTTTTGCAGGCTTGAGCCTCCACAGATCATAGGATTACAATATGATGCTGCCCCATAGGCTGCATGGCAAAGCGGTGGTAGCTGGGAGATTCAGATTCTCAATCCAGCAGCATACTGTCCCCTAATTTTATTTTTATATATCGTCTATAATAGACAATGGTAAAGAAATGGCTTTCAAAATGTAAATTTCTCTAGAAATGTGTCAGTCATTTGACAACACATTTTGTTAACAGATAAATCTGAAATTGGTACAGTGTGTAAAACATTGTTATGAGCTGGGTAAAACCTTGTTATGGGATTGATGTTGGGGTTTATGCTTACAGTTATGTTAATTGTAGGGTGAGTTCACACCTAAGACAAAAAGGTGTGTGTGAATCTGCCCAGAAGCTTTGGCTGTGTATTTTTTGGGGGGAGTGGAGGGAGACATGCAAAACATAGAAACTGAGGACAAGACAGACAGAGAGAACATGAGTGAGCGCAAAGGAGCAGCTGAAAGCACAGTGGCTGACCATGGAAGAAACTTGGGGAGAGGTTTTTGGGTCAGGATGAAGGCTGAAACGAGTACTCCTAGTGCTGTGAACAAAAGAAGCTGTTTCCTGCTATTTGATTCCTTCTGCATTCAGAAGAAAATAAAACAAACAAAACTGCATCAAAGAAATATTGCCAATATCTACCCCCAATAGGAAAACCCACAAGGCCACAAATTTGACTAGCTGCTTGGGGCAAAACTAATACTTATATATTTAGAGATAAGGCCCCAAACTGAGAAATTCCATTCTAGATCCAGATCCGAACTTCCTCAAATTCAAGGGGACTCAGATCTAGTGTTCTGATGTGGGTCCATGTAGTTCGACTACACTTAATAGGACAGAGTTGCTGCAAACTAGAGGCCCAGTCCTAAAAACTTTACTCATCCAAGTAATGATTTGTAAGATCTGGCCCTAACGTATTTCACATTGTTACTTTCAAGTTCTGAAAATCTAGGAATCTAGATCCCTTAAGTAGGTCAGTTACATAATTCGAAAATCACTTCTTGATTTCAAATTATAGGGTTTTTTAAAAACAAGTTTTTAGTACTCATGAGAAGTGCTACATTCTGGCTCAAGTACACTCAGTGGTGTTCTATTTATCTAGATTAAAGGTTTAGCATGGGTGGCAATACTGAAAACTTTACTCTACCCCTGCTCAATATGCTTCAGTTGAGTTCTGGAAGATCTCTAGAATAAAATAGAGTGTATATTCAGGTGTCAACTTACATATACACCTCTACCCCGATATAACGCACCCAATATAACACGAATTCGGATATAATGCAGTAAAGCAGTGCTCCGGGGGGGGGGGGGGGGGGGGGGAGAGTGCTGCGCACTCCGGTGGATCAAAGCAAGTTCGATATAATGTGGTTTCACCTATAACGCGGTAAGATTTTTTGGCTCCCGAGGACAGTGTTATATCGAGGTAGAGGTGTAGTACATTAAAAAAAAAAAAAACTGTTAAAAAGAACATTTTCAGTTCCAAAGCTGAAAGTTAGGAAGCGCCAGATTTAAAGTAGCCAGTGCAGAATTAATTCTGCCCCTTTGTGCATCCATTCTGTATACTGAATGAATCAGGGATCCTGAGGGGTAGGGGGAGTTATGATACACTCATTAATTACATGATAACACAAAAGGGGGCAGAATTAATGTTGCGTGGGCAACCGTTAATTTATGAATTTCTCACTTTAGAGTGCTTGACTGTGCAAACTAAATCATGTTCTTTAAATGTAGGCTTTTTGTATGCAATTTTCCAGTGGCCTGGCAAAGTTTAAACCCTGAACCTTCAGCATTGTAGCACAGATGACTTCTAGCAGTTGAAATAATGGACTAACTACACTGGGAAGCAGCAGCAGAAGGCAGTTATCCAGGGGAACCTATGGGCTCCTAGGACCAAGTGCCAGGGAATGATCAGGAGGCTGCCAGCCCATCAACCCATCCTCCCTGCTATTACAGCAGGTCAGGGAGCCCCAGTGCAATGAAAGTATTAACAAACCCTATATTTGGGTGGCATAGCAGCCCACACATCCCTATATCGCACATTCTCTTCTGGAGGCCTCTACTTATACATTAAAGATTGTGAAGCGCTTTGAGAGCTACTGATGAAAGCACTATATAAGGCTACGTATTACTATTACAGTCAAACCATGGTCTATTCTCTACAATGTTGTCTACTCTGGTGGATAGGCTTATTGTTTACCAGTTGCTAGATTCACCAAAAGCTAATCCAAAAAGAAGAAATTCCATGAAGAGAAGAGGTGAGTGAGGTAATACCTTTTATTGGACCAACTTCTGTGATGAGAGAGACAAACGTTTCCAGCCACACAAAACTCTTCTTCAGGTACCTCCAGCATCACAGCAAAATTCAAGGTGGAGCAGATTGTTTAGCATAAGTGAACAACAACTACACTGCACAAAGGAAGAGTATAGGCCGACAAATAATAGAAACCTGATATGCAATCAAGTACAGATGGATATCAAAATAACCTCTTGCCAGAGAAAAGGATTTAAAGGTTGCTGATCAAAGCTATACATATGCTAATCCCCATCATAAAACACTTAACAATTAGGACAACAGTGGATAATTTAGATAAATAACTAAATAGCATTACATCACAACAACATTAAGAGAGTGAAGTGTTCCCTTTCTCTTACCATAAATCACTCATGATTAGGCAGCAAACAAAACAAGGGGGAAAGTTTGCAATTGAAAGAAAAAGTACCGCACATAAGTGGTAGTGTAGACATAGCCAATGTCAGTATAATTTACGTTGTCCAGTGTAGACAGTGCTATGTCAGCGGGAGAGCTTCTGCTGACATAGCTACTGCCACTTGTCAGGGGTGGATTAATTAAAGCAACGGGAGACCTCTCCCATCGGCTTACGGCAGCTACACTAGAGTCAGGGCCAGCTCCAGGCACCAGCCTGGCAAGCAGGTGCTTGGGGAGGCCGCTCTGGAGAGGGGCGGCACGTCCAGGTATTCGGCGGCAATTCGGCGAATGGTCCTTCACTCCCGCTGGGAGCAAAGGACCTCCTGCCGAATTGCCGCCGCAGATTGCGATCGCGGCTTTTTTTTTGGCTGCTTGGGGCGGCCAAAACCCTGGAGCTGGCCCTGACTAGAGTGCTTACAGCCTCGGTGCAGCTGCGCCACTGTAAGCTCTCTAGTGTAGTCATAGCCTTGGTGCCATTATTATTTGTTTAAAATTCTAAGCACAAGTGTGTTTATTTCAATGCAAGTTAAAACTACGTACTTGCTTATATTCCAAATTCATATTAGATGGTAATTTTATCTGTAGTTATATTGTTTGTACTGCCCCTTTGCTGCTTTTACAGCTCCACTAGAAGATTACAATACTAGCTAACATATTTATTTGCATATGCTAATTCTAAGCAAGCCATCAACCTGGCAACGACTGATATTTTGTTGAGATGAAAACTGTAGATCAGGAATATTGTGATTTGGCTAATTTGAAGGGATTTATTTATTTGAAGGATTCTGGATGATTGTGGAAATGAAGGAAAAGCTCTGAAATTGGTAAGATGCTGTTATATTCATTTTGAGAGATGAGGATGTATATACGTATAATCAGAGGGCGAGCCAGAAGGCAAGCCAGGAGGTGCCAATGGGGAAATTGCACTATAAAGTATTGCCTTTCTTTCTTTTAAAAATTATATAAGGAGCTCATATCATCCAAAACTTTTTTTTTTTTTTTTTTTTTTTTAGAAGCAGCACAGTTAAAGATAGGAGCTCATAGAAATGTTATTTGAGGTCTCACAGCAGGATTGGATATTATACAGAAAAGGACTTCCATCTTTCCCATCACACCTTCTCAAATCTCATGATTTACAACGAAAGATTTCTGACCTCCAAAAAATTTAAACTTGGAATAGAAGGGCTGATTCCTAAACAGTTAAAACAAACAAAGGGCAGGAGAAGAAACCAATTTGTCTACACCATGCAGCTTTTAGCGACCTGTGTACCTGTGAAAGACAAAAGTTTTGTCGACAACGTCACAGTGTAGACATTGATGTGGCTTGCTCAAGGTCACACAACAAATCAAGGGCAGAGCCAGGGTTACAGCCCAGGTGCTAACTACTCTCAGGCTATGTCTACATGGCAATTAGACAGCCATACCTGGTCCGTGGCAGCTGGCTCAAGCTTGCAGGGCTTTTGAATTGCAGTGTACATGTGTGGCGGGCATGACACTGCACCTCCCCTTTGGGGTAGGAGGGGTTGGGGTGTAAGAACCTCGCCACTCCCAAGTTCACATGCTCACCTCTCTGTGGGCAGCCCGATGCGGCCTAATAGCCTCCCTCCATGCAATCACCCCTTGGTCGGGGAAGTGTGCCCTAATGGCCAGAGTTCATATAAATCACTCCCAGCATCAGAGCAGTGTGGCCCAATGGCCAGAGTCCATACAATCCCCCTCACAAGCAGGGTAGTGCGGCCTAGTGGCCAGAGTCCAGGTAACTCACCCCAAACATCCGGGCAGTGTGGGCCAATGGCCAGGGTCCACATGATTCCTGAGCCAGGGGCAGGGGGACCCAAGCCCGCCCTCTCCACCGGGTCCCAACCCAGGGCCCTGGTAGTGGCAAGTTCCCCTTGCCACTGGCTTGGCAGAGATCCGCCTGAAACATGCCAAGCCTCTGTGCAGCTTTAACACCGTTTTCTTCTAAAGTTCTCCTGGGTCACTTCCTAACCTCCGCATCCTCCGTTTTGGGGAGGCCTCTGGTCTGTTCATCTTCTGTGACATACTCCGTCTGGGCGTCAGAGCGCGTCCCAGCTTGGCTTGCCTCCAGATCCTGGAGTGCTGGCTGTGCCTCCTCAGGAGCTGGCAGCATGCCTCCTTCCCCTCCAGCGGTCCGCCCAGACTGAGCAGCTCTGCAGGCTTTTATATCTGTTCTCCAGTTGGAGCATGCCCAGTAGAGCCTCAGGGGCATGGCTTCCTCTGCTAGAAAGGAAGGGTTAACCCCTGCGGTACCAGTGCGGGGCCGCTCTGCCCCGTCACAACATGTTTGGGTTTCGACTGCAGCCTGAGCTCTGGGATCCTTCCACCTCGCAGGGTCCCAGAGCCTGGGCTGAGTCTGAGCCCAAATGTCTGTACTGTGGTTAAACAGCCCCTTAGCCTGAGCTCTGAGAGCCTGAATCAGTTGGTACGGGCCACCCACAGATATCTAATTGCAGTGTAAACATACCCTCAGTCATGTCAATGGAAGAGGACACCATGCGGCGGGTGGAGGGGGAGAAACAGCAACCAGGAGTATTAGGAAGTCCATTTTTTGTAAGAGTCTCGTACACCACTAATATATTAAACTTAAAATAAAGACAGCATGTTTATATACCAGTTGTTTTGTTTTTCCCTTCTTCTCACCCCAGAAAATCCTGTTGTCCATCTCTCTATGTTGTGGTGACAGAGTTAAGATAAATTTAGTTACATTAGTTTCTTAAAAGGCACTTAAGTGATCGCTACTGCATATGAATTAATGAATAGGAATTAATCAGGAAACAGCCTGTAAGTGAAGAGTGGTAAGCAATACATCACACAACCAAGCCATTTGCAAGTACATAAATTAATCTACCAGTGACTGAGAGATAATGTAGTATCCTTTATATATTTGGGGGGCTAAGAAGGTAATAGGAGTTTCAGGGCTCAGCATTTGCTAGGCTAGGTTACCCGTTTTCATACAAAGACATTTCTATCTTTACCAGAATTGAAATAGATAAGTATTTTCACACTATTGATTTACTTAATTGAAATGGAGAGTAGAACAGTCAGGACTCACAAAGCAACAATTAGTATCTACACAATTTTACTTTACGTAATCAGACCCTTGACTGCTGACTTACTATATAGGGTAAGTCAGCAGTCAAGGGTCTGATTACTTAAAGTAAAATTTTGTAGATACAAATCATTCCTTTGTTAGTCCTGACTGTTTCTACTCTCCATTTCAATTAAGTTCATCTATAGTGTGAAAATACTTAACTACACTACAGTTATTAGGAAAATTACTGTGTAAAGCCTGATATTTCTGTGTGTGTGTCACACTGCAAGATGGATTTCGTACTACTTCAAATTAGTTAAAGCAATCCAATGGAAACAAACATGATTTTCCAATGTTGGTGGCCAACATTTTTCAACCTAAAACACCCATTAATGGAAAAAATTGCTTCTATTAAAAAAAATCAAGGTTCATAATAAGTTGGAGGGTTTACTTTTATTTTTAATTGTAAGCAAAAACATTGTTTTGCTGAAACTTGGTTTTTCTGGAAACCCCAAACCCACTTTTTCATCAATAATACATTTCTATAATCATTTAATAATGTTTTCAATCATATTTTTGATAAATATCTTAATTAAAACATTTCAAAACTGAAAATTTGGTGTTTGAAACCTTGAGAGAGAAACAACTTTGAAATTTGAAAAATGTTTGCATTTCATTTATCACCTGCATTGCTGATAAATAGTTAACATGGTCTTATAAAAGCAGAATGCTTTAAACTGTGTATTGTCTCATGATATGAGTTCTGCTCTTTGATGCACATCCCTCCACCTCCATCTCATAAATTTGTATCTGGAGACATTTTCCAAGGCCTGTGTGATAAATAAAGGGGGGCGTAGCTCCCTTTTATGGATACCCAGCCAGCCAGTTAGCTATAAAGTCCCTCTTGGTGGCTGTTCTCTGCTTGTTTTACCTGTAAAGGGTTAAAAAATTCTCCCTGCTTAGGTAAAAGAAAGGGAGTGGGCACATGACCAAAAGAGCCAATGGGATGGCTAGAACTTTTAAAAATTGAAACAAGACTCCCCCTTTGTTGGGCTGTTGTTCTTTGGGGAAGAGGGGAACAGGGCAGCAGTTATGCTGTGAGAAGCTGAAGGCCAGGTATGAAAATCACCAGAATCATACCTAGAAATTGCTTATTTGGAAACCCAGATATGTAAGTAGGTCAGAAAATGTGTAGAAAGACTCAATTAGGTTTATTTTGTTTATTTCTTATGGCTTATGGATTCCTCTGTGCTAACCAAGATGCTTTTGTTGCTTGTAACCTTTTAGCTGAACCCCCAGAAAACTATTTTGGGTGCTTAATTTTTGGAATTGCTCTTTTAAAAAAATAGCCATAGCCCGAGTTTTCAGATGTATTTTCTTTCTTTTTGTTTTCAATAAAATTAACCTTTTTAAAGTACAGGATATGGATGTTTCTGTCTTAAGAGGTTTGTGCACATGTTTTTTAGTTAGATGGTGGCAACAGCTGATTTCTTTGCTTTCCTTTCTCAGCTCTGCCCCCGGGGCACGCGCGGGGGTGTGTGAGTGTGTGTGTGTGAGAGAGAGAGAGAGAGAGAGAGAGGGCTTACCGGTACCCTACAGGAAGAAATTCCCAAGTGCGCTTTCCTGGATTCCAAGGGGTTTTGCATTTGGGTGGTGGTAGCATCTACCCATCCAAGGTCAGAGAAAAGCTGTAACCTTGGGAGTTTAATACAAGCCAGGAGTGGCCAGTATTAATTTTTAGAATCCTAGTGGGCCCCCACCTTCTGCACTCAAAGTGCCAGAGTGGGGAATCAGCCTTGACAGCCCGATTCTCATCTCACACCATTTATTTCAAAGTCACTCTTGATTTACTTCATATACTCATGTTTAAAGTTAGCTGAGTTATGTGCTGTCCTGTGTTCCAGGACACCCATTCAATATCTTTTTGCTTCAGCACAGGATTGAGTCTCTTATGATGTATGAGTGAGACAACTGGGCCAAATCTCTTTTACTGGTGCTTATTCTCTATTGCAAATGGCATCAAAATCCAGAATTCATATATATTTGTGCTGGTGTTGATGGCATCTCATGTTTTAAACTACTATTCAAATCACCTAAATTCTAAATAAAGAGAAATAAAAAAGAATGTATTGTGGATTTGTGACACTCTGTACCTAAAGCAGCACCCTTGAACCCCCTTATTCACCAGTCATATAATTTTGATATATTTTGTACAAAGTATGCCTTGTGAGGTATCATTTTAAAAGTATTGATCTGTTGAACATTAATATCTTGTTGGATTGTATGTTCTATCACTGTATGTGAGGTTATGAGGTATTACTGTATATGTTACTGAAATATGTTGTGAGGTTGGGAACACACACAACCACCTTTTCAATGCACAACCAGCTGATGGTTCATTAAAGGGAATCTACTCTCCCAATGGCCACCCCAGAAGACTTCTCAGAGATAACACATAGACAATGGAGACTGCTAGACCAGTGGGGGTGGACTCTCATGTCACAACATAGACCTTTCCAGAAAGCTGGAAGAAACTATAAAAGAGGGGAAGTTACATCATGACTTGGCCTCACCCTAGCCCCGCTCCCCAACTCCATACCTGTAAACACATCCGGCGGACAAAGACTTTGAACTGGGGGAGGGTGCTCCCATGCCAGGAAAAAGTCCCAGCCTGTGTATTGAGGATCTGTGACCTGTTTGTACCATCTGTCAAGGTGAGACACTGCTTGATTCAAATCCTGTTTCGTTTGTATAACTCAGACTGCAAATTTATTTTTATTTCTTAAGTAACCAACTTTGATCTCTATGTTTGCTACTTATATTAACTTAAAATCTCTCTCTCCCTTTTTCAAAAGTTAATAAACCTGGTTTATATTTTACTTAAAACAGTGTGTTTTGGTTGAAGTGCTTGGGAAAACTCAGCTCAAATTACGAAGGATAGCATATGTCCTCTCCATATCGAGGGAGAGTTGGACAGGGTAATAAACTTGCACTGGTCAGGCTTGTGAACAGTGCAACTCAGTACAGGTCTGGGGTGCAAGGCTGGGGAGCTGGGGGGAATTGGCTGGAGCCTCCTTATTGTTGGTTCATAAGTGGCTGGGAGAAGCATTCACGTAACACAGTTGGGTGTGTCCCTGCCTGTGGATGTCTGCGTAAGTGCATCATCCCAGTGTGAAAGGGATACCCCAGGTTGGTGGGACAGAGAGCTCAGTGGTCGTAGAATATTAGGGTTGGAAGAGACCTCAGGAGGTCATCTAGTCTAATCCCCTGCTCAAAGCAGGACCAACACCAATTAAATCATCCCAGCCAGGGCTTTGTCAAGCTGGGCCTTTAAAACCTCTAAGGATGGAGATTCCATCACCTCCCCAGTGTTTCATCACCCTGTTAGTGAAATAGTGTTTCCTAATATCCAACCTAGACCTCCCCAACTGCAACTTGAGACCATTGCTTCTTGTTCTGTCATTTGCCACCACTGAGAACAGCCTAGCTCCATCCTGTTTGGAACCCCCTTGAGGTAATTGAAGGCTGCTATCAAATCCCCACATCACTCTTCTCTTCTGCAGACTAAATAACCCTGGTTTGCTCAGCCTCTCCTTGTAAGTCATGTGCCCCAGCCCCCTAATCATTTCCATTGCCCTCTGCTGGACTCTCTCCAATTTGTCCACATCCCTTCTGTAGTGGGGGGACACAATACTCCAGGTGTGGCCTCGCCAGTGCCGAATAGAGGGGAATAATCACCTCCCTCGATCTGCTGGCAATGCTCCTACTAATACAGCCCAGTATGCCATTGGCCTTCTTGGCAACAAGGTCACACTGCTGACTCATATCCAGCTTCTCATCCACTGTAATCCCTAGGTCCTTTTCTGCAGAACTGCCGCTCAGCCAGTCGGTCCCCAGCCTGTAGCGGTGCTTGGGATTCTTCCTTCCTAAGTGCAGGACTCTGCACTTGTCCTTGTTGAACCTCATCAGATTTCTTTTGTCCCAATCCTCCAATTTGTCTAGGTCACTCTGGACCCTATCCCTATCCTCCAGAGTATCTACCTCTCCCCCCAGCTTAGTGTCATCTGTGAACTTGCTGACAGTGCAATTCATCCCATCATCCAGATCATTAATAAAGATGTTGAACAAAACCAACCCCAGGCCCGACTCCTGGGGAACTCCACTTGATACCGGCTGCCAACTAGACATCGAGTCATTGATTACTACCCATTGAGCCCGACAATCTCTAGCCAGCTTTCTATCCACCTTATAGTCCATTCATCCAATCCATACTTCTTTAACTTGCTGGCAAGAATACTGTGGGAGACTGTATCAAAAGCTTTGCTAAAGTCAAGATGTATCACGCCCACTGCTTTCCCCATATCCACAGAGCCAATTATCTCATCACAGAAGGCAATCAGGTTGGTCAGGCATGACTTGCCCTTGGTGAATCCATGTTGACTGTTCCTGATCACCTTCCTCTCCTCCAAGTGCCTCAATTCCTTGAGGACCTGCTCCATGATTTTGCAGGGGACTGAAGTGAGGCTGACCGGTCTGTAGTTCCCCAGGTTCTCTTTCTTCCCTTTTTTTAAATACGGGCACTATATTTGCCTTTTTCCAATTGTCTGGGACGAGTTTTCAAAGATAATGGCCAATGGCTCTGCAATCACATCAGCCAATTCCCTCAGCACCCTTGGATGCATTAGATCTGGCCCCATGGACTTGGGCATGTCCAGCTTTTCTAAATAGTCGTTAACCTGTTCTTTCACCACTGAGGGCTGCTCACCTCCTCCCCATACTGTGTTGCCCAGTGCAGCAGTCTGGGAGCTGACCTTGTCCGTGAAGATCGAGGAAAAAAAAGCATTGAGTACTTCAGTTTTTTCCACATCATCTGTCACTATGTTGCCTCCCCCTGTCCAGGTTGCACCCCAGGGACCCAGTGATAGGATTTTCCTCTATATAGAATTTGTGCTGAAAGCATGGACAGCTGAGTGAATGTATGCTTAGAAAAATAGTTAAAATGTTATCCTAGAGGATTTAAATGTCTCATTTTAGCTTTATGGAGTTTCAATATACATTTACTTTCTCAGAGCCATATGTCTGTTCTGATTTGAAAGTCAGAGGCATTTATTGAATAAAAGGTTTTGGCATTTAGAGGGCTAACTGCATGTAAATTAATTTGTTAATTATATTCATGAGTTGCATATAATGAGATTTCCAGATTATAGTTAATGGTGGGTTTGGATACTGATTGCATAGAGTTCACAAAAGTTCATTTTTAAAAACATTGTTCATTGACACTTGCAAACCACAAAAAAAGTTTTACCTTATTTTTATGACAATTTATTTTTTAAAATAATAATTTCTTGGAAACATTACTAATGATCTGCAGATATTTCAATGTCTGATCAAGTGAGTTAACAAAATAAAGACAGATGGCAGTGGAATAGATTTGACAGTAGATTAATACAATGCAGTCATAACACTCTACCATATTTTTTCTAGCTAGAATGTCTCCACTTTAACTTCCCCCCATAAGAGACTTCTGCTGTGCCTAGTGACCCACCCTATAATTTATTAAATGAAAAGAGACTTTTAGATTGAATTGAAAATAAACTCAAAGGAGAGGTGTATCTAGTTTATGCTAACTTCATATCCCTCCCACTCTTCCAAAAGAAGTGCAAACACACACACAGCACTATGGAAATGATCGGTTTGTGCATTTGTTTGAAGAAATTTGAATAGTTTCCTTGGACGAGAAGATGTAGTAGAATATACACCAAGGATTAGGTAGAGGAAGCAGCTCCATTGACTTTATGCCAGCCAGAATTTTTGATCCATTAGGTGTGGGGAGGGTGTCACAAACTTTACTAGTAACAGATTAATAACACTCATTGTTTCTCGTAACTGTTGTTCATGGCTTTTATTCATGCTGTGAACTCTATATGAAAGCAGTTTCTATATCAAGCTTGATCTATTTCCTGTCACAAAGAATGATCCTGTTCTGTGTTCTGGTGGGTCTTCTCTATTCCTGACCATTGTGTTACATATTCTTTAAAAATCTATCATGTAACAAAGAAACACACAAACCCCATAGCTCTCATTCAGAATATCCTTACAGTGCAAGTAATGTTTCATTTCCTGACTTGAACCTGGACACCTTGGCTAATTTCATCATCATATTCCACACTTAATGGGGAATATTGATTTCCCCCATTGATTAGTCTTTCCTTTTGAAGTCTCAAATACTTTAGAGTATGCCATTTTCTTTTACCCTTCACATCACTCAATTTACTATTGGACTATGCATGTTTCTTAGTGGCTGTTTTTATGGAATGTCAATTCAAAGGACTGGAATGAGCAGATACAAATCAGGAATTGTACCTTGGACCATTAGACATTATTATACATGGGACATATTCAAAAAACTTACAAGTATTTTTAAATTGGTAACTAACAATGCTTGCTTCATTTTTCTTTGGGAATCATATAACAATAATACCTAGCTTTTATAAAGGCACTTTTCATCCACTGACAATTGTTAGAAGGCTTTCCCTCTATCCTCCCACTTCCCTGGTTCTTGTCACGCAGACAGCGAGCAGCAAAAGACCAGACGTCTGAAGTGCAGACAAGGCAATGTTTATTGGGGTTAATTTCCAGCATGCATTATTCCAATTTTTCCCACCCACTTCCTGTTTGACCCCAGTTTATATAGTAATATTCTCAGTTCAATCATTTTACTGAAATTTAACTAACCAATCCTAACATAATTCTCTAACCAATTATATACCACTACCCTAATTAACTTACACCTAGCAAAATTAATTATACAGCAGACAAACAATTAGAACAGTGTTTCCCAAACTTGGGACACCGCTTGTGTAGGGAAAGCCCCTGGTGGGCCGGACGGTTTGTGTACCTGCTGCGTCCGCAGGTCTGGCCGATCGCAGCTCCCACTGGCTGCAGTTCGCTGCTCCAGGCCAATGGGAGCTGCGGGAAGCGGCGGCCAGTACGTCCCTCGGCCCATGCCACTTCCAGCAGCTCCCATTGGCCTGGAGCAGCGAACCGCAGCCAGTGGGAGCTGCGATCGGCCAGACCTGCAGACGCGGCACGTACACAAACCGGCCGGCCCACCAGGGGCTTTCCCTACACAAGCGGCATCCCAAGTTTGGGAAACTCTGAATTAGCGAAACAGACAGATTAACAATAGAAAAGTGGGGGCCATAAAGATAAAACAATACAGAAATAAGAGTTTCACAACCACAACCATTGATAAGCGATTTCTTGCCAGACAGGATACTATCAAACTAAGTTTTCTTTAACCATCTTAAGATCTGTTTCTTTATCTGGTGGTGATAGGCACTATAGCCCAATACCACCTTATTTCAATGTGACTGGTTTGGAATGTAAGGATGTGACTGTACACTTCCCAACTTATGGCTGCCCCTGCTGCTTAGCCAAAGGCCTTAGACCTAAGAACAAGGCCTCAGACTATCCTAGTGAGATAGGGTTACCATATTTGAACATTCAAAAAAGAGGACACTCCATGGGGGGAACCTTCGCTGTTGCAGCTGCCCTCCCGGACGTTTTTAGATATTTAAATAGGGTTACCATACGTCCGTATTTTCCCGGGAGGAATTTTTAAAACTTAAAAATTTAAAAATTCCTTCCGGACGGTGATTTAAGAACCAAAAAGCCTGACATGTCCAGGAAAATACGGACGTATGGTAACCCTACCTAAAGTTCTTTTTTAAAAAGATGGGCCTGAACTAGAAATGAGCTCCGTTTCACATGCGTGGGTCCCAGCTGCTCCCTGCCCCCCTCATTGAAGCAGGTGTTCAGGGTTACTTCCCTGGGAACTGCAGGGCACCAGTGGACGTGGGGCAGGCTGCAGACAGGGGCATGGGTCAGGGCTAGCTGGAGGCAGGGGGTGCGGAGCTGGCTGGAGATGGGGTGCGGAGATGGCTGGAGATAAGGGGGTGCGGGGCTGGCTGGAGGTGGGGCAGGGGGTGCGGCAGGGGCTGGAGACAGGGGATGGCTGCGGGCAGGGGGTGTGGGGCTGGCTGCAGGCAGGGCCGGGGGTGTGGGCATAGGCGCCGACTCCGTTGGTGCTCCAGGGCTGCCCCGAGCCGCTCTCCCCGTGAGTACCTGCCCCCCTGCTCACAGCCAGCCCATCTCCAGCCCCTGCCACACCCCCTGCCTGCAGCCAGCCAGCCCCACACCCATAGGCGCCGACTTTACTCAGCACCGGTGGGTCTTGCGCCCCCCGCCCCCGGTCTCTGGCCCCGCCCCCATTCCAACCCCTTCCCCAAATCCCCGGAACCGCCTCCTCCCCTGGGCGCACCGTATTTCCCCTCCACCCACCTCCCTCCCAGGCTTGCTGCAAATCAGCTGTTTCCACGTCAAGACTGAGAGGGAGGGGGGGAAAGCGGAGCAGCGGTGCGCTCGGGAGAGGAGGCGGAACGGAGGTGAGATGGGGTGGGGAACGGTTCCTCTGCACCCCTCCCCCAGGGTTACTTCCTTTCCTGCGGCCCTCCCCCCCAGCTCACCTCCGCTTGTGATTTTGATTCTTTGATTTATACCTCTATAACTAGCTAAGTGATAAAAATACACCTAAGTTCTTAAAGTATAGGCCTTTACAGGCAGGCCTGAATATATATATTCTAACAACAATGTAGCTTCATTGGAACTGAATATAATCAAGTTATTTCTGGGCATTTTGGACAAAGGAATAAACTACTTAATTGACTCATTTTCCAAATTTCAAGTTCTTTCACATGTTCTTTGTGTTATCTGTACCCTGAAAGGGGATTACTTGGGGGAGGGGGAAGATGAGAACTACTTAACATAAAATATAAAGATATCGGGTATGGTTCCTTTTAATGTTGCAGTTCTGTGTTACTTTCTCTAGACTTTAACATAGTGATCAAAATTGTGCTCTCAATTACATGTGGACCAACTCATCAAAAATCTATTGGACAGCATGGGTGTAGCTGAAAGTAGAGTTTAGTCTAACTGATTTTGCCACCATCTCCTAGGCAACATCCTCTCTTACTAATGTTCATGCATGTGGGATGCTGTTGTTCAAATTCAGTCCTGATATAAGCAGGCCCATCTCTCAATGGAATTAAAAGAGTTGTGCTTGCTTATTTAGATGTGTGCCTCCCTATCTAACCCTTTGGGGGTGGGAGTGGGGAGGTTCATTTAGACTTATTACTTTATTTTCTGCATTGGCAAATGTTGCATGAGATGCAGTGAGGTTTTAAAACTTCACACCAATTGTGTAGGAAGATGGACACAATGTTAAATGCACAGTAGCAATGTGTACAGGCAGCTTTTTCCACTACTTTCTGGTCTCTCTCTCTCTCTCTCTCTCTCTCTCAAAGCTCTGGAATGAGAGCAGCAGAATAGTGATCCTATTATGAATCTGACCTTCAGTTTTAGTTTCTCTTAGCTCTCATGTCTGCAGTTAAATTGACTTCCTTGCTAAAGGAGGTCCAGAGTTCTTTTTTAATTAAGAATTTAGATAGACTTGCTTTTCACAGTGAATTTAGAGAACCGATTCCAACTTAGCAATGAAAACTTAAATTTGTAAGCATGAGGAGCCTTTTAGATAGAGCAGAAAACTCCTAAATATGGCTTTTTGCAGATTTAATATCTGGTAGAGCTAGCTGGAAATTTCCAACAAAACTTTTTCCATTGGAATTTGCAGATTCATATTTGGTATGTTTTGCTCCAAATCAGAACAAAGTCGCTATACATCAAAAATCATTCAGATATTTTCTAAAATTATATAAATGAAATAGGTTCTAGTAAACCAGCTCTAATATCAAGTTTACCGGAACCTTTTTCATCTGTATAACACTGCATGCAAGAGGAATAGCTGAATGATTTTGGATGTACAGTCCAAATCATAAGTGTGCTGTACATTGAAGGTGAACCACCATAAGGTAATGGTCTAACAGCTGAACTAAATGGAATATATATTAAAGTTCAGAAGCTGACTGACAATAGCACTGCAATATATATAGCCCATCAAGTCAAACACATATCTTCTGTTAGCCTTCTCAGTGGTCTGCTAACAAAATTTTCAAACTGTTTCATGATTGTTATGTGTAGCTACTGCCATATGTGAGAAGAGTGGACACAGAACATGGCAGATCTCTGTGCTCTCTCTTACATAGAGTGGCTGCTGCTAATGAGTCAATATTTACCACTGGTAACCTACACCATTGTCTTCTGTGAAACTATTAACATGAGTAAAATCAATTACTGCATGAGTGGTTTCATGATTGGGGCCTTAGTCCAGACGATATAACTGTAAAAATCTATACAGAGAGATTAATTGACTGATTATTTTACAAGATAGCATAAGTTTTTACTCCAAGTCTCTTCACCAAAGTATTACTGTCAAAGGTTATATCCCAGGGTGACCCCCTTGTGTGAAGGAAGGCACTTCACTTGCCTTGTACATCATTCCCTGTGAGACAGCACTCTTGTGGTCCAACCCTGGGGCATAGCCCTCCAGCTGAACCTCTTAACAAGTCTGCTCTTTGTTGGCAGGGTATAAATTAGTCCAGACAAAAAAGGAAAGTAGTTTGACAGCCTTAAAGGGACAGGCTCCTTTCCCTCACACAAAGGAAAGGAAAGGGTCTTTTCAGACTCCACAGGAAGTCTCTGCTCCCACCCTCCCGCATAGCAAAAACCAAGAGTTAGTCCTGGGGTTTTCAACAAAGTAAACAAACTGGCTCATTTTCTTTTTCCAAAAGACACAGGCGGGCAGCACTCTCAAACTGTTCTTGTCATAACCCACTGACAGTGGGAGCTCAAGCTTCTTTTCAGGGCTCATCCCTGGCCTGCCAAGCCACACAGGTGTGGTGGATTGGGGCTGATTGGGAGCACAGCAGTTCTTTAACTCCTTCTTGACTGGTCTGCCCCACGGCTGTTATTTTTTAAAAGAAAGTACTCCTTTCTCTATGTAAGGGATTGTTCAGAAAAAGTTCTCAAGGTAGTATGTGGTCTTTTCCATGTGTGTGCACATGTGCAGAAAACAGTAAAGGTGAAGAAATCCATTCATTCATTGATAATAAGACCTAGCTCTTACAGAACTTTTCATCCATAGATTGCAAAGGAGGGCATTAGAATTATGGGGAAATCAAGGCACAGAAAAATGAAGCAGCTTGCCTCAGGTCAATCAACTGCTCAGTAGCAGAGCTGAGACTGCAACCCACATCTCTTGGGGGCCAGTCCAGTGCTCTATCCACTAAACCACACTGCCTCTCATAGAAAAAACTACCATTTCTGCTCATTAGGATCGTAAAACATTCTCAGTTCCAAGGTACTTTGTTATTTAATTTGTACCTCAAATTTGAAAAAAATATATGTACAAAGACAGTTACCTCACATCTCTGCTAGCTTGATCATATTTGATCCTTATTGTCCATGTTGGAGAGTGAGAAAGATTAGTATAATAGGAAAGTCAAACACTTTATTCTTCTATAGAATGTTTTATTACTGTTAAAGAATATTAAGAAACATTGGATTGGATGATATGTTATCACATTTGCTGATAACGGACATGAATTTCATGTAGCATTGCTTTCTCTGACTTCTTGTAACTGAAAAAAATTACCTTTGTTATTTTAAAATAAAATATTCCTAGTATCATACCTAACATGGACAATTATGGCAGTCAGTCAGGATTGCATTTCCATTGACATAATTTATTAAATATTTGAGAGTAAGACATCCTGGATCTGAGAAACCTTCCACACAAAAGTTTAGTTCAAACAGTCCTGTTTGCAGGAAAAGCTTTGGGTATGATAAATCGTTGAAATAAAACAAAACAAAAACTGTTATTCAAAAATTTCCTGACCAGCTCTAGTTTTTCCAGTTCAAAATGACTGTTTCAAGATTGAAAGTTACTTTAGAGAAAGTTTTAAAGAAAAAGCAAAGGTCATAATCAAAACAAAGTGTTTTGATGGACCAGAACTGACTTTTTCCTCCCAGATTTAGGTTCACAAAAGTGAAATTTATTTTTCAATCATATGGGACTGGACATTTTTTCAAAACCTCAAAACTTTTGTGGGATGGGAAAAATATTCTGAGCAACTTACCTGCAACGTTCATTTGATCATAATAAAAAAGTATTATGCGGTTCTATATTTGGGTCAAGATT
This sequence comes from Emys orbicularis, assembly GCF_028017835.1. Classification (NCBI taxonomy): domain Eukaryota; kingdom Metazoa; phylum Chordata; order Testudines; family Emydidae; genus Emys; species Emys orbicularis. The sequence goes on from NC_088690.1 coordinate 47,946,475, forward strand.
TTCAAAAGTGATAAGGGAATATACTCTAAAGTGGGCTAATTTGCAGCGGATGGATGCACTTTACTTTCTGAAAAATCAAGCCTCTTTAATGTAACTAGTTAGGTGACTAAAAATTCAGAAACTCAAATCACTTGTCATTTTTAAAACGTTGACCTTAATTTATACGTATTTATGACATCCATGCTCTTCATTATGTATTTCTCAGTATCTAACAAAACAAGGGAAATAGCAGTACACGTTCAGAAGGGGAGGAGTGAATAATTCATAAATGCCTGATGGAAGAGCCTATTAGTAACAAGGCAACACCAATTTATAAATAGATCCTAAGTATGCTATAAAATAACAGTGCAACTCAAGGTGAATCAGCCAGTGAGCAGATTCAATTATGTGAAGGGCATTAATGCAAATCACTGATAGAGGTCCTCCACCAAATTGTCATCAGTCTATATACTGTACATATGCACTCACTGGTATTCATTGAAATATTCTCATCCAAGAACTATTATCTGAAATCACTATAATAATACCACCACGTAGATTTTATACAGCACTGTTCATCAGTAGATCTCTAAGTGCTCAAAGGCCAGAATCATCTCCATTTTATGGAAGCAGAAACTAAGGCAAAGAGTGGTTAAAGTTGTGACGGGTTGGATCACAGATACCCCCTTGGGGCTGCCAACTGATGTGCCAAGTCTAGTTCTGCCCCTGCTTTCCCTGACAGCTTGGGACTCCAGCACCTTGTCTTGTTGAGCCAGACACGCCATTCTGCTCCAACACAGACCCAGGGTCTGAGCCACGTGCCCCAAAGCTGCAGACTTAACTGAAAGCAACTTAAGAAGTGTTCCTGTCTTTAACACTCAGATGCCCAACTCCCAATGGGGTCTAAAACCCAAATAAATCTGTTTTACCCTGTATAAAGCTTATATCGAGTAAACTCATAAATTGTTCGCCCTCTATAACACTGATAGAGAGATATGCACCGCTGTCCCCCCCCCTCAGGTATTAATGAATATTCTGGGTTAATTAATAAGTAAAAAGTGATTTTATTAAATACAGAAAGTAGGATTTAAGTGGTTCCAAGTAGTAGCAGACAGAACAATGTGAATTACCAAGAAAAATAAAATAGAACATGCAAGTCTAAGCCTAGTACAGTAATAAAACTGAACACAGATAAAATCTCACCCTCAGAGATGTTTCAATAAGTTTCTTTCACAGACTAGATGCCTTCCCAGTCTGGGCACAAGCCTTTCCCCTGGTACAGCCCTTGTTCCAGCTCAGGTGGTAGCTAGGGGATTTCTCATGATGGCCTCCTCATTTGTTATTTTCCACCCAATTATATATCTTTTGCATAAGGCGGGAATCCTTTGTCCCTCTGGGTTCCCACCCCTCCTTCTCAATGGAAATGCATCAGGTTAAAGATGGATTCCAATTCAAGTGACATGATCACATGTCACTGTAAGACTTCATTACCCACTTGCCAGCACACACGTATAGAGGAAAACTTACAAGTAAAACAGAGCCATCTACAGTCAATTGTCCTGGTTAATGGGATCCATTAAGATTCCAGACCACCATTAATGGCCCACATTTTGCATAACTACAATAAGACCTCAGAGTTATATTTCATATTTCTAGTTTCAGATACAAGAGTGATACATTTATACAAATAGGATGACCACACTCAGTAGATTATAAGCTTTGTAACGATACCTTACAAGAGACCTTTTGCATGAAGCATATTTTAGTTACATTATATTCACACATCAGCATACTTTCATAAAATCATATAGAGTGCAACATCACAAAAGTGTCTTGCCAAGGTCACCCAGCAGGCCTGTGGCAGAACCAGGAATAAAACCCAAATTTCAAAGTCCCAGTCTAGTGCCATATCCCCAAGGCCACACAGCAAACTATTATATATCCTGTGCAAAAAAGATGTATAATTTCTGACTGGCTTTCTATGAATGATGGCCCCATAAACCACACATACAATAATTAGCTGAGTAGAGACAGTCCCTACCCGCTCTACTCGGCATTTCTGAGGCATTTCTTTGTTGTATTTCTTGCTGTGCAAACTGCTCTGCCTATATAAGCAATAAAGCATGAGATCCTCAAATAAGTCTTGCTACAACAAAAATGAAAAATGATTCTAAAGGCTGAAATTGATCTGTCCAGTAAAGTTTAGGTTTCTTCTAACATGCTGTAGTAATGAACTTGGTTTTCCCCATATAGCATCTATAGTAATCCTGCAACTGCACGCGGAGGGGGAATATGTTGAAGTATGGGGAAGGCAGCTTGTAAAGAGGTTCCTATTTCTGAAGCCAAGCTGTTTTCTATATTATCTCTTATGAAACTCCAGCACTGCTTGGAGCAAATTCAATTTGTCTGTATGTGAGAAAAGCAACAGTGTGTCCATTCTTCCAAATGGATAAAGAGGGCAAAACACTCTTTTCAAAACTTGTTATAAATTAAATAACTTCTTAAAATTTTCTTTGTAGAGTGAATATAAGTGCCAAATGCACTATAAGGGATGAGGGTGGAATAAATCTTTCTTGTAAATGCTCTAGATAAGTTGCTGAGTGGAGGAAAACAAAAAATAAAATTGAAAACAATGTTCATGATCCCCATTTCCTCTGAGATTCCTGTTCTTAGTGTATTTATGTGACTGTATCTTATCTGATAATTAGAGAAAATGAGGCAGCACATTAGTTGATTTCACAGCACTGACTGTATTCTCACTCAACACCATGCAGAAATGTATGGTTCATTTCATACCCCATTTACAGTGGTTCTAGAAAGTCAGCACATAATATTAGCCTGAACAAAAGAAAACTGTTGACATAATTTGTGTGTATTTATGTATGTGTGTGAACTCACAATAGCGGAAATGACCGATACCATGACCTGCTAAATTATGAGTGGCATAACAGGTCATTGTGCAGTGATGAGCTAAGGTTCACTTTTGGATTACCTGTGCTTATAAAATGTGGTTTTTTTTTAAACTAGGCCTTTGGGAGGACTGCACAAAAATGTGTTCATTTAGGATATTACAACCCTCAAGTATTATCTGTACACGTAGTGTATATAGAGCGTACACTGTATAGCAGAACGTTTATTTTCACTGTGCTACATCATAGGTTGACAGGATTCCATGTAAGGAACCAGAAGGGGATAAGATACAAGGCAAGACAAGCATCCTCTTGATAATTTTCTGATAGTGTAACTTTTCTGAACCAGCAATTGATGTCAGAGAAGGCAGCAATCTGATCATGTTTCAAAAACATATTTCTGCATATGTTAGGCCTGACAATTTGCACTACCAGAACATAAAATATAATTGAGGGGAAAGAAGTGGACATCTGTTAAAACAGGCAATACATTGAGAGGTGGAATACAAACAGCAATAGGCCGAGGGTGCTATGAAGCAGAGGCCCAGTATGAAGGAGAAATGAACAGTGCCACTGCTGAGTCCTTGAACATTGTTGGAGTTTTATTCTTTGTCAACCTCCATTCCACACATGCATGACTGGGTGCAGCATCCCCAAAAGTCAGTGTCAACCCCAAGCTGACTAAAACAAAGATGTTCAAGAAGTAGAGAGAAATTTCCAGACCTGTGCTCTGCCTGGAAGGTGGTAATAGTATTGCTTTGCCTTCATACTGTGCTGAGGACCTCAAAGTGCTCTTAAATATTAATTAGGCAAGCTCCCCTTCCCCCAACTGCTTTGTGAGGCAGTTAAGTATTGCTTTCTTCCTCTCTCTCATTTTAATACTAAGGAGGGAAAATAACTTTTCCTAGTTCATCAAGCCCAGAAAATCTTCTGCCTCAGTCCCAAGAAGGAATTAATTTGCTGAAACATTAGCTTGGACCCAAGGTTCCGACTCATTAGGTTAGGTAACTCTAATATTCCTTTTACACTAATTTCCACTTACAGCAATTTAGTTTGTAGCAACAAAGATGAAAAACTTTGCTAAAGTGGAAGCTTAGCCTATTACATTATGGACCAGATCCTCAGCTGCTGTAAAATCAGCATGGGTGCAATAGATTTGCCCCTACACAACAACATAGAAAACTAAATACGTCAGATCAGTGTATATGGTATCTAGTAACTGCATTTCCCTTTTTGTAGTTAATATTTCAAGTAAAACATGTCCTCCTGGGATTGTTTGTAGTCCATCAATAGAGGAGCTGCAGCTACCATGAAAATTTAATTTCAGAGGTTTAAGATTTTATGCTATGTAGGTTAACAGATGAACATATACTTTAGGGATTAAACATTGCACATTCAACATTAGCAGTGAAATCCTCAACTCATTGAAATCATTGACAAAACTCCACAAAAGTGCATATGATGGAACATACAGATGTTAAGGACTACAGCCACACCTGGTATAAATTGCTGAAGTTCAATTGATTTCTATGGAGTTATTGCAATTTGTGCCAGATGAGGATCTGTTTCTAAAATTCCTGTTAACACTTTCAAAGACTCTCTTTCCCACACAAACTATATTTAAAAATGAATATAGACTGTGGCATTGCACTCCATAATGTTTTATGGAAACATGCCTATGAACGTGAATACTGTATAAGGTAACTGGAATATGCTTTATGCAAAAGGTCTCTTGTAAGGTATCATTACAAAGCTTATAATCTACTGAGTGTGTTCATCCTATATGTATGCATGTATTATTCTTGTATCTGAAGCTAGAAATATGAAGTATAACTCTGAGGTCGTTTTGTAATTATGCAAAGTGTGGGCCATTAATGGTGGTTTAGAATCTTGATGGCTCGCATTGACTAGGACAATTGGTTGTGGATGGTTTATTTACCTGCAAGCCTTACTGCGTGTGTGTCAGCCAGCCTGTGGGTAATGAAGAATGAGGTCTTACAATGACGTGACCATGTCACCTGGTAATAAAATCCATCTTAAATCTGCTATTTTTCCATTTAGAAGAAGGGGTGGGGACCCAGAGAGACAAAAGATTCCCACCTTGTGCCAAATCTATAAAAGGGGGTAGAAGAGAACAAAGGAGGCTGCCAGTCACGAGAACAACCCTGCTTTCCATCTAAGATGTCTGCTGGAACTAACAAGGATTGTAAGAGGGGAAAGGATTGGGCCTAGACTAGGAAGGAGTCTAGTCTGTGAAAGAAGCTTATTGGAATATCTCTGAGGGTGAAATTTTACCTGTAATCAGTTTCTAAATGTATTAGGTTTAGACTTGCGTGTTTTTGCCTTATTTTGCTTGGTGACTTACTTTGTTCTGTCTGTTATTACTTGAAACCACTTAAATCCTACTTTTTATACTTAATAAAATCACTTTTGTTTATTAATTAACCCAGAGTAAGTGATTATTACCTGGAGGAGCAAATAGCTTTGCATCTCTCTCTATCAGTGTTATAAAGGGGGACAATTATGAGTTTACCCTGTATTAGCTTTATACAGAGTAAAATGGATTTATTTGGGGTTTGGATCCCACTGGTAACTGGGTGTCTGGGTGTTGGAGATAGGTGGCCTGCTGAGCAGGTTTTGGTTAAAGTCTGCAGCTTTGGGGGTGTGGATCAGCCCTGGGTCTGTGTTGCAGCAGGCTAGCATGTCTGAATCAACAAGGCAAGGTTCTGGAGTCTCACGCTGGCAGGGAAAATGGGCTCAGAGGTAACTTCAGCACATCAGGTGACAGTCTCAAGGGGGTCTCTGTGACAGAAACCATGACATAGGCCTGGTCTACACTACGAGTTTAGGTCGACTTTAGCTGCGTTAAGTCGACTTAAACCTGGACACGTTTACACAACGAAGCCCTTTCTTTCGACTTAAAGGGCCCTTTAAACCGGTTTCTTTACACCACCTCGACGAGGGGATTAGCGATAAAATCGGCCTTATGGGGGTCGGAATTGGGTAGTGAGGACGGAATTCGACATTAGTGGCCTCCGGGAGCTATCCCACAGTGCTTCATTGTGACCGCTCTGGACAGCACTCTCATCTCAGATGCACTGGCCAGGTAGACAGGAAAAGCCCCGCGAACGTTTGAATTTCATTTCCTGTTTGCTCAGCGTGGAGAGCACAGGTGACCACGCAGAGCTCATCAGCACAGGTAACCGTGATGGAGTCCCAGTCCCAGTCCCAGGATCGCAAAAGAGCTCCAGCCTGGACCGAACGGGAGGTACGGGATCTGATCGCCATCTGGGGAGATGAAGCAGTGCTGGCCGAACTCCGAAACAGTAAAAGAAATGGCAAAACATTAGAAAAGATCTCCAAGGCCATGAAGGACAGAGGCCATAACAGGGACGCACAGCAGTGCCGTGTGAAAATTAAGGAGCTAAGGCAAGCCTACCACAAAGCCAAAGACGCAAACGGAAGGTCCGGGGCTGAGCCGCAAACATGTCGCTACTACGAGGAGCTGCATGCCATTCTAGGGGGTGCAGCCACCAGTAGCCCAAGCGTGTGCTATCAGTCCCTCTCTGGAGACAGGGAAGCGGGTTCGGCGGACGAGGAAGATGAGGATGGAGAGAACATCATAGATAGCTCACAGCAGCAAGGAAGCGGAGAAACCAGTTTCCCCAACAGCCAGGATATGTTTGTCACCCTGGACCTGGAACCAGTAACCCCCGAACTCACCCAAGACCCTGTGGGCACACAGGGGACCTCTGGTGAGTGTACCTTTGTAAATATTACACATGGTTTAAAAACAAGCGTGTTTAATGATTAATGATTAATTTGCCCTGGCAATCGCGGCCAGTACAGCTACTGGAAAAGTCTGTTAACGTGTATGGGGATGGAGCGGAAATCCTCCAGGGACATCTCCAGAAAGCTCTCCTTCATGTACTCCCAAAGCCTTTGCAAAAGGTTTCTGGGGAGGGCTGCCTTATCCCGTCCGCCATGGTAGGACACTTTACCACGCCAGGCCAGTAGCACGTAGTCTGGAATCATTGCATAACAAAGCATGGCAGCGTATGGTCCCGGTGTTTGCTGGCATGCAGACAACATCCATTCCTTATCTCTCTTTGTTATCCTCAGGAGAGTGATATCATTCACGGTCACCTGGTTGAAATGGGGTGATTTTATTAAGGGGACATTCAGAGGTCCCCCTTCCTGCTCTGCTGAACAGAAATATTCCCCGCTGTTAACCACGCGGTGGGGGGGGAGGGGTGAAGTGACCATCCCAGAGAATTGGGTGTGTGGGGGAGGGGAGTTAGTTGGGTTTGTGCTGCATGTTAAACCTGAAACCGCAGCCCCTCCTTTTACATTGCAAACCCATTTTAAATGGCCAACCCAGCGGGTGCTTGGTATGGGTAATGAGAGCAGTACTGTTTTAAACCATCCCCACTTGTTAACAAGGTTAAAAAAGCCAAAAGACTGTGTCTTACCATGGCTGCCTGCAAGCTGAAATCTGTGGCCTGGAACTGCGTGAGTGATCTCTCACACCAAACAGGCAGGCCCTCAATATAAGAGGAAAAATGCGACCTTGTAACGAAAGCACATGTGCTGTGTGATGCACGGCAAAATCTAAAGTGAAAGAGTGTACCCATTGTTCTCAAAAATGTATCTTTTTTAAACAACTCTCCCTTCTCCTCCACCAGCTGCAAATGTTTCACCTTCACAGAGGCTAGTGAATATTCGAAGAAGGAAGCGAAGGACGCGTGACGAAATGTTCACTGAACTACAGACTGCCTCCCACGCTGACAGAGCACAGCAGAATGCGTGGAGGCAGTCAATGACTGATTTTAAAAAAGCCCAATATGAGCGAGAGGAGAGGTGGCGGGCTGAAGAGCAGAGTTTGCGTGCTGAAACGCGGGCTGAAGAGGAGAAGTGGCGTCAACTTGTACTCAGAAAGCAAGAGTCGATGCTCCGGCTGCTGGAGCATCAAAGTGATATGCTCCTGCGTATGGTTGAGCTGCAGGAAAGGCAGCAGGAGCAGAGACCGCCGCTGCAGCCCCTCTGTAACCAACAGCAGGAGCAGAGACCGCCGCTACAGCCCCTCTGTAACCAACAGCAGGAGCAGAGACCACCGCTACAGCCCCTCTGTAACCAACAGCAGGAGCAGAGACCGCCGCTACAGCCCCTCTGTAACCACCAGCCCTCCTCCCCAAGTCCCATTGCCTCCTCACCCAGACGCCCAAGAACACGGTGGGGGGGCCTCCGGCCACCCAATCACTCCACCCTAGATGATTTCCACAGCAATAAGTTTTTAAGTTTTAAAGTTTTAAAGTGCAGTGTGTCCTTTTCCTTCCCTCCTCCCCCACCCATCCCGGGCTACCTTTGCAATTATCCCCCTAGTTGTGTGCTGCTTCCCTCCTCCCCCACCCATCCCGGGCTACCTTTGCAATTATCGCCCTAGTTGTGTGCTCAATTAATAAAGAATGCATGAATGTGAAGTAACAATGACTTTATTGCCTCTGCAAGTGGTGCTTGAAGAGGGTAGGGTAGGGGAGGTTGGGGTGCTTGGTTTACAGGGTAGTAGAGTTAACCGGGTGCGTGGGGGGGGCTGCGATTTCATCAAGGAGAAACAAACAGAAGTTTCACACCATATCCTGCCCAGTCACAAAACTAGTTTTCAAAGCCTCTCTGATGCGCACCGCGCCCTGCTGTGCAGCTCTAACCGACCTGGTGTCTGGCTGCGCGTAATCAGCGGCCAGGCGATTTGCCTCTACCTCCCACCCCGCCATAAATGTCTCCCCCTTACTCTCACAGATATTGTGGAGCGCACAGCAAGTAGCAATAACAATGGGGATATTCTTTTCGCTGAGGTCACAGCGAGTCAGTAAGCTGCGCCAGCGCGCTTTTAAACGCCCAAATGCACATTCCACCACCATTCGGCACTTGCTCAGCCTGTAGTTGAACAGGTCCTGACTCCTGTCCAGGCTGCCTGTGTATGGCTTCATGAGCCATGGCATTAAGGGGTAGGCTGGGTCCCCAAGGATCACGATAGGCATTTCAACATCCCCAATGGTTATTTTCTGGTCCGGGAAGAAAGTCCCTTCCTCCAGCTTTCCAAACAGAAGAGAGTGCCTGAAGACGCGAGCATCATGTACCCTTCCCGGCCAGCCCACGTTGATGTCGGTGAAACGTCCCTTGTGATCCACCAGGGCTTGCAGCAGCATTGAAAAGTACCCCTTGCGGTTTATGTACTCGGTGGCTTGGTGCGCCGGTGCCAAGATAGGGATATGGGTTCCGTCTATCGCCCCACCACAGTTTGGGAATCCCATTGCAGCAAAGCCATCCACTATGTCCTGCACGTTTCCCAGAGTCACTACCCTTGATATCACCAGGTCTCTCATTGCCCTGGCAACTTGGATCACAGCAGCCCCCACAGTAGATTTGCCCACTCCAAATTGATTCCCGACTGACCGGTAGCTGTCTGGCGTTGCAAGCTTCCACAGGGCTATCGCCACTCGCTTCTCAACTGTGAGGGCTGCTCTCATCCTGGTATTCTGGCGCTTCAGGGCAGGGGAAAGCAAGTCACAAAGTTCCATGAAAGTGCCCTTTCGCATGCGAAAGTTTCGCAGCCACTGGGAATCGTCCCAGACCTGCAACACGATGCGGTCCCACCAGTCTGTGCTTGTTTCCCGGGCCCAGAATCGGCGTTCCATGGCATGAACCTGCCCCAGTAACACCATGATTTCCACATTGCTGGGGCCTGTGCCTTGTGAGAGGTCCATGTCAATTTCCTCATCACTATCGTCGCCGCGCTGCAATCGCCTCCTCCTCCTCAGCTGGTCCTCCTGGTTTTGCTTTGGCATGTCCAGGCTCTGCATATACTCCAGGACAATGCGCGTGGTGTTCATAGTGCTCATAATTGCCACGGTGATCTGAGCGGGCTCCATGATCCCAGTGCTAGCTATGGCGTCTGGTCTGAAAAAAGGCGCGAAACTAGTATCTAAAGACCAGGGGAAGAAGGGAGGGAGGGAGGGAGGGGCGGGCGACTGACGACATGGCGTACAGGTACAGGGAATTAAAATCAAGAAAGGTGGCTGTGCATCAGGGAGGAATACAAACAACTGTCACACAGAATGCCCCCCCCCCCTCAGAGATTGAACTCCTAAGCCTGGGTTTAGCGGGCCGTTGATTTGACGGAGGGAGGGGGGAAGGAAATGAATACAGAACAAATCTATTTTTTACATCTTAAGACGACAGTGCAGCATGACTGATAGCCCTCGGCATTTTCTGGGTGCTTGGCAGCAAATACTTGGCAGCAAATAGTATACTACGACTGGTAACCATCATTGTCCAACGAGGACGGTTAAAGGCAAGTATTGTCTGCCAGCACCCAGATCGGCCTCGGCCTTTCCTGGGTGCTTAGCAGACAATACTTGGCAGCAAATAGTATACTACGACTGGTAACCATCATTGTCCAACGAGGACATCTATGAGCATTTCAGGCAACCTGTAAATTTACTTGCTTTCAGACCTGAGGAAAGCTCTTCTTGCAGATCTGCTGAGCACCCAGATCGCCCTCGGCCTCTTCTGGATGCTCAGCAGACAATACTGACAGGACGGTTACCAGTCGTAATAAACCATCTACTGCCAAAAGGCAAGGGGCTGGTGCAATGCAGCCCTATGGCTGCCAGCCCCACAGCTACCAGCATCCCGAGCGCCGATGAAGGCTACTACTCATGCTGCACCGTCTACCGCCAAAAGGCAGTAAGCTGCTGCTGCTGTTTAGCAATGCAGTCCCACGTTTGCCGGCACCCGGAAGACATATGGTGACGGTGAGCTGAGCTGAGCGGGCTCCATGCTTGGCGTGGTATGTTGTCTGCACAGGTAACCCAGGTAAAAAGGCGCGAATCTATTGTCTGCCGTTGCTGTGATGGCTGGGGAGGGGCGTGACGCAATGTACCCAGAACCCCCCGCGGCACTGCTTTGCATCATTCGGGCATTGCGATCTCAACCCATAATTCCAATGGGCGCCGGAGACTCCGGGAACTGTGGGATAGGTACCCATAGGCACCCATAGTGCAATGCGCCGGAAGTCGACGCTAGCCTCGGTACTGTGGACGCGGTCCGCCGACTTCATGCACTTAGAGCATTTTATGTGGGGACACACACAGTCGGCTGCATAAAACCGGTTTCTATAAAACCGGCTTCTATAAATCTGACCTAATTTTGTAGTGTAGACAAGCCCATAGACATTAATATGAAGGATTGTTTGCAGTATATATTAGCTATGGCTTGGCAAATATAAAATGGCTTGATCCTTATGGTGCTGTAAATCAGTGAACTCAACTGAGCTATGCTCATTTATAGCAGACGAGGATCTGGCTCACTATTAATTGTAAAATAGGTTATTTGAAAAATGTCACAAAATATAGTAATTATTCATTCAGATCTATATATTCATCTATATAGATGAAAATGTAAAGCAACACTTTACTGCTAGTAAGATTACAATATTTTTCTAATTGTTATACACCTCTACCCCGATATAACACGACCTAATATAACACGAATTTGGATATAACGTGGTAAAGCAGTGCTCCGGGGGGGGGGGGGGGGGCGGGGCTGCGCACTCCGATGGATCAAAGCAAGTTCGATATAAGGTGGTTTCACCTGTAACGCGGCAAGATTTTTTGGCTCCCGAGGACAGCGTTATATCAAGGTAGAGGTGTAGTTTATTTAAAAGAGCATTGCAACCTTCAAATGATTTATTCAATGAATATTGTTAGATGGTCTTTTGTTGTAGGAAGGGATGCTGAGCATGTGATTTTCATATACAAAGAAAGCCAGGTTACTGGGTTATCCAGGAAGATTCTATAGGCATATATGGGTAATAGGTATTTCAGCTGTAGTTTTGAACCAGATCACAAAACAAAAGTTAAAATGGTATTTTTTTAAAAAGAGTTAAATATAAAGTTCTAAAGTTTTCCTTAAAAGCAGCTCACAAATTTCAGAGAACACCACAGCACTTTGATGAGTAACTTTTTATATAACAAAGTTGATAGAATGACTTTAATGAAATGTGTACACAACTGTGATTTAATAAGCACTGTATCCTCAAAGGTTCAGGTACAGTATATGCTAATCAGAAATTCTTTTGATGAACTGGAAAAACACAAGAGCCTTCATAAAAGCAAATTTCAAAGCAAAACGTCCTCTTAGTATTTTCTTTAATAGATAGTTCTAAACATTCAGAAACACCAAACAGTATATGGAAACGAAAATCTTTGAAAAAAAATCTTTAAAAGTGGTTTCTTCCTTTATTTATTTATTTATTTGTTTTAGAATAAAGATTGGCATCTTTGTTACCTGCATTAAAAAAAAAAACAGTTTCAAGTGGGGCAAAGGATATATACCAATAGCCAAGAAAATAATTCTAAAGTTGTCTTCTTTCAATAAAATATTCAGAAAGACAAGGTGTCTCAAACACCTTGAGTCTCCTATTTCCTGGGACCAACACCGCAATAGCGCCACTGCAAATATAATATTGTGTAACTTCCCTCAATCCCACCAGCCTCTAAGGGCACGACTGGATTTTATAGGAGTTTTTCCATTGACCAGCACGGGAGCAGGATCAGCCCTAAGTACCTGATCCAAATCTCATTGCAATGGGAGGCTATTTACTTCAATGAGTTTCGAAGTAAGCCCTAAATATAAAGGGTGGAATCCTGGCCCCATTGAAGTCAGTGGCAAGTCTCCCAGGATTTTACCCAAAATGTTACTGTGCTCTCTATTTATACTACCTAGCTTTCTTTCCCCCTCCCCCATCCCAACTATCACCTTGATCCCGTTCAGTCTGGCTTCTACCCTCAGTTCCCTCTGAGACTGCCTTGAACTAAATCACTAATGACTGCTCTTACTCAAAAGGTAAGAGGCACTTGCCCATTCATATTCTTTGTTCTGTTTTCATGTAGCTCAACTTTCACTTTGTTAACTTATGACAGAGTGCTCGGTGCTGTACAAGAAGTTATCACTATATATTTTTCTTGACACTTTGTTAGATAAATTTACTCTATGAGATGTGGCTCCTAATCACATTCCATGTCACATGAGAAAAATCAGTATGCCTGCATGTTTTCATTTTTTCAACGCCTGGATGAATATACTTATCTATTTTTTCCTCTTTGGCATATATATATTGCATTGTGAGTTTATGAATTCTCTTACAGTTTTCAGCAAGGACATGTTTATTTTTCTGCTCACATAGCTGCCCTCACCACACATAAAATATAGTTACAATTAATTTTATAATTCATTGAGTATTCACAGTAACTGTGCAGATCATTATGAATTCATGTGGTTTTCATGTGAATGCCATAGGTATTTCCACATGAGTTCCATTGTAATCCAGCATGTTTACGATCCAGATGGATTAATAACCTGAAGTATATTACTGATAATACTGTAGGGAAGTTGCATACACCTTTTCCATATGCCCTTGTTTTGAGACAGTGCGGTTAGAACATTGCATGATGTGAAGATTAGGTTTCCATACAAATAAACATTCTGGTCAGGAAGGCACCAGTATGAAGCAGATGTATGAGCTGAATTTTTCCCTAAGTCTTCACCCCAAGAAATATTTGGGCAAGGATCTGACTGACAGTACCATGATGATGAAGAATGAAGGGTACCATACTACAGGTATTTTGGTTGTTTATCACATTTGTACAGGAAACTGATTTGTAGTCCTTTTTTTCCAAACACACTATACTCCTGTTTATCCAAAACCCTATTATCTGAACCACTGTATTATCTGAATCCCATCCTCGTCCCTCATCTATCTCATGTTGGGGGACAAGGAAGGGATTCAGATACTAGAGCAGGGGTTCCCAGCCAACATTGCGTGGCAGAAGAGGAAGATGAGCCTCGGGCCATAGAGAAGCCACGCTGCTATCAAATGGCTTGTGTGGCAGCACAGGGAGCCCTCTGAGCCTCACTATCATGGGAGTGTGTGAGCAAGTCATTCCTGCAGTGGGGTGGCCTCCCCTGGGGTCATCCAACTCTTTGCAGGCCTGGCCGGGGGACTGTGCTTTGCTCCGCCCCTTGCGCCTGCTAGGATCAAGTGTCACTGGCCCTGTGGCTGTGCAGAGCTTTCTGCAGCCTCTCTATCATAGGAGTGAATCAGCAGGGCAGAGCAGAGACCCCAGCAGAGACCGCGAGAAGCAAGAGAAGGACGAGACCTGGGCCACAGGAGAGGCCACCCCACTGCTGAATGACTCCTGCCCTCTCGATTATCTGAACAAAATTGATGTGCCTCATACTATTCAGATAATCAGGAGTATACAGTATGCATAACCACAAAAGGGTTTTAAATAGTGCCATATTTATGAATAGTGCAACAGATTCCCCCTCTGATTCATACACAGACTAATGTCACGCCTTTGGCTTCAAAGGAGTTACTTCTGATCTACACTAGTGCAAGTGAGAGGAGGACCAGGCTGGAGGAATACGTATCCACAGCAACAGAATATAAATGTTAAATCAGTCACTCTAAATACCATGAAACCTGTAGAAGAGACCATCCTTATTAAGCAGCCTCTCTTGAGACTTCTCCAAAACATCTTCAAAATGTATTGGGTATATTTCTGATCTACCATAACTATATGATCTCTAACTCGGTTTTGTTGTACCTTGAGTGCTCACTTACAGTGAAAACTGTACTAAGGTCATATTACTGGCATTTGTATGTTACACACATATCAACATATGAGTTAGACAGACAATTAGGGCTTGTCCCATCTCAAATTCATCTCTCTGGTGCTTGACACATTAGAGATACACAGGCTTCATGAGGCATAAAGCCCAAGAGCATACTCTAGGGGTACTTAAATTGCTATCGTATAATGGTGGTTTAGGCATCACAAGGCCACCCAAATCTTCCCTATTCCCAGAAGTACAGTCCCTACATCCAGCCCACTGGTTCCTGTAAGTGCTCCCATAAGAGCCTGGGTGTACATGTACAATCATTATATATATGAAGGGAGAAATGTTAGCCAACAATTTTATACACAAGCCTTGAAAAACTGCAATTGCTGGTTGAACAGCGGGATGACTTATTCAGGGGACAGGTAACCCTGCTTCAAAGGCCACCAAAGAAGTCCCAACCTTACAAGCCTAGGGACAGATTGTGGCCCTGCTAGCATGGTGGTCAGGGTCACAATGGTTTCCTTGAGGCAAAGGTGTTTTCTGCTCTGCTGACTGTTTAATCTGTGTTTGTAATGTCTGTCAGGATCACCCTGAGCAATGGTAGGTGAGTCTTCATTTTCATATGCAACTGTAAAGAAATGAAAATTTAAAAAACAAAAACAAAAAAAAACCCTAACCAAACTATTGAAACAGTTATATTATACCTGCCTAACTTTGCACACTGACAAAATTCAACCCAGACCAAAATTATTGTATTATATTATATAATTAACAAATATAATTTCAGGTACCCAGATGGTAGTACTCAATGTCACCAGAACATCTGGATTGTCCATTGACAATTCCATTGCAAGATTAGGTTTGGTTTGTTTTCATTCATACCATATGAATGGGCTCAAGGTGGAGTACCTGGGTGAAATTTAATGGCCAGTGATATACAGGAGGTCATACTAGATGTGCTAATGATACCTTGTGGCTTTTGAATCTATGAATATATCCCCAAACGGTAAACAATTAACTTATAATCATAATAGATTTTCTTTAGTATTTTAAAAGTCTGTTTAAATAGTCCTCATTTAGAATGGCTGAGTAGCAAGTATTTAAAACCAGCTTCTGTGTATTCATCCATTTTTCTCTTATACTATATATGATTATTCACTAGAATATAGACTTGCATGCTAAATTGTAATTCCTCTTGATTTCACAAGGGCCAGTTTATTTTTATTTTATGTATATTATTTAGATTTGTGCAAATACTAATAAAAAGAACTTTTTCCATAAAACCACCTAATTCCACTGAGTTTTTATTATTTTACCTGAGTTACAAAGGCTGGGATGATGATGCCAAGTGAATCTCTGTGACTGACAGCCAGTGTGATTCTGACAGTTTCAAAGTGAATTTAAAAACTTGTTTAGAAATGTTAGTTTCTCCTACCTTGTGTTTGCCATAGTGAAACATACAGCAATAACACAATGTTCTGACAAATATAGACATTCTCTCCAGGACATGCTGATCCTCTGTGGTTGTTGATACATTTAAGCAAGCCCACACACTTCCTTTATAGCAGGTCTGAGGGGTAATTCTGTGTTGCTTGAGGGCACAGAAATCTATGACCCAGCATACATCAGGGCTGTCTGTGTAACATCTCCATCGCCATGACCCTTTCCCTTCTATTCACTGTCTCTAACACTGGATTTATAGTTCTCTGTATATGCACTTTTCAGCTCGCTAGAGTCAGCTACAGTGTTTTCTCAGGGCCAGATCCCGTGAAGTTGTAAGCAACTGAGTCAATGGGTGCCTAGTACTTTTTATGAATCCTCAGCACCTTGCAGCATCACTTACCATTTTTTCTACTTACGACTACATGGGTTTCCAACTAGAACATATTCTCTTGGTCTTATTCTAATTAGTGAATCATTGTTTGTAATGAATATTTATACGCATGTTTCTCATTCACCAGAGCAAAGTAGCACAAGCCATCAATACTTTCTTTAACTCCAGTGTTTCACTAGCAGATTGGTGGTTCCTGCTAGTTTAGCCTCTAGCAATGAATGAAGTTTTATTTTTATTTTCCATGGGTTTTGTATCTTAGAAAGATTATGCTTAATGGCAATGCTTAAAGGTTTAAATAGATACTGAAATAGTATTTAATACTTGGTATTTATCACTTTGCCAGTGAATAACAAGAAAAACAGTCCTCAGTCTCACATTTACTTAATATTACTTTTCTAAAATCAACTTAACTATTGGTAAAATTCTCAATAAATTTTATTGAGTTATTCATGCAACAGTAGGTGGAACAGCAAAGACCTTAGTGCCAAATTTTCAAAATATGGCCATTGTTTGTTGGTGTAATTACTGGCATGTGATTTTTTTTCCCATGTGTATTGTTATCTGATTAAAATATGACAGTGTAGATCATTGTTGCTACCACTGTTATATAATCGCAACAAATCTTGTACAAAGTGCATCAAGTAAGGTGTCAATTGAAAAGTTATGATTTGCTTAATATGAGTATCCTATTTGTATGCATTTATCATTTTGGTATCTGAAGTTATGAATATTAACTATGTACCTATTTTTCAAATGTGTTTGCTCATGTGGTAACAGCCACAAGATGCATCATGAAGGGACTATTCAAGCTGAATGGCCCATCAAGGTACACTTCACTCACAATGGACCATGGAAGAAGCCCATCCACACTTGATGGACTTACATGTTAACGTTCTAACTAGAGTATGGCTAATCGCCTCTACTGTGACTAAGCAAAACCTGCATGGACATGTGACTTGCCCATGTGACTCCAAACACCATGTGTTACCTGAAATTGCCCACAAACTAGAACAATGGGTTTCCCTTCACTTGGTAGAAGCTATAAAAGGCCCTGGAAATATCTCCATTTTGCCTCTTTCTTGCTCAAACCTCTGGACTTGTACTAATGGGAGCATTCTAACCAAGGGACTGAGGACCTTCCAATGATTTGGAAGCAACCAGAGACTTAACAAGCCAGCAGTTTATTCCATCACTGCTACAAGCCTGATCCAAGAACTTCACAACTGTTGTATGTATTTGATTCCTTAATCAATTTCCACTCTCACCTTTCTTTCTTTTTTTATAAATAAATCTTTAGATTTTAGATACAAAAGGATTGGCAACAGCATGATTATCGGGTAAGATCTCAATTGTATATTGGCCTGGGCATGTGGCTGGTCCTTTTGTTTGGTGAAATTGGTTTTAAATAGACAGTAGACTTAATGATGAGTGGTTGAGTGTGGAATCCAGGAATGGAATACCTAAGGAGGCTGCATTTCTGACTTCTTGTTAGCCAGTGTGGTGAGACAGAAGTTTACTTTTGTTGCTGGATTGGTATATCTCATGGAAGCATAACCACCTCTTTTGCGCTGTGTCTGCTCTTTTTCCCAGCTCTTTGTCCTGAATTAGGTATTCTCAGTTGTGATCCACGGTGACACCATGTAACAAAATCATGGCATCTTGTTCATACAAACCATCAGCCTTGTCAGTGAAGAATCAAACTCACGACTATCAGCACTAAAAGCACAAGTCTATCACTTCATCTAAAGGACAACACCTGAGAAAATAGGAAGATATATAGACATTTGACCACCTACATGCAGTTGTGTTATGGGCTTGAAAATGGTAGCATGCAAAAAACTGGGACTGCTTATGTAACTTAATGTGTGAAGTTTTATACACACAAATACAGGATGGATTAAGGTGTCTATAGAAATGTGGCCCCTTCAGTGTCTTCCTATTAAATTCTGTTACTTAAGATTTTATAGCCTATATTCCTAAAGTATATTTTCAAATAATTGAAAAACATATACACATATTCAACTGCAATAAGTAGATATCATAACATTAAGAGTGATGAACTTTAGAACACAACTTCCTTCAATATAACTGTTCACTCTCTACTGGAGCCAATTTTTGGCTAACAAAAACACTAATTCAATATTTTAAAAATCAACCACAATTTCATAAATTGTATGGGAATCCACTATAGCTTAGCAACTACCAACATTCCTATTATAAATACAATTTCAGTGGCTTTTCACTTGACTGTTAACATTTGCTCCAGTCTGAAGATTGGCATGTTTCTAGGAGTAAATTCTTAGGACATTAAAAAGTAGTCCTTTTGGCTAACCGTAAGTTGTACAAGTGCAGACAAATAACACTATCAGATTAAGATGCCATTTTTCTCACTCCATATTTTTTTACTATTTGAATATAGCTGCAAGAGATAAAAGAGCACATAAATAACTTAGTAACCTATAAAAAGCAACAAAGAGTCCTGTGGCACCTTAAAGACTAACAGATGTAACCTATGACTCACAACATGTTCATTTTTCATCTGTGTATAAAGATACCACCCATTTTACTGGGAATAGGAAAACTCAAGACAACAATTCTGAAAACCTACCAAATTGAGCTTTGTTTGTTTGCCAACAGAAAGTGTGGGCTCCATATTCTCTGCCTTTGTAGGAGAAATGTTTTGTTGTTGTTGTGTTTTCCTTTGAATTTTACCTATTTATGCTCTAGGAGATGGTATAATGTCAGTGCTGAAACAGCAAGTATTGAAGAGGACCCATTATTTTGGTCCCATAGTGTCGCTTGCCATCCATCTTGCCTTGTATTAGGCTTATATACCACATATATGTTTTGTTTTGTTTAAGCTGGTTCATTTGTTCGAACATCACTGGAGGATAGCTGAAGCCTTATACATAAGATGAAGATATTCTGAATTAATTTTTAGGGTCATAATACCAGAATTTGAACAAATAAAGCCTAGTCCTAAACTGGCATAGCCCCATCAACATACACCAACTGAGAACTGGGTCCAGAATTTGCACTGCAACATGCCAATTTATTGTGTAATTTGAGAGATTTCTGAGTGCAGATTTTGCAGCAGTTGTAGTGATAAGAATTGGGTGTCTCCTGAGAAGCATTTAAAAAAAAAAATCTAATGTTTGGGAGAAGGGGCGAAACGGTTTGAAACTTTTCATTCATCTTTTTTAATAGGATGGAGCTTGCAGTTTCTCTCTCTCTCTCTCGATTTGTCAGAGAGTCTCATTGCATGTTGGAGCACCAATCGACTAAGGTACGTGAATTGTTGTTGAAGCACTTGGTTTGAGAAAAGAGAGCTTCCAAAGGCTGTGCAGATCAAGCCAAGGAATGCATGTGCAGGACAAGAGGGCATGGGCATAGGAAACTAACCCTTTACCCCTCTAAGCACTGTTGAACTGTTCAGTGCTGAACTTGTGTCACATCGTCACTTATTAATGGCTTATTATAGCCCTTAGCAGTACTGATTTGTAACAAAACTCCCAAGAAAATTTAGAATTAGAAGCAGGAGTACTTTGAAAGACTATTTTGTTCTTATTTACAAAAGAGGAAATAAGAACCATATCAAATGAAAGGTCTGTCAGAGACCCACCTCCATTGGACTTTCTTCCTTTCTCAGTTTTGGACTCTGGGCCTGATCCAGCGTCCACTGAAGCCAATAGGAGTCATTCCATCAGAATCATTAACACATCCGTAGCTACGATTAATCACCACAAGACAAATGTGGTGAGAAAGAAATAAGTGGATTATTTATCACACAGTAACTAGAGGGCCATAAATAAGCCACCGTTGTGCACCCAGGGAGTGGAGTTTCTCACAGTGTAGGGCCCTGGAATCGGACAATCACTCCTCTGCTATCAGAGGTGGAGTAAAAGTTACCTCAACCACATTTTAGAGCTGAAACACTGCACACCAGACTGATCCCTAGCTATCCGTAAATACACTCAGTTGAGTCCCTAGATTGTACATGTAAGTGAAAATGCCATAGAAACAAGTGTAAATGATTTATAATTCCTGTGTGAATAAAGGTTCAGATTTTCTACACTAGACATTCTTAAAGCACATGCTTGGCTGGTACGTAACAATGCATCTGTTACCAATAGGTAAAAAGTGACCCATATGTATTGGAATTTCTCATGAGTCACATGAAACTATCAGATCTGACCCAGTCAGAATAATAAGTGAGATATTTTTAATGAGTATTTAAAACACACATACACCCCTACCTTATTTTCAAAAAGCACAGATAGCAAATGACAGTTACCAAGGTAACTTACCTCCTACAGGCATGATCCAAAGGCCATTGCTGTCAGTTGAAAGACTTCCATTGAATCCACTGGGCTTTGGTAAAAAGTGTCTCTGTACTGCAATGTTCAAACATACCTATATTATTATTACTGACTATGGCAAATCTCTGCTCAAAATAGGCTTCTGTCTAGGACAATCCCATCGCAATATCAGCTATTTTGCCAGTTGTATATTAAAATTAACACACTGTTCAGAGAAACAAATATGAGCAATATAGAAATATGCAATATTCTTTAGTCACAATCTTAGGCAATTTTTTTACTCTCATCATTTATTGTTTAGTGAAGGAATAAAAAAAAGCTAAGTGATTTAAAAAAATTATCATTAGATACTGGGTTTTTGCTACTCTGCTCTGAATGCTGTACCTGGCTGCCTATGTATTCCAATGCAGGCTTGCTCTGCAATGCATGTGATGTGCTTTTGTTCCAGCATTCAATCATAATCAAAATTTGTAAAGTAATAATAGTTCCACATGGCCCCAAGGCCCTATAAAACAGGAACTGCTGAGCTCCATGACCTTGATCTTTAGAAAAAAGGGCAAAAAGACTAGATCTAAATAGTAATATTGATGGGGTGTCATTTAACAGTTCTGAGATAATGTATAATAATTTTGATATTAATGTTTAATGGCTTCTTGATTTCCATTTCAGAACTTTGTGTTTCTAATTAGATATAATTAATTCTAATTTTCAATACACAGCCACTACAAAAGAACAAGAAAAATACTGCATTAAATATGGTATGACTTTTTCATTACTGCTGTCAGGACGTGTCTAGAGACATTCCTTTACTGAAAAGTCTGACTGCCTTGGAATAGAACTGTAGAATGGTATAGCTTGTTCTTGGTATGAAGCCAGAATATGTTAGCCGCTAGGAGTCATGATTTAGTACAGACAATAGACAAAAAGAGTTTGTCTTTTGAGGTAGTAAAGGTCAAATGCTTACTAACACTCTGGAAGAGATGAAAAGACATACAGCTTTGTATTTTCTACAGCCTAACTAGCCCTAACATGATTATGCTGTCTAGATAACACAACTTGTATTGGACAAAATATGATGCTAGAGTATTTGTTAGTGACTTTGTAGCTTATTCAACAATCTAGAAATGTATAATCTTCATTGTATTATATTAGTGAGATAAACCCTAGTGTCACAACTCAGGGCAACTGCACACCTGTATTCCCCTTCTGTGGCCCACAACGGGCACCCACGCGTAGGCTTTTGACTCCCAGACATTACCTTTCTTGGGCAGAGACCCCATCTCTCCCTCCTGACCAGGCATTTTCAATAAGTTTTCCCAAGAATGTGGCAGGAAATTGACATCTTCACAACCAGTTAATTACTTGTAGCGGGAACTAGAACAGCACAGGGCAAAAATATTTTATTAATGAAATGGGATTTTTGAATAGAATTAGCCACACCTTATAAGTTTTATAGTTGAGATAGTTTATAAAACTGCGGCACCACAATATAGAAGATTAATATTTGCTACTCATAAGCATCCACCTGAAGGATAATCTAAGCAACAGAGAGATCCTAAAACATACAGGAGGTTGTATTACAGATATTGTAGGGAAAACAAGCAATTGTACATAAAACTTGTTCATGTTACTGTTACCTGCTTCCACAAACACTCCCATTCTACTCCTTCCAGTTTGTTTCACCCACCTATTGCATCTTGTTTTTAACTAATACTAATCCTGCAACTAACAGCATGCAGGCAAGTTGCTGCATCACCACAAGCCCCACTGAAGTCAATGGGGCTCTGGATGGCAGCAGGAGTCTGCCTGTTTGCTATTAGTTATAGAACTGGGGTCTACACAGCAAAAGCAAAACCACATACCTTTTAGGAGACATGCACACCATATGATATCACCCATTGCAATGAGTCATGAGCTGGGGGAACATTTCCTTCCTTCCTCATGTTCTGCATATCAGCAACCCTAACAGTCTCAGCCCCAGTCTTCCCCCAGTTCCTCCCTGCAAACACACATACGTTGGGAGCTATGCTTGGATACAGCCCAGTTCATTGTCATTTTCTGGGATGGAGACACGCTTCAACATGTGCAGTTACTATTATCTCTGTTTAACTTTTCAAGCAGTGAGGCTGCTAAGCTTTTTGAGGCAGACACCCACAGGGCTACTACTGCTGCTGTCTGCTACTCCACTGTAGACAGATTTAGTATTGACACTGAGAGTTTGACATTCTACAGATAGTTTAATAGCCAGAATATGAATACTTTCCTGGCAGTAACTTCAATTGTAAGCTACCTTTAGCTGCAAACTTTAACACTGAATTTTCTCACCCCAGCTTGCCTTCCACACATAACATTGCAGGCTCCATTTTAAAATTTATTTGAATTTATTAAGTTATATATTTACTATATTTTTCCATAGATGGTGAGAAGAGAATACTAAAGTTACAGTGACATTTTTACTACCGAGTAGGGGTGGGTTGAAATTCCAGGCAGCATATTTTGATAGCTTCATGAGATTGGAGGAGGGAATCCATCTTACTGATCCATAAAGCCAGACACTTAAGATGGAGCATGGATATTGTTTTCTAGTTATACAGTATGAACATTGATTAGAGTTGGTTGAAACAGAGAGAAACAAATATATTCCATTTTTTTCATTATTTCCTCTCTTCCTCACCTCCCAACAAAATACTGGAACACAAGTCCTTTTTGATTTCACAGTTCATTTTTTCTTCTCATCCCATCTCTCTTCCTATTTTGGTATGAAAAAATGGATGAAGGAAAAAAAGGAGTGAAGGGGAAATGAAGTATAAAATGAAGAACAAAAATTTAAAAATTGTGAAAATGTTCAAGTGCATGGAAAATGTTTCCTTTTTGAAGCCCATGGAATGAAGATTACTTGAACATTTTGATGTGTGTGAAAAATGTTTTCCCCTTTGACTAGCTCTAGAGCTGAGTGTATTAGAATTTTGGCCATGAAGCAGGTTATTTGCCTGATTTAGGTCACAAGATGTTGTATTGCACCAGAACATTTACAGAAATAGCTCCTTTTATGGTTAGATAATTTTAAAATGGTTAGTTTTAGTTATTTAGATGCAATGACACACAGGGGGACATAACCAAAGGATTAGTGTGAGATGAAATGTATTTAAGAACAATTTGAAAGGCTATTACATGTTTTGGGGCATCTTCTCATTACATAATCTCCCTCCTCTCCCGTTATCATTCTGAAGGATGGTGAAATGTTACAGTGTTGACTGGACCTCGTGCAATGCAGCCTACAGTGATCTCTGGCCAGCACTTGTTTCAAGTTTACCTTAATGGGGCAATGTTTTTTGACGGGAACATTGGAAATTGAAGAATGCTTGTTTGCTTCCTACTGAGTTAGTAACAGGAAAAAGCAAGGGGTTTGGTAACAGGAAACAGTCCAGGCATATTCCATATCCCAGGTGTGGTAATTGACCCAACGGAGCCTGGTGATGGCCTGACACCTTTGAGGCAAAACATAACATGATTTAACTTCAGTGAGTTGAAGGATCTTCACAGCAGACTGACCTCTGGGAAGGGAGTGGACATATGGTGGGTCTAACTTCGGTTGCTGGGTTTAGCGTGTGGTTGGTATTGGTAGCCTGTGAAATTCAGGAGGTCAGAATGAATTATCTGGTGGTCCCTGCTGGGTTTAAACTCTATGACACAGAGTTTTTGAGGAGGTAAAAAAGGGGACAATTTAACACCAGAGGATACAGCTGGAGCCAGCAAGTGATGGGCAGTCTCTCATGCTATATTTGTAGAATATAAGGAAAAGATAATGCAGGAAGATATGACAGTTATAAGAGTAATGGTATAGAGAAGGTCTGCAGGATCCCAGGGGTATAATCCAAATAGATAAGGGAATATTATACAGAGCTCTTTCACAGACAGATCATCCCTTGTATACAGAATCAGTTTAATAGCAGTGGAGGTGGTTTTTTTCCAGATTTGACAGAAAGATCTAACAGAACCAGTAGAAAAGAAGAAAGTTCAAACACATTTTATCAATGAAGAGAGGAGCTTCCCTTGGTGCATATTAGTTAACAGCTGAATTTTAGCAAGAGTTCATAGCTTCCTTCTCTAAGGCTTTTCCCCAGGCTTTTAATGATGCCGTGAGCAGTGGCATATTCTGATCTTTTTATGAAGCCCTGATATTTTTCAGAAAAAGGGGGAATATTATAAACTAGAAGACTGTTGCTTTTTTTGAATAAGATTGCCTCCAGTTGAGCTCACAGTCCCAGGCTATTAACTGGGAAAGTGTTAAATTTCAGTCAGTACAATGCAGCCACTGTGGCTGTATCCTATATAGTTTGCAGAAGGTGTTTGAAAGGAGGATGAAGAAGAGAGTTTTATTTTGGCAATGGATCAGGCCAAAGCATTTTGTTAAATAACATAAAACATCTGTGCTTGCTTTGGAGGAAGAGTATAGCAAGACCAGTTTATTATTAAGTGGCTACTGATCTTATATGCTTATGCACTTTGTCACTGCCACTCATTTAAAGGATTGCAAAGCTACAGTCAGTCTATTTTTCTGTAGACCTATTATTGGTGGCAATGAATGGAAACAAGTGCTTAAATAAACAGCTTAAAGGAATTTAAATCAGGCAGTGAAATATGGTTGGTGGGCCGCAGAAGATAACAATGTGTGTTTGACACTTTAGATAATTATTCATCTGTAGATGGAGCACTTATGAAGTTAGATAAGATAAAGGGTTTGTAGAAGACGACTTCATGATGCCCTTTTTTTACCAGGAGGGTTGATAATCGTGTCATTCCCTCATGGATCAGTTGACCTCTGGGAATAAACATTTGGTGGTGTTTTGATGGCAGAGTTGTAAGAGAAAAGGAGAGGAACCTGACAGTGGCAAAGAGAGTGTTTATTATTTTTCATTTATGTGCCTTGTGTGTATTCACCCTCTATATAACTGATGAGTAAAATTATGTGTTTTTTTTCATATGATTTAGTGTAAAAAACTTTTTACTTTTGTTAATAAAATAATTCCATTTAAATAATAGGATAGGAATAGTATTCAAGATGTGTGTGTGTTTTATTAATTTACGCATGAGATGAAGTTTTGGGGGAAAGTGAGTTGGATTGCTGAAGCCCTGACTGTTATTAGAAATGGAAATCAGGTGAAGACTATAGCAATTCATCTTACTATGGTGTTCTACACTGAGCAAGAACACATTTACAAAAAAGGGGGGGGGGAGGGGATTTGAGACTCCCTTTGACAATACCAAATTCAAGTTGTCTCATTCCAGAGGAAGAAAAAAAACGAATATAATGCCACAATTTGCCTCAAAAAAATCCCTAGACAGTAGTGAAATGTGAAGTGGACTTTAGGGAGTCACTGTCCCTTTCTAAATTAAAAAAGTGACATTGTTTCTTATTTTGGTAAAGATTTCTCTTTATTTGGAGGAGGGAGGTGGGAAGATCACTGTTGTGGGTGTCATTCTTGCTATGGTAGAAAAACTTTTGCAGCATTTTCTGACAACTCAGGCTCTGCATTTCCTTAACTTCTGAGACATCATTCTATAGCTGGATCCCCTCATTAGAGAAGGTTTTGTACCCAGCTGCTCTTTGTACATAGTGCTTGCTGTTGCATGGAATTTGTAGCCACAGGGTGCCATAAGTTATTTATTTCCTCTGTACAAAATAATCAAGAGCTGTCCAGATTTAGTGGAGCACTTAAATTTAACAACCTTCGGGAAAGGACTAACAAATCATATACGGACTTAATAAACAGAAGTCTTAATAATTGATATAACGCTGGTTACATTTTGCAAGTTCAACAAAATTAACAATTCTTATATTAAATAACAATGAAATATTAAACAGACTGGGTCTATTCGTTTGAATTACATTTCTCCATTATTTAATAAATCTTGAACAGATTTCATCCTATTTCCAACATTTCATGAAAATTTGATTAACTTAATAAACACTGCATATTTAAACCTTGTAATATTTTAAATACAATTAGACTTGAAAACATCCTCAGCTCTATCGCAAGACAAAAACACCAGCAAATAATATGTGAAGGAAAATAGTGTTAGATGCATACTTTAAGACCAGAAGGGACCATTATGATGATTTTCCTTGGCAATGGTTAGGCTGTTAGTATACTGAGACGACGGTCTATCAGGCTGAACAATATTGTCTTATTGTTTCCTTATACTCTCCCATCTGTCTGTATTTATCTGTGGTCTCTTGTTATATACTTACGTCGTAAGCTCTTTTTGGGACAGGGAACCTCGGTTTCTGAAGTGCTTAGCACAATGGGCTCCTGGTCCACAACTAGGGCTTCTAGGGACTACCATAGTACAAATTAATAATCTTGTCCAACCACCTGCATGACAAAGGCCATAGATTTTCATCCAGTAAATCCTGCCTCAATACTAACTTCTGGGGTCTCTTGCCATGTTTACTGTCAGACTAGATTAAGGACTACATGAGCATCTGAGGTTTACATCAAATAACCCTTCCAGCTCTCACAAAAGATTGAAAAAAATCTCATTCTTAAAGGCTATGACATCAGAAGCAAAAAACCATGCCTCCCCCCTCCGTTGCCCCCTGCCCCCCAAAAAACAAAACAAAAAGTTATTTTATGAAGGTTGCCTGATTTTTAAGCCGGACTTAAGATCTTCAGAAACTTGGGGTTGGCAAAAACTGATTTGGATCCTAAACCATTTTTGTCTGGACTTCTCAGAAGGGAATGCTTGCGATTAATCTTATCCAGCAAAGCTCACATTTGAGACCGCTGGGTTCAATGAGATTTAAGCACAGGCTAAAAGTTAGGAATGTGCTTATTTACACTGCTGAATTGGAGCCGTAATGAGGTACGCTGCTGTCACAGTACTTGGAGCTAAACAAGATGGAGCAGTTCAGACAAAATTAAAAAAAACAACAACACTTTTCTTATACACCTATTAGCATAAAGACTTAGAAGATTGAACACCCTCTTGTGAGGGCATCAAAAGAAGGTCTAGGACTACATTTACAGAACCTAAAATCTGAGTTTCCTTTTCAGATACCATCAGGTACTGTCCATACAAACATTGAGAGTAATACAGAATACTATCTGACAAACACAGAGCAGGGATGCTATTTGTTACTGTAACATCTCAGGATACAGCTACATTTCTCAATGTCTTGTCCACAGAGTGAAGGACAATAAAAAGGAGTTTCAATATATTTGGAACAAAAATAATCCTAACAGCAGTATTGGCTCATTACTGAATGGAAAATGGTAGAATTGTCAATATTAATAATAATAATAATAATAATAATAATAATAATAATAATAATGCAGAAGAGGTAGGAGTGTTCAAATATTTCTGTTCTATATTCAGAAAAAGAAATAATGAACTTAAATCACATTGCAAAATACTTTCCATTCCAACTCTAACCCAGGAGGATGTTTAACAGCAGCTACTGAAGTCAGACATCTTTAAATGAACATGTCCAGATAAGTTGCATCCAAGACTCTTTAAAGAGCTGGTTGATGAGCTTTCTGAACCTTAATGTTCATTTCCAAGAAGTCTTGGAACAACTGGGAAATTAAGAGGACTAGAAGAAAGCAAATGATGTGGCAATATTTAGAAATAGGATAACACTGGTAATTACAGGCCTATCAGTCTAACATCAGTCTTAGGGAAAATAATGGAATGGCTCATATGGGACTCAAAGAAGGGTAATATCATTAATGCCAATTAGCATGGGTTTATAGGAAACAGATCCTATCAAACTAACTTGATATATTTGATGAGATTACAAATTTAGTGATATAGTATTGATGTAATAGACTTCTTAAGGCATCTGAGCTGGTACTGCACAGCATTTTGATTAAGAAGCTAGAATAAAAAAGACATTAAATGGATTAAACACTGACTGATAGACCTCAAAATGTCCTTATAAATGGGAAATCATCATTGAGTAGGTGTTTTCAAGTGGGGACCCACAGGGATTAGTTTTTGGACCTAGGCTATTTTTTGTTAGTGCCTGGAAGAAAGCTTCCACCAGCTGTTGTGCTGTGGTATGGTGGGGTAACAGGATGGCGGGGAGCTAACCAAGATGTTCATGTTTGTGATTGTCCTACAGAGGGAGATTGCTGAGGACAGTAGCCAGAGTCCAAGGATTTGCATATCCATATGACTATTAATACAGGAAACCCATCCAGAGTACTGATTATAAACCAGAAGGAACCACTGTGATCATCTAGTCTGATTTCCTGTATAACAGGTCATAGGACTTCCCTGAATTAATGTTGTTTAAACTAGAGCATGTCTCTTAAGTTGATTTTTCCCCTTGATTTTTAAAAATTCCAGTTCTAGAGAATCTATCACAACCCTTAGTAAAGTGTGGGAATCAGCTATTTTTAATCTGAATTTCTCCAGCAAGGTCTAGAAGTTGAAACATATGTTAGATTGAAGAGTCCTCTATTAAATTTCTGGGAACAGCACAGATATTGTGCACAGTCTCATTGACGTTTAGAATGGACTGTGACTTCATATGGGGTCCAAATCCTGACTGGGGACTCTATTTGCTTATTTTGTGTGTCTTAATGTGAGTAATAGCAGGGCTGAGAGGTCTACACTTACTTCCTGGTCCGGCCGTAAGCAATCGCTCTTCTGGGATCGATTTATCGCATCTTGTCTTGATCCCGGAAGTGCTCGCCGTCGACGCCGGTACTCCAGCTCGGCGAGAGGACTACGCGGCATTGACGGGGGAGCCTGCCTGCCGCGTCTGGACCCACGGTAAGTTCGAACTAAGGTACTTCGAATTCAGCTACGTTATTAACGTAGCTGAATTTGCGTACCTTAGTTCGAAGTGGGGGGTTAGTGTGGACCAGGCCTAAGCTTCCACCAGAGAGCTAGGGTGTATGTGTGTGAGGAAGAGATAGTGAGAGGACTGGCACTTGCTGGGTGAGAAAGCAGGCAGGAAAGTACCAAAAAGCAAAGGCAGCCATGTTTGTTCTGGGCATATGGATGGTGAGCTCTGAGGAATTCAGACTACGCAAAGTGCAGGGGTGAGAAGATGAAGAGTATAGTTTTAGGAGTAACTGGGCAGGGCTCCCTGCTAGTTCAAAAGCCTCTTATTAAAACTGTCATTTAAACATCTAGTTTGTCTCAGCCCCTTCAGGGGCTACACAGTACAGTTGTGGTAGAGGGATATCTTCCGCTTTGAATTATGTTTGGATGGATACTTGGTTGCTAGAGAGATCTGAGGGAAAGTTAAAAGGCTCAATAAAAGGCTTTTGCACTAGAGTTGGGGGGAGAGGGGGAGGAACCTTTAGAAAAAATGTCATTTGAGTACACTGAACTGGAGGATTTTAAGTCCTTCTACTACTGCCATGCCTTTTGATCTGTCATAATAAATGATCACTTCTGGGGTCTCACAGTACATTGCAGAGGAATGTCTTCTAAGAGGTGAAAGTCACCACAGCATGGATCAGGCACGCTAGCATTAATGGAATGACATGAAACACTAGCCCGTGTGGTTTGGGCACTACTACAAGTAGAAAAAAAAATTAGAATAATCCGATCACACAGTTTCCTGTGGAGCAGTGGATTTTTAATATTCTATTAACAACTGCTTATTTAGTAGATAAAGTCAGAAACTAATAAAGAACTCCAGTGAATTGGTTATCTTCTTAAGAATTAAGACTCTATTGTCTAAATCATCTAACAATTTAAATAATTATAAGTAGTATGAAACACAGCTTGAGATGTAATATAATTTAAGATAGGACTAGTTTGTGTGTTTACAAGTCAGTGTTATCCCACAGGCTAAGGCAATTACAGCAGGTGTCACAGGAGACACGTTTCTGCCATGTAAGTCAAATAGCACTTTGTCAACGAAACAGAAGCCTCCCAGCGGCTAGTTACCAAAAAGAATGTCAAATATTCCATCTTCAGTTTTTGCACATGCCAAGGTAGCATTTTGACCTCTCATCTGCAGATGTACTGTGTTGCACAACGTGAGGCATCTACTCCTACATTTGTTCCTGAGGGAGCAGGACAGGGTAAGCAGGCCCACTAACAGCAATTCCGGGCCCCAGGGCAGAACAGTCAAGGGGCCCCCTAGAAAGGGATGGGCCACGTGCAGCAGCTGGTTCACGCATGCACAAGCTGCGGACGCGGTCCACCTGACATTTGGGTGGTGCTGCACTTGCGCTGGCTGGTGCCCAGTGAGCTGCTGCCAGCTGCGCTGATGGTGCCCAGTGAGATGCAAGCTATGCTGATGGGCACGCTTTTCCAGCACAGCCAGGGCTTCCACATGCCTGCCCGGCTGCCTTTTCTCCACGCCCCCACTCTCTGCTGTCCCTCTAACCCAGGGCTGCCAGTGTCAGGTGTCTGGGATGGCTCTACATTAAGAGATGCCAGCCTGTGCGCCTCCTGCATCCACCAATCTCCTGCTGCCGCCACCACCACACACGGCACCAACCTCCCTTGACTGCCTGCCTCTGGAGCTCCCTGAGTGCATGCAGTGCAGTTATGCTCTCAGAGAACAGAGACTGACAGCTCCCCATCAGCCATGCCATCAAGGCACTAGGACTGGCCACCCCATCTTGGACACATGGGCAGGAGCACTGCGCCTTTCTGCAGCGTGCCCAGGGCTTGAGATAGGGCAGGCCGCAGCGGGGCCCAGCGAGTCAGCGGCTGGGAGAAGTCTCTTCCCCTCTGCTCAGCTAACTCCGGTGCAGCTGAGTCGGAGGGTGGTTGAGCTGTGCAGCGGGTGAAATGCGTGCCGCCCACGCCCGGACGATTTAAAAGGGCCTGGGACTCCCCTTTTAAATCACCTTCCCCCCCCGGGTAATTGCTACCTTTGCCCCCATTTCCATCAGCGGGCCTGAGGGTAAGTACCTAGCATTCCTTAGAGCTCTAAGGCAGAGGGCCAGGTTAATATACCCAACAATGCAGCCCAGAGCCAATGATAGCAATACCTATGTATTTACTGCTTCTTAGCACGTTTTTATGGTATATATGAACATTTAAACAAAAACATAGTTTTTGCTTTTGTCCTCCAAGACAAAACAGTTTTGCTCCCCCAAAAAACAGCAATTCCCCATTCCCACCCAAACCATTTCCTCGAGCCAATTAAAAAAAAAAAGTGAGTCAACACTGCATTGTAAAGCTCAACATACTTGGGCACTTACTAATTGAGGCTAGCTGGGCCAACTTAATAGTCCTGAAACTTAAACATGTGGGGCTTGGTAGTCAGTCATTTTAAAAGGAGAATCCTTTATTCTGAAATGCATCTCTCCTTTTCATCCATTACCAAATTTCCTTGAACAAATGGAAAGGGTGTATTTAGAGTGAAGACTATGCCGTGGAAGTCTATTTCTGCTATATACAAAAGATGACTAATTTTTATATCCATTTTATTAATAAAATATTCTTTTTAAAAGGTAAAGAGCTGGTCACAAGTTTTTGTTTTTAAAAAAAATCTGATAAAGATTTCCTTTTCTGGAAGTGAAAAATCAGTTTTGATTCTAGCTACAAAAATGAAACTCAAATACCTAAATTTTGCAGTGTTTTTCAACAATTGATTTCTTTTTAAAAAGTGTGAAATATTTACCATTTTCTGACCAGTCGAGAAAGGAGAATGGGTGTTTTCACAAACACAGAGACCTTTAATGGGTCAGATCCTGAGCTAGCATAAAATGACATAGCTTGAATTCAAGAAAGGTGCATCAATTTACATTACCTTAATTTCTGACTGTTTTTAGACATTTCAAACCTGATTCTCAAAATGACAAAAGGCTAGTGACAATGCAGAAAAATATTGCAGTCGTGCACAGAATTAATGCATGCAGTTAACTCAATATAGGCTTTTGCAGGTTTACTACTGCACACACAAAAAGAACAATAGGTATGCAGTTGTGTACACACTTTTGTATGCCACCTTAGCTTCCATCTCTCTGAAAATGTCCCTTAATGAAGTTGGAATACCATTCTGGAATTGTACAAAGAAGATGGTGATCAGACATATTCTGTATAACCTGAGGAACTGTATTTGGGAATTGACCATCTACAGACCACAGATAAGAAAATGTCTTATGTAAATTTTAAAACAAATTAAAGCAACACCTTGGAAACCTAAAACAGTATTTGCTTATCCACTTTAATGGTGTTAATGTTTATTATTTGTATTACTGTGATGTACCATACCAAATTCAAACACTTTTTTTTTGTAAAACAAAACTAAGGAAACATATTGTGTAATAGGGCCATTATTCAAGAAGTTATGAAATGGGGAGGGGAAGAAAGACTTTCAGTAAAAAACATCTAGTCTAAGCCTAAGATTCCTGACTACCATATTTCGTGATTAAAACTCTCTCTCATGAATGAAGGACCTTTACTCCTTTACTCCGTTTCTTTTGTAAGTGTTGGATAGAAAACTCAACTCACTGCAAAAGCAAGTGAATTAGAAGTTTGTTCTCTACAGGTGAAGGAAATCACCCTCCACAAATGAAAATACCGTGTTTATTATTTGAGGGTTCATTTCATTTTATTTTAAATTAAACTACTTAATTTTAGTACCTTCCTTTTTAATGGGACAAAAGGGAAGAGCATATTAAAGCTAGTACTGCAATTCATACATTCAGAGCCATTACTGTACTCCACAGTTAGGTAATACTTTACAGTTTCACTGCATTTGATCTTTGTGATGAAGAGTTAAATTGTTCTACTACAGTAGGCACAAGCAAAACAGTGCATAAGCTGCTTGGTAGGGAGGAGACAGAACTTATAGTCAATATAAAGAGGCTGTTGAAGATAGAGTCTATACAATAGTACTCTGCAGCTAGATTTAGACTAGCTAGAGAGTTATTCCAGCAAAGAATAACGCCACTGACTTTGAGCCAATTTCTACCAGTTCAAATACTGATGGGAGACTAGTGCAGAAAAGGATCTTTAAAAAAAAGTAGTTTCACATGGTGATAAAGATGCAGGTGGACAAGGCGCAGGAGGTTGCCTGCTACTAGCTTCTAGGAGAAGAGAACGCTCTCCTCCCTGGGTGGCTGGCCTTGGACTTCACCATTCCTCCCCCACCCCCCGCACCCAGGAAGCGAGGGTGCACTCAGCCAAGCACAACTGGTATGGAGCTTGCCTATAGCCATAACTCCCATACCTATTCATGCTTCACCACCCAAGAAAAGCAGAAATCTTATTTGGTTGGGTGGTCAAAATGCAGAGCCCACATACACCAGGACACCCAGTCGAAAAGGGACCCTCCTCAGCCTGGTAAAAATGAGCGAGTGAGGGTGGGGGAGAGTGAGCGATGGAGGGAGGGGGGATGGAGTGAGTGGGGCCGCTGCAGTTCGCGTCGGGGAGCAGCACCCGCATCTTATGGCTGGGAGGGCTCCGAGCGAGGGACACTCGGGCTAGGGGCCTCCCCGCGGGGCGCATGGAGCCGCCTGCAAGTGCCGCAGGGCGGCCGCCTCCCAACGCCGCAGCCGGGGCTGGGCAAAGCGGCCCGAGCCACCCAGGGACTGCGGCAGGGCGGCCAGGAGCAGCAGCAGGGCCATAGTGGGGACCAGTGCCCGGGGTGCTGCCGTGCGGCACCCGCGTTCTGCTCTCTGGGGCTCCGCTCCCTCTGGGGCTGCCCTGCCTCGGCTCCTCAGCCCTCTGCCGGGTGGTCCCCTGGCTCTGTCCTCCCGGGCCCCTGGAGGCAGGAGTCCCGGCTAGAGGGACCCACAGCTGAGGCGCGGCCTGGGAGCCCCACTGCTTACCCCGACCCTGCCAGTGCTGGACTGGCTGGAGGCGAGGGGGGAGCGGGCGGAGTCAGCACTGGTGGGGGGGAGCCCAGGGCTGGGGCAGCAGGGAGTGTGGGTGGGGTGGGGGGGGGAGAGCCCAGTGCTGGGGCGGCAGGGAGGTGCGGGGGGATCCCAGGGCTGGGGTGGCGGGCAGACAAAATTTTTTTTGCTTGGGGCGGCAAAAAACTTAGAGCCGGCCCTGGTCTTAACATAGCCTTCATAATCATGCCATTCCACAACCTATCCAGTCAGACACTGAGCTGAACCACACTCACAAGGGCACCTCCTGCCCCAGCCCCTGAAAAACTTGTTTCAGCAATCTTCCTCAGCTTCTCTGTCTTGTAAACTCAAGTTTTCTTTGTCTCATCATCTTGATGAAATTAGGTATCACTTCTACTATGTGATATATCTGGACAATTACTTCCTTGGTGGTCATGTGTGAAGATTAGCTAATGTGCATCAATTTCCTGTAGCATTTCAGTCCAAAGGCAGAAAGCCTCTTAAAGTTCTGTCTCTTTAACTCCCATGCCTCTCATGCACATAGCAAGATGTTGAAGATAAGAGACTTGAGAAATTTCACTTTACAATTCATGGTCATACTTTTGCTTCTCCCAATGTGAATGTCTCTAGAGCAGCAGTTGAGAGTCCAGCTCTGTGTCAGATCTCTAAGTGATATTTGATCTCACTGGTAGTCACAATTGAAATGCTCAACTCCTTCCAATGCCTCCTCAGATTTGGGTAGAATCATCTTCACCTCTTCAACAGACTTAGAGGTCAGCATTGTCTTTGAGTGTGACATCTTTAGACCTAACTTTTCTGCTTCCACTGCTACGCTTTCTAGCAATTTTTATACCTCTTTCTGTGATAATCTAGTCAGGTCAATATCCTAAGCGAAGCACAGATGACTAATTTTTCATCCACAGATGAATTCCCTCCTATAGATTTCCATCAGTGGTGGTTCTTAATGTTTCTTCACCATAACAGTTAAAGAGGACTAGTGATAGCAAACAGCCCTGACACCTATCCTCAAGTCAAACAGACAATTTGCTCATGCCCCACAAACACTGAAGTCATTACAAAATCTCTATGAAAGTATACCAGCTTTATTACATTTTCAACTACTCTGGCCAGCCACAGGAATGCCCAGAGAGATTTGTGTGATATGCTGCCAAATTCTTCTTGGTAGTCCATCGATCCGACGATGACAAATCTGTGCAGATCATCTATTGTTGGTCTCATGGTGTGCCCTCTGATGACTGTACAAGCCAATTCTAGAGGTGCATATTTTGCTGCAGATGGTGCATGGTAAGTTCGCAGTCAGTGGATTGTGCGCTGCTGATGCTCTGTGATGTCGTTCGCGTGCCTCTTGTAGACGCCGGCAGCAGTCTTCCTCAAAGGCGATGCAGGTATTTCTGACTGTTGCACGCCACTGTGTTCTGTCGCTGGCGGCGTCCTCAAGGTCCCTAGGTTTGATACTGCTGTAGTGCAGATTGGCTTTGATGGTGTCCTTGTAATGTTTCCGTGGATGACCTATATGCCGGATGCCCTGGGAGAGCTCACCATACAGAAGCTGACGGAGGATTCTGTTGGCATCCATGCAGCTGACATGACCGGTCCAACGTAGCTGTGACTTCATAATCATCATTTCGATGCTTGTCATCTGGGCTCTCTCGAAGACCTCGAGATTGGGCACTTTGTCTTGCCAGCGGATCTTCATGATGTTGCGGAGGCAGCGCATGTGAAATACTTCGAGCTGCTTGATGTGATGCCTATATAGTGTCCATGTTTCGCACCCGTACAAAAGAGATGAAAGAACAACAGCTCTGTACACAAGCAGTTTTGTTGACATCCGGATGTGGTGATTTAAAACTTTGACACGCAGACAGCCAAGTGCCTGGCTTGCTTTGGATATTCATGCATTGATCTAATTATCCAGTGATCCATCACTGGATATGACAGTACCCAGATATTTAAAGTTCTCCACTACTTTCAGCTGAGTGCCGTTGATGGAGATACTCGGGACAGAAGCATTTGATCCAGGTGCAGGTTGATGGAGAATTTCTGTCTTTCCGAGGCTGATAGTTAGTCCGAAAAGTTGCGAGGCCTCAGCAAACTTGTTGACAATGTGCTGAAGATCATTTTCAGTGAGCGCCATGAGGGCACAGTCGTCAGCAAAGAATGCCTCAAGAAGGAGTTTCTGCACTGTCTTAGTCTTTGCATTCAGGCGACGGAGGTCAAAAAGTGAACCATCGTGCCGGTATTTCAAGTATATACCTCGGTCCATATCTTTCATTGCATGGTTAAGGACACATGCAAAGAACAGGGTAAATAGGACAGGAGCGAGAACACATCCTTGTTTCACGCCACTGGTGATGTTAAAGGGGGCTGATGTGGCTCCATCAGACAATACTTCGCCTGTCATGCTGTCATGAAAAAGGCGTATAATCTGGGCAAATTTTCTTGGGCAGCCAAGTCGTGTTAGAATGGTCCAAAGGGCTTCCCTGCGGATGGTATCAAACGCCTTTGTCAGATCTATGAAGACAGCATACAAGTGCATGTTCTGTTCAATGCACTTCTCTTGTATTTGTCTGACAGCAAACACCATGTTGACTGTGCTCCGGCCAGATTGAAAACCACATTGACTTTCAGGTAGATTTGCCTCGGAAATACTGGCTATTAGGCGGTTCAAGATGATGCGGGCGATGATCTTCCCTCCAACGGAGAGGAGGGATATGCCTCTATAGTTTCCACATTCTGCTTTGCTGCCTTTGTTCTTGAAAAGAGAGACAATAGTAGCATTGCAGAGGTCCTGTGGTATGTTTTCATCCTCCCAGATGTTGATTATCACGCTGTGGAACGCTGCTAGTGCTACTGGACCTGCTGCTTTGTATCTCTCTGCTGGTATCCCATCTTTTCCAGGAGCTTTCCCTGAACTCATCTGGCTAACAGCTTTCTTAATCTCATCTATAGTGGGCGGAAAGTCAAGATCTGTCAGAGCAGGTTGTTGTGGAATTTCATTGAGGACAATATTATTCACAGTTGATGGTCTATTGAGAAGGTTGCTAAAGTGTTCTCGCCATCTTTCGTTGATGCCTTCTTTATCTTTAATCAGCGTTGTGTTGTCTAATGAGAGCAATGGGGTGGTCCTTGGTTTAGAAGGTCCATAGACAGTCTTAATAGCACTGAAGAACATCTTTAAGTTGTGGGTCTTAGCATAGTGCTCAATTTCTTTGGCTTTGCTCTCCCACCAGTTATCTTGTATCTGACGGAGGTCTTTCTGTGTTTTGCTCTGAAGGTACTTGAAATGGTCCCGCTTAGAGACTGAGGAGGGGTCATTCTGCCATTCGATAAAGGCTTTTCTCTTTACTTCCAGTGCTGAGCACATTTCTTCTTGGTTCTCATCAAACCAATCCTGATGTGTTCTTTTCTTTGCTGTGTCAGTCACTATCTGCTTGAACTGGTCCCACTTTTCGGTTACAGTACCGATCAGTTGTCCGTGGGATGTCAATTTGTCATCAAGGCTCTTCTGGAATTTGTTGAAACATTGAGCATCCTTCAGTTTGGCTATATTGAAAGCAGGTCGCACATGCTTAGGGCGTTTGTGCCAAGAAGGAATGACGTAGAGTTGAAGGGACGTCCTGACTAATCTGTGATCTGTCCAGCACTCTGCGCCTCGCATTACTCTAGTAATCAGTACGTCTCGGATGTCTCGCCTTCTAACAATGCCGTAATCTGTCAGATGCCACTGTTTGGACCTAGGGTGCATCCAGGTCGTTTTGTATTTGTCCGCTTGTCGGAACAGAGTGTTAGTAATGGTCAGGTCATTTTCAGAACAAAGACTCAAAAGGAGTAGTCCATTGCTGTTCATTTTGCCTACACCATGTGGCCCGATTACTCCTTTCCAGTTCTCGCTGTCAGCCCCGACTCGGGCATTGAAATCTCCAAGTAGGAGTAGTTTGTCTGTTACAGATGTGGCCTTGATCAGTCTGTTGAGATCTTCATAGAATTGTTCCTTTGAGTTGTCAGAGCATGTTAAAGTGGGTGCATATGCACTGATGATGGTGACATGACGTTTGGCATTTAGTGGGAAGCGTAGCTTCAGCAATCTTTCATTGATTCCTACTGGAAGGTCTGGGAGTTGATGCATCAATAAGGTTTTTATTGCCAGACCAACGCCATGTATTCTATCCTCTGTCTCAGTCTTACCCTTCCAGAAGAAGGTGTAACCACCTCCTGGTTCACTCAAGAAACCTTCCCCAGGCAATCTTGTTTCACTTAATGCCGCTATATCGATGTTATAACGGACTAGTTCTTGAGCAATGAGAGCTGTCCTTCTCTCAGGTCTTGCAACAGCTTCTCGATCCATGAGCGTACGAACATTCCATATACCAATGGTAAGTTTTCTCAAATTTTTCTTTTGGTTTCGGCCGCAGATTGGGTTGAACGGCCAGCCGCAGCTTGCTGGCCAGTTGTTGTAGGGCAGGCAATTTTTAGACCACCTTTTCTAGGCCCCTCCCTTACTAGGGTGAGCAGTGCTGTCCTGAAGAGGGCTGCTCAGATGCCTGGGATGCTGCCGGTCAACTCTGCTGCCCCAAGTACAGAGCTGGACAATCACCTATCCACAGACAGCCTGCATGCAGGATTGGGACTATGACTCCCAGTGGTAACCTCCACCTGTCGCTTTGCCCCTCCCCCATCGCCGCAGGACTTGAGTGGTATGATGATAATGTTTGATGATTTGCACAGAACCTGTGCGTGAAAGCTTTTTAAGTGGTAGAGCCATTGCACGGGAGCAATCCCACTCTCTCGACCTTAGAAGCCAGACACCAATGGTACGAAAAATCGTCACGACTGGTAACTTCTTTGGTTGCAGTGGATGGCCTTGACGTCTTTCGTGCCTCATCAAGCCCTTCGCTTTCCACAAAGCGTTGCAAAACCGCCTTCTTGGCCGTTGGATCTTAGTGATCTCTTTCGCCCACTCCGCCGGAGCTGACGTCGCATGTGGGGTAGGCATATCCCAAATTCACTGAGGGTTTGGATCCCATCAGTTACACTCACCTGGTTTGGCCGGCCTGTCAAAGCCGTTGCCCGGGATGTGGCTGCTGCGCATGCTGCAGCTACTTGGAGCCACAGGTGAGAGCTGAGTGACAGGTGGGGACCAAAGTGGACGGACTACCCCCGAAGGGGTACGACAAGTCCCCCCCATCAGAGGTACTACCCCTCCCTGGCCACCCCATACACCCTGCCAAATACCTTAGCAAAATCCACAAAAACATGGATCATCTTCCCATCATTCTCCAGCACTTTCTTCAATAGCATATGCAGATTGAATATTTGCTCCATTGTATAACCTTTGGGTCTAAAATGAGCTTGTTCTCCAATTCTCTTCAGCATGATGCACAGCAATATTTTGATAGATGTGTCAAAATGATATTGTGTGGTAATTTCCACAAACAGTTGAGTCTCCCTTTTTATAAATAGGCACCATCAAGAACTATGTTCAAATGCTGGGCCATCTTCCAGACTCTCAAGTCACATTGGTAAGCTTATGGGATGCCTAGGTGAGTGCCACTTCACCACTTTTAGTTAGTTCTGCTTGTACATTATCCACTCTATGGACTTTATTGCTTTTCACTGTCTGCATCATATCCTTAACTTCTATCATAGGAGTTTAATTAGGATATGTCCAGCTTCTCACATAGATCTCATCTTCCTCTTTCCACTGCCAACTTAATTCATTCTGCTCATATTATACAGTTCTTGTTATATACCTACCCCAAGTGTTGGGTAAAATGGTATTTTTAGTAATTTTTATGGCCCATTTAGGATGCAACACTATATACATTTAAAAAATCAAATGAAAACGTCAGCTATAATTCATAGTAAAAGAGGAAATAAATGCTGTGTGTTCACTCATTAAGAGGATCTCTCCTACCAAATAGTAAAATGTGATGGTTGACAGATAGGCAAGAGGAGTTAACCTGTAAAGCAAAGGGATTTGTTTTGAACAAGTTTTTGTTGGGTTCTATGCAATTAAGCTCTTTTTAAAAGTAGAAGCTAATAAAATGCACCATGTTATCCATATAAAAGTTTTGATTCTAAACTGTGCACATGAAAAGCTACATTGAGACCTACAGTGGAGATCAGCACATGATACCTCTAGACATGAGTCAAAGAGCCACATCTGAAAATCAAGTTACTCCTCAGTTTGAATCAAAGTACATACTTTGGCAGATCATTGCACCCAATAAAGCCATCATTTCTATAAGCATTATTCAGGCCCCAATGTGGTGAAGTATCCAAGCATGGTAAGTTGCCTAGGTAATAGTCGCATTGAAAAGCAGCAGTACGAATAAAAACTGAAGGTTCAAATGCTATTTTACCACTTAAGAAAGGACCCTCCCCTGGGAAAAACGGGTTAACAGCACAACTGTATCCAAAATTCACTGATTCCCTCTTTAGACTGCTTTCCTCAGAAAAATGAAAGATATCACTTAGGCTGGAATCTAGTTTTTGCCTTTAGCCTAATCTGAAAAACAACATCTTTTATTTATTATTTAGTTTCATAAGAGGTTAAAACAAAGAAATATGTCCCGAGAACATCATATCTACAACCTACTTTTATCCATGAGAACTAAAACATACAACACTTGCCCTTGACAGGCAATTCAGCTCAATACTCGACTAGAAAATGTCAAATGGTTAATACCTGATGTAAAATGCTTGTAGCAGAGCTCTTGGCAAGACATTTTAAAATTTAGGAGAATGTTTAAACAATTGTTTTTATGCTGGTTTAACTACTATTCAAATATGCTCAGTAGCTGAAAATGTGCCAAGAACAGGAAGAGAACAGCAACAAGAGCAGAAAAATTCTGTACTTCTGCTTCCCCTTCTAAATTACCCAGATCCCAGATGTTCACCTTTTCTTCTCTCACTGTTTCACTGACTGACATTTATGTGGACAAGAGTTGATACCTTTCACTAGCTTTCGTTAAACTAAGCCAAAGTAAACACCCTTCTTTGTTAGTTTTCTTTTTAGAATTAAGGTACCAAGAAATGTGTAGAGGAGCTGTGAAATCTCCTCATTATTGATGACAGTTTGACTGTGATGGCTCCTGGCCTCTTTCCTTTTTCTTTTTGATGGGTAAACCTTAAGTCTCAGTGTTTGAGTTTAGAGATAAGCAGTAATCAGCTGAATGTTTGATGCTTATTCAAAGCTTATCTGAACTGTCCATTCCTCCTGGTCTCATGAGGACAGTGTCTCATAAGGTTTACTGTTGCTCCTGTTTTAGACAGTCCAAAAATACCATGCGAACTTCTTTTAATCTCATGAAACTGGCACTTCTGCCTCTGCAGATTCCAGCTGAGTCTCAAATGCAGCACGGTGCAAAAAAGAAAGAAAGAAAAACAGTGACCGACAGATCATGATCAGACCTCCAAAAAAATGGTTCATTTATTTAGGGCTGGCGTACACTACAAAATTAGGTTGGCTTAACTACGCTACTCAGGACTGTAGTCCTGGTGTAAGCACCTAGATACCACCTCTCAGAGAGGTGGATTTATTACAACAACTGAAGTGGTTCTAGTAAATGTCTTTATGCTACAATATTACAGCAGCACAACTGTAGCTCTTGCATTTTTAGTGTTAAGCTAGCCTTAATTTTGATGGGATTCTTATTTTCTTGAAGTTCTTCATCCATCTTTGGAAACTGCATGGTTTATGGAGACAACTCAAGTGGGATTCAGAAGATCCAGGTTCAAATCCCAGCTCTGCGTGTGATTTGTCCAAGGTCACACAGCAGGTAATTTGCCTCTGTGACTGTTTTCCCCTCCTACCTTTGCTAGAATTGTGCATTTTGATTGTTAGTAAAGCTGTGTAGGAAGCAGATTTTGTGGGAAATTCCACAATTTCAAATTTTCTTCCATTCCAAAATGGAATAAAACAAACAAAATAAGTTGGAAATTTTCCAAGAAATGAAATTCTGAAGGGCAAAAAAATGTATGAAAAGGTTTCCATTCAGGTTGACCTTTTCATTTCAATTTTTAAAATTTTATATTCTATAATGTAAAGTCATTTTGAAACAGAAAATCCGTGTGTTCAAATTTGACTTCATCAGAATGCTCTATTATGTGGGGTTCCTCCACCCAGATCAAAATTAAATCCAAATAGAAATAATTTCACAAAAATGTTTCATTTTTGACAAATTGACATTTAAAAAAAAAAAAAGTCAGAAGATTTCCAATGAACTCTAATTGTAATCTCTCCACGGCAGGGACTGTGTCTCACTATGTGAGTATATAGCACAATGGGACCCCATCTTCATTGGGGCCTCTAATCACTATCATAATGCAAATAGTAATGGACACTCCTTTTTTTCCGCACTCCTCCCCATTTTCTCAGGTGGGTCACTTACTCTTCAAAAAAACCCATATGAAGTGTACATAGTCACTGGAGTGGTTTGATTCCACAGAAGTAGGTTCTGTATGGGAAAGTAGGCTTGACTCTGGGGAGATTGGCTGCATTTTGGAGAAATCTATTGACACCACTGGAATGTGACAAGTAAACTACAGCTCTCCCCTCTCAACCAGCCTGTTAAAGGAAGGTGTAAACTTCCTAAACTACTTCTCTAAACTGTGTGGTCCTGCTTAGTAGCCTATGGAATGTTTAGACTTGTCTCACCCTTCCTTAACAAGAACTTTCTATTCAGGAGTTACTGGGAATTAATAAGACAAAATAGAAAAGATCTAATTAGTGGATACAAATATTTTCCAGGCATCAGCTGAGTTACCCAACAATAAAAGGAACGTATTAAGCATGGTCAAAAATTTGTAAGGGCAAACCAAGAACGGGGCCCCATTGTCCTAGGCTCTGTATACAGTCCCGGATTTAAAGAGCTTACAATCTAAGTATCAGAGCAGCCTCTGGGCAGTCCAAGAATTGGTAGTTAGAGAGGAAATATTAGTGTGCATCAACTACTGTGTTACTAATCCAAATTAGGATTTTAACTTTGTTAGACAGTATCACACACTGAAATTAAAAGGAAGCACTTGTGTTTAGAATGAGAATGAGGCTTCTTGTTCTACCAAGGCATGCTGAAGTGTTGCAAGGGATGAAGTCAGCTGTTGGTTGACCCCTGACTATGGGCAGGACAAGCATTAATCTGCAGTGCATGCTCATATCTCCCTGACAGATAAACATACTGGGTTTAGAAAGACAATTCACTAGGAATGAAAACTTAGTGATCTGCACCAAAAAGCAATGTATGTATGTGGATCCCGCCCAGGGCATGTTTACCCAGAAAAAGTAATGCATAGACTAGCCTACTAGCTTGAATCCAGCCAGTGCAGAGATTGAGAGCAGTGAAGGCATAGCAGCATGGGCTTCAAAGCAGGCTAGTGATCCCAGTATGTACCCCGGATCCATGCAGGGCTTATGCTATCCACACTTAAGTCTGTACTGTCTTCGCTGCTATTGGTACCCATGGATTCAAGCTAGCTCAGGTAGGCTAGCCCTCACCCAGACCTCTGTGTCTGATCCTGAACTATTTAAGTCAATAAGAGTTTTGTCATTGACTTAAGTGGAAAAAATCAGGGCCTTATTGAGTACTTTTAACCTAATTGCCCTATCATTCCAGCCTGTGTCCTCTAGGAGAAGATGCCCACACCAACAGAGGAATATGCAAATTGAAAAACTATGTTACCCTCTGCCACCCCAAGAAATCTGGAGAGAGAGAGAGAGAGAGAGAGAGAGAGAGAGAGAGAGAGAGAGAGAGAGAGAGGAAATAAAGCAATATGTCTGGGTTGTGTGCTGGATTAGTGAAATTCAGCC
This sequence comes from Emys orbicularis, assembly GCF_028017835.1. NCBI lineage: Eukaryota > Metazoa > Chordata > Testudines > Emydidae > Emys > Emys orbicularis. The sequence goes on from NC_088690.1 coordinate 47,990,817, forward strand.
TTGTCCAGAGTGTCAGCACAAGAGATATGTATTACTTAAGCCCTCAAACATGGAACATAAGTATATGGGTGAAAAGTGGACATTACCTTTTAAAGAGAAGTTGTCCAAGCCAGACTATCCACTGTTCTACAGCACCATTTCTGTTGTTTGTCTGAGCAGACGGTGCAAAGCCTCTTTGCTTAGTATCTCTCAACAATCTCTCACACCAAATCCAGCTGTTAGGTTTAAGTGGATTCTGCTGCATGTGGGGTTTCCAGAAGTCATATTTGGCAGGTGTTTGACTGCATTTTAGTAATCATTTTTCCTCTCCTTATTTAGAACTTTCCTATTCTCTGAAGCCACACCACTGCTTTCCATTCACAGAAAAACTGACTTGGATTTGAGGAGACACTAGAGTGGATGTTGCATTGCTCTGTTTGAAAATAATATTTGTTTATTTTTTAATCCCAAACAAAACCCTGGATCCTCCTGGCTGCCATGAATTTTGGAAGGTGTTCAAAGTCTGAATTTGACCTCTGCAATGTGAACCCATCTTTATTTGGCTGTGGTCATAGTCATGCCATATAAGAACATCCTAGAATTTAAAAGTAATCAATAAAAGACATGAAATTTTCCACAATAGACAGAACATCTTTCAGAGCAAGTCTTTCACCACCCTGACTACTCCTTTTCTCCTTTCCCCTTCCTTTCCAAACATACATGCAAAGAGACACAGTGAGGCGCTAAGAAAATAAAAAATGAATCAAGTTTCCATAGTTTCCTATTCTCCTTACAGACACAATTAGCGGCACACAGTGTAAAGTACCCAATTGTCTTGCCCTCTCTTTCTTAACATTTAATGTGTGGCGGGAAACTTGAATAGTCAATCAAAGTGTAAATCCTTATTTGCAAGTCCTTTTTTCCCCTCCAGACTGTACTAGATTTTAAAATTCTGAAGCTGCAAGCAGAGGGCCTTGTGTCTGAGAGTATTCCAATTTCTGCCAAACCACATGGCATCTCTTTATTTAAATGTTAATGCTTTTCACATTCAGCATGAACTCTTTGAAGTAAATTTGCATTTGTCTGTGATATAAAGTGGTTTGATATTAAGTGGCTTAATTAAAAGTTAATTTAATAAGTTTGCAAAGTACTGTAAAAATGATTCAATAGCACCCAACTTTCCAATCAGGACATATTTTAATTTGTAGAACTGTTACAGTGATTTCAGGAATTCATTTTCAATTAATTTGGAAGTGTTGTTCCCGCTAGGAGACTCAATGCAACATGATATCTATCTTCAAAGGTTTGGTGGTTTTTTTTGTGTTTTTAAATCCCCAAGGATTAACAAGTATATTTTTAGGAAGATATCCAAATGAATTGTGGTTGAAATAACTGCTGTGAAAACAACAAACTTACTTGCATATGTAATATCTGACAACTTCTGTGCAAAAATCCATGAAAGGTCTTGGAGAAAGAATATCCATTGCTTAAAAGGAATTTACACAGAGAGATGCTGAATGTTCCTCTGACAAAACCTCATGGCTTGTGCCATTCACTTTCAGTTTGGTCCAACTCTAACAAGAATAAACAAAAGTAGATGTCACTGCCAGTATACTAAACATAATACCAATAGGTGGTTATGCCTAAAGGGCACTATTGGACAAAACTCCCAGGAGGTACCAATGCCAGAAGTTGCCACTCCCTTGAGTAGGCCATCATATAGTCAATTCACACTTTTGGCAATGCAACATTAAGGGTGACATTTCTGGGACTAACATACACATACCAGCACCCAATCAGTTTCCAAAGTCTGGTGTGTAGACAAAACATCCCCTCTGCTAGGGTCAGACACATCCCAAGATGCACATGGGTTTTGTTGGTTTTCCAAATCCATTCACATTAGAGATAGGTCTCCCAAGCTAGTGTCCTATGTTTGGAATCCTAGCCCAGAACCAGATCCAAAATTTATTTTGTCTATGTGTGAGAATGCAGCTTACCTCTGATGTGAGGTCCATGTCTCAGTTTCCCAAAGATTCCCTTCCACAGCGTGGTAGAGTAATGTGTTCCTCCAGCCAAATCAAAAAGTCTTTCCCTTCCAGGGCAACAAAAAATGAAAGCAAAAGGGAATATTTGCCCTTTAATACAAGGGTTCTTTTTATTTTTGGAAGGTTTTTTTTGTTTGGTTGGGGGGTTTTTTTTCCGCCTCCCTAAACCACACAGTTTTTCATCCCTCAGGTTAGGGGCTTAGCACAGTGCTTTGCCCTGTCTGTGTTAAACATTTGTTTCTGTCCTCCGAGGACTCAATTCTTTTACCATTGATGCAGGAAAGTGAAAGGGTGTTGCTTCCTCCTCCCCCTTGCTGGAAACCCTAAAGGAAAAGCAGTTACACAGACAAGGGCTTAGTTCAGACAGTGCACCCCTCTAGTTATCAACTGCCACCCCACACTGAACCCCTATTGTATGGGGAGATTTTAGCAAACCAGTAAAGGGGGGAGGGATAGCTCAGTGGTTTGAGCATTGGCCTGCTAAACCCTGGGGTTGTGAGTTCAATCCTTGAGGGGGCCACTTAGGAATCTGGGGCAAAAAATCAGTACTTGGTCCTGCTAGTGAAGGCAGGAGGCTGGACTTGATGACTTTTCAGGGTCCCTTCCAGCTCTATGAGATAGGTGCTTAAAACCACTGTTGCTTATTGCTAAAAGCAGCCTAGTCAGCAGGCTGTAAAGTGGCCATGGCAGGAGGGGAGGGGGTTTGGGGTGCCACAGAAAGGGCAGCTTGACCCCGTGTCCTTCCTGATAAGAATTGTGTTGAAGTTGCTGATACATGCATTTTAGAAGAGCAGGATGTGCGCCAGGAATGTCTACTGGGGCCTCAAGCTGCAAACTCTGGAAAAACCCACACCTGGTTAATCAATAATAAGAAGGAACCTCTTGCTTGACCATTGAAATTGCTTACTTAACAAGTTTTCTTTAAGGGACATGTCATTCTGTTACTAATGTATAAATAAGGAGGAAAAGTTTGAGGTAGTTGGACTCATTTGGATACATCTTGCGGCCCCCACCGGCAGACAGAAGATTTGGCCACCGGAAGCCTGCCGCTGTGTCACTCGAGAGCCACACTCAGATTTGGTCATTATCAAGGGTTGCGGGTGTTTTACTAACCAGTTGCAGACTTGTGTAAGTGCTTGAGACTAAATAAAGCTTAGCTTTAAGTGAAAGCACTCGTGTTGTCCTGTTTGTGCCAACCATCTATCACAGGGGTAGGCAACCTTTCAGAAGTGGTGTGCCGAGTCTTCATTTATTCTCTTTAATTTAAGGTTTTGCCTGCCGGTAATACATGTTAATGTTTTTTAGAAGGTCTCTCTCTCTAAATCTATATTATATAACTAAACTATTGTTGTATGTAAAGTAAACAAGGTTTTCAAAATGTTTAAGAAGCTTCATTTAAAATTAAATTAAAATGCTGATCTTACGCCGCCAGCCTGCTCAGCCCGCTTCCAGCCTGGGGTTCTGTTCACCTAGGCCTGCAGTGGGCTGAGCAGGGTGACTCGAGGTCAGGGCAGAGGGCTGGGGTGTGTGTGGAGGTGCAGGGCAGAAGGCTGGGTGTTGGGGGGGGGGGGTTTCAGGGCAGAGGGCTGGGGGGGTGTGGAGGTGCAGAAGAGAAGGCTGGGTGTTGGGGGGAGGTCAGGGCAGAGGGCTGGGTGTGTGTGGGGTGTAGGGCAGAAGGCTGGGGGTGTGTGGAGGTTCAGGGCAAAGGCTGGGTGTTGGGGGGAGGTCAGGGCAGAGGGCTGGGTGTTGGGGGGGACTCGAGGTCAGGGCAGAGGGCTGGGTGTGTGTGGAGGTGCAGGGCAGAAGGCTGCGTGTTGGGGGGAGGTCAGGGCAGAGGGCTGGGGTGTGGGGGGGTGCAGGGCAGAAGGCTGGGTGTTGGGGGGAGGTCAGGGCAGAGGGCTGGGTGTTGGGGGGAGCTCAGGGCAGAGGGCTGGAGGGTGTGTGGGGGGTGCAGGGCAGAAGGCTGGGTGTTGGGGGGGGTTCAGGGCAGAGGGCTGGGGTGTGTGTGGAGGTGCAGAGCAGAAGGCTGGGTGTTGGGGGGAGGTCAGGGCAGAGGGCTGGGTGTGTGGGGGGGTGTAGGGCAGAAGGCTGGGGGTGTGTGGAGGTTCAGGGCAAAGGCTGGGTGTTGGGGGGAGGTCAGGGCAGAGGGCTGGGTGTTGGGGGGGACTCGAGGTCAGGGCAGAGGGCTGGGTGTGTGTGGAGGTGCAGGGCAGAAGGCTGGGTGTTGGGGGGGGTTCAGGGCAGAGGGCTGGGGGGTGTGTGGAGGTGCAGAGCAGAAGGCTGGGTGTTGTGGGGAGGTCAGGGCAGAGGGCTGGGTGTGTGGGGGGGTGTAGGGCAGAAGGCTGGGGGTGTGTGGAGGTTCAGGGCAAAGGCTGGGTGTTGGGGGGAGGTCAGGGCAGAGGGCTGGGTGTTGGGGGGGACTCGAGGTCAGGGCAGAGGGCTGAGTGTGTGTGGAGGTGCAGGGCAGAAGGCTGGGTGTTGGGGGGAGGTCAGGGCAGAGGGCTGGGGTGTGGGGGGGTGCAGGGCAGAAGGCTGGGTGTTGGGGGGAGGTCAGGGCAGAGGGCTGGAGGGTGTGTGGGGGGTGCAGGGCAGAAGGCTGGGTGTTGGGGGGACTCGAGTTCAGGGCTGAGGGCTGGGCGGGTGCAGGGCAGAAGGCTTGGTGTTGGGGGGAGGTCAGGGCAGGGGGCTGGGGGGTGGGGGGGTGCAGGGCAGAAGGCTGGGTGTTGGGGGGAGGTCAGGGCAGAGGGCTGAGTGTGTGTGGAGGTGCAGGGCAGAAGGCTGGGTGTTGGGGGGAGGTCAGGGCAGAGGGCTGGGGTGTGGGGGGGTGCAGGGCAGAAGGCTGGGTGTTGGGGGGAGGTCAGGGCAGAGGGCTGGAGGGTGTGTGGGGGGTGCAGGGCAGAAGGCTGGGTGTTGGGGGGGACTCGAGTTCAGGGCTGAGGGCTGGGCGGGTGCAGGGCAGAAGGCTTGGTGTTGGGGGGAGGTCAGGGCAGGGGGCTGGGGGGTGGGGGGGTGCAGGGCAGAAGGCTGGGTGTTGGGGGGAGGTCAGGGCAGGGGGCTGGGGGGTGTGGGGGTGCAGGGCAGAAGGCTGGGTGTTGGGGGGAGGTCAGGGCAGAAGGCTGGGTGTTGGGGGGAGGTCAGGGCTGAGGGCTGGAGGGTGTGTGGGGGGGTGCAGGGCAGAAGGCTTGGTGTTGGGGGGAGGTCAGGGCAGGGGGCTGGGGGGTGTGGGGGTGCAGGGCAGAAGGCTGGGGTGCTCGGTTCATGATGGTGCTCCCAGCCCTCTGCCCTGAGCGGCTCAGGGCAGGGGGCTGGGTGGGATATGCCCTGTTCCACCCCCTTCCCCCAGGCCCGTCTCTGCCTGCTCTACGGAGCTGTGTGCAGGCTGCCGCTCTTCCCCCTCCTCCTCACAAGGGCCATCGCGGGCAGGGAGAGGGAGGAGGAGGGGCAGAGGGGCCGGAATGCACCAAGCTGTGGGAAGAAGCGGGGGAGGAGGGAAACTTGGCTGCAGCAGGACCAAGCTTCTGCCTCCTGCCCCGGCAGGGGAGATCGGTGGGCGGGGGGGGGGGGGGGGCTGAGTGGGGCGGGGGGCCGGGACCCCCACCACCACCGCTCTCCCCTGCTGGGGCAGGAGGCAGAAGCTTGGTCCTGCTGCAGCCAAGCTTCCCCCCTTCCCCGCTTCTTCCCCCCCCAGCGTGGCATTTTCCAGCCCCTCCTCTTCCTCCTCTCACTGGGCAGGCAGCGTGCCACTCAGAATCGGCTCGCATGCCGTGTTTGGCACGTGTGCCGTAGGTTGCCGACCCCTGTTCTATCGGTTTGATGGCCGTGTCTCCCCTAATTTATTTCCTGACACTACCTCACACAGAGTAAAAGTTACCAAGAGCTTTGGGTTGAAAGAACCCCGGGTAACAATATGGGCTGTCATCAGACTACAACCCAAACTTGAGGGAGATCCTCCTCCTGTAAGAAATCATTCCTGAGCCCCCATTCCTGGCATTCAAACAAGCCCCCCCCCCCCCAAGCAGTAGCAAGCTCCGCACAGACCAGGACATACCAATTCAAAGTGGCACCAGATCCTGCCAGAACAGATGCAAAACCTGCAGACTTATCTACACTGCTACAGTGATCTACACCAGGGGTTCTCAAACTGGGGGTCAGGACCCCTCAGGGAGTTGCGAGGTTATTTCTTGGGGGTCGCGAGCTGTCAACCTCCACCCCAAACCCTGCTTTGCCTCCAGCATTTATAATGGTGTTAAATATATAAAAAAGTGTTTTTAATTTATAAGGGGGGGGGGTCGCACTCAGAGACTTGCTATGTGAAAGGGGTCACCAGTAAAAAAGTTGGAGATCCACTGATCTACACCTTTCAAGATTCATTTATTCTACACATTCCTACACAATATGTGGTTTACCTCATCCAGTGCATCAACAAGTATGTGGGTGAAACCAGACAATCACTACGCTCTTGAATGAATTCACAAAGGAAAGTGCTAAGAGACAAAACACCTTATCACCCGGGGTGAACACGTTTCACTTCTCCCGCTGACATAGCTACTACTACTCATGGGGGATGGAGTAATTAAGCGGATGGATGATCTCTCTCCCATTGACTTAGAGCGGCTACACAGAGAACTTACAGCAATATAGCTGCATCGGTGCAGCTGTGCTCCTGTATGCTCTCTAGTGTAGCCTTAGCCTGGGAGTACCTTTCCCAGATCTGAAGAAGAACTCTGTGTGGCTCTAAAGCTCAAAAGCTTTCCTTGTGGGAAAAGCTGGGGAACGAGAGGCAGCTGCAGGTAGGTTTCGGGTGGACTGGAGCAAATGCGGGGCACATGCCTGTAGCAAAATATTCAGCAAAAATGTTAATTTTGCAGTATTGTGGTAAAAGTGTCAAATTCCACAGCCATGGATGCATAGTGCCCTGACTGAGATGAACAGGGCAGTTCACACCTCAGAGCTATTGTTTCAGGGTTTCTGCAAACTCAGGAAGACATAAATTTGAAAATGTTCAATGCATCTCTGTAACTATAGGAGCTAGAAACATGATTTTAAAAGACAAAGTTGAGATTTGGGAGTACAGTTCCATAGGAGGCAGTGGGGAATCCATGGGGAATTCTGTAGCTATACAATATGTGGGGTCTTGCACGTAGTCAATGATTTTTACTCTACCTGTCTCCTAATTGTAGGCAAATTACTACATTCATTCCCTAATTCAGTTACATGGAAGACACAGTAACAGCAGAATAGGAGAATGAGTATACTGGCTCAATTACTTTGTCTAAGAGGAGTTTTAGTGGATTAATTTCTCTCTGGCTGAAAATACAAACCCCCATTTTTACTGGACCGCGAGAATGCCATTCACCAGTTGCTGTACTAGGAGTGGGCTGGTCGAAACATCCACAGAAAAAAAGATGTATAGAAACAGTCATTTTCCCCTTGAGTGAAAGAAATTTGTTCTTGGTTCTAGCTTGGAAGGTATTTAACAAAATTATTTTATACCAATAAACTGAAGCTACTGTAGGAGCACTAGAAATTGTATGTTGATTTAAATTGCAGATATTAAGTACAATGTGATGGCAAGATTAGGTTTACTCACCGTTTATCATTTAGATTATATTGTTATTTTCCCTATCAAAGTCCTTTACAGTATAAGTTTATATGTATCACTATCTACACACATCCATACTAGTATTTAAAGGACACAGTAAAAAGAATAACACATATAAATATATGACAATACATCTATTTGCATAAGTATACATAAACTATCAATATTTACATGATCAAGAGGATGATGTGTCTGTTCAAAAATTGAACAGATTATATAGAAAAGTATATGGTTGCAATACAATTGGGACTATTTTTTGTTCTTGTAGGCAAGTATTGGATGACCTAACCATGACATCAACTAGATGATAGGCAACAAATTGGCAACAACCCTGCTGGCTGGGGAAAAGTCATGGACACAGCAGTGGAAGGCATCTGAACTGATAATAGTGAATAGCTTTTGAATCTTTCTGGCACAAACACCCTAAAGATAGAAGGCGTACTTTTCTAACCCAAAAAGTTTCACAAGTTCGAATGGAGATCAACACTAATGTGACTATCAACCATGTAGTAAGGGTCCTGACAGAGCAGGACATGGTATTTTCTAACATCAAAGATGCAAGGCTCAGGTGGCTGGAACATGTACACTGTATGGAAGTTGGGAAACATGCTGTCAAGCATTGCCTTGGGTACCTGAGAGAGAAAAGAGGAAGCAAGAAAGGCCAAAGAAGAACTGGCAGAAGACAGTAACAGAGGATATTGCATGTGCTGGCATCACCTGGGAAGAAGTACCACAACTAGTGAGCAGCCATAATCACTGGAGCAACTGCACTGCCCGATGGGTCAGAATCGCAGGAGGAACTAAATTCTTGCAAGTGATTCTCTGAAGTGACTTGTACTTTATATGAGCCTGATCTAAAGCCAGTTACAGTCAATGGAAAGACTCTTACTGGCTTCAATGAGCTTTGAGTTAGACCCTATAGTCTAGGATATTTCACTATACATTAAGAATAGGCAGTAAAAAGGAGAATGGACACAGTAATGTGACAACATTGGCATATTCAGGAGGAAAGAAAGTGAAGGTGGTGTTGGAGAGAAACTGTGAAGGATATGTTAAGAAATCTGATTAGAACTAATGCATGAAATACAATAAAGTTCCAATGCATCAACACACTTCAGCATGTGCTTAACTTTACACTTGTGAATAGTCCCATTGGCTAATATAACTATTCACATGCTAGAAGTTTATCATGTGCTTCGATAGTTAGCTGGATCAGGGTCTAAGTCTAGTCTCTTGTGCTAGTTTTTCTTTTCCAACTTTTTGCAAATATGTAAATTCAGATTTGTATGTTCAAAATAACTGTGCAAGCAAACATGCAAAATTATGGCCACGATATTAGATGCTGGGCTGAGGAATCTGAAATTGTGCGTGTTGTGAAAGATGTGAGGTGAATTATAACAAAACCCATTCTGCATTAATTGGTCTAGTGGCTTGACAGAAGCACTTTTCATCATCATCATCACCGAGTTAGTTGTATTGTCATAGTTCCAAAAAGCCCTAATTATGGATCCAGGTGCCATTGTATTAGGCTCTTTATTGAGAAAGAAAAAGACCGTTTTTGCTCCAATTGCTTCCACCCTTGATAGGAGTAGTTTTGTCTGTGAGGCCAGAGTTCAGGAACTCAAAAGTCTCTCATTTCTCAAACTCTTCTATCTGAGAAGTGACATGCTTCAACTTTAGAGTCAACAGTACAATAATAAATGTTCATTTATCTGACTACCTTCTGATAGCGATTCTCAGAGGGATTGGCAATAGAGTTAGAAACCTATTCGCTTCCACTTTGTGATATAAAGAAATGGCTTACCCATTCCCAAGGTTGATTACAAGAAAGAAATAAGCAAAAATAAGTTGCTAACCAACAAAAATCCTGTGTTGAGGATAACGTCCTTAATATTTTTCAAAAATGAGGACTGAGAGGGAGGAATTGAAATAACTTCAACATTACTAAAAAAGATCAATTCTCTCTAATTGGAATGTTTATCATTGTTTGCCATGAAATGCCAGGGGCTGTTTGAAATGTTACTCAATATCAGGTGAACAAACTACCTTGTACCTATCTCCCTTTTCTGGAGCAAAGCTTTGCATTGACAATATGTTGGGTTGTTGTTGTTTTAATGATGAGTGTTCTTTGAAGTTTGTTGCAAAACAGGGATATAGAACTGTTCAAATATCATGAATACAGCAAGACTGCCTTTTTTACAGGTTTCTAAAGAGTTCAGCAAATTCACTGTTCACACTGTGCTGTTTGTTAATTTCACCAGAGATGAAAGGAAATTTCCACCAGAACAAATTACTTTGTACCAAAAGTTTGAATGTATACATTGCAGTGGAATGGGGAGGAAAGGGAATTTGCAGAACTTTGGCAAGGTTTCTGGTGAACAGAAATTATGTGGATTGCAGATTTATACTCATTTACACCAGCTTAAGATCTAGCCCCCCCTTTTGTTGCTCAAATGCCTCTTTTTGTGTGCTAACTTTTAACTAAGGCAGTTAGTGCTGTTTCAATGATATGTATCTATTAAGCATTCTGCCAAGCAGAGCTACTTGGTTAGAACATAAACAGACATTACTATTCACTAATAATTGCCACACAAGCCTGTGCAATGCGATACTCAATGTGTTGTGATTCTGAATTGCAGAAAGAAGTTTGAAAGAAGTGCTTTTTAATTCTGGCGCTGGTGGAGTACTTATAGGTATTATGTGGTAAATCTCTCAATTCTGTTCCAGCTCAAAATAAGGATTGAACCTTTAAATTAGGTCATTTAATTCTACTGCTTTGGGGCTGTCTAAATATGGGTACAGATAGGTTGGGGTGTACTAACTAACATCACCTAACCATGACCTTTTCCTGGTGTGGATATATTGCAATGCCTTTTATTTATTGGGCAGGTCAATGTGTACCCCTGGGAGATATAATTGGAGAAATCCCCAGCTATAGTGGAGAACACAGAAAAGACATATATACATGAATGAAAGCAGATCTCTGACTGGAAGCACAGTCTCTTTCTCATCTTCTCTGTCCTAAGGACCTAGGCAGAACAATTAGATTCCAGAATACACAGCTGATGGAAGGATGAGGAACTGGACCTGATCTGTCTGTCTCACACACACACACACACACACACACACACACACAAACACAAACCCTTATTGCACAATGCTGGTTGTTGTCTCCCTTTCTATTAAAGGTAAAGAGAGCTGGTTGAATAATGCAAAATGTTCACAAATAAAGCATAGAAAAGAAAATCAAATCAGTACTGACAAATAATATTAAAAATTATATGCCAAGGCCTGGATAACCTATTTGTCCTTCAGGAAAGGAGTGTCTTTTTTACTCAGTGTTACTTGGGGAAATTCCTCTATAAGACAGGAAGAATTTTAAAGACCCAGGATTAAATTTAGAAAAGTGTATTCTGCTTTGAAAGAGTCTGAAGATTGGAAGAAATATTCCCTAGTCTTAAAATGATGATTTCATCCTGTTGTGACAATTGAGCCTACAAATTAACCTGAATTGTGAGCTCAACTGTAAACATTATGTTGAAGTTCATAACATGTTAAAATAACCTATAACAAATGATTATGGAAAAGGTATGAAAGGGTGACTGAATAACTCTCTTTTGGGGTCCCTAAAGAAGTGGGGGAGCACAAAAGAACAAAGAAAACAGACAGAAAGAATAGACAGAGGCTACTGGAGCAAGCTTCACCATCATGGCTGCCATTTAGGCCCCTGGACTTTCAACATCCTGATCCTGAGAGGTGTCCTGGCCAGAAAGGGGCCAGAGAGGCATAGTGACTCAGATAGCATTGCCACCTCTACCAGATCCAGCTGAATCCCAACCACCACCTTGCTATGACAGTTACCATGTAAAAGACTGTCAAACAAGGTGGATTTTCCTTCTAAGACTAGACTTTAACAGCAGCAGCAACATCTCTGGCCCATCTTCACTAACTTCTCTTTTTTCCCCCAAAAGGAGAGTTACCATGTAATACTGTCAAAAAGAGGACAAATAATTAAATACTGTCTACAGCTAAAGGGAAAGGAAACAAAGGATTTTGTTAAAATGAAAGCCATATGTAATAGTTTACATTTCTGTATCTTGACGAATTTGGGTTTTAGGACTATGGGATAACAGAGGTGGAAAAGAGAAGTCATTCCTACCTATAGAATGCAGAACCATGACAGAAGTTTCATTTGATATGAAATTGGTATTAAGGATGGAATAACTGAAAAAGATGCATAAAGTCATCCACTACAAGTCTTCAGAATTCATTTAAAAGCCTGTTTGCTAGTAGGACTACCCACATAAATGTATGTGGGGAGAGACATACATATATAACTATTACATGACTGCTAGACAATACACTTTTCCCCCTGACAACTCAGCTCTCATGTATGCCTTTTACTTACTTGTTCTTTAACACAACCCATGAACAACCACCTTGGTCTACACAATATGGCAAACAATTGTATTTTTACAATGAACAATGCCATCTGGATTTAAGACCTCATGCAGTAGCATGAAAGACTGACTGCATTATCTTATGGCTGTGTAGAGTATATTAAGAAGTGTCACCATTGTATACGAATTTCCAGTTTGCAACAAGTACTTACCCATAAATGTAAATGGATGGAAATTCAATACATCTTAATGGACATGCTAGATCATTTTTGGCTTGATTAGATTTGCTAGATGTGTGTGTTTTTTATCTCCTCCTGTTTGTATTTAGAAGGCTAACTCAATCAGCAATGAAGGAGAATATTGATCTTTTTGGGAGATTACTTTCCAGTGGACTGAATAACTTTAGAAGGGAAAAAATAACAGTAAATCTTAATCTGTTTCTAAGAGTCCCTGAAATCTGGTCAATCTGTAACTCAAGTACATAAGAAATGCTGGTCTTCAGTGCTGGATATATTTCAATTAACTATTTTTTTCTTCCACTAATTGTCTTCCTAGATAATAAAGCTGTTTGGTAGGTGTAAAAAGGATAGGAAATTGAAGCTATTTGCAAGTGTTTTTATTTAAATTGTTTTTTCTCCTGACTAGACAAAGCTCAAGAGACAGACGTAAATCTCTGACAATCAACTGCATCCCCATTATGGAAGGGATTTAGTTGTCATATAGAAATGTATTTATATAACAAAATATTAATTTAGTAACTTTCTGTTCTGAGGATTACTGAATTCAGAGATTTAAAATCTTAAATGGGTTCTTTTGACCGCAAAGACCTCTTGTTAAGGCCAATACTGCTGCACTAGAAATAATTTTATTTAAAAAAATTCACCCCCTCTTCCCCCAGTGAGTAATTTGAAAAGGAAAAGCAATAAAAACTACTACTAAGAAAAAGAATATGAATGAGATGCAAGGAAATGAATAGAAATGTAAAACTATTGTAGAATAATACCCAATATGGCCATGTTAATCATAAACTTTAAAAAGTTTAAATATTCTCTAGTTGCTCTGGGCTGGGATCGAGGGGTTAGGAGGGCAGGAGGGGGGATCAGGGCTGGGGCAAGAGCTTGGGGTATGAGGGGAGGCTCAGGGGTGCAGGCCCCGGATGGTGCTTACCTCAAGTGGCCATGTTAATCATAAACTTTAAAAAGTTTAAATATTCTCCTGATTTATTTCCTTATCTCCGCCCCACCCCAGCCAGAGTCTGGACACCCTGACACTGAGAGGTTTGAACTCAAGAGCCTGGATCCAGATCTAAATCTGTATTTTGTAAATGGCCACTATCTTTATTTATAATGGACTAAAACAAACCTGAGACTTGGACACCCCCAAGCTTTGGACTGTTCCAAATCCACATCCAAATTGTATGGTTCAAACCAACCTCTAACAGTCCAGTTCTTATAAAATATTATTACACGCAATAAGCAGGTTAGTACTTCCACTCTAAGGATGACAATCATTCTGATATGCAAAGATATTGTTATGGCAGCAGTTACTAGGTGGCCCTGTTTCATGTAACCTTATACTTTTTCTTAGCATGCAAGCACTATTCAGAGTTTGAAGAAATGTGTGTTGCATTTATCATGCAATTTCTTTTTGGGGGTGCTGTGGCAAACAGCAAAGGAGTTTGCTCTCCTTCTCAAGATCTGACTGTAGTTAGAAAAAGAAGGCAGAGATGCTACCTAGAAACCAGGCACTGGTGTGGACTAAGATTCCAGATGGACAGCTATGGTTGATACTTTTGTTTGCTCTTTGTAACTACCTCTGTTCAAGGACTGATGGATTATCCCTGTCTCTCATTCATTACATCCAGGCTGCATCTAAATCTTGTGGATTCTTACGGTATACCATATTTAAGATCTGGCCTCTTCCAGTTGTCCACACAGCTGCAATGCTCATCCAGGCTCTCATCCTGCATCCTAATTACTGTAACATCCTCTTCTCTCTGGCCTTGAAAAATATAATCTTATCCCACTCAAAGCCACTAAAACTGCTATTAAAGATAATTCTCCTAGCTCAGGGATGGGCAAACTATGGCCCATGGGCCTGATAGAGCTCACCAGCCATTTTAATCCGGCCCTCAAGCTCCTGCTGGGGAGCGGAATCTGAGGCTTGCCCTGCTCCGGCACTCCAGCCAGGGAGCAGGGTCGGGGGCCACTCCACGCAGCTCCCGGAAGCAGCGTTCAGGCCCCCCTCCGGCTTCTATGCGTAGGGGCAGCCAGGGGGCTCCACTCTGCAAACTGCCCCCTGCAAGTGCCATCCCCACAGCTCCCATTGGCCAGAAACTGCGGCCAATGGGAGCTTCAGGGGCGGTGGCAGTGGAAAGGGCGAAGCGCAGCAGATGGGGCGGCGCCTCTGTGAAGGAGCCAGAGAGGGGACATGCCGTTGCTTCTGGGAGCTGCTTGAGGTAAGCGCCATCCAGGGCCTGCACCCCTGAGCCTCCCCCCATACCGCAAACTCCTTCCCAGCCCTGATCCCCTTCCTGCACCCCAAACCTCTCATTCCCAGCCCCATGCCAGAGCCTGCACCCCAAATTTCTCATTCCCAGCCCCATGCCAGAGCCTGCACCCCCAGCCAGAGCCCTCACCCCATGCCCCAAACCTCTGCCCCAGCTCTGATTCCCCTCCCGCCCTCTGAACCCCTCGATCCCAGCCCAGAGCACCCTCCTACACCCCAAACACCTCATCCCCAGCCCCACCCCAGAGCCCTCACCACCTCCCACACCCCAAGCCCAATTTGATGAGCATTCATAGCCCGCCATACAATTTCTATACCTAGATATGGCCCTTGGGCCAAAAAGTTTCCCCACCCCTGTCCTAGCTCATTGCTTTGACCATATCATTCATTGCATCCCTCCATGGTCTCCCCTTTCTCAATTATATCAAAGTAAGCTACTTATCTTCCCTTTTTACTCTGCACATCATCTCTATCTCCCCATCACTTCTCACACACTATTGAGATATCAGCTCCTGATTCTGATTAGCCAGCTATGCCAGTCTTCATTGTCCACTTCTTCAATTTACAAAACAAACTTCTTCATGCCTTCTCCCAGGCTGTTCCTCCTATATGGGAGGAGCTCCCAGTGAACACCCACAAACCACCTCATTGCCCTCCTTAAAACTCCTTTGTAGTGATACCTTCTGTCACAGTTTTGATGTAAATTCACCTTTATTCCCTCTCCATAGCTCCTTGAGGACACCCACTTAAGGCTTCCAGTTCCTAGCAATCATGTCTCTTGGGAGGACACTCATGTCTCTCTCCTTCCTGACCAGGGGTTTAAGCCTTCACTGCTCCCTGTCTTATACTGAGATATTCACAGCAAGCCAATCTGTTTTCTCTCCAAGGGCTATAACCAGTTACAAGTTACCACACAGCTCTTTGTAAAGCAAGCACATTCATTCTCAATGTAAAATCATTACAGAGAAAATATATTAAAGACAAAAGTTTCTATACATGTACTACAAGCTTGCCAGAGGTCACCCATCCATTTTGTGGGGCCCCTAGTAGGTCAAAGTTTTTCCAACCTTTCTGCAAAGTTGGAGCCCTTGGGCAGAAGGTCCTGTCCATTTGCTGGATCAGAAAGAACATCCCAAGTCCGTTTAAATCAAGTGTCTTTTGTTTGTTTGTTTGTTTTTTAATCAAAAGCCCTCTTCTTTGATTGTTGGTTTCTGGAAAAGCCAGTATGAACCAGCATATGCAAGCATCGCAAGGGATGGAACTTCTTTGGAGGTGTTTATAACCTAAACAATTCAACCTTAATCCTGGTGGGAGTTGTGCCAACCCTCCCTACATTGGATTACATACAATTCCTGGCCCACAGTGATACATAAACCTTTCATACCCTTAACACAAAATGATCCCCACAGAAATTGTATGCAGTTACTATATGTCACATCTACAAACTTGACAAAGTTTAGGCTGCTGGTTTATCATACCGACCAATATTATCTCATTGTTTCTTTGTGCTCCCTCTCTGTACCTGTTTTCTTGTTTTATAATTAGACTGTGAACTCTTTGGCGAAGGGACTGTCTTTCTGTTTTTATACACAGAGTTTAACACTACGGGATCCTGGCCCAACACTAGGGCTTGTATGTGCTGATACAATACAAATAATAATAGTAATAAAATCAACAAGTTGCACTAGGCATATACCCAGACTCTTTCTGATTTTTCCACCAGGAAGCCAACCTGTAAGGCCCCACCACCTGCTACCATTCAGAGGGTTCACTTTCTGAATGACCCTAAGATAAATCTATATTAGGAAATTAACCACACATCACTGTTCTTAGCAATATACCTAATGGAGTGAGTCAGATAAGTACACCCCCAGCAGGCTAACATTTTTAATAACTTTTATAGATTTCTAGCAGTCAGCTGCTTACCCTTAGAGCCTTGTTGGATCTCAGGCTAATGCTAACATAACTTTTTCTAAATTAAACTCTCCTACCAGAGGGCTTCTTCCCTGCATTCTTATAATTCAATGGTGCAGTGTTTCTCTGCAAAAGTGAACATCTTGTAGCATGATCGTTGGCATTCTTCCCTTCCCCAACTCTAGCGGGTCATTCAGCTCAGGCTAAAATTCCTTAAGTCTGCATTAGCATCCTTTGGAGACTTCAGTAATAAGCTGTCAACATTTTCAATTTGAACAATTACCCAAGAGACCTCTTCCCCATGAATTAACCAGGTCAGTAATTTACTGGAATTGTCTCATTGTTCATATGTTTAGTATTTCCCCCAAATGAACAGGTTTTTTTTTTTCCATTTCCCCATCTGACAAGTGTTAATCAAATTGCACTCAGATTTAGTTTAATTTAACTTTATTTGTGCTTGAGGAGATTTTATTTTACCAAACTCATGTTCAGGATGAAATTGCCTTTCATACACAAAAATAAGCAAGACGCTGAAGGAACTCGTAGATGCTTTAATGAATAAGCAAGTGTCGTATGTTCTATTTTACACCACTTCGTGTGTGTCCCATAACACAAATGAAGTCCACATTCAACTCAAACAAATTTATATCTGTGCAATGTCCAACAGCGTGGAGATTCATTTCTTTAGGCTGTAAGAAGTTTGGTTAACTTGCGCACTGCCCCATAGGTCTAATGGCCAAGACATAAGCATCTTACACCAAGAATAGTGGGTTCTAGTCCCATCTAGGATAGATGTCCTTTTTTCTGAAAGATACTATATTTCAACTACAAGCTGCTAGGAATCATTGGGTGAAATTCAATAGCCTGTATTATGCAAGGAGTAAGAGTAGGAGATAATGGTCTCCGACTACGAAATTCGGGGCAGGAACAGTGGTAGTTGTGTATTGTACAGCTCTAGGCAGTGTTTCTCTGTCAAAATGATCATACTGTAGCATGAAAATAATTTCACAGGGTTTCCTTTTAGGCCACTTTTCTGATTAAGCGATAAAACAGGGATATTATTAACAGGCATCCCTGTCCTGTGCCCACATCTTCTTAGAATGTGTTATACTGAAAAGAACATAAGCAATATTTGTCCTATAAGATAGCATGATCTGGTGGATAGGGTAATGGAGCAGGAGATCATTCCTAGCTCTGCCACTGACCTGCTGTGTAACCTTGGGTAAGTCACTTCCATTCTGTTTCCTCTCCTACCCATTGTCTGTTTGGACGGTAAACTCTTAGGGGCTGGGATTATCCCTTGCCATTTGTTTGTAGTCTGCAGAACAATCCAGCCCTGAGTTGGGTCTGGGTGCAATGCTTGATTGAAAATTCTTTGCGTCAGGGACTGTCTTTTTGGTCTTTGTATAGTGCCTAGCACAATTGGGCCATGGCCCATGACTGGGGCTCTTAGGTGTTACTACAATACAAATAAATATAGAAATATTAATATAAAATAGTAAATCACACACTTTCTGTCGGTGCCCCATTAACATATGCCATCTCTCACAAACACTTTTACAGAAAAATTTGAACATGAAAAGCACTTGCTTCTAATGGTTTAAGCCTTGAATTTATGCAAATAAATGAAAGTTTATGCAAATCTGAAGGCTAATATATTTTCAGAGGACCCTTTTCTTTTAAGAAGAATTTTCACAGGAGGAAACATAGGTAGTGAGTGCCCTTTCAGAGATATCTATACCTTCTCACCACTCCCACCCTGCCCTTAGGCCAGCACTCATTATGCACCTAACGTTTTCATATGTGCAGATAAAAAATGCTTAAATTAAAACTGTGGCTCCTATGTTTAACTAACTGTTTCTATTGCCTCCAGTTATCAAAACCACCTGGCACATCTTAGATTGGCACCTACTATGGTTATTTTTCTAGAATAATGCAGAAGTCATAAGCAGGTGGTAGCTTTTACTGTCTAGGCCATTATTCTTTTGTTTCTTGCCTTTGGCCACTGTTTCCTACCAGATGTGTTCTGCATCCTTGCTTTTAATTAAAAAAAAAGTTTGACTATGATCTATAGCAGTATTGGATTTGTGTGCACGTGCTCATGAACAATTTTGTTCTTTAGAGAAATTTAAAGAATTAATAGCTAAATAATAAAGGAAATTGGAATCATGTGTTACTACTGTATATGAATTGTATTTCCATCATAAACATCAAAACATTGTTCTGCTTTTTACGGAGAGGTTTTATGTAAAATAAGCTATTTGTCATTATTCTTCAAAGGCAACTAATAGAGTCTTACACATAAAATATAAATGAGTCCTCTTACCGGGGGCTGAAAATATCTGAGTCATTGGTTAAAACACACAGCCACACACACCACCAGAGTACTACAAACCCTAACTTGGATAATAAAGGCTGTCCTCCAGGTTTAAATATCCTTCATCTGAATTGTAACATTTTTTCCCTGCCATCCTCCAGACTCATACAAAGAACTCAGTGTCCCTGTAAATTCTGATTGGTCTTTTAGGTGCCTTCATTTGAAAATGCCATCATGCAAAACAACTTACAGTACATTATGGGCGTTTCATATATTTCCTTGCCATGACATTTAAGTGTCTCTCTGGTAGAAAAATTCACTTTGTCAAAATGACAGCTTGATAGTGCATAAATACCTTTACTCTTTGACTACAATGTCATATTTGCTGACTTTGCCGTTAAAATAATTCTTTGTTTCTCTTAACATATGGTCAGCTTAGACTATGAAAATCTACTCACACTTTTCTGCGTTACCATCAACACTTACCAGCAATTAACATAACAATGCTGAATATACCAGAAGCAATGTTAATCTTTTGTTAGGTAATAAGCATCAGCAACCAAAGGCTTAGGAGACAATTGAATAAGTAGGAGCGGAACCCTTCTAGCATGAGGTTTTTTATCATCACAATAGCTGACAGAAAAAAATAGATCATTGTCTTGCAGTGGTGCTGGAACTAGGGATACTGCTGCATCCTCTAGCTTGAAGTAGTAACAACGCACCAAATACATGGCTTCCATCATCAGCACCCCCACTATAAAAATTGTTTCAGCACCCCTGCTATCCTGCATTCTAGTCCCACTAAACCATCATATCCTCTTACTTTCATGTCAGCTCTTAGGTGTGTGAATAGAGAATTTTTTTTAGAATGTAGCATCCAAACAAACATGGCTCATTTGTGTCAACTTGATAGGAGTAAGTTATGTTATGGAAAAGTGTGTGTGTAGGGTCGGGGGGGGGGGGGGAGGGCAGAACAGTATATTGCCAGAAAAAGGAGCAACAACACCTTCAGGAGTGATTGACTGCCTACTTTCAACTGACACTCCCCATCATATAATTGCACTTTTATGATTTTTTTTCCCTAGCATGCCTTTGAAAAGGGGTGTGGTCTGGAATTTTAAGTCTGAAAAAAAAAAAAAAAAACAGTTGTAGCCCTAAAGTCCAGGGGGCTGCAACTGGCTGCTGCAACTCCCCTTCTTCCTGCTGGTAGTGTTACCAATTCATGATTTTCTTGCGAGTCTCATGTTATTTAGTGTATTTAAAAAAATCCAGAGACCCTGCAGTCATCTGAATGCATTAGAACCTCAACTTTTCTCTCTTTTTTAAAAATAGTAAGTTTCTAGTACTCATTCATTCAGATGTAAGCTTGAAAATGTTACCCTTAAAAGATACAAGAGACAGAAGACAAATAAAAAGAGCTCTAAATGCTTTTTTTTTTTTTTTAGTGATAACATCCAGTTTACATACACAGTTGCATTTCTGCAATTCTTATCTTGATATTACATTGAGTTCTGGGACTTGATTAAAATGCTAGTAGTCCTTTTGGAAAGACAACTATTTATATTCTAGCTTCAGCATTCAAACTTCTCTGGGAAATACTTGTTTTTTTAATTGTTTTCTATGACTCGATTGCAGTCTATAGTTCAGCCTGAGACTGGCCTTCCCTGAGATGCTTCTAAATGTGAAAATAATATGCCATAGTCCACTTGTATTCACACTTTGGAAGAGAATTCTAGGTTTTATTGCACAGGTTTCATCTCCATTTGCACAATGTATATTTTAGTCCAATCAGGTTCTAAAGGCATGAGGAATAGAGACTGAAGGCACTGGAATAAAACTCAGGAAATCTACATTCATCAACTCCTGTCCCTTTCACAGGCATCCTGTGCCACTTTAGGCAAGTCACTTGATTTTTCTGTTACTTCATTCCCCATCTGTAAGATGGGGGCAATAGTACATCCTTTCTTCTATGCTGCTTGTGCGTTGGTAGAGTAACTAGCACAATGGGGTCACTAACAGCTTTGTCTTCCAGAGATTCCAACCTTCTTTTAAGATTTCAGGACAATGGATATGTTATGCACTTCGCTATGTTAATAATGTACAAAGAGAAGACCTAGATCAAACATAAGTTATGGTTAATCTCCAAAGAGAAGGGAGCTGGAACATTTACTTGTGCACAATGGAGTTCAGCAGGCTATTGTGAAAAGACAACTCAAGCTGTGCTATCAAATGTCAGAAAGCGGCACATATTTCTTTGTATGCATTATCAATACAGAACTACACAAAATGGGTAACATTTTAAAAGAAACTAAATGACTTACAAGCCTAACATACTGGAAGTCAATGAGACTTAGCTGTAGGGTGGCCATATTTCCTAAATTAAAAACAGGACAATGCCCGAGCCCCATGCCGCCCTGCGGCTCATGTTGCCACTTACCCTAAATGTCCCTTTGGCAAAACTGGGCATTTTGATGATAATCAGTTGCAATAGCAAACGGGACATATGCCCATTTTTGTTAAAGAAAGACAGGATGCCTGGGACAGGGCTTACGAAGGGGATTGTCCCAGCCAAAATGGGATGTATGGTCACCCTACTGAGCCTTCTACATAACTTAAGCACCTTTGAAAAATGTTACTCAATGGATGCTTCAGTGTAGGAGATACAGATTATGTCTTATTCTGTGCTCACTTCCAAGCCTCTTTAGAAACCCATTTCCATTCTAATTTGAATATAAAATTTGGAGAACGTGTATATTTTTGTTATGGGGTAGCCCAGGTTAGATTGAGCCCCTTGCACAATGTGGCTCAAATACACAATAAGAGACATTCCCTTCCCCACATAGCTTATATTCTGAATAGACAAGATGAGTGAAATGATTATTCTGCCTATTTTACAATTGGCAACTGAGACAAGAGAAATTAAGGGCTGTGGTCACACAGGAAATCCACAGCACATCCAGGAATTCAACACACATCTGCCAGCCTAGGACCTTAACAGAAAAAGCATTTTTGCTCATTCTCCCCTTTAAAGAGGTCCTACTCTTTCCTAGCATTACCTGGAGGGCACTATTTTGCTATTGTTCAGCATCAATGTTTGAATGAAAAAAAATGGAGGAAGAATTTGTACCAGTTTCTGATCCAGAAAACCAGGTACTATAGCGAATTACTGTGCTTGACTTTGTGAGTTTAATTAACTTAGAGAAACTGTTTATCTTGTATATCATATTTTGTAATTCATGGATCCTAATTTATATCATTTTACAGCAATACAAATGAAATTTTTAAAAAAAAAATCTCATTTCAATATTACATCCAAAGTCATCAGTTCTAATCATTGTTTAATTTCTCTGAGGAACAGGGCAACTAGTATTTCTATGCAATGATAAATTATTACTTAGCCTAAACAATTGGTTGTAATGAATGTTTCAAAAGGTGTACAATATTGGTTTTCAATGGTATTAAATTATTTAGATTTAAATTAGCCAATATGGCTTTAATTTATTTACAATGCATTCTAAAGTTGTGGTTAATTGCTTTGCCCATTTTTTGTATATATCTCTTTGACTGTTTGTTAAGCTCAGTGGCTATGCTAATTTATATGATGCCTAGCACTGAGCTCAGGTAGTACATGAAATTGCTAGGGCTGGATGTAGGTACATGCTGCAAGAAGAGCATGCCTTCCATCTCCATTGCCAGGATGGCATAAGGGCCAAGCAGAATTGCAGCCCCAACCTCAGGGCAGCATAGAGACTGTCCCTCTTCCTCTTTTTCTAGAGTCACCCAGCAGCCAGTTGCAGCAGCCTGGGCCATGACCTTATTTTTCACTCCCCTGGAGCTGTACTGGCATACCAGGGAACATTTTGCACCCAATAAAGGGAAGTAACAGAGGGCGAACTCCCACCATATGCCAGGTAGTTGAATGAAGATTTCATCCTCGCAGTCCTGAGAGGCTTTGTGCTGCCCCTTCCTCTCTGCTATGCCCAATAGCATGCTCTCCACTTAAATCATGCTCACCATAGTGACAAAGGGTTACGTTTATTTAAGCTATCATGCCATATCATTTTATAACAAACCAATTCCTACAGCTAGATCCTCAGTTGGTGTCAAGGAATGTAGTTATTCAGATTTATACCAGACACTGGTTTGGCCCTCTCTCTTTGATGATTCCAAATGTCATATTATTGTTCAAAGAAACTGGATTCAATTTCTATTAAGCCTGCTCTAATCACTGTCAATGGACACTTTTGTAAACGAAATATTCATTTTCATCCAGTGACAAACAGTAGCAAGCTGCCTGTAGAATTAATCCCTGGAAGAGTTCAATTGTCCCTGTTTTCTATACTCACTCTATGAATTAGTCAAATTTTCACTCACTTTGTTAAAGTGTAAAACTAGGCCTGTGCCAGAACAAGTGTAAAACTAGGCCTGTGCCAGCTCTTTGAGCTTATCTACACAGTCCAAACCAGAGGGTATGCACTCTAGCATATTGTGCACTTACTGCCCCATATGGACCTGCTAGTGTGTACTAGAGGTAAGAGTATAGGACCAGATCTTTAGCTGGCGTAAGTTTGCATAATTTGACTGCAGTCAGTAGAACTATGCTGATTTCTACCTGCACATGATCTGGACCTTAAGATCTACAGCTTCTTCTTATAGCTTCCTTTATGATTTTTTTTTAAAACCTGGAAAGGGTTCAGGAATCTCTTATTGCCTCTTATCCCTTGCCATGTTTATTAATTTGTAAGACCTACCTTCGTTTCCACATCTGGTAATGGATTTCATGGGCTTGATTTATCCTGGATGGCATAGGAGTGTGCTAACTGCAGAAATCTGAGACATCAAAAGCAGTTGTACTCCTGGGGCTCATCCCTAGAGAAAGCAGGTGGTGTTTGCACTACTGCCCTCTGTAAGATCTCCCACCAGAGGAGACAGTCTTTAAATGTAGGTCATGGTTCCATAGGAACTGCATGGGTAGAAGTTGTGGTTAATCAGCACATCCCCCTAGACATTCTGGCTAAGCAAAAAATCTAAACACATCAGGCTTGGAGCTGCCGTGTAATAAATTCATCATAGATCCTGATGAGAACAACACTAAAAATATTGATTTTACAGGCAACCACATTAAATGTGATTTGTCTCAAAAGACTGTTCTCTCTGATTTGTCACAGTGAGTCTTTTTGCTTTTTGATTGTGGTTTTCTAAAATCTAATCTGAAAAGGTTAACTCTTTACATGGGTAACATTCTAAGTTAGAATGAATCTGAAAGTTACAATCACGGACTTTCCGACTACAGGCTGTGTTCCTGTGAAACTGACCTTACATTGTACATTAGACGACACAAATGTTAATCAGTGCCTTTGTCTGAAAGACTGGCATTTTTTCAAAGCACCTGCAGTTCCTGTGCATATTTTTATTAGTTCCTAAGTTTCATTCCACTGTGGATCTGCTTATGGGCATTTCAGGTTTTTATCTTTGTTCGTTATCCAATTTGCCTTAAAATTTTGACCCCAGGTTATTGGCAGGAAACAGATTGCCCTTTATCTCCCTTTACTATTAATTGCACACAAGTCATAGTGAAGTGAAATTCAAAAGGTCAACAGTAATGAAGGCTTTTATCTTCCTATGGTTTTTGTTTCAAGTTAACTTTGATTAAGCAAGGTACTAAGTAGATGATCTGTAAAACAGTAGCAGAATCGGCTAAGTAGGTAAATCTTGTCTGTGAACTCAAGCAGAGTTCATTTTGAAACTGTTGATGAGATCCTCTTAATTATTTAAAGGTTTTTCTCCAAACATTGGGCATTTAAAAAAAAAAAAAAAAAAACAGAAATTCCAAAGTTTTCATGATTTTTGACATCAATGACTATTCATCTCAAACGTCTCATCAGGAGTTGATCATTCCCCAATTATTTTTATCCTGTTTAAAATGTTTGTCATCTAGCAATGACAATATCGTATGACAGGTAGCCAACCATGCAATATGACTAGTGACTAGTCAAAGCAAGCAGTTTGCAAACAATCCCTAGAGTGAAGGCTATTTGTCTAAAACCATTCACCAGATTTTTATCAATATATTAGGAGATCAAGACTCATGGGAATGATTTGCAAATAGAAAGAGGACTAAATTCATAATGAATATTGCTTGCCATAAAATATTCAGCCAACTCTAGCCATTAATGATATTTAAAGTTACCTTATATTTGTTATACCCATGGATAGGTCAGTATATTTGTATATTTGGCTGAGTATATCAGTATATCAGTATATTTGGCTGAGATTTGCTCATGTGGTCTAGAATTACTTATTATTGTTCCTAGATGGTCAATATATTTTGAAATATTGGTTGAGATAAATGCAACTGTTTTCTTAACCAAAAAAAAAAAAAAGTAGGCTCAATATATGAAGAAAAAGTTGTTGAACATTTGTTAACAAAAAGATGCTCTATGTGAGTCAACTAAAACCATTCCCCATTGCTCGTTTTTGCACTGATACATGTACATACCTTCCATTTAGATTAAAGGATGCCTACAAGTGTATCAAGGGGAGACTTGAATCTAGTAACAAGCAACACACAGGGAATGTGGTTTTTTGTTTGTTTTTTTTGCTCTTCTGCTGCTTCTTAGAGTTGTCAGACATGTATTTGGAAACAAGATTCAGAATAAAATAATGCAAAAAGTAAATAAAGAGACTTACCCCAGACACCAAGAGGTGCCATCTCCCAAATTATTTTAAACAGAAATTGTTATGCTCACACATTTTATTGGTATATGTAAATGAAAACATAGCATCCGCTGTACAATGTTAATTATGCCATAATGTAGATCAGTCATTGTAGCTTCAGAACCAAGAGCTAGCATAGCACTAGAGATGTCATGTCTCTCTTTATATAATTGGCGGCTAACTGGTACTTGCACAGCTGTTGTACACTCAAAGCTTACTACTGTGGTCCCCATACAGCCAAACATCCCATTGACTTCAATATGAGCTTTGTCTGCATTGTAAAACAACACATTCAGCCCTAAATAACACTGTCTTCTGCCATAAAAAAAAATGGAGATTCAGGTACTCCAGGAGGTGACATGAATGAGAAGTTGCAACATTTCAACAAATGCACAACTAGAATTGATGAGGAATTTGACTAAGTTTATTTTGATCAGAAAAATTCTTCAGGATTGAAGCTTATTACGGGAAAGGGTAAGTTTTGAGGGTCCTGAAATTCCATGTTGGAACAACAAGAGTTAGACCTGTCCCCACCACCACTGCTACCTCAGAATTAGCCATTAGTCTAGTGAATAAGACTGGACATCTCTCACATCCCAGGTGAGAACCCTCATAATGAGGCTATTGGCTATTCTGAGATGGGGGAAGTCTCATTCCCATTTGGTTTTGCAAAAAAAAAAAAAAAAAAAAAAAAAAAAAAGGAAGGTCTTGATTTTATCCCCATGTGGAACAAGAAAAAGGGCATCTTGAAATATTTTTCAAGATGGGAAAGCCATATCTTGACAAGTCCTACGCACAAACTCTCTCCATCAGGTGACCAGCAGCCATCCACTGCAGCCTGAAACATGAATGGAATTGACTACAGATGCCCCGATTCAGCACATTGCACAGGCAGTGTCCACTGCTGGGGCTTCTTTAGAGCCCTAAAGGTTATACTGTTCTTCCCTAGGGCATCCCCTGCCAAAACCACAGCCCTCCTCCACAGATGAACCCCAACAGCTTCCATGGGCACAGGCCGGTCCCATCAGGATTGATATTTGCCTATGGCCTGCAAGATCATATAAAATAACAAGAATACAGAAGAGGTGATGTTGATAAATGCTCAGCATGAAACAGTCTGTACTTCTATGACAGAACACATGCTGCTTATTCGGGACAGCTGCTATGGAGCTTTTCAATTGCTATTACCTCCTAAACTGTCTATGACTACTCAAACACAGTGGGGCCTGATTAACTCCCATATGCGGGCTACCAGATTTTGAGCTGTTCTCAATAAGTGCAAGTATCACTTGGAGCAACTATTGCATCAAAGCAGTTTATGGAGCAGTGTCAAAAAGAGAGACTCAGGTGTTGAATCTGGAGAACCCAATTACCTCTGAGAGCTTTTTGGCAAACATGTTCTGAGAACCGCTGTGCTACAAGGAACTGACAGCAGAGCAGCTGTGGGCACAAGAATCAAGCTTCTCATTACTTTCCTCAGAGCATGGGAATGCTTGTGTTAAAAGTGATTTTTTAAGTGGCAGTGAGGGACCAAAATTATGAATATTGAGGAAAACATGTATTAGCAATTAACACTGCTACAGTATCACTACTGAGTCCTGCAACTGGCTGAAACAGGATCATATGACCCTTTGCTGTGAAATAAAAAAAACCTCATGTGAATCTATCAATAGATTCTCATGTTCTCCCACCCTTTACATCCTAAACTGTGAAATACTGTACCATCTAATTAAGACATCTAAGGCATTTTGGGTAGGATTTTCAAAAGCACCTACATGATTTAGTCGCATTGGAAGTTGATGGGACTTGGGCTCCTAACTCATTTAGACATTTTTGAAAATCCCAACCCTTTCTCTAAAATATTATGCAGATTTTCACAATTCTGTTTATTTTAGTGTCTAAAAGAGAGTGTGGATCATTCAAAACTTTATTTATATATATATAAATAAAACCACGGTTATATATTTGCAGCAAATATTGTACAAAGGTTGTCATGTGAGGTGTCTATAAAAAGGTTATGATTTGCTGGTTACGATTTGCTATCTGTATGCGTGTATCATTTTTGTAGTTGAAATTATGAATATTGGCTATGTACTTGTGTCTCAATGTGTTTGATTCTAAGTGGCATTAGTGAAGTATTTGGTCAGCTTCTTGAGAAAGGGATTTGCAGATTAAGTGCCCAATCAAGAAACACTAACTGACAATGGACCTTGGGAGACTCCAATCCACATATGAGAAGTCTTCCTGGGACATTCAAGATAGCACGTGAGCAATGGCTGCCACCTGCAAACTGAGTCATGCATGGACATGTGACTTGCCCAGGTGGCTACAAACTCCATCTTGTTGCTGTGATTTTGCACAGGAGAACAAAGGGGTTTCCGCCCACAAGAGAAAGAATATAAAAAGCCCTGTAAACCCTTCCATTTTGTCTTCAAACTTGCTTCTTACCTCTGGAGAAGCTTTGCTACAAACTGAAGGTCTGAACAAAGGACTGAATGACCCATTCAAGCTGTGGATGTACTCTAGAGACTTGATTTGAGCCAGCAGTTTATTCCATCACTGCTATAAGCCTGAACCAAGAACTTTGCTATTACTATATGTAATTGATTCCATCTAACCAATTCTAGCTCTCATCTATATTGCTTTGTTTTTATGAATAAACCTTTAGATTTTAGATTCTAAAGGATTGGCAACAGTGTGATTTGTGGGTAAGATCTGACTTGTATATTGACCTGGGTCTGGGGCTTGGTCCTTTGCGATCGGGAGAACCTTTTTTTCTTTTACTGGGGTGTTGATTTTCATAACCATTAATCCCCATGAGAAGTGGCTGCTGGTGGTGATACTGGGAAACTGGAGTGTCTAAGGGAATTGCTTGTGTAACCTATGGTTAGCCAGTGGGGTAAAACCAAAGTCCCTTCTGTTTGGCTGGTTTGGTGTACCTTAGTAGCAAGAAACCCCAGCCTTGGGCTGTGACTGCCCTGCTCTAAGCAATTTGTCCTGAATTGATACTCTCAGTTGTGTCCCGCCAGAGGCAGCATCCTTACACGCTGAAAGGACTGTGATAAAACGTGTGCACTTTCCAATTTTTGGATCTTGTTTGTCTGCCCTTTGTAAACAGGACGTTTACCTGGAGGAATATTATTGAACTCCTGCTGATTTCACTGGTCTACAATTTTTGAGAAATCGTCTGCTTCAGAGATAAAATGTGCTATTTATTATGTATTTTGATGTGCTGAATTCAAATATGACAATTAAAACAACTGTTTGGCTACTGTTTCTAAGATATTTAAGTTTTTACATTTTATGTCTATGTATATTGTGTAGATAGTAAAGTTTTAATCATAAATTGTAAACCTAGGTCTTTTCATGTGTTTATGGTTGCTTTACATGATAATATTTCACCTGTCCTGTTTATGTAACACTTTAAAAATCAGCCAAAGGGTTATATAAATAAAATTTATTATGAAACAAAAGGCAAAAAACTATTATGTACATAGTTTAGTCCTATTCAGTGTCTACTCGGCGCTTCTTGGCTTGTCTCTTGTATTCATTAAATGGAGCATCTCTTGTCACTGTCCAGCAATAGTCTGCAAGCATTGATGGGCTCCATTTGCTCTGATAGCGTTTCTCCATTGTTGCAATGTCCTGGTGAAATCGCTCGCCGCTCACTGCTCTGCAGTTCGGTGGAAAAAAAATCTAGATGAGAGTGCAAAAAATGTATCTTTAGTGACATGTTGCAACCAAGGCTTTTGTATGCCTTGAGGAGGTTTTCCACCAACAACCTGTAGTTGTCTGCCTTGTTGTTTCCGAGAAAATTTATTGCCACTAACTGGAAGGCTTTCCATGCCGTCTTTTCCTTGCCACGCAGTGCATGGTCAAATGCATCATCTCGAAGAAGTTCATGAATCTGAGGACCAACAAAGACACCTTCCTTTATCTTAGCTTCACTTAACCTTGGAAATTTTCCACGGAGGTACCTGAAAGCTGCTTGTGTTTTGTCAATGGCCTTGACAAAGTTACACATCAAGCTGGGTCTGATGAAGAAGGGTGGTAACAAAATCTTCCTTGATTCAACAAGTGGTGGATGCTGAACACTTTTCCTCTCAGGCTCCAATGACTGTCGGAGTGGCCAATCTTTCTTGATGTAGTGGGAATCTCTTGCACGACTATCCCATTCGCAGAGAAAACAGCAGTACTTTGTGTCTCCAGTCTACAGACCAAGAAGAGAGCAACAACCTTCAAATCACCACAAAGCTGCCACTGATGTTGGTCATAGTTAATGCACCTCAAAAGTTGTTTCATGTTGTCTTAGGTTTCCTTCATATGGACTGCATGACCAACTGGAATTGATGGCAAAACATTGCCATTATGCAGTAAAACAGCTTTAAGACTCGTCTTCGATGAATCAATGAACAGTCTCCACTCATCTGGATCGTGAACGATGTTGAGGGCTGCCATCACACCATCGATGTTGTTGCAGGCTACAAGATCACCTTCCATGAAGAAGAATGGGACAAGATCCTTTTGACGGTCACGGAACATGGAAACCCTAACATCACCTGCCAGGAGATTCCACTGCTGTAGTCTGGAGCCCAACAGCTCTGCCTTACTCTTGGGTAGTTCCAAATCCCTGACAAGGTCATTCAGTTCACCTTGTGTTATGAGGTGTGGTTCAGAGGAGGAGGATGGGAGAAAATGTGGGTCCTGTGACATTGATGGTTCAGGACCAGAAGTTTCATCCTCTTCCTCGTCTGACTCAAGTGAGAATGATTCTGGTGCATCAGGAACCGGCAATCCTTCTCCATGGGATACTGGGCATATAGCTGATGGAATGTTTGGATAATGCACAGTCCACTTTTTCTTCTTTGACACACCTTTCCCAACTGGAGGCACCATGCAGAAGTAACAATTGCTGGTATGATCTGTTGGCTCTCTCCAAATCATTGGCACTGCAAAAGGCATAGATTTCCTTTTCCTGTTCAACCACTGGTGAAGATTTGTTGCACAAGTGTTGCAGCATATGTGTGGGGCCCACCTCTTGTCCTGATCTCCAATTTTGCAGCCAAAATAAAGGTGATAGGCTTTCTTAACCATAGTGGTTATACTGCGCTTTTGTGATGCAAAAGTCACTTCACCACAAACATAGCAGAAGTTATCTGCACTGTTCACACAAGTACGAGGCATCTCTGCTCACTTTGGCTAAACAGAAATGTGTCCCTTTGCAAAATCAAACACTGACAAATAAGAGAGCACGACACTGTATGATTTCTAGAGCTGATATAGGGCAATTTGTTCAGCAGAGTGATGTAAGCTTCATTATGATTGCATCATCCATGACTTCTAGGAATAACATGATGCAATTCATATCATGTATGACACAATACCAGCTTCAGATTGCATCATTCATTGTTTTGCCTAAAAAGCAAGTACTGTCCAAACCCAGTCATAGATTTATTCATAGATCCAGTCAAAGATGTATTTTAGTCATTTCTGGTTTAAATTGAGATCCCTTCCCTTTATAACTCACTTATCCTCCGCCATTCCCAAGTCAAGGGTCGTATATACTGACCCAATAGCATATCTTGAAAACTAGAGCCAATCAACAATTTTAAGCATCATTTTTGTTCTCAGTGACCCAGAATTAGTAAAGTTTGACTACATTTATTTCAGAAGCGTTTTGGCTGTAGAGCAGTGTTTTAACACTTCAGTTAGGTTACCAAGTTCCATCTCTCGCCTCCCGTTTCCTCCATCTAAGAAGCTCAAACTTTCCCTTCATAATTTAAATCTTTGAGTCCAAGTAACATGTTGGTTGAATCTGTTTTTTATCCCGCCAGGAGCAATTATAGCTTTTCTCACATGGCTATTACTGCATGAAAGACTCTTGCTGAGAGCTAACCAATACTTTAGAATTCCTTTAATTTTGTTTTTAATTCATCTGGGATTCATTGCAGCATCCTGTTCCTTCTGAGAAGCAGCCAACAACTTAAAACATCCTTTCTTAAGTGTTCCCAATACTAGCATCTAGTCCATGTGCTCTAGCACTTTTTCTTTAATATTTGCTAAAAAGCTCATTCTGTACTTATTTCCACCAATTTCCATTTTCGATATAATGACCCCAAATTAGGGCCTCAGTCATTGAGTCCAGGTGATAAGTGTGCACTTCAACTTAGGAGGGGAGATATAGAGGTGGCTTTAAGCCACCTTTGGCACCCTGTCTTGATCCAGGAACAGCTGTATTCCAATATAAGCTACAGCAGTTTGAGGGTTTATCTAAAGTAAACCAGCTGCCAATACCCCCAGTGGCTCATATGGGCAGTATGGAGTACGAAAAACCGAGTTGTGCCTTCATGCTCCTAGCCACATCTATGCTGGCCAGTGGGAGGATGATTGATATAGGTCTCTAAAGAGTGGCTCTCTGCAACCAGGGATCCTCCTACACAAGGGGTTGAGTTATTTGCTTTAGATCTTCTGTAGGGCAGTGGAGTGTAAGAGAGAGGTCAGATTGCAATAAAAATGTGAGCCCATGTCTTAAGTGCTATAGGAACCAAAATTAAAAATTTAATCACTGTTACCAATTTGCAATTGTATATTTAGTATTTATCATATCTCATGTTGAAAGAAGAGCTGTTGGGAATATTATATGCATTCTTTATTACTCATGAAGTAACTGTTTAATACCTCTGATACGTTTGACATCTGTAGCTGTTATTGCATTGAACATGGACATTGTCAAATTAAAATTATATACTAGGGTTAAAAATACATTCACACAGCTGACAATAAACCATGAGAAATTCAGGGAATACTACTTTTTAGTATTGGCTCTAGCAATCTGATCAGTTTCACTTCTGCCGTGAACAGTGCATAAAACCTGAGTCAGTTCAGTAGGATCAGGCACTACTTCTAGTTCCATGTAATCTGAAGGGTCTGTTTGCTTTCTAGTGCCCAATGGCTTTCATTGCCTGTTGCTGCTGTGTGATATGTGAATCTTGACAACAGCAGCTTTGCTCACAAAGATCCAGTCAGTGACAAGATTGTTAGTAACTTTATTGTCAAGCCTAGTTTCCTTCTTAACTGCTATGCATGAGTGCTAATTTTATTCTTTATTAGATGGTTTCATGCCTTTTGACATAAGGCAACCTAGTCTTTCCACCTCCATCTGTCCAATGTCATATTTCTTGCTCTGTTATAGTCTGTTTCCATGACAGTGAAATCTTCACAATGGTTCATATGTCACCTGTGGTCCCCCTCTTTTCCATCTTCCACCACATGGTATCCAGTCAAGTGAATACCTAGGAATAGTTGTGATATCTGTACAACATATCCAAACCACTTCGGCCTTCTTTCTCAAATGATTGTCTCTACAGTCTGGTGGCCAGTCCTGTGTAATACATCAGTGTTGGCTACTTTATCCCATCAGCGGACACTGCGTATTTTTTGCAAGCATCTTTGATGGAGTGAATAAGGTTTCTATTGTGGATTTCTAGCATTTGGAACCTTTTGGAAGCATACAACATGTTGGTATCAAAATGGCATTGTATAACTGTCTTGGTTTTTGTGTGAATCTCCTTATTTTTCCAGACATTTGCCAGCTTTGAAAAGGTTCCACTTGCCTTCCTGATTCTTGCTTTCATCTCTTTATGGAGCTGGCTATCACCACTAACTGTATTTCCATGGCATATAAACTCATTAACCCATGCTGTATTCTTCATTATCCATCACATATGCACAATCATTGCTCACTCCAACAACCATGACTTCTATTATCTTTTCTTAATAGATTCTTAATTCTACTTTGATTCTTAATTCACATTGATATTTGGTAGGAGTCCTTCACATAGCAACAGCAGCTGTGTCTAAAACAAAATCATCATCAAAAAAGTTGAGATCTTGAAGGTGTCCTCGATTCCACTGAATGCCTATAGTCTCCCTTTGATGTTGCTTTTCACATCATGTAATCACAACGTAGAAGAGAAGAGGTGATAAAATGCATCCCTGTCACATTCCAATGATAATATCAAACCAGTCAGTCAATCTCTCTACTTTGTCCTTACATAGCATTTTGGAACTTCATACAGCATCTTAACCAGAAACATGATCTTTCTAGGAAGCCCATATTGTTGCAAGATCTTCCATAGTGACTCTATTAATGCAGTCAAAATGCTTTGGTGAAATCTATAAAGTTCAAGAGTAACTCTTCTCTGGTAAGCAAGCCCTTGACTGAGAAACTGCTTTCTAAATCAATCTTTTCAGTCTAGAACCCGTTTGCTCAGTATGCAGTTTTTTTCATCTATGACAAGTTTGAGTCTGTTCAATAGTACACTACAGAACGCTTTTCCAGATACTAAAAATTGTATTATTCTTCACCATTTGGTTTCCTTTCTTTGGTAGTTTGCAGATCAAACCTTTCTTCCTCTCTTCCAGGCAGAATTTTTTTCTCCCAGACTATATTACAAAAAAATTATGTATTTCATATTTACGTATGTCTTGCAACTCACTGCAGAATGCATCTTTACTTGTTCATTATGGTCACTGGGAGTGGAACACTGGATGAGAATTACTTTACCATGACTTGTAACAAAACATGCTCTTATAATTCCTGAGTTAACTGGTTCCCACTCCATTAGATATTGTATTGCCTTTTTATTAAGGAGTACTCAGAGTATCATCTTGCCTTCCTAAATACAGTACTTGATACCATCTGAATGGATTCTTCCATACCCAGTCCATCTCATTTCACCCATTCCAAGATTTAGTAATAATTAACTGAATCGTTTCTCAAACTGAGTCAAGTAGTTAAAGTGTCCCATATGGTTTTCACATTCCAACACCAGATTCTAGTTTTAGCTATTAGGATCTCTTGTTTCAGGCAATGAACATTTAAAGAATTGCATTCCTCAGTGAGATGGGGCTGCAAAAATTCATTTTAAAGGGCTTCACATTTAACTTCTTATAACCTGAGAAGTATTTCTTCAATGTGGTTGAAATTATACCTTTTATTGGGGGGAAGGATTAATCACAAAAACATCCAGGAGGGATTGTTATTGCTTTGTGATGGAAACTGAGCTTAGAAAGAAAGCCCTAAACTTACCTATGAGTCATGACCAATGCCTCTATAATTCAGTTTCCTATTTCATTAAGTATATTTAACCATGCATAATTAACAAGTAATATGAAGGGAAAACATGGGCTTCAGCTATAAACGGAAGGGAATGAAATCTGAATAAAGTTTTTAAATGAGAATTTCAATAATTAGAAAGCCTACAGGGAGCAGGGAAAAATTGCTGTGAACCCCTAACAAGCAACAAACTTCTTCTACTTATTTGCCCTGATCTTGTCTCTCTTCTCATACACTGACAGGTTTAATGGGCTGTATCTGACTTTTTACTGCATTTTTGATTGCTCATGCAACTTCCTGTATTCTAGGAATCTTAGTGCAAAACTGATTAATAACCACACATGCTTAGAAGATAGTGTCATGCTAGATCCTAGCCCATTACTAAAGTTAGATCATGCCCCTAAACACAAATACAAAAGAGTAGGATCTAGGAAACTCCATTAAACTCCCCTTGCTGATTTTCCCCTGAATTCTTCTGTGGGCAGGCTTTGCCTCTCACTCCCCGTTGCTTGTGAAAGAATCAAAGAGTTTGGCCCTTACACCCAGAGTTTAACATTGAATATAGACCCCCTGCAACTTTGCCCCCCCCCCACCCCCACCTCCAAAACAGCACAAGTACACAGAAGCTATACTGTAAGGGACCTCACAGCTAGTATCAACCTCTGGGACTTGGCTTGCTCAGCGCAGATGGGGCTGGGGTGTTCCACTTACTAAAGAGTGGGGAAGATGATTTATGCTCTACCTCTGACCCATCCATTTCCCACATTCAGATCACTGGGACTATGAAAAAAATGTCTTCTGGAGAGCCTGGCAAAGAGGGGATGTTGTGAAGAAATTACTTATCCTCCTTTCCATGTGGAGAGGGGAAGATCCATGTCTGAAGATTCCCCAGGATTCAATCTGGCCACTAGTTTTGTTATAGAGCTCTTTTTCCTCTCATCTTTTTCTGTAGATGTTTCTTTAAAGGAAAAAAATATATATATCACCAGCACCACTTTAACTTTTAGAAGAATTACTTCAGCCAGCTTTAAGGCAGAGACTCTAATGAGCTGTTTGGGGCTAGCTCATTTGTGGCATTATTTTTCAAGCCTGCTCTATGCACAACTTCCATGGCCTACAAGGTAAATTCGGTGCTCCAGTCCAAGAATAGGGAAGGACTGAGCTGTCCACATTGCTACCTTTCCCCTTGTGGAAGAATTTCCAATGAGGTTGTGCATGGATGGGGCCCTGCTGGGTTTGGGGATGGGGTTGAAAGGGGGAGGGAAGTGGACTTGTCACTCTTTATGGCCATCTCCCATGCAGAACCCCCACCTTTCCGCATAAAATCCAGGAATGATCTTTGGTCAGCTGGAAGGGGAAAACAGCAAACGGCAGCACTGCTGCTGCCACCATGATAATTCTTGTCATGGACAAGGAATTCCAATGGAGCTGGAAAGAGGGCACCTTCCATATAAACCCATTTTGGTTTCCATGGATCTAGTAGGGTGCAGGGGCACTTCCTCTTGGATCCTTAAAGTTTTAGGCCTTCTCCTCTACAAACTAAATGCCCTTTTAATTCCCACCCCCTTGTGGCAATGCTTTACATGGAACTTCATGAGGCAACCCTTGAAATTTGTGTGAGCGGCTCTTCTGGACTGCTGTGAGTTCAGCATACGGAGAGCTGGCAGGATTGGGCTCTTAGTTCAGTCCAAAATACTAGAGTCTTTTTGACAACTCTGACTTGGAAATAAGAGTTCCTGAGATTTAGGGCAAGGACTGGATAAAGATTGCTTACACAGGTCTCAAAGAGTGTCCAAAAGAGGTTTGATTAGGAGAGCCACAAGGACATGAGGCAAGGTCTTGAGATTTTCAAAGACAAATGGCAGATGAGTGCTTCAACTCCCAGAGAGACTGACTAGGACTAACTGCCATTAGTGCCTAAATGAATAGGAAAAAGTGACCCAGGAGCATCAGAGAAAAAGGAAGGTAAATTACAGGCTTTTTCTTCTAACGCGGCTCATTAAAAAATTCAAATAGTTAGCATACTTCCCCAAAATAGAAAGCTTCCTCGATTTTATAATTACTACTTGTATTTATTGCAATGATAGGAATTGATCTTGCTATTTTACTTTGCAAGAGAATCCTGTTGGAAATGGCACTCAGCATCTCATTTTCCTAAACAGAAGGCCTTGAATGCCTTCAAAATTCCCAGTTGCTAGAAAAAAGTATTTACATTTTGCTTTCCTGTAATGACTAGTGGCAGTGGAGTTATCATGTAGAATCAGAGCATTTGTCCATCTAGTCTGTCTTAGTTCCCTCGAGCAATGGCCAATACCTGAAGCTTAAGAGAAGGGGAGGGATAGCCCATATAATCCCAAGCAGTTATGAAGTATTGTACATGGAGGAGAGCAGAATTACCTGATTCTCACTGGCAACTGGGTTATACCCTGGGGCATAGGATTCGATCACTCTACTTTTATTTTAACTTGCAGATCTAAAGATGGTACTAATGATTAATATTAATTAAAAAAAAAAAGCCAGATGCAATAGTCACTGCAGCCAATATTACAACAATAAATACCACAGGCTGACTGTGGGCAACATAACGTTCTTCCTTTTCCAAGTTTTGAGCCAGGCACTCAGAAAGAAGTCATTTAAGTTTATTACAAATATTGAAGATTTTAGAGCTATAAATAAAACTTTAGGCTGGTAAAAAGAGATAGAAAAAGCATCTATCACTATCAGATAAGCATTAAGGTGGAATTTTCAAGAAGCTTAAGAGATTTAGGCACCCAATTCCCTTTGATTTTCAGCAGGAGGTGGATGCTTAGCTCCCATAGGCCCCTTTGAAAATCCCAGCATAAAATATCTGATTGAGCATCCATTATGTAGATTAAACAATGTTTTATAATAATGTGCTAATATTTAGTTCAGTGGTTGGAATCTGACAAAGTGACCCCTAAATCAGCACCTCTGGAGCAACACTAAGAAGTGCTGTATTCATTTTCAATACCATTGTGATAGAATGAGGGAGATGAGAATATGAGATCTGAGACCATAAAACCAGGAGAAGTAAAAAAAGTCTTCTTTATGTTTCAGTGCATTGATTT
Organism: Emys orbicularis; assembly: GCF_028017835.1. Classification (NCBI taxonomy): domain Eukaryota; kingdom Metazoa; phylum Chordata; order Testudines; family Emydidae; genus Emys; species Emys orbicularis. The sequence continues at coordinate 48,028,506 of NC_088690.1, forward strand.
CTTTATTGTATCTAACTTCCAGCACTCTGAATAAACACCTGAACTGGGATGTGGTATGTTCTACGGAAGGCTGAACAGCAGGATGTACTGAGGACAGCTGTCCATATCTGCTAATATTTCAGCTTGCATTAGACAGCCAGTTGGGGTTTTTGTTAGAAAAAGAAGATATTGGGGCTTAACCGATTAATGTAATCTCTATAGTTATCTCCTCTTCCTCTCTTGTCCACCCACCTCCCATTTTCCAGACTATTTTTGAAGTAACACGCACTCAGAACTAAACAGAGTGTCTCTGCCTATCACAATGTCACTAGCACACTGAAGATTTGCTCAGAATGTAAACACCAGATGCTAGGCAGTTCTTCCCTTGAAACATAGATCAAGGGACATTGCAAACACATACAATGTACTTTCCTTTTAAACATTCCACTGAACTCTGCAGAGAGTTTTAAAAGCTAGGCTCACTGTGCCTTCAGCGAAGTCTCTTGAGGTTTCAAATTTACTTTTCATTTTCTTCCAGCAGGAGAGGCAGGTGCCAGATAAGTGGCAGTACAAGGCTTATATTCACATTATATTACCCTGAACTTCTTGAGCAGCCAATTCAGCAGGTGCAGGATGATATGCTTATGAGCGTCTGTCAGTTAAGTTAAGGGGAAGGCAAACTATTTATTTTTTTCTTGAGCTTGCCACATTTGGCTACGAACAGCTTTTTTATTTGCATTATAGAAACCTCTGGAGCATCAATTCTAGTTCCATCACAGTAGAATTCTAACTAATGGCTTAGATGAAATCATTCTTGGGGAAAGGTTCCTGAACCAGCTGCATCCTTGTTATTGGAACTTGAACCAAAGAGATGTGAATTGAGAGTTTGACTGACATACAGTCAGCACCTTCTTAGGTATGGATAAAGTGTCTGTAGCAACATGTTGTGATATTTTATTTATTTTTAGTATTACACATATGGCCTGTCTATATCAGGGAAATTCCTACCATTACAGATACGTGATGTAGCTGTACTTTTGCCAAGTTCTAAGGTAGAGATGATGCCCTGCACAACTGCAAGCCCTCCATCAGACTGCAGAACACTGGAGTTTTCTATGTTGTAGTTACACTGAGTACAAATATCCCCAGTATAGATAGGCCCTTATTCAGTGCCTGTCCACAGCCCTAGCTATTTTTAACTCTTACTGACATAGGGAAAAAGACAAACACACACTTGCTCCTATGACAGTAACTTGCCATTCTATTTTAACATTTTTAAAAATTTACCCTTTAAGAATAAGTTGAAGACAGATCTCTATGGTTAATATACAAAAATTAAAGCCCTGATCCTGGAACGGACTCGATGTGGCTGACCCACCATGCCTGTCCAGAATCCCATTGAAGTCAACCTGGCACCGTAATCAGATAAAAAAAATTCAGTGAGCTGCAGACTAGAACCTAAAAAGGTTTGTTTTTCCCCAAACAAAAGGAGCATTTGAAATCAGATCCGAAGCCCACTGGAAGGGCTCGGAGTTCAGGCCCTTAGGGAAAGAGGGAGGAAAGGTCATACATTTATGAAGAATGCCTTTGAATAAAAATACAAAACCTTATTTTTTAAGAAAAAAGACTGAAATTATATCTACTTTTGGCATTGGCTTATGTGAACTAGGATAAATTATGCTGTGAAAAAGCAAGCTCGCAATAGTAAGATATTTCAAGAAACAGGTTGGAGAATCTAGTTTAAAAATATCACTAGGGAACCTACTGGGATGAACACCTGTCAGACTCTGAATAGCGTACTTCTGAACATTTGAGTTTGGAAGCATCTTTTCCATGTTAATTAACAAACTTCCATCTGGGATAGCAGGTATAAGAAATTGTAGGCTGTTTTCTTAAACAAGTAGTATGGAAGATGAAAGTGGGTCCAGTTTTTGAAGAACTAATCTCTGCTCTCCAAAGTTGTCAAGCAAAGGAGGTAAGGAGAGAGAACGTTTTATTTCATCCATTGCTCTTTATTTCCAAGGACTAAGGACATTCTTACTAGAAGGTGGGAGATTGAGTGGGTTCTAGCAATTAGCCATATCTTCACTAAAATTTACACCGAGGTTTCCCCCTTCCCTTGAAAGTAATAAAATGATCCCACAAAATAGGTTTTCTTTAATTATTGAGAGTAGCAGTACAGAAAGAGCACTCACAAAGGTCAAGAAAACAAAATATGTGACAGTTTCATAGTTTGCTCTGTTTATATGACTAATAAACAATGATCAAGTATCAGAAGGACAGCTGTGTTAGTCTGTATCCACTAAAACAACGAGGAGTGCAGTAGTACCTTAAAGACTAACAGATTTATTTGGTCGTAAGCTTTCATGGGTTAAAAAAACAAAACAAAACATTTCTTCAGATGCATGGAGTAAAAATTACAGATACAGCCATAGATATATTGGGTTAGGGTGAATTGGCCTTGTCAACACTGGTTCTCCACTTGTAAGGTAACTCCCCTCTCTTCATGTCCCAATATATTTATGGCTGTATCTGTAATTTTCACTCCATGCATCTGAAGAAATGTTTTGTTTTGTTTTTTTAACCCATGAAAGCTTACAACCAAATAAATCTGTTAGTCTTTAAGGTACTACCGCACTCCTCGTTGTTTTAATCAACAATGAGTTATACTCATGAGTGAGGCCTAAATACTGCTGATGCAATAAAGAAGGCACACACAGTGGAAAAGCTGTGGAGAAGACAGACTATAGCTTACTTGATCTCCCGTCATGTTACACCAGCTTTGTAACCATGGCCAGCCCTCCCTACTCCCCATTGCTGAGTGGAGACGAGACTGAAGCAAAGAAGCAAATTCACTGTACCTGTCTCTTGATCACTTTAAGTAAACTGTGGTGTTTAGATACTGCTTGTATTATTAGAACTGGGAGCACTGGCTGTTGGGAGTCCGAAAGGACAGGAAACAGGAAGGAGGGGGGAGGAGTTGAGGAGGCTGAGTAAGAGTTACAGAGGGTGCAGCTGCAGCTTGGTAAAGAGGTTTCCACTGTAAAAATAAAGTCCTGTTGAAGCTTGTTAGTACCTTGCCTGGTTGATACAATATAAACTCACATTTCTTCCCCTCCCCCTCCCTGAAAACCATGCTTAGACTCCTCATCCTCCTACAACCAACTTAAACATCCCTATGTCTCTCTCCTTCAACCATCATTAGTTCCAGCTTCTGCTGCTACTCACGGCACATATACACTTTCCCTCACCACTTCTCCACCTCACTGCTCCTGCCCTCAATTCCCAGCTTCTTCGCTATGATCAGCGGTGGTGGTCCAAGTCCCAGAAACCCTCTTGCCCTCAGTCAGTACCGTACTTCAGTCCTCCTTTCTCCCCAACACCAGTAAATTGCAATAGGGCCCTATTTCCCCACCACTGGGTTGCAGATGGGTGTGGTTTAAGATAAGCTAGTGGCAATAGAAAGTGAAAGTAGTTTGGGGAGTGCGGATGCTGCTGGTAGCAGCCAGTTCTAGGAAGGAAGGCTCTGCTACACAAAGAGTGTTCTGGCTCATTAAGAATGATATCAGGATTTTAAGAACCATCACCCACCCCACTGCATGTGAACTCACCCCACTTCCACAGGTTCACTTACTCTGAGTCACAATAGGCTCATTACATGTAGTGCAGCATAGACATGGCTAATGCAATCTTAGCTCCTTCATTTTGATATACCCATGCAACACTATATTGGAGTAACCCCATTTATATCTGGTAAAACAACAGCATAATCCACTCATCTGAGATAGTGGAAGTTTCTTTGAAGAGAGGGAAAAAAAAAAAAAAAAAAAACACCTCTCCCCAGTTCTGGTTCCACTCATCTAGGCTCAGTCCTTATGTGGATCTTGAATAGAGGAATATTTAACGGTCAGAAGAAATTAAATTTTTCAGTGTGGAATACAGAAGCGAATGTATATGTATTTGACAACCACTTTTGCTGCAATAACAACCCTAATTATGTCACCGTTAAAATTTATCACTGATCATTTTAAGGGCACATAGTGCATAAGTAATTCCTTTTACATTATCTGTCTTGCTTAATACTTCCAAAGATTTGCAGCTAGCTCTGTTTCTGGCTACATGACATAATAGATATGCTTAGCTAAGTAACATTGCATTAATTACTATAATTAATGCGAAGTATGCAAAACCACTACAACTCAAACTACCATGCAGATGATAACCTTTCAACTGACAATGCAGAAGTTGAACTTGTCCTGCTTAGTTATGGCAGCTAGAATGCTGAGAGCAGTGTTATATTTCTTATTACATAGGTAAGGCTTGTTCTCAGCTTTTATAATTATGATGTGTTCATTCAGTAGCACCTCATAATGCCACCATATTTAAATACCTATTTCTCTAGAAGGCTGCATTTTACAGGAGCTTATGCTATGCTTAAAATTAGCACTGTTTCAAAGCCTGGCATACTATGTGTTGCATCAGTTCAAAAGATGAGCTATATTGTTCCCCCTTTCCCCTAACAGTGTTTCTATTTCTTATCATTCAAAAGTAGACAGATTATAGAAGTGTCATAATTATTGTGTCAGAAACCAAAGCTTCATGAGTCAGGCGTCTAGGGTTTCAGTCTCTTAGATCGTTTAAATACAAAAACTTCCTTTGCAGCCACAGCTACATTTCTCTCCCCATCCATCCTTAAATTATTACTTAGATCTCACACACTCCTCCCACCTTGGGTAAATAGGCAATGTGATTGGATAGACTGGCCTGGGAGCGCCATGTTCTTGTACAAGCTCTGCAATGGGAATGCTGTTTGATCTTGGGCAAGTCACTAATTTATGTCTCAATTCCCCACCTATCCCCATACCAGGGGTGATATTTTATCTTCCCTTGTAAAATGTTTTGAGATCTGCAAGTGGTTGATCCCTAATTTTATTATGAGCCAAACCACAAAGTTCAGGGGTGAAAGGCTGGTGCTACTGAAGTGTGTGTGTGTGGGGGGGGGGGGGGGGGGAATTGCCATTGACTTCAGTGGAGCCAGTTAAGATTTCACCTCACATTTGTATCCAGATCTAACAAGTGGGGTTTTGTAAGAAGTGCCATACACATTTAGATCAGAAAGACAACTAGTTTAGCATACTGTGCCTTAAAGTAGACAGTACCAGCTGCTTCATAAAATGTAAAACCTCCGTAATGGTCACTTATGGAACAGCCAGCTCACAAGGAAAGTTTATTCCTAACTTCTGGCAGTAATGGTTGGTGTACATGCTAGAGCATGAAGGTCTGTATTTGTTATGCTACCTAATGTAACTGTGGAAGTTCTCATCCATGACCCTCTGCCAAACTCTCAGGCTCAGTTTTGTTTTGTAGCAATGAGTCTCAGAGGTAAGTTATGCGTAGGGTAAAAGACTATACACACACACACACACACACACACACAAAACGACTTCAGGATTTGTTCCATGTTCTTTTCCTTGTCTTTAGTACAGTAGCTTCATTGGAAAGAAAGGGATAGTGGAAATGTCCTGTACTGAGCTATGCATGTTTATATTTTGATAAGAGTCTTGACTTATTGGACTGATAACTTCATTGATTCTGATTTTACCTGTGTGACTCAATTATCTCTTTGTTAGTGATAACTGATCTTGATTAACTTTGAGTCTTGGTTGCTTAAAGGATTGTATTCTTGCCATGCAATGTGTGTGCCTCTAAATCTATTTCAGGACATTAGGAGTTTGAACAAATTGTTTGTTTTTTTTAATTTGGCTTATGTTCATAAATATATACACATATACAGACACACACACACTTGCAGAGTACCTGTTTATTTGCAGAGTATATACCAAAGCCATAAACTTTTAACATATGCTTTAAAATAAGTTATGTGACCCAGTGTAAAATACCAGATAGACTAAAAGTGACAGCTGTGCATATAAAAAAATTCTATGGAGAATCAAAGGTCATATGCCAGAATCTCACTGCATTGAAATGCTCACATACAGATTGATATAAATGCCTAGATGATATAAACCATTTCAGTTTTCTACATTATTTCTGTGTATATGTAAACAGGGGTTGCACTTAAATTTCTTGACTATGAACACAACTAATCCATTAGATCTCAGTGCCTCTCCCCCTTCTAGCCCCTTTCCTCCCAAAAAGAGTAATTAAAAACAATCTCTCAGTGTGAAAGGAAACACCGCTATCTACCATATGTAAACAAACCTGTAAATATACAGGATTTAAGAGGTCGACAATTGCATGTAAGCAAATACATAATATTTATTATCCTGTTTTATAGATTAAGAAACAGATTCAGAAAAGTTCAAGGCCTGATCCAACACAGGAAAGACTTCCAGTGAATTCGCTAGGAATTGGATCAGGTCCTAGAGGCCTGATGAAAAGCCAAATGAAGTTAATGAGAGACTTCTCAGTTAATTTTGGATCCAGACATAAGTTCAACAGACATTGAAATCAATTGGACTACTCACTTCCTTAAAGTTAAGTGCATTTGTAAGTGTTTGAAGAATCAGGGCCTATACTTTCTACCAGTCCATTCATTCCCTTTTACATTATCATATCCCAAATGGAGTCTTTCTTCCAAATGTGTTTATTTTCAATTCCTTGACTGTTTTGTACTCATGTATTTTTTTGTTTTTGAGTATTGTACTCATGTACTTTTGATTGTCTATCCCTCTCATGCACTATCTGTTGTCATTTGATTATGTGTCCAGTTTTTCTTTCAGTGTATTTTTCAGCTTCTCCTCTCTGCTTAGTTTATCTCAACTGCTTTCCCATGTGGTCTCAATCACAAGTTGTTTGGTTTTGAACCACAATCGATGAGTGCCCATTGTAGAGCCTGTTGATTTGGAATAATTTTTTGTATGTATTCACATCTGCCTCAGTAAATTATTTTGCAGATTCCCCTACTTTTTTTGTTGTTGAGGGGGGTATTTGGTGGATGGATGGGTGAAAAGGTGGGAAAAGAGGGTATATTTTAAAACCTCAGACAATTATAAAAGCTCACAGGAGCCATGTAAATATAAGGACAAAGTCTAATATTGGCTTGCATGAGGAAATTAAACTACAAAGCAAGCTTTGAGTTCCCATACTGCAAGTGCTGTAAGTGCATTAAAAGCCACAGGGGAACACCAAACGAGTGGGGGGAAAAAAACTAAAAATGAAGTGTTATTGTTGGGGCTAAGATAACAGTTATTACTTTTCTAACTGTCCTGTGTGATTGCTTCCTTGGATCTTTACTCTTTGTAGATTTCTCCTCTCTTCTTTGACTTTACTTCATGTTGGTCACTTGCCCTTTCCTATAGAAACTGCTGGATTTAAGTACCTAAACAGGCAACGTGTATCACTGAGATAGACCTACCTAGTATTGTCATCCCCAACTGTTCAAAACCCATGAAATTGGCTTAAATATCTTTAAAGCCATAATAATGTTGGGATTCTCTTTCTTGTTTATGACCCTTTAGTGGGAACTTGGGTCACATTTTCAATTTTTTCTTCACAGCCATCAGGGCTAGAAACTTTTAAAATTGAGACTTTTTAAAGAGACTCTAAATGTCATAGGTTTAATGATAAAAATCATCAGACATGAAAATGCTGCCTAAAAATCAACATGGGATCCCCATTGAATTCAGTTGGGCTCTGCACAAAGATGGGATCCACCTGTGCAGAGCTGCTTACAGGAACAAGGCTGGCACAAAATAAAAATCATGCTGGCACATGCACTGCAGTCAGACCGTGCTGCAGGTAAGCCCCTACCTCAGTTTCCACTCATCCAGAATATAGACAAGTCCAAGCAGACTTTAAAGTACTAAAGAACACCCTCCTCAGAGGGTCTCATTTCTTTAACAGAAAAGGACAACAAAAAAAGAAACAAAAGCTTTACTCAGCAAATCAACCAGAAACTCACCTCCCCAAGGATAATCATTCTTAAGTTTCACCCCTCTAGCTCCAGAGCACTGTCAGGTTGAATTCCCTACCTGAAACTTAGGTTTTTGCTGGATATTCACCCAGATACCAGTTTTTCCATGACCGTGCATCACCCTTGTAGCTCTCCAGGAGGTCCTACACTCAGTTCCTTCTCCTGGTCTACTCCAGTCCTTTGTCTGGGAGTACTTTCAGTCTAGGTCTGTTCCTCTCTGTGAGACTCTATTCTCTAAGAAGAAACCACTAGAAGTAGCCTCTTACCCAGCTACCCTGAGGAGCCTCTCTCCTTACTTTATTCTGGGGCTTCCTGACTGAGCCCTCATAAGCATTTATTAGCACCAAGTGCTCCTTACCTAATTAACTGCCACCCAGCTACTGACACAATTAACTAACCACCAGTGGATCTGGGTTAGCTCATTCTCCTTAGCAGAGCCTGTTTGACTGCCTCGTAGGCCAGCCCCATGGCAGAGGCTTAACTTTGTAAAGCATTCCCTCATTCTGCATTTCAATGGGTAAAATCCTGCCCTTCTTGAAGTCAATGGGAGTTTTGAATGGGCTTCAGTGGAACCAGGATTTCACCTATTGTGTTTTGTGATACCTTATGTGACCTACATAAACATCTATGCTGGGAATTTCAAAGGAGACAAAGGAAGTGTTGTGCCCAATTCTCATTGATTTCCCTGATGAATTTCAATGAGAATTGGGCACCATTAGGCTCATCAGGAAGTCCGAGCCACTTGTAGTATGCTATTATCAATAATAAACTCATCCCAAGATGCACATACACACCTGTGTTATGTTTAATTTTAATAGTTTGTCCTACTAAAGCATGTTAAGGAGTACTCTTAAAGGGGTACAAAACAGAGTCAATTAAAATCAAGAGTTACACCAGGGATGAATTTACCTCAGATGCAGCTAATGATTCATGGAAAAGCTCTTACACTTCAGTCACATTTCCTGTATTCTTTTTTGACATAGAATCATAGAAATATGGGGCTGGAAGGGATCTCAAGAGATAATCTAGTCCAGCCACCTGTGCTGAGAATAGACCAAGAATACGTAGACCATCCCTGATAAGTGTTTGTTTAACCTGATCTCAAAAACCTCAAATGGACAGGGATTACGTGGCCTTTTTTGGTAACCTGTTCCAGTGCTTAACTATCTGTTTAGTTAGAAAATTTTCCCTACTATCTTACCTAAATCTCCTTTGCTGCAAAAGTAAGCCAATTATTTCTTGTCCTAGCCTACATACTTCATAGGGAGACTATACTATTAATTGTAATTTAAGAAAATGGCATGAATTTAGGGGGGGGAAGAAGACTTTAAAGTATGTTGAGGTGGTATCAATGCCCATCATTTCCTCCGATAATTTCTGTGGTTTTACAGTGACATTTTCTTGTTTCTTTAAAATATTTTTGTGTCTCATCCAATGTGTAAAAGACCCACAAACAGGAAGAGACGGATTATACACAAAATGCTGTTAAAATGCATCCCATAAACTAATATTTTTTCTCTAAACTCTTTCAGCTACAGTTGTATTAGGGGTTATTTCTAACAGTAAGTAAGTAAAGAAAGAAAAACAAAAGTGCACCTATATCTGATTTAAATTTATGATATCATCTGAAACATCCAAAAGCAGATAAATGCTGCTATTTTTGGCCTGATTCATGCAACCACATGTAAGCGCTAGTGATTTTCTTCGCAATGGTGCATGATATTTAGAGCATCTTTCACCTTTAGGACCCTGATACAAATCCAGTTCAGGTCAGTACTTAAGTAATAACTGAAAGTCATTACTATCTGAAAGTCACTTGATATCCTGTTTGAAATGACTTTGTAGTCCTAATTCTAATGCTTAGAGTACAAATGTCCACATCACACAAAAAATACCAGCAAACTTGGCATGGTCTGTTGGTGGTTTCAGCATAAAGAGCCTGGGTTGAGTGGGCATGAAGACTGAACCCCTTCTCAAGATGGGTTTGGCTTCTCTAGGGCCCCAGTTCAACAAAACACTTAAGCAAGTGCTTAAATCCATCCCTATTTAGCAAAGCACTTAAATGTGTTTAGTTTTAAGCACACTCTTAAGTCCCATTGAAGTGAACAAATAAATAAAGCATGTGCTTTGCTGAATACACACCTGTGCACTACCTACAATACACTGTGCACTGCCTACAATAGGACTGAGACATACTGGCAGGCAAGATTGGTGATGCCCACTGCAGGCCAGACCTGATGAGTAGGGGCTCTTCAGGCTCCAAGGTTGCGGATTTGACAGCTTCAACTCCTCCTGAAATTCCTTTACAATGAAACTGTTGTACTTGGGTAAAATATTGTGAGGTAAATGTTATATTGGCAGCTGAATAATCAGAAATAAGTTAGGTTTTGCTGGGGAAAATCTATTCTTAGCTTCGATTATCCATATTTCATCTTTTCAGCCATTTAAAATTATTATTTAGGTATGTCTACACTTAAACCACTAAAGTGGCACAGCTGCAGCTGCTCTGCTGATTTCACAGTGCTTCAGTGTAGACACTACCTACCCCAACCAGAGGGGTTCTCCCACTGGTGCAAGTAATCCACCTCCTTGATGGAGGAATTCTTCCATCAGCCTAGCACTGTCTACACCACGGATTAGGTCGATATACCTATGTTATTCAAGGGGTGTGGATTTTTCACACCTCTGAGCGAAGTAGCTATGCCAGCATAAGTTCCTTCTCAGTGTAGTCCAGTCCTGTATCTCTATATTGGTATTTATAGCATGAAACAGAAAAGATCTGAATTCAACAGTTATACTACAATTCAGAGGCTGTTGGAGTTGTGTTTATCATCTGTGGGTATACAAGTTCAATCTAGTTTCTTTTCTGTGATATCTCCATGATTATGACCTCAGAAGAAGAAAAACAAAGAACTTGAAAAGTGACCCTTTTACTTCATCTGCTGTGGGCTGAGACATTCATTGATAATTTTGCTACTTGAAAACTCTCACTTCTATTTGGATAAAATTAAAACTTTTCAAATGTAGCAGAATCCACATTTTTGCCTCTGCAGGAAACAAAGTCAAGAGTGAAAGTTCACTGTTTGTTTTGTAGGATACAAAAAGTATGTTGAATTTTGATTTAGAAATGTAAAGTGTGCAATCGTCGCTCCGTTTAAGTCAATGCGGGGTATTGCCATTGACTTTGTTGGAGTAGGATTTCACCCAAAATGTTTCTCCAAGTTTTCATTTTACAAATATGTCGGATGTCTATATGCACTGTTCTTTCCCAGGTGGTACTCACACTACTTAAATGTTTGGTCTTAGCCTACTGTCAGAGTCAAGAAGCATAAAGTCATAAAAAAGTCAAAGGGAAAACAGAAAATGAAAATAATGTTTTTGACAGGTGCATCTTGTAGCTTCCTCTGGCACTTATGTGTGAGGTGAGGGTTCTGGTTGCATTCAAGGATTACTGGATTTTAAAACAATGTGGTCTCACCTGGTTAATTTAAATAGTTCTAAATCTACAAATCCAGGGATTCTCTCTCACACCATTTTATTTTGTTTATTTCACTGTCAACATTTATATTAGGTTACTCTTTCATACAGGTTTTAAAATCATCTTTGGCTAGGTGGTGAAGTTGATCCCATTTTCCTTTTGATTTCCATTCCTAATGATGGTAACATGGAGACTCATTAGTGCTATAGCAACATATTCAACGGTAGGATTCTGTTTGGGGACCAAGCCAGGGCTCTAAACATTCTGCTTCTGCCACGGTCTAAATATTACCTCATTGAACTTTGATTTAATTCATCTTCATTCCTGTATCTAAGTGCAGTCTACAGGTTGAATTCAGTAAAGCTTTCACAACACATTAACAATGACAGCCTCCCACGAACTCGCAGTCAAGACCCTTCACCTTCCCAATGAACTGTGAGCAAGAACATGCAAGTTTTCACTCATACAAACATACTTTCCACAGGCACAAAGGCAAGCAGCTTCCAGATGTGCAGTTTTTGATTCATGCTTAAACAAGGTCAGCACAAAATGGTGTCAACAGCTGTGCTAAAAGAGGAGTTTACACAGTTCATACAGCTTCATGTAAAAGTGATCACTTTAATTCTACTCTTACAACACACTTCATATTTTCAGAACTAATTAGCTGTTTATGAACTGGGAATATTGAAGTTGCCCATCGAACTATTACAAAACAAATTATAAACCTATTTGCTTCATGTGATACTCCTAAGCTCCAGCAAACATTACTACATTTTAATTATCTATCATATATACAAGTGGTATGGCTATCCCTTTAGGAATAAGCATTTAAACTCTCTTCTCAAATGTAAATTCTGATTACCAGAAATGTCAGAGGGGTTGACCTGACAGCAGAAATCTCCAGTGGTTTGCAAGAGAGATTGCTTATTGACTTGAAGTTCAGTTTGTAGTGGTCTAGTCTGAGAGTAAATTGACCCAAGGTGATCTAGACAAAACAAAAGTAAACCCTTCTCTACCTGTTAAGGAAACAATCACAGTGATTACACAAAGTTTATTCAGTTCTGGGAAACTTTACTGTTTTAAAAGAGAATCTCTCTCCTGGGGCCAGATCCTCAGTGGTGACTTCAATGAAGTTATACTGATTTACACCAGCTGATGATCTGCCCCCCCTGCATTCATAATGGAATATGCCACTAGAATTGATACACCTCTACCCCGATATAACGCAACCCGATATAACACAAATTCGGATATAACGAGGTAAACCAGTACTCTGGGGCGGGGGGAGGGGCTGCGCACTCTGGTGGATCAAAGCAAGTTCGATATAACGCGGTTTCACCTATAACACGGTAAGATTTTTTGGCTCCCGAGAACAGCGTTATATCGAGGTAGAGGTGTGTTATGTCACAAAGTGGAAGAAACTTAAGTGGCACCACTGTTGATGCTTTGATAGCTGGAAAGATTGGAGAGGGAAACTCTCCCACAATAATCTGTTACGCCCACAAGACATCATTTGGGGAGAAGTCTGAGAGATGGCTACTGTCAGAGTCCTTTCTAAAGAAGGGTGGTAGGGACAGTAACTATCCAGTGAAATTAACCAACATATTTGTGACTTTTTAACATTCCAGGAAGGCAAAGACTGACCTTTACTTGCTATCTCTGGAACAGACTTGTTTCCTGCACTTAGCATATGTCACTATCAATCCTCTGTCCCGATCTCCCCTCTGCCATTCTACAGCATGCCATTTAAAATACTAATGATTGGCTGCAGTGTTGCTGGGCACAGCACTCTGCTGTTTTCTGCCAGTCCTGTCCTCTAAAATCATGCTACTACACTGACATAAGTCATGCCATCGTGAACTTCTTGGAAGCTGCACTGCCTCCAAATGTTTCTTGTTTTGCTACATCTCCATGTAGACTGCAGATTCAGGGTTGCATAGTAATACAAGGCATTTAACTGAGCCATGATTTCAGTTTAAAAGAAAGGCAGTGTAAGGCAATCATATCAGGGGGAAAGCCCTTATTGCCACATTTCCTATCCAGTTGTCCATCCCCCACTGAATAAGCTATGCATCCCATCAATAAATAAAATTTGAAGGGTCAAAGGTGGCTTTAGCTTTTAGATGAGCAGTTTACCAGTGGGAAAGACTTCATTTCTATTAATGTCTCACCTATAGGTTTATTGTTATTATAAAACTGATAATGTTATTTATGAGCATAAAAATTATGAGTTTAAGGTTGTTTATTTTTCATTTTTTTCTTCAAAGTTTTGATATTTAATTGCAGGAATACCAGAAAGTAGCATATTTAAATTTGAAGCTAAAAAACAGTGCCCCAGTTGGTATAAATCAGTGTGGCTCTGCATGTTTAAAATAAAATGTTTAATAAAATCATTGACAGCTTCAGTGGATCACTGGCCTAGCACTATGCAGTAGCATGGTTGCCATAGAAACAAGAAAAGGTTCAGGATCATTTGGCAATTTATGAAAGTATCAAAACCCTTTGGCATATAAATGGTATATAACAATTGTAAAAGTAAAAAGGTGCAAGTTTTCTATTTCCCACTTCAAAAAACAATGTACTAAAATCCCAAGTTATACCCCTTTTTGTCTGTGTAGGTGCCATAATACCTACAGATGTTCAGATATCATTATTATACCATGTCATTTTTGTCTATTCAAATAAAAACAGTTGTATATGCTACTGTATTACGATACATGATCCACAGAATGGCAGGTTTGATATTCATTGGAGATTTTCTGTTCTTCTGTGCTTCACTTGGTGTTTACTGTTAGAGAATATGAAACAAACAAGATAGCCACTAGACGGCATACAGGAAAAAATCCACTATTTTTGTGAGGTGCAAGAGTATGAAATATTTTGATGTAAAAGGATCTCTTATAAGGGAGATTATACATATTACATCAGCCTTATTAAGAAAAAAAGGTTCTTGTTGGAAATTGTTTAAAACACATATGCCACATGTTATGCTGCTGATGGATTAGATATTTAATATGAGCATCATTTCCAAAAGCAACTCGTAGAAGTTAGGGAATGAAAACAAAGGTAGCCTGCATAACTCATGTTCAGATGGCATAATAAGATAGTCCTTCTCTTGAAGCTGCAGAAGAATTTTCATAGACTGATGTAAGATTTTACTTCTTTTTTGTTTACAAAACAAATAAATTTACAATGAAATTGAAAATGTATAACCTAATTTTACCCAGTGAAAAAGAATGAAACACATAAATATGACAGTTCAGAAATCTACGAGGTGCAGAAAACTAATAGTTTCACATCCAAACCTACACATTTCTGTGCTGGCATATACAGCATAGAGATCCACTCTGAGTAATATATATGTATTGGGGAATGATATACAGTGACAAACTGTGTGTACATTCTCTATGGAGAAACAAAATGTGTGTGTGTGTACGTGTGCGCATCTCAGTTTGTGTAAATTAGTAATGGGGCAATGCTGATTTACATCCTCTGAGAATCTGGCCCTTTGTTTTGGCACAGAGAACTATATTTATATTGGGAGAGACACATATAAATATAGAGGGCTAGATAGATCCTATAAATCATTTGAGAAAATGGTCAGTGCATTCTACAGCACTTCTGAAATTCTAATCCATTGTTCTTGTTGACAGAATTACCCCTATCAACAAGGGACCCGGTTGTGCTAGGCCCTTAACTTCTTTTGCAAAGTGCTCAGTACACTCCACTTTCATAGGTTTCAGTGGGTGTTGAAGGGGATAATCACTTCTGTGGGTGCTCAGAACCTTGTAGGATCAGACTCATACCAATGAACCGAAAAGAATGCCTGTTTTACTCATGGCAAATTTAACTTCAGAGCCCCAGCCATCAGAAGACAGTAGCAAAATATTAAGAGCATAAAGCTTGTAGAAAATGAGCATAAATGAGTGCTTCCGCATGTCTAGTAGTGTCTCCTATGAAAAGTTAACTTGTGGATTAGAGAACAAAGGAGTTGATCTTGTATCCCTTGCATACTCCAAACTCTACAGCCAGCAGAATTCATAGTGATGAAACAGGACATTCTCTTCTGGTTCCACCACTGGTCCACTTAAGGTAATTTGGTCACATATGTGATTATTATTGCAGGATTCCTCTACATTCATTGACCATTTTCTTAATGGAGTCCAAAGTGAAAACAGCCCCATTTTATCCTGTCAAACAAACAATTTTTTAATGAGGGCAGTGCAAGGGCTGCAATTGGTCCCAGAGTATTTTTAGATTCCCAGCAAATTTAAATTATCTCTTGCCTGTCTAACAGATATAAAACATACATGCCCATCCATTATTAATTTTAAAAATTACCTTGTTTAGTCTATTCAGAATTATCTTGGTAAAAGCTGTGTAGTCTATATCTAGCAGAGAGATTGGTCTGAAATTTTCACAAAGATTGGGAAATCTGGCCTAAGAGATACAGTGAGCTACGGGGTTCAATACATTTGTGCTCTGAGACTCCTTCGCATCATCCAAGGAGAAGACACCTTCCCTGGGAAGCAAAGGAGAAATCTCTGGCCAGCAGAGTTAAGGACAATAAGAAGGAGCTATTTAAATATATTGGGAACAAACAAATCCTGACAATGGATTTTAAAAAGGATAAACGGGATGACCCAGGTAAATTATAGGCCTGTCAGCCGGACATCAATCCTGGGGAATATAATGGAGCAGCTGATACGGGACTCAATTAATAAAGAATTAATGCAAATCAATGTTGGTTTATGGAAAATAGACCCTGTCAAACTAACTTGATATTTTTGATGAGATTTCAAGTTTAGTTGATAAAGTTAATGGTGACATAATATACTTAGACTACTGTAAAGCATCTGATTTGGTATTGCATGATGTTTTGATTAAAAACCTAGAGTGATATACAATTAAAATGCCACACATTAAATTAATTAAAATTGGCTACCTGATAGGCCTCAATATGTAATTCTAAACAGGCAACCACTGAGTGCATGTGTTTCCAGTGTGGTCCCACAGGAATCGGTTCTTGGTCTTGCACTATTTAACATTTTTTTCAATGATAAAGTTTGCAGAGTGGTAAATGACGAAGAGGACAGGTGACTGATTCAGAGCCATCTGGATCACTTGGTAAACTGGGGGCAAGCAAATGATGTGGGTGTTTAAATATAACTAAATGTAAATGTAGACATCTAGGAACAATAAACACACACCATACTTACAGGATCAGGGGTTCTATCCTGGGAAGCAGTGAGTCTGAAAAAAAGATGTGGTGGTCATGGTGGATAATGATTGGAACATGAGCTCCTGGTGTGATACTGTGGCCAAAAGAGCCAATCTGAACTTTGGATGCATAAACAGGGGAATCTTGAGTGGAAGTAGAAAGGTTGTTTTCCTTTATGTTTGGCACTGGTGAGATCACTGCTGGAATACTGTATTCAGTTCTGACGCCCACAATTTAAGAAGGATGTTGATAAATTGGAGAGGGTTCAGAGAAGAACCACGTGAATGATTAAAGGGTTAGAAAACATATTGATAGACTCAGGAGCTCAATCTATTTTGCTTAAAGAGAAGATTAGGGGATGATTTATGTATACACATATAACAAACAAATATTTAATAATGGGCTCTTCAATCTAACAGAAAAAAGGTAGAATATGACTGAATGTCTAGACAAATTAAGACTGGAAATAAGATGCACATTTTTGGCAGTGAGAGTAATTAACCCTGAGAACAACTTGCCAAATGTTGTGGTGGATTCTCTGTCTGATCATTTTAAAATCAAGATTGGATTTTTTTTTTTTAAAAGCTATGCTCTAGGAATTATTTTGGAGAAGTTCTATGGCATATTATTACACAAGGTCAGACTAGATGATCACAATGATCCCTCTTGGCCTTTGAATCTATGAATAACTTTTTCTTACTGCCAATTGTGTCTTAGTGCATCAGATACCCATTTATCATTATTGGATTTCTTTTTCTTCTGTTCTTTCATTCACCCTGTTTGCCATTTTACCCCTTCCATGTCCCTGGAGGATACATAGAATGCATCAAGAGCCACTTTTGCAGTTGCTAATGTCAGCTGAATAAGTGAGAGTAACTTCAGGAAAGGAAATGATCATCTGTACAATTAAACCAAACTTTAGCATTGCAGCTTTTATTTTTCTGGTTTTGATTGAAGTAGCTACAGCTGAATCTTGCTTGGGAGATCCCTGGGACTTTACTTAACCAGTGTGAAATGACAAATACTGGTGTGGAGAGTGACAGACCAATATTTTTATATTAAGTAGGTAGGGTATGTAAAGGGCTTCTATACCAAAACACAGAGACCTGAGCTCCCAACAGTCACTCCCTCCTCTGGGAATAACAATCTACACCAAAGTGTTTTCTGATTAGCACAAATATTTATATTTGTACATATGAAGTTTTGTATTATTTATTTAAAGGGGAGAAAATAATCCATTTTTATGTCTGTTTTAGCCTCTATTATGGAATGTAAATCATTTGAAAGCTATAGTAAAAGGACAAAACAAGAATAGAAGAGTAAAGGGGAAATGGATTCTTCATTAATTTTTTCATTTGCATAATATACGGTCTTGAAGCTTTGAAATAAACCTGCAGGACAGTTTATTAATGACCAAAAAGAAAGAATCCCCTCAGCAATTTGCCTTTCTATTCACAATTGAAATCATTATAATTCAGAAGAGTTATAGCCACAAACAAATATGAATTATGAACTTTGTACTCTGTGTAACCATCTTGTTTGCCAGTTGTTCAAAGCATTGAAAGAAAACAAGTGTTTCTTTGTTATGCTATTAAAAATCCTCTCCCTTATTTCCAGAGAATTATGTAGAAACTTTGTGTCCCTCAAAGATACCTCAAAGATAAAAAAAGTACCTCAAAGTACCTCAAAGATTAAAAAAAAAACCCTATAAAAAAGCCACAGTTCTTTTCAAGAAGAGTTAATGCTACAAATGTGCTTTCCCCAAATAGCTCAATAGAACTTTAAATCTAATGATATATTAAGTTTTTGGATTGTTTGAGACTCCTAGTGTACCTCCATGTAAATACAACTCATAATTCTTGCTACTGGAATCTTTCCTTTTATATCGGTTATTGTATCCACTTTCTTTTAAATTGGTTACTGGTTTATGTTGTGTTATTGTGTCTTGTCCATAAGCTTTGCAATACAATTATATTGGACCCAAAATAAATACTTTAAAAAAACCCTATTGATTAAGTGAGAGATGTTAAAGGGGACTGGTTTTCACAGGACTGTTGTTCAACTCTTTCCAAAAATTATGTCCTTTTGTCTCAAATTGGGCACCCGTAATCAATAATCACATTTCAAAACCCTGGTCTCTGTCCTTCACCTTGTTTTGGAATGTTACAGTGCCTTTCATTGTACAACCTGAAACAGCATTACCAAAATTAAACTGTACAGTACTTCGGATGTAATCATTATACCAATTTTACAGATGGATAAACTGAGGTGAATTTAAGTAACTTGACTGATATCAGAGTTCAGGACATGAAATGAGAGTAGCACTCAAGATTTCTGATTCCCAGTCCCAGGCTTACTAGCTGATACTCTCATTAGTTTATAGTTCAACTAATATAGGTTTTAATGATAATAGACTATTATTCACTGTTTTAGATTTATTTAGGTGGAGCCTTCTTTTAATTAGTTTCTGAATTATCTCCCACATTTTAAAAGACAAAAAATACCACACTCTTTGTATCAGATTTTAACAATAGAGTAATGGAATTGTATGTGTGTGCTAGAAAACTGTTGAATGGCCCTTGATTTGTCCACACAATATAGTGGGAAATATTACTGTTCTATTTTTATAATTCTTCAGACTTTCATATTTGTTTAGACTGGGACATTACATTTCCTTTAATAAACATTTATGTATTTCATGAATATTTATTGAAGAATACCCCACACACTAACAACATGACAGAATTTTAAAAGTCACTTTGCTTTTTGTGACAAACCAGGACTGTGAAGTTTAGTGATTAAAATACATAATGAAGAACAAATGTAAGGGGGAAAAGTGCTAATTAAATCTGATGTAATACAATGAACTGGAATGCATCTGCCTTTTGTTTGCTAAAAGTACAGATATAAGGCATAAACAAATATCAAATATTATACTATTCTTACATTATAATTAAATAATTCATACAGTCTGCATTAAACAAACACCAACAAGAATCAAAAAGAGAGGCTGCAAAATCAAGTCTGAGAAAATACAATCAGTCACATTCCTAGTGAAGAAAAAACTCAGACAAACAAAATAAAAATGTATCATCCAAAGAGAGGACAGAATTGTGCATTATGAACACTCCATTCCTGTTAGTCCTGCAGGCAGGAATGCATTATTGCATTAGCCATGACACATAGACGAGCTCTTGGAAGGGAAAAGATCCTTTAGCTGATTTATCGAGAAATCCTCAAAACTTACTTTGGAAGGGCAAAGACATACTTTACCAGTCAACAACCCCAGAAAGCTTCTCTATCCAGTTAGAGATCATGAGTTCATGATGTATGGGTGGCACCCTGTACTTTTGAAAGATTCTGTAAATCCAGATCTTGCATAGTTACAGAGCTCTGACAGCAGAGAAAAAAAAAAGTTGAGGGTTCTAGAATGAGAGAGAGAAGAGATATGGTAGATTTAATTCAGAGACCATGGCCTCCTCCTAACAAAGGATTTAAGCATGTGATTAATTTAGACCACAAATAGCCAGTGGGTCTACTTGCATACTTCTGATTAAACGCGTAAATTCTTTCCTGAATTATGATTTATCAAAGCATGCTGGAAAGCTACATGAAGGATGTGGCAGAAGTAGATTACTACATACTAAAAGAAGAAAGAGTGGTGATGTAGAAGAGAGATCCAAGAAAAGAAAAAAGCACCCCAATGGTATCATACAACTGAGACCTCTTCCTTGCCAAGGAGACTCTGAATCTGAAATATTTTTAGAATTACTTGTCATGAATTAAGCCGCAATCTGTTCCTGTTAGAGTGCCTGGCAAAACTCTTGTTGATTCAGGATTTAGGTTCTGCATATGAGGC
Source organism: Emys orbicularis (assembly GCF_028017835.1). Lineage (NCBI taxonomy): Eukaryota > Metazoa > Chordata > Testudines > Emydidae > Emys > Emys orbicularis. The sequence continues at coordinate 48,048,979 of NC_088690.1, forward strand.
ACTAGAATTTCAAGAGCTCTGCACCCATGTTAGGATCTGATTTTCTATAGCGCTCAGTTCCTATTTAGACACCTTCATAAAAAGCCAGATTTTCAAAGAGCTTAGCACCCAGCAGCTCACTTTGTTACACTTAAGGCCAGATTTTCAAAGGAGCTTCCATTTTGGTGCCTAAATAGGAGCTGAGTTCTTTTGACAGTCTAAATGATCTGAGAAAGCATTTGTTGCCCTTTCATTAACAAATATTACAGAATACATAGCAGTGGTCAAGAAATCAAATATTTATTTATGCACATCACGTACCACAGTATCATAGCCTCAGGAAGTCACCCAGCCATATTTATAAATGTATGGCAGGCACCACACAATTCATAGCAGCAAGCAAAGCTCCAGGGCCAGCAGTATTTATAATTTCCAGCCAGCACAACGGAATAGATACCAGCAGCAATAAACAAAAGTCACATAGGTTAAATTACACAAGAGACTTTGTCCCAAGACAGCCAGACAGAACACTACTGTGGCTGACTGTGAAAAATGAATCATTATAGCCTCCCCCAAATGCATAGCTCTTGTAATAGCCCTGTGCCTGGCCATTCAAATTCAGCAAACAGCCGATCCACTTTGCGCCTCCACCATGGTGACAGTATTCCCCTTTGTCTCACAAATGTTATAATGTACACAACATGCAGCTACATTGGGATATTTTTCTCATTGAGATCTAATCTAGTGAGTAAATAGCACCAGCGATCCTTAAAACTACCAAAAGTACATTCCACAGTCATTCTGTACCTGCTGAGCTGGCAGTTGAATCTTTCCTTGGTGCTGTCAGGATGGCTAGTGTACAGCTTCATGAGCCAGGGGAACAAAGGGTAGGCTGGGTCACCGAAAATCATTATTGGCATTTTCACATTGCCAATGGCAATCTGCTACTCAGAAAAAAATGTCCCTGCATACAGCTTTCTGTGTTCTTAAATATGTGAGTGTCATGCACCTTTTTAGAAGCACTCCCAGTGATCCATAAGCACTGGCTTAACCACAGAAAATTAGCCCTTTCTTTTGATGTACTCAGTAGCAAGATAGGCTAGCACCAAAATAGGATACGAGTTCCATCTATTGCCCAGCTGCTGGTGGGGAATCCCATTGCTGCAAATCCATCCACTAGTTTTTGCACATTGTTGAGAGTAACAGTCCTGCATAGAAGGAGACAATGGTCCTACACACACCTGCTGTGCATCTGACGAAGTGGGTATTCACCCACGAAAGCTTATGCTCCAATACGTCTGTTAGTCTATAAGGTGCCACAGGACTTTGTCGTTTTCTGCTGTGGACTTTAACTCTTAAATGATTTCCCACTGACCAGTAGAAATCTGACATTGCATGTTTCCAGAGTGTGATCACCATTTGCTTCTCCACTGTCAATGCAAGTCTCATTCTGGTGACCCTGTGCTGGGGGGCTAGGACAAGCTTATCTCACAGATCCAGGAATGTGGTCTTTGACACCCAAAAGTTCTGCAGCGACTGCTCATCATTCCAAACCTGCATTATGATCCTATCCCACCAGTCAGGGCTAGTTTCTCAACCCCAGAAGCAGCACACCACCATCTGCAGCTGCTCTAGGAGCAGCACACATAGGCGCAGGCTTCCTCTGGGCCCGGGGGGTGCTCAACACTCCGCTCCACCCCAAGTCCCACCCCCACCCATCCCCTTCCCCCAAGACCCTGCCCCACCTCTTCACGCCCACCTTCATCCCCTTTCCCAAGCGCGCCCCATCCCTGCTCCTCCCCTTCCTCTGAGAGCCTCCTGCATGCTGCAAAACAGCTGATCACAGCAGGAAGTAGGTGCTAGGAGAGAGGGGGAGAGGAGTTGATCGGCAGGGCCTCTGATGGATGGGAGGTGCTGGGGGGAGGGAGGGAACTGTCTGCCAGTGGATGCTAAGCACCTGCTAATTTTTTTCTGTGGGTGCTCCAGCCCTGGAGCACCCACAGAGTTGGTGCCTATGGCAGCACATAACACACTGGAATTCCTACCCATTGTGCAATGCACTTTATATCAACACAAGCACTAGCGGGGAATAAGTTCAGTGCCAGGGCAAGCAGACAAGTATGCATGTGCCAAAGCGCTATACAAACTTTGGCAGCTGTACGATGACATAACTTGTATCGACCTAACTTTGTAGGCTAGATGTGGCCTTCGGATTTTTTTACTGCTGCCCTTCAGCACTGTATCTGAACATCATCCACGTAAAATCCATAGCAACACCAAAATCCACAGTGTACTTCATTGACTCTGGTAATGCTCCCTTTTGGGGGGTAAATATTCTGCCTATTGTACGGTGTTGTTTGGTTTGTTGCATTTTTGCACATACTCCCCTCCTGCTGCTGCAGCTATTAAACAGCAAAACTACACAACAGTTTAGGGCAGGCAGTGAAGAATAGCATATCTGATTTAAACTGCAGGAGGAACTTGGCTTGGCCAAATGTTATTAAAACTTGTTATTTGGGCAGCATATTGGGGTTTGTGCCCCTATTTTACAAAAGGTGTAATGGAAGCTTTTACAGTTTACATGTGTTATACACTATTGGAATTACAGCTCATCCAAAAGACATCTCTGGCAGTAGCTCAGTGCTCTCTAACACCAGGCTGAGACATTAGGTGAATGACTGAGGGTAATCACCTAGGAGTTTCCCCATCCAAACATTGACGCATCCTGGCCCCTGGTTAGCTTGTAAAATGTAATAGGATCACAACACAAAATGGCATGGCTGCAGACACACTCCCCTTTAATGAGAATATTCTCATTGGTACATTTCTGATTGTTACCATTATGAAGGATTTTCCTCTTCCCAAACCAAGAAAAAATATCCTGCCAAAGTCAGTCTTTGATTCACACCCTCCTTTTCTAACTACCCTCCACACATGTCGAAAATCAGAAGAATGCCTCTAATGGGAATAGAAGCAATACAATCTAGTGGGTCTGGCAATGGACTGGGACTCAGGATATCTGGCTTCTATTACTGGCTCTGATAACACCTGCTTTGGGGTGTTGAACAAGTCAGTTCATCTCTGTTTAGACTGTATGGTCCTTGGGGTGGTGGATGTCTCTCCCTGTGTGTTTGTACAGAGCCCAGCACAACAGGACTCTGATATTTGTTGAGGCCTCTAGATGCTACCATAATATTTTCTTCTCCATTGTGTTAATCCCATCAAGTGGGGTCTGCTTTATGAGTCCTCTCCGTCCACAGTGCTCTGTTCAATGCCGCATCTTCTATCACACCACCTGCTAACATGTCTCCCTTTATGTCATCCCACCACTTCTTCTTGGCTTGGCCTCTCTGTCTTTTTTCTTCAGTCTTGATCCGTTGGACTGTCTTACACACATATTTGTCAGGACTGCACTTTGCATGGTCAAACCATCTGAGCTTGCACTCCCTCATTTTTCCATTTACTTCAGTCTGTAATACACATTCCTCACATGGTCTTTCTTGTTAACACTACTGCATGGTTTGCTTCTTCTGGGGAGAAGAGGAGGTGAGCAATCCCTGGATTGCTGTGGTGATCAATCTTTGCTTGTGCTGTGCAAAGGAAGGAGGCTACTTGTATGCCCACATATGGAGCAATCACATCACCTTTATTTTCAAACAACTCCAAATTGTAATGGAGGAACCATTATAGCCTAGACTATAAACATTTTTCTTTATATGCAGTATGGGGAAAGCTTCTCCCTAGGCACATTAGGAAAGATGGGGAAGCATGATCTTCCATTCAGAACTCAATTCTCTCTCTCTCTCTCTTCTTTTATGGCTATGTAAAACCGAAAAGTAACAAATATGGGCTTGCAAATATTATTCTGCTAGACCCATTGAATACACAGAAAACATATTAGCTGATGTACAAGCACTTCTCTCTCACAAAGACTGCAAATTTGTGATAGAGGATACATTAGGCTGACCATTCTATTTCACCCTGTGTTTTCGTACTGTGTCTAGTTCCAATGTACTGATTTGCTATTTCACAAGGATAAGGGTGTTGGAGATTTCTATTTCTTTCCATCTCATTGCCTCATTAAAAAAAAAAAAAGACTTCCTGGGGCATTTTCATAGCAAATAACAATTCAGAATAGCATACCATCAGGGGTCTGTTAAAAACATGTTAAAACAATTTAACATTACTTCTTCAGAAATAGTTTGTAGTGAATTTTAATAACTCTCTATGAGACAAAGGCTAAGGCAGTATAAAAAAGTAATGAGTCCCCTGGCATGGATTCTTTGAGGAGGCAAAATCCCAAACTTCTTATCAGTATTGATCAATTTGAGATCCCATGTGTCTGTTTTGGCCAAGAGTATATATTACAGTTTCCTCCACTATTCCTGAATTTGTAAGAACCAGGAATATAATGCAAGAATCTTTGGCCCAGGCAATTGTTTGTAAAATATAGCCTGTTCCCAAGATTAGATCAGAAAAGTACTGACCCAGGAACATCAATGTGCAGAGCAAATAATACAGGGTGGAATTGAAAGAACAGTTGAGATACATTCTCTCATGGAAAAAGAAAGAAAATTGAACTAACAAAGGAGAGAGACTTTTAAATCTTAAGAGGACGGAATTGACTAGTGATTTAGGGCATCCAACTTTAGACACCTTAATGGGCCCTGATTTTCAGCATGTGCTTAGTACTTGTCCTCTGAAAATCACACTCTATAAGCTGGAGGATTCTCTGCAACTTGAAGTCTTTAAATCAGGATCTGGAGACTTCAACAGCTGAGTTAAGGGAAAGTGGGTGGGTCAGCTTTTGTGGCCTGCATCATGCGGGAGGTCAGACTAGATGACCACAATGGTCCCTTCTGACCTTAAAATCTATGAGTCTATGAGTCTATAATGTGTCTGCAAAATGGCCACCCAGAATCACTAGACATTCTCACTTGAAGGGCTCTGTGTCCACATACAGCCACAAATGGAAGTTTAGCAAAAGGCAACTTGATTCCTAAAACATGTAACAGAACCAGAATGAAAAACAAAACAACCCAAAAGCAGTACTAGAGGGGAGGCTGAACTGAGTAAAACATTTGCCAGGTATTGCTAATAACAGCCTAAATCAGCCAGCTGAATATTGCCATGCAAACAAACAAATCTTTGGACCTACATATGTTGGTATGTCTGCATCAAAGCAAGGTAGAGGAATTGGCAGATCTCAGGGAAGCAGGCCAGACAATCAGTGGCTGATTATGGATGTCACCTACACAAATCAGACATTTCTGAGTCACCATTTCAGATGTTTAGGTTCTTGCTGACACCATATCCTCCAGAGAGTTGTGTGAATACCTCAGTTTTCAAATTGCTGGCAATACTGAAAGACAACATTATTTTGAGTGAACCTTTTTTTCAGCTAACCAGAAAATAATATTTTATATTATTTTACTTGGTTTTGACATTTTTAAAAATTGTTTTCTAAAAAATAAATAAATTTCTAAACAAAAAGTGATTTAAAAATCATACTATTGAAACAATTTATTTTGAAATCTTGAAACAAAACACGCTAGGATTTTTTGCAAATTTTTTGTTTTGTTGGTCCCCTCTTCAACCAAAACAACTTAATTAATTCAACACAAATTTGCAAAATTTTTCAGTCTACCCAAATCTGAGAAAAAGCGTCAGCTCAAAAAATTTCATCCAGCTCTAGCCCTCAGTGCTGCCTGGAGCAGAAACCATAAACAAGTTAATCAAAACAATCTCACTAGCTAAAACCAGAAGGACCTAAAATAGAAACTAAATGTGTCTCCTCTTAAACAAATAGATCATTTCTTTGCTACTGGAGCAGGGTTGGATCTAGAAGGCATAAGCAGAGAAGGAGAATGTAGGACAAGATGCAGCATCAGTCTGGCTTTCTGCTTGCACTCTGAATGTTCTAAACATTACTGTAATGTAAATAATGACATCTGGGCCCTGTTGTGCTAGACTCTGTACAGACAGACACACACAAAAGAGGTCTCTGCCCTGGAGAGCTTACAATCTAAATAGACAAGGAAGGCAAAGAGTGAAAAGGGAAACGGGCACAGACCGGTGAAGTTACAGGGACACAGAGCTGGTCAGTGACAAAGATTGGAACAGAACCTGTCTCCTGACTCCCAGTCCAGTGCTTTAGTCACTAGACCACACTGCACACCATTACAAAAAGCAATCATTTATTCTGTGCTAGGTTCTGACTGATGATGACTGTCAAGGCTAATTCCCTACTCTGGCACTTCGAGTGCAGAAGGCGGGGGCCCGCAAGTATTCTAAAAATTAATACTGGCCTCTCCAGGCTTGTATTAAACTCCCAAGGTTACAGCTTCTCTATCTTACCTTGGATTTTTAGATGCTCCCACCACCCAAGTGCAGAACCCCTTTGAGAGCCCAGGAAGCTGCACTTGTGAATTCCTTCCTCCTGGGTACCCTCACGCCCTTTCACCCCCCCCCTCCGGGGGAGCTGAGAAAGAAAAAGAAGGAAATCAGCTGTTGCCACCAGCTAATATGTGCACAAATGTCTTAATACACAAAAATCCAATTCTGTTCTTTAAAAAGGTAAATTTTATTAATAATAAAAGAAAGAAAATACATCTGGGAGTTCAGGCTATTGCTTGATTTTAAAAGAGCAACTACAAGGATTAAGCATCAAGAATAGCTTTTTTGAGGTCCAGTTTAAAGGTGACAAGCAAAACAAAAGCACCTGGGGTTAGCACAGAGGAATCACAAGCCATAAAGAAATAAAAGGGATAAAACTAATCACATCTTCCTAGACATTTCCTGATCTACTTACATATCTGGGTTTAAATGAGTAGTTTCTAGGTATGATACTGATGATTTTTCATACCTGGCCCAAGCTTCTCACAGCATAACTCTGCCCTGTTCGCCTCTACCCGGGAGAACAACCACAGACAGACAAAAGGGGAGTCTTGTTTCAATTTTAAAAAGTTTTAGCCTTCCCATTGGCTCTTTTGGCCTGGTGTCCACTCACTTCCATTTACCTATGCATAGCAGTGAGACCTTGCATAGCAGTAAGACTTTTTAGAGAACAGTTACTAAGAGGGATTTTATAGCTACTGGCTGGCTAGGTGTCCATAAAAGGGAGCTACACCCTCCCCACTTCATTTATCACAATGACCAAACCACTAACTTAGTTAGGTGAGATTTAAAATGCTGTAATTCACAACAGGCAGACATACTGGTCTAAATGTTCAAGAGTGCCCACTATTTTGTGGTGCTTAAATTTCTCAAACCCAAAACAGTGACCAGACTTGATTCGGAAAGCATCCAGAACTCCAACTGAAGTTAGAGGAAGCTGTGGAACAATCAGCACTTCTAGAAAGCAGGCATGAAGGTCCAGATTTTCAAAGGTATTTTCAAAGGTATAAGATGAGATAGACACTTCAGTAGGATTTTCAAAATCCCACTAGGCACCTATCTGTACCGTTAGGCACCTAAATACCTTTGAAATTCTGGCCCTAGGTGTCTCAAGTGGCCAACACAAGATGTGGCACCCAAATAAGTGGATACTTCTGAAAATTTAGGCCACGTTTTCTCTTCTCAAAATACTCGATTGATGTAGTAAATATGTTTTAAAATAACTGATAATTTAAAGGCAGATATTAGACAGGGAACAAGGGGATATTTTGCCCTAATAATAAGTTCAGTGACAAGACTGTGTGTAAAAATATTGTTAATTATGTACTTTATTTGTGTTCTTATGGCAAACCAGATCAAGGGTTCTCTTCCTACTAAACATGATTGAAATATAGTGAATAAGTTCTCTTTTAATACATTGTCTAAAATAATTGTTTCATTAAATTTCCCAAGAAACATGTTAAATCTCCCCTATATTAAATCATTACTTACAAGTACTAATTAACCAATAATGTTGCTCAAAAAATTAGTTTTTACAGAAATGAAAATCAAAATGCTGCCATCTGAAGTTGCATATTATCAGCCATAATGATTTCCTGCTCAGTTAGCAATTATTAATTAATGTTCCCCTGCAACTCATAATTTATGTTGCCATATTATCTATGGATATAATGTACTTCCAGTAGTAGTTATAATAAATCTTCAGAATCTCTATAAACTGCTCAAATGATTTTATCCTCTTTGCTTCATTTTTGTCAATGGGGAGACATTGAACCCATACACGAGGCTGGTCAGCCTGTTGGATTGGGCAAATATCAAAAAGAACAAAAACCCCAACATATCCAAGCATTATGGAGCTGATTTGGGAAGATTATACAAATGAGCACCTTGTCTCCCAAGCACTTCCATCCCTTCTCCTGACTCCCACAGCATCCCCTCAGGTGGAAATACTGATGCAGGAACCTCAAGAAAATAAAACCGTGCACGGTTTTTTTCAGAATTTCCCTATTGTCATTCCCTTGAATGAGTCCTTCCACTGCTTCTAGACACAGCCAGCCCTTGAACTGAGTAGATCCAAGGAGGCATCCACACTGACTCTGAAGGCCCAACCCCACACTGCATAAATTCATTGATTCCGAGACCAGAAGGGACCCTTTAGTCTAACCTCCTGTATAAGACAGGTCATAGAACTTCTCCAAAATAATTCCTTTTGAACAAGAGAGTTCCTTGTGAGGACAACTCCATCACAGCCATGACACCATGTCCTGTCCAAACTACAGGCCCTTTAAAGGGGCTTTACCCACTGCAGAATGGTTGTGCAGCAAAGGTGATAGCAGGAAAAGGAAACTCAGCTCTATGCTGTAATTTTCATGGGACTGTTGAAAGGATGGTCTGTGCAACCCCTGGCCAAATCCTCTCCCACTTTAGGTCCCAACACTTCTCGCCTCATCTCCCTGCATGGATCCCAAATCCACAGAAATCCCAAGAAGGTGGAAGATGCTATAGAAGCATCTGATCCTGTACCCTCCTTGGGCATAAGGAAGGGTATGCATGTCTGCAAAGGGTTACCTATGGGAACAGATCTTGGGGAACATGCTCTGTACCATGAAGTTGTTCCTCTTTCCCCACTTCTGCTGGGGACTGGACACAGATGTTACTATAGTCACAGGGCTGGAGAACAACCCACATAAAGCTCCAGCTCCAAAGCTGGCAATGGTCAAATGTTTCTCCTATCCTTCATTCAGAGTGGTGGGGGGAGGGGCATTCTGACCAAGGTTGCCCATTGCTTGTGTTGGGTGCTAACCCCCATTCATCGGAAAGGAGGAACTACTTCATTCCTGCCTCCTTGACTGTGGATTCTTTGTAGGCCAAGTGAGAATTTTTGAATCAACAAGCCCCTTATATTTCTCCCTGAATGAACCATGTAACTGAAGAGTCAGACAGGGAAATATATTTGAGTCACGAGGCCCCTTTAAAAGTTCATCTCTAGCCGATTGTTGCTCCTAGGCAAAGGCTCAACCAGAATTTCCCAAGGGAGGGAGCTCTCCACCTGTTGCCCTGCTCCCAACCCAACATACTCCTTCTCCCTCTGCCACACTCAGTCTGAGCATTGGTGCTGCCTCTGCATCCAGACCTGCGCTCTCCTCTGGCACCAAGCTCCACACACACTCCCCTGCTGCCTCCCCACACCCAGCCCCATGCTATTTTCCTCACATTGCCCCACACCCAACCCTGTGCTTTAACCCAGAGAGCTGGTCAGGCTGAAGAGCACCATCCCCACCAGGACCCAGGCCTTCTACAATCCCCAGACTCCATTCTACTACTGCATCTCCACTTCCCCAGGAAGCACCAAAATCTCAGATCCAATCCTTCCATCCACCTGGGGACTCCTTGTGTATCCTCCTCCACCTCTCCCCAGGGGTTAAAGGTTCCCAGGGCCCATGGGCACCAGGAGGACTGCAAAAGTCAGAGAGGCAGCAAGCAGGCCCACGGAGTCACCACACTACTCAAATTTGGCCTGCCCACCTCTCTGTCATTCCAGCTCCAGTCAGGGCCAAAGAAGACAATAAGGGAGAGGGGTTGCTGCCCTGGGTCCCCCTCCTATTGAGCCCCTGCTCCTAGGAGCCTGGTTATATGGCTAGGTGATGTCTGTGACAGTACCTTTAGGAACAAGACAATAACAGGTGGCTGCACACTACTGAAATCAGCATTATATGGCTACTATACTAAGGGTTAGTCCTGAAGGCCTTCTGCACAGCACTCACCACAGTTATTAACCGGAGCAGAAGGGAGCTTTTAGCATGGACTAGTTCTACTCAGGGCCGGCTCCAGGGTTTTGGCCGCCCCAAGCAGCCAAAAAAAAAAGCCGCGATCGCGATCTGCGGCAGCAATTCGGCGGGAGGTCCTTGGCTCCGAGCGGGAGTGAGGGACCGTCCGCCGAATTGCCGCCGAATAGCTGGACCTGCCGCCCCTCTCCGGAGCGGCCGCCCCAAGCACCTGTTTGCCAGGCTGGTGCCTGGAGCCGGCCCTGGTTCTACTGTACATTACTGTTATTCCAAATTCAACCATCCTCAGCAGAATATGGCAAGTCTGACAGAAAAAGGAATGTGTAGCGTAGTTCTTAGCTTCCCTCATTTTTAAATCACAATGAAATCCATCCCCCATATGTGGTCAGTGATCGGTTTGCACAATGACTTCTGCAACTTTGTTTTTGAATCCGAGGATTTCCCCCCACTGCCCCCGGTTTAAAATGTCATATTATTCAATACACACAAGTACCAGCTGTGGTCAAATTTTCAATAGAGCTCCATCCCCACAATGGGGGCCAGATTTTCAAGAGCAGAACTCCCATTTAGTTACCCATGTGGTCAGATTTTCAGAAGAGCTCAGCGATTTTAGTACACAGTGTGTGCTGAGTTCTCTTGAAAATCTGACCACTGATTAATGTGCTTAAATGGGACTCTTGAAAATCAGCTTCCAAATTATGGGTGCTAAGGGCTTGAAATTCTGGCTACAAAAGGTAATGGAGAGGAAGACTAAATCTTACGCAGATAAATATTATGTATTTATAAATTATAAACCACAATTTAAAATCCAGTCTGCCATTAAAGCAGGTGGCCCCCTGGATAGAGTATTGGACGGTGACTCAGATGTCCTGATTGTTATTGCTGGCTCTGCCACTGATCTGCTGGGTGACCTTGGATAAATCACTGAACTTCCCTGTGCCTCAGTTAACCCATCTGTAAAATGGGGTAACGGTAATTTTCTTCCTTTATAGATAGCTTTAAAGGCTACTGATTAAAAGTGATATATAAAAGCTTAGTATTATTAATGGGGAAGTGGCACAGCTCAGTGAACAAAGGGCTCATCGGCACTCTTTTTGTATGGCCACGCTGTGGTGATGGAATGTGTTCTGGGAGTCTTTTCTGTCTTCTTTCCACTGTTGTTAGCTGCTCTATTCTACTTTGCACCAAATCCTGCCACCTCCATTGGGGCTATGGCAGGGTTTGTCTCCAGATCCACTGATCAGGCAGGACCTGGCTAAGTCAAGTAAGAGTTTGTATTCTGTGCATCAATGCCTCCAGCTCAGGAGGGTTCCCTTTGCATCCTTAGGCAACAAGGTTTGGGGGGGGGCATAGACAGGGGACAATCTGCCACTACACAGTTCCACTGCCCCTTGCCTTCTGTGGAGCAGGGATCCAGCAGCAGAAGGGGGCCAGCAGCAGAAGGGTTGTGGTAGTAACCATGCAGCTGCTCCCATACCATTCTGTGGAGCTGGGAATTGAGGATTCCCTTTCCCTTGCTCTAGTGAAATGCCCCATGCACTGAGCCCTGTTCAATATTATGCAGCTAATATTTCAACAAGGCAGGCTGTTATCCCAGGCCTGGCCAGCTGGCATTGGCTTGGCATGGAGATGGGGAGGTAGGGTTCTCAAAACTGTTCAAACATCGAAACTCTTCTATGTAAGTATCATTCACTTACTGCCAGTGGCTACTCAACATGAATCTGCATATGGTTTATATACTCGGGGGTGGGGGGGGGAGATATCCATATTGTGATAGCAGCAGTGTCTGTACTAGTGTCTTTCACACACTGTAGTAGGTTGGGGGAACACCAATGCCATGCTGCCCTATAGGGAAATTGTAAAGAATTGTGCCTCTGTTCCCCCCTACCCTACCCCAGCTATCCAGCCCATATAATGGAGTATATTGCCTACCCCATCCCTTAGGCTGTTAGCATCTGTACCCACCAATGAGCCTACGCAGTTCTACATGTTGGTGAAGGGTGTGGGGAGGTAAAGGATGAAGAGAAAGGGGGTACAGAAGTTAGGGCACTAACCTAGACATGGAAGAGCTGTATTCAATTCCCTGATCTGCTACATGCTTATTGTGTGGCAGTGGGCAAATCACTTAGCCTCTGTACCGCAGTTTCCCATGTGTAAAATGGGCATACATAGTATTGCGCTACCTCAAGAGTAGCAAGAAGATACATATATTAAAGATTTTGTGGAGTTTGGACAGTGATGATGGGGCCTTGAGTACCACAAATAATTAGACAGGGCTAATGACTCACCTCCTCTAGTTGTGTGGATGGAGCAATTCCTGCACACTGCAGAGTGCATGGGTTATGTTTGGCCGTAACCCTTAAGGAAGGTACATAAGTGAGAGAAAAGATGGCTCTCCCAGTGCACATACACAAAGTTCTGGAACAATCTATACACACACAAAATGCAGTTTTACAGAAATATTACCAATAGATTTGACTCTTTTATGGATTAGGCAGAGATTTCATTAACGAGCTTTGCTTTTCTACTTAATGCTGGCTACATGCATAATTGATTGTACTGCCATCATTAGACAATATAGAATCTTTCCTGCACAAGTGACAAGAAAAAAATAATAATTTCCAGCTATCCTACCTTTGTAGTTCACAGAAAATATGGCAAATCCTTCTTTTCTGGGTGATCTTAGTTTGCCTTTTGAAATATTGATCCTATACGTAATAATATATGACTACACTTCACATTTAGCCATTCCCTTGCCCCACATCCTAGGTGGCTGGTTTAAGAAGAGTGAAAGCTATTTGAAATCCTCAAGTCACAAAGCAGCTGCTAGAAACCCTACAACAAAGTAGAAAGAATTCTATCCAAATTCTGGGCGCTACATAACACATTAGAATTAATTTATAAAGAAGGTTAATTACATTGCTCTGTTAGCATGACCTGATTCCATGCTGTAGTAAGGAAGCATGAAAATGATTTTAAAGTACACATCAAGGGAGTGGATTTTTAATTCTTCGTTCTCTAGGGTTGTTCCTATGCTTTTTGTGCTCAGACAAGCAATAAGAGATATATCTGTCTCTGCTGTGATTGTATTCAAGATCCCAAGAAGTTTGAATGCTTTTGTCAAACAAAAAATTTAAATGAATTTGATGACAGCATCAAAACAAAAGCTAAAATATTGTAGTTTTGTTAACTGTAAACCTTAAAAATGACCAGATTCTACTAAGTTGTAACTATGTGTCAATGTCTTTTACCATCTACAGCTAATAAGATTATGCATTATTCAAGCCAATTATCTTGTAATAATTACAATTTGAGTCAGTAGGCTAAGCAACAGCTGATAATGGATTTACTATACACATTTGTATATTAACTATTTTAAAAAAAAGTTTACCTCTCTGTGAATGATCAACTTTATAAACATATAGCACCTTAGATATTCCAGCAAATGTGCATTTAAAGAAGGGGAGAAGACTTTTTAAGGCTGATCTCCTTTGATGAGCTTTGTACTGCTTTCTGTCTTGTAATTGTGCATTTGAAGTTCAGGAACTGTGCTATTTATTGCAGAATGTAGAATATAGAAAGAAAACATTTCAAAGGAATGTTTCAAGTAACTTCCAGTGAAAGTAAATATTGGAGAGTATCTATATAGTTTGAGTGGCATGACTGTCTTTGTTTACTAGCTTTATGGTATATCAGTTAAAAAAAATACTTTTTTCACTTTTAGATTTTTTTTTTTTTTTTTTTTTTTTTTTTAACACCAGTCTTTTGAACAAAGACTGAAGAACCCAAATATTCTCTTAGTGGGAACAACAAAGTGAAAAGTACTGTGATAGACCCAGGCCAGTTGGGTATAGCAGAAGGCAGATATACTGGCCACTGGATTAACAATTTTCTGTTCCCTGACTGACCAGAGCAGGGGCTGCTCCAGGCTAATGAGAACCCCTGACTCCAATTAACCTGCAAAGAGTCAGGTGAGGCCATTAAGCTAATGTGACCACCTGACTCTAATTAAGGCCCGCTGATACTATAAAAAGGGCTCACTCCAGTCAGGCAGAGGAGAGCAAGTATGTCTGAAGGGCTGGTCAATGAAGACTCCCTCAAATTATTGGTAAGGGTGAAGAAGGGAGAAGCAGGAGAGCTGTGGGGAAGTGGCCCAGGGAAATGTAGCAACTCTGGCAGTGAAAGGTTGGCTGCCAACAGCTGCTACCATTAGGATCCCTGGGCTGGAACCCGGAGTAGAGGGCAGGCCTGGGTTCTCCCCAACCCACCACTACAGGAACACCTCCTGGGAGGGGAAGTCAGGCCCCTGTCAGGACAGAAGGCTAAACTGTTCCAAAACAAGCCCCTAGGGACAACAGAGACTGGGAGTTCTCTCACCAACCTCCTTGCTGGCCTATGATGAAAAGGGCTCAGTAGACTGTAACCCTGGCCCTAGAGAGAGAAGGGCTACGTGGAGGGTCACAGTGAGCCACTGAGGCTAGCATATACCACCTAGAAGTGCAGGACCCACGGGGGCAAGGTCAGAGCTCTGCCACAGTACCTACAATATTTTGGTTAATGTTTGTGAGCTTTTGATTGCCTATAATACAAGATTAATTGAATTGGCACAACCCAGGAGCTTTGGAATTCTACTTCCCTTCACCCCTTCTTTTAAAAACAATTTAATTTACCCCACAAGAAGTTGAATTACAAGGCTTATGGAGCTATCACTCAGGTCCAGATCCTCCAAAGTATTTAGGCTCCTAAACTTTCATTGAAATCTGGGGCATACTAAGAAATATTTCATATGGTACACATTGTCAACCTCAGTGGAGCCATCCCCACTGCAGCCACTGGTCCCGGCGTCTCCCCTGCTGAATGTGCACCATGCTCGGTTCCGACCTTCCAACCTGGCCCACCCAGGTGCAGTGTCATTCTCCATCCCTGAGCTAGAACAAGAGCTGCTAGAAGTGAGGCAAAGCCAGGCAAGTCCCTGTGGGGGGACCCCTGATGCAGGAGCAACACAGCAGCAGCAACACTACCTCCACCACTTTTGGCCCCAGCCACGGTCTGTCATGCTGGATGTGAAGGGCCAAATAATTCCTCCCAAGTACTCTCAATCTTCAAACATAGGTATCTAGATTTAGGCACTCAAATCCATGTTTAGTAGAGCTGTTCGAGAGATTTCCTCTACCTTCTCCACTGTGCTCACTGAAAGTGTATTTTGTTCTAATCACCTGTAGCCATGACAGGACAGAGATTTTTCAGAGCAGTGCAAGGAACTTAACTGCCCATCGACCACTGAAATAAATGGAAGCCGCTAAATTCCCTATGCTACTTTGAAAATTTCAGCCTTATAATTTGTGCCCCACATTGGGCCCTCAAGTATGAAAACTGTGGCCAGATTGGCCACTAGGGGCAGCAACAGGAGACATCTCTCCAGCTGAAAGTTCAGGAAACCAGATATAATAGATGCAAACAAGCTATATAATCTTCAGAAAAAACATTTTTGTTCCCTCTGTTGTCAAAGTGGTTTTCCCTAGCCCAAAAAAGCCATTCAGTCCAAACTCTCTAAAAAGAGTACTTAGATTTCTTTAGCAACCCATGCTTGCAGTCAATGAAAAATCTGATTAATACGGAATTGGGAAGCAGAAGAGGGACAGAGGGAAGAATTAGGATAGGATCTAATGAAATGGCCAGGATACATCTACTTGCTGTAGGGGGCAAGAATTATTTATCAGATGATTGCACTGTCTATTGTACTTTTACAGGTGATTATTCAGTTTAGTTCTGGAAAGGCTGTGGGAGAAGCAGTTCACACTTCTATGTGCATCATAGTGGAGCTATTAGTGGTAATTACTTCCTTGTGGTAATTTAATTGGGTCTCCCCATACAGATTTCCCCACTCTGTCACTGTTCCATAACAGTGAGAGCAAGGTGTATTTAGATACATCCCTCCCCTCCCATCTTCTCATGGAGATAACTATCTTGTCTCTAAAGTATGGCATCAAGTGACACTTGGATTCCTCAAAGCCAGAGGACTACAGCCCCACAGTTCCCTTCCAAATGCTTCAGAATCTCTTAAGTAAAACAATCCAAGAATTTCACAGGCAGCAGGAATTCCAGTCCATGAAGCCTCAAAAAGGTATGTAGTTGCCTGTGACATACCAGGGTACAATCCAGACTAATGAGTAGCTGCGTCACCCTGCCCTCTAAGCTGGGGTGCCCTTTACAATGCTTGGCTGCTGTAGTCTTCAGTCTGGACTGCTCGCAAATAGCCTCCAACATTTAAGTCACTCCCACCTATGTCTGTGTGTGCGCTGCAGCCAGCCAGCCATACCTTGGCTCTTACCAGCCTCGGTTATACTGCAGGGTGACCCCAACACACTCCTAGTCTTAGACTTCCCCCCAGAAATTCTATGTCCCGTACTGCCCAGCCTTCTCCTGGACAATACATGTTTATATATAGTCTGTCATGTCATCAAGAGAGATAATATGCACACATCTTGTTACCCCAAATAGAGTTTCCGAGACTCTTCAACTCAAAACACAGTGGATTAGATAAAACACCACAAGTTTATTAACTGCAAAGAGATTGATTTTGAGTACAAATAGTGAGGCATAAAAGCCAGAAATGGTTAAAAGAAAAATGAAGATGAAACACAACTGGTGCCTAACTTAACTCTGTTAAATTCAAAGCAAAGTTTTCTCAGCATATGCTCTCAGCAGTCTTACTGACCCAACTTCTTAGATCAGAACACTTTCTTCAGTTTAATGACCGCTTCCTTTGTCCCTTCTGGTGCAGTGAATCGATAGCGAGAGAGAGAACAAACACACCCCGTGAGGTTTTTATCCCTCCTTCTTAGGGTTGCCAGTTATGGTTGAATGTATTCCTGGAGGTTTCATCACATGACAATCTTTAATTAAAGATTAATCTTGAATTCCTGGAGACTCCAGGACAATCCTGGAGGGTTGGAAACCCTACTCCTTGTTATAGCATCAGTACCCCTCTTGAAAAACATTTCCAGCTGAGATTCAGGTGACTAAATCCATGGGGAAGGATGTCCCCTGCTGCTTTCCCCCCCTCACCTTTTGGAGCTGCTTTTGTTTCCCTCTCTGCTTGATGACTCCATTTACTGCTTAAATGCAAATTAAGCAGAGCACACATTCCTTTGTTTGAGACAGGCCTGTTTACCAACCTCAGTTTGGAACATGTGTTAACACCACCATAAAGTGCAGTCTTATACAATGTTGCCATGTACATTTTATCAGGACAATATCCAGCAAATTCTGAGTTTTCAATGATACTGCACAAGGCATGCTGGGTACAAAGATTATTACAACAGTGTGTAGGGTGTGGACACGGGTACATTCTGTCACAGTGCCTAACTCCCACTGGAATCAATGAAATCTTCTCTGCTTCCAGCAAGATAGGGAATTTGTAGCTAGTATCCAAACTGGCATTTTATGTAGTCATTTACACCAGTGCAAAATGCTATCAACTCATGAGTCTGTCTCGAGTAGTCAGACATGTATTAAGGTGTAGGATAAGGGTGTATCAGGTCAAAAGATCTGAATAGTCTAACAACCATTAGACACCATATATGCATGCTGTATGATTTACGGGGGGGGGGGGGGGAGGGAAATCACACAAAATAAGATATCTCTCTCTCTCTCGTATATACATATGAACATAGACAGTTGCATTATTTCTGTAGTTTGGAAACTAGGTAATGCACACATGATATTCAATTAATGTCATACTTGTTTCTCTAATTAAAATTCTCTAATTGTGTTTGAAAAGCTTGAACCATGCATTATTGTAGGTGTTAATATAATGAAATGTTATATTCTTCCCTAATCAAAACATACAAGAGTAATTATGAACCAGAATTATCCCATTTTCCTCAACAGCAACTTAAGTTTACTCTTTAGCAAATGCCTTGCATGTTAAAATGTATAAATAGAACTTTTCTTATCTCAGTAAACGTAAGTATAGATGCAGCTGACTGCATCTGCAGCATTTAGAATTTACATCTTTTGAGGGGGCTATGCAGTTTGTTTAGTTAATTGATTTTCCACATTCTTACTGATTTATGTTTATTTACCAATTCAAGTAATACAAGTGCTGACCAACATTTGGAGAGAACACTTAGAATTTGCATAGCACCTTTGAGGGGAAAAAAAAGATGAGGATAGAAGATTATAATTCAGAGATGGAATATATATTTCCAGTCACACAACTTAATCCCTGATCATATAATGAAATTTAAAAAGCTAGTTGCATGTGAGTGGCTTGGAAATTCATGATTTGATTGGTTAAGAATTAGTTATGTATTCAAGCCCAAAGTCTTGAAATATTACCACTTAAAGCTAGACTTGAAGTCTGTATGCCTCCACACCAGGAAGTGAAAAACAGTAATCCCGCCTCAGCTCCCCGCCATGACACACAAAGTTTGGGTTTGTAGGGACACACACAATTTTTGGGGGGGTGAGGGAAGAACAGTATATGTATCAGCTTAGGCACAACGTGCACAGCTTTTTGATGGCATAATCATCAGCCACGTGGAGAGACAGTAGCCTGTCATCGAAATAAGTCAGTGGGCACTCGTCAAGGATATTCCACATGTCTGAAGCTGACTGCAGCTGCGTCCTGGCTCATTAGAAAATTCCCTTTTAAAGAGATTGACTGCACAGGTGCCCTATTCTGTTCCAAACAAGATGACTGGACAGAATGATAATTTGTGTCAAAACAGTACCTCAGTACATATATTGAGTGAAAGGTTATATACATGTACTATAAAAGCAACTGGATAAACTGATAAAATTGTAACCATATATTGTATATTAGAAAAGTTGCACTAAATTGATTTTAATTAGTCTAAACTGGCACAAATACCTAATATAGATTCACTTAAACTTGTTTAACCTTTGCTTAATTTGACAATTTACAGATGCAAATTAAGCCAATTTAAACAAGGGTTAAACAGGTAAGGCATT
The DNA here is from genome assembly GCF_028017835.1 of Emys orbicularis. NCBI lineage: Eukaryota > Metazoa > Chordata > Testudines > Emydidae > Emys > Emys orbicularis. Next base: position 48,068,118 of record NC_088690.1, read on the forward strand.
TATGCCAATTTAACTAGTTCAGTTTCAAATCAGTTTAGTGAAACCAGTGAAGTTTTCCTAATACAGAAGCTCTGAATGAGAAACACGCAGAATCCAATAGCTGAAACATATACTGGAGTGGATTCCTCTCTGGTCCTTAACAGTAATACAATCTCTCAGTAACACACTCCACAACAGCGTTGCAATTACTAATTCTTTCGCCTTTTGTCCGTAAGTCAATAATTTCTCACTGTATCAGTATGGAAGACTAGCCCCTGCTCTCTTTCTTCCTCAGATTTCCTTGAAAGTCACAGTGTATTATCCCTTTAAGGCCAACCCTGAGCCAACACATCCATGCTCCAAGTTCTGTCCCATTATGGACTATCATGCTGGGGACTATAGATGCTAGAGGATTACGTGGGCCTAGGCTGTGGCAAAACATGTTGAGAAGCAATTACTAGGGGCAGCCTTCCCTCTATGGAGGGAGGAGAGATTGATCCTCATATGGGATTCTCCACTAAGACTTGGAAAACACTGAGCCCTGAAGGACTGTGAAGAGGCAGGATATAAGAAGATCCTAATAGGTTGTTTCACCCCAGTTTGTCTTTTCTTGACAAAATGACAAGTTTGGTTGATAAAGGTAATAATGTTGGCATAATAGACTTCTGTAAGGCATTTGACTTGGCAAGGCACAACATTTTGATTAAAAAACTAGAATGATATAAAGTTAACATGGCACACATTTAAATGGATTAAAAATTGGCTAACACATAGGTCTCAAAATGTAATTGTAAATGGGGAGTAGTCAAGTAGATGTGTTTCAGTGTGGTTTTGCAGGGATTGGTTCTTGGCCCTACACTATTTAAAATCTTGATCAGTGAAAGAACAAGAAATATCACCGATGAAGTTTGCAGATAACACAAAAATTGGGGGGAGCATTAAATAATGAAGAGAATAGGTGACTGATTCTGAAAAACCCGTGTGTTTTAATTCGGCTAAATGTAAATATATTCACCGAGGAACAAACAATGCAGGGTGTTACCAGATGTGCCCATTACTTTGGGGTATGCTCATTTATTCGGGTTACTCCTCTGGGGAAGGGGGTTCTGTAATCCTGTCAATGTACTGCTTGTGTCACTTGTGTTTTCATATGGAGCTCTACTTCTCCCTTCTGCAAGTCCCCTCCCAATGGAGCTATCCTGCAGGACCTAGGGGTTCCCAGGTGATGGTGGTAGCTGAGGGTCCTGAATGCTGGAGACAGGCAGAGCCCCCAGCACGATCAGTCAGAAGATGGAGTTCCAGTGGAACTGATGCATAGTTTGGATCTAAGCATCAGAACCCTGACTAGGGGGTGAGTAGGGATTTTTATAGAGAAATTACAATGGTTCAAGGGAGAACACTAGATTTGTTTATAGGTAAGCTGATGACTCAAGGATTTTCTTTAGACTAGACAATAGAAGCTGATCACTCTTGGCTATGGGTGGTGTTTTCTTCCAGGGAGCTCACAATGCAACTAGGCTACTTCAGTATTTGGATATCAATTAAGGATTCATTACTAGAATTGGTCTGATAATTGCTGAGCTGGGTGTGTGCAGACATAGGTTCATTAGCATCTGGAGCAGAGATTCCCATGATGCAGTGCTTCCCTGCTTTTTCTGGTCCCAGAATTCAGTGTGGTTCTCTGTTCTCCATTCTGTATGTAAATTGAAATGTCTTCCTGTCCCCTCTTTCATGCAGATGAGGCTAGGGGAGTTGTCTCTGCTCTCCATTCTGTATGCTAATGGAGATGTCTTAATCTTGTCACCCTTGTCAGGAGGGGTCTAGGTGTGTCTCCCAACGCCCTTCACTGGTCTCTGCAAGTTTTTTTCTCTGATGGGTTTTGGTTTAAGCAGAGGCTGGGGGTGGGGGGTGTCTTTCATGAGTCAGGCTGGATACTGCACCCTGGTTCCCCAAGAACACAGAGGTGTCTGGTATCAAGGGCTGACATTAATTGGTGGGGTCATGGTGGATAATGAGCTGAACATGAACTTCCAGTGTGATGCTGTGGCCAAAAGAATGAATGTGACCCTGGGATCCATAAACAGGGGAATCTTAAGTAGGAATAGAGAGGATATTTTACCTCTGCATTTGGCACCGATGCAACTACTGCTGGAATACTTTGTCAGGTCTGGTGTCCACAATTCAAGAAGGATGTTGATCAGTTGGAGAGGGTTCAGAGAAGAGCCATGTGAATGATTAAAGGATTAGAAAACATGCCTTATAGTGATTGAGCTCCTTGAGTCAATCTATTTAGCTTAACAAAGAGAAGGTTAAAGAGGCTTGATTACAGTCTAAGTATCGACATGGGAAGCAAATATTTAATAATGGACTTTTCAATCTATCAGAGAAAGGTAGAACATGATCCAATGGCTGGAAGTTGAAGCTAGGCAGGTGAACATTTTTGATAGTGAGGATAATTAACCATTGAAACAACCTACCAAGAGTTATGGTGGATTCTCCATCACTGACAAATTTTAAATCAAGATTGAATGTGTTTTTCTAAAATATCTGCTCTAGGAAGTTATATGGCTTGTCTTATATGAGAGGTCAGATTAGATTATCACAATCATCCTTCTGACCTTGGAATCTATGAATTTATTAATTGAAGGAAGAGACCTGGGGTATGGGCTTAAGGTTTGATTTTGATGCCTATCCTTGCCTTATGGATTTAGGCTGGAGATTCCAGAGAGGATGAGAGGAAGCCCTTGTTCACTCACTTGTATGAAATGGGAAAAGCAAGGCAGATCCTGAGAGAAGGACACATGAACCCAAAGAGGACTGCTGATCTCTTGCTTGGATGCCTATCTTTGTTCTTGAAGGGGAAGACTTCTGATATGGCTGAAGGGTCAGATCATGGTATCTATCTGGAAAAAGATACATAAGGAAAATTGAAGCAATGGATGCATCTCCCTGGTAGAGAGTTGAGATCAATTTACAGTGGCCACTGTAGAACACGTGATTCAATATAAACAAAAAATATCCTGCAAGTAAACACTAAAGCTACCTCTGGGAATGCCATTAGGGTGATTTTTTTTTTAAATAGTGATCAGCCCAGAGTAGAATGTATTTTCTATACGAACACTTCCACTGTAAATACTGAGTTACAAGCAGCTGGATTGTTTTGGTAGAGTGATAGAGTGAACCAGTCCTGGCAATATGAAAATTGCCATAATTCCCAAACACGGAACAAAGATTCCATAGCTTATTAGACTTATCAGCATTAAAAAGTCTTCTGGAGAAAGTACAGATCTATTAGCAGGTACAACATGGATAAACTTTCACAACTGACATTCTGGTGGAGATTTCTACAAAAATTGTGAGGGAACAAAATCAGATGTTTGGCTGGTGAAGTAGTGGGTTTAGCTCACACTTCCCTCAGCCCTGCTTCTCCCCACCACAGATGGTCCCAATGAATCCGGTTTTAGATTCAGAGGGCAGACCTGGGCAGTGGAAAAGGAGTTACAGCTGGCCTCTGCAGCATTCAAACCTACCTCTTCACCCAAGCCCATCTATAGAACTAATGATGATTGGATCAGCATTATCTTACCTGTTGTGCCATAACCAAAGATTAAAATAATGTGGAGGTACAGCTGCCCACTCCTCTGCTAAAAGCAGAAGGAGCTCTTCTGCATGGGTCAACTGTGCTCCCCTCCATTGTTTGACTGGCATGGTGGGACCTCTCTTCTTCCAATCTGTTTTAGCCCTTTTACTACATGGTCAAAGATTGGCACTATGGACTTCAATAGTAAAGCTCTCTCTGACTTCAAGGGGGATAGAATTTGACCCAACCAGCCAGGTTGGGAGGATAGCAGGAGACAAGGAAAAAAGCTGGTTGAAAAGTTTTCCATGAAGACTTTTTCCCAGTGAAAAATATTACATTGAAACTGAAGTGTAATGTGGAAATGTACTTGCTTTGATGAAGTTTTCCTTGGGCAAGTTTCTCAGGTCCAGGATGTAAATTAGAGACAGATTGACTCTATAGCAGGGGTCGGCAACGTTTGGCACGCGGCTCGCCAGGGTAAGCACCCTGGCGGGCCGGGCCAGTTTATTTACCTGCTGACGCGGCAGGTTCGGCCGATCGCGGCCCCCACTGGCCGCGGTTCGCCGTCCCGGGCCAATGGGGGTGGCGGGAAGCCGCGGCCAGCACATCGCTCGCCCGCGCCGCTTCCCGCCGCCCCCATTGGCCCGGGACAGCGAACCGCGGCCAGTGGGGGCCGCGATCGGCCGAACCTGCCGCGTCAGCAGGTAAATAAAACTGGCCCGGCCCGCCAGGGTGCTTACCCTGGCGAGCCACGTGCCAAACGTTGCCGACCCCTGCTCTATAGCCTGGTGGTTTTGGCACTTGCCTGGAATGTGACACCCAGACTGAAGTCCCTGCCCTAAATCAGGCAGAACAGGGACTTGAACCTCAGCCACCCACATCTCAGGTAAATATCCTAACTACTGGGCTATATAGGTGTACAGAGCCCATAAAAAAATTCAAAGGGTCTCAATTTTGTTCTGATGCAGAATAAAAGTAAACTTCAAAATTGTTCCTAAAATGGATTTTTTTTTTTCCGGTCAGCCCTACCAAGGAGGTATTGGTAGCACAACTCTTCAATGAATCATGCTGCTATGATGTTCACAGAGCCTGGGGAGTAGTGAGGAGGCAGAGTGTCCACAAATCCAAAATATTCAGGTTTAAGAGACCCTGGGCCATGCCAGGTCACCAAGTGACTACCTGCCAGGTAAGAAATGTGTCTTTTTAATGATTGCCATTATATTGTATCTTCTTATGAAGTTTTCATATTTTGCTTTTCTTCATGAGGTTTCTTGAATCTATAACACATGCATGAGACGTCTGCTAATGGTGGGCGGGCTACCCTCTTTTCAGTATTTAGATGTCAAGAAAGTGGGACAAATTCTGATTTATACCCATTCTCTATTCAGATTCTCTCACCCTCGCAGCTTCTCTGCACAATCAGCTGTACAAAGGGAACATAAAGGGTCAGGTATTCACAGATAAGGATTTCCCCCAGCATGATGGAGTTTTCAGGTGGCATATGACTGATATAACCATCTTCTCTCACCCTCTTGCTAGTTTGAGTGCATAGCCAAAATGATGATGCACTACAACAATCCCCAGTCCTGTGAGGACCATAGACAGCCTGTGTAGTTTAGAGTAGTCATGAAACTGCTTTAAAATGACACTGACCACCAAGTTGGTGGAAAACCAGTCTTATTTTCTGATGTTTGTTGTCCCTGTTTCATTGCAATCAGCAGACACTGACATAGATAAGAAACTTTGCTTGCACAGATATCTAATAAAAATATTTTATACTGCATCAGAAGATCCAGGAAAAAAAAATCCACCAAGTTAGCTAAGAGTAGGGAATATGAGTATTCAATTGTCACAAACATACTACAAAAAAGTGGTTAAAACACCTTGTAACTGAACATACAGGTTTCTTGATGAGATTAAAAGGAACATAGAAAAGTGAGAGAGGATAACAGGAAAATTCAGAAACTCAAAATGAAAGGAAATGGATAAATAAAAAAATTGGCAAAGAGGCTGAACTGTCCAAAAAATGTTTCAAATTTTAAATTGTATTAATACTCAGAGCATCAAACATTAGATTACATTTCTGAAACATAGCAGTAAGATACACAGCAGTGTACTTGCACTGTATTGATTGTGTCTAAATCTTTTTTTAAAGTGGAGCATTTAGAAAGATAGAATGCAGTTTACTACTTCACGGGCATAGATCTAAATAGAGCCATTATGTTTCAGAACAGGCTCCATGGAATGATCTCCTGCTAGTGAAGGCTTGTCTTTAAAAATCATTTACTTGGTAGAAAAATTAGTCACATGCTACAATACCAGAAGGGGAATTGACTGTTTGTTTCTACAACTCAATGAAGATTCCTCCTTAGAAGTTCCTTTTAGTCTTTAACTAACATCTAGCAAACACTAGCAGCAGGCAAACCTCACTTTCAAAAATCAGAGGAGCATCTGTCAGTGGTCAGTTGGATGGTCTAGGTTTTCTCCCAAAACGATTCACGCATGTTTGATCTAAGGTGCAAGACACGTATAACCAAAATAGAACAAAGGGTTTTACTGTTCCTCAGGTTGTTAAGAACTACCCACAAGAGTGACCTCTATTCCTGGGGCTACACTCTGGCTTCTGTTCTGACTGATCTGCCTCTCTGGAACTCTGAACTGTGGTCACCTTTTTCACATTTTTTATGAAGCAACAGTATCTTTATTGCTTCAGGACCTGTTAGCTGTGATTGCCCCACCAATGATTATGTAATCTGCCCCAGCTGGAGTAACCAATGTCTAGTGCTGTATCTGTCAGGGAGTGATCTGACTACTTGATATCTAATCTCAGACAAGGAAGTTGATCCTGCCTTCCTCATAAGGTGAAATAACTTATGTCCATGGGCTGTTTCACAGCTTAGTTTACTCCTGAGCATTTCATACAGAGCAAAGTACAGAGAAAGGAGGGGGAAAGAATGCAGCAATGACCTGAGATAAAGAGAGACCAATGAGTTAATCGCTCACAATTCCTCTGTCTCTCAAACTCATGTATTTCTGGAGTGAAGACTCAATTAAAGAGATTCACACTCCAAGAAACTGAATTCTGACCCAAGTTACACATGATTCATGCTGGGAGTGAGGCCAGTGTGACACCCCTTCAGGAGGTCCAGCATATTCCACCTATGTGCATTGATCCTACTGTGAGCAGAAGTTGAACAAGCAGGGAAGGGATCTATGATCAATCCATGCCCTGTTCAGTTGAATTGCATCCAAAGTGGGTGTCACACAGTACCAGATAAGAATGTGGTGGCATGTTATATCCACTCTGCAGAAAGGGTTAATGGCTACAGCAGTTGTCACTGGAATATCAGTGCCTGGGATCTGAGAGTTCAGGATGTCCATGCATTTTCCAGAAATTAGGTATGTACTGAATAGCCTTAATGCTTAAAATAAGTGTTTCTGATAGGGTAGGACATGGGACAAGCTGAAACAATGAAAAGAGCACACACACTGGTGATGACAGCTTATCCCAAGATGTGATCCTGCTGCCATGAGACCAGGTGGTAATATTTGTGGAATGAGGTTATTTATGTGAGAAGGCAGAATTGGGCCCAAAGATGTTAAAAAATACTTCACTGCCTTCAAAGGGTGCAAAATTACTAAGATATAGTAAATCGGAGATGAAAACAAATCCGGCCACTTATGATTCATACCGTGCTTCTGTGAACAGAAGAAGACAGGAAAAAACAAAAATATCTTAAGAGTGGACCTTTTTAATGTGAAACTGGGTAAACTGAAAGGCATATGCCACTGGAGGTGATTTGTAGCCAAGTGTGCAGCTCTGATAGATTGTGTGAATGCCATTGCCGGTAATGAGGATTAAGGCCGGATAGGAGTGCCATTACACCAAGACCCATAATTGCAGGTTTAGATTTCAACGAAGCTTTTCAAATCCCTGATTTCTCCTTGGATTTACAAAAGCTCTGAATTGCCTGTTACCAGTGACAGAGATCCTTACAGCATGTGAATAAATAAATGTAATCACCATTGAGTAGGAAAGCATTTGTCATGTTGCAAATGAGTTCTAAAAAATGGTTCAGAGAAGAGCTGGCTAAAACTGCTACAGCTAAGTTTCATTTCAAGTCCTGGCAGATCCCCAAAGTGTATAAATCATGGCTGAATTTAAGTCAATAGATCTAATACCTTCCACCTAGTGTCCAGCAGATTCAAGACGGCTTCACTAGGAAGAGTACACCTGCTGCTCCCCATCTCTCAAGGTACCCACCTACCAGAGGTGCTAACTATTCTAACCTGTAAGTGCCTGATTCTGCCACCTTTATTCACCCTGGGGCAGTGTTCTACACTGCAAGTAGCCCCATTCACTTTGTCTCCTGCCTGAGATAAGGTAGAAGCTAGTATTTTGCCTTTATGCCCTCTAAACGTTGTTCTGTCTCCTTTCACATCCCTGTAAACTTTCCCCTAGGAGTTTTTTCTCCCAATAGGTTACATTTTAGAGGGCCTAAATGAAACCCATTTGAAGTAAAAAAAAACCTCCAGTGATTTCACTGATTTGGGGATCAAACCTTCACTATGCAGAGGAAAGAAAGTGATGGTGGCTGGGATTCCTCTCCAACAAGAGAGAAGTTGCCCAAGAGTATTGTAGAGTGGGGAGCAAACTTACTGCATTCCTGGAGTCTAGAGCAGGGAGAGATGCTGATTTACTGTACATGTATTTTGATAATATTGAGGGGTGCATAATCATAGCTAAGTTGGTACCCATGTATTTGGAGTTCACACATTTTTTCAAAGTACTTTGACCCATCTCAGATGCTGTGCTTTATAAATTCTGAGGCCAGAATAGGATCATCTAGTCTGATCTCCCATATATCACAGGCCATAGAACTCCCCCAAATAGGAACAGTTATATAAAAAGTGTCCATCCCACAAGAGCTTATTCCCAAAATGGAAAAAAAAACACCCACTACAAATGACATTCAAACTGAACTTTGGTGAGAAATCATCTATTGAGGCCTATGGACTCAGCTCGTCTAGCTCCTATTTACCCCATTTTATTTGTTTTCCTCACTCTTATCAATAAATACAGTAGTGATGGAGAAGCCATCAACTATGCAAAAGAATAAATAAGGCACATAAAGACAAGTATTTCTATATAGATAATACTTTGTGGGCCAAAACCTAATTTCTGGATGATGCTATTATCTGCCATATTCTTTTTTTTAAGCTTGTTATTTTCTAGTATTAACATGGGGAAAATGATGCCTTTTGAAACTACAAATTCTTTGGGACCCAAAACCTTTCAAGGGGATCAAATGGAATAGTGATAGCTCTTAGGATAATATGCTAGTGGCTTGCCCTTTCTGCATCAGCACTTATAGTTTGTACAGTTAGAAAAGTAAAAAAATTAAGTTAACACTTGTTTTGTTTTAAAGCTGTAGACCTTTTGTAAAGAAAATGTAATAGTCTTTTGGATGATCCCCTTGAAGCACTTAAGACTGGTGAAAAGTCAGATTTGTGTAAAGTAGATGGATATTTGAATGAGCAATGACTGAACTTTTAGCCTATCGCTTAATTTGCTTTGCTCAAAATAGCTGTAGAATGTGTGCAGATTTCTATTCTTACTAGTGCATTAATTGGGAAGACACAAGTTTCAATCACTATCCAAGTAGCATATTACTGTGCAAATAGTAAAATTTGCAATTTGCCTCTTAAGTATCTTATTCCGTGGGTACTTACAAGGCCAGACTGAAGTTAATGAGGGCACAAACTAACTTTTCTTAATTGTTGATACACTGTAATTCCATTTGTCCCTGTTGTTTTTATTGTTAAAGTATATCCTCAACCCAACATCTTGTTATGATAGGACATAATACTGAAACAGATGATATGAAACAACAATAGGCTGGGTTAATAATGGAATATTAATGAATCTCTTTATATTATCCTCTTACTTCTGAAATCATAACGCTCATAGCACTAGGTCTTTGAGCAGACCTGGAATATCTGATGGAAATATTCTCATTATAGGTAAAGTCCACAGCATGCAGTTTATATTTTTTTATAATCTTGGAGTATCTACAGTTATAGCCTACCTACCCCTTGATGGGATGCTTTCATATTGAGTGATTGCGTGTTATTTCTTATCATTGTGAGGATCCCAGAAAACTGACCCATGACCTTTATTTCTGGTATGAAATAGGGACTTTTTAAACTTTTAAAACAAGTTCTTCACTTATGAGTTTCCTGTAAAGTTTAAAGGACAGAATCCTCAAGTGGTGTAAATTGGCAAACCTTCACGGGCTATAATGGAATTATGCCATACCAGGTGCGGGTCTGGTGCACATGTTATAATCAATTTGTACAAATATTATATATATGCATACACACAACTACATAGATGTCAGAATGCTTTAAAAGCAGTAATATCACTAATTTAGAGATGGGGAAATTGAATCAGAGGTGAAGTGACTTCCCTAACATCACATAGTAGGTCACAGGCTGTGACCCCAGGTCTGATTGCTTCATCTAATGTCTTATCCGCAAGACAACACCACCTGTGTCATTATAATGGGTGTAGCATTACAATGTGACAAATAGTTTTAAAAATAGCTTAAAGTGATCATCACTGGGATTTACAACTAAGTCTCAAATATCTTCACTTGATATCAAAAGGCCACTAAGTAGGAATATAACTTCTTTATAAAAGTGATTGAAAAAAGACGGTATGGACCAAATAGCAAGACAAAGTGAGAGTTATTTGAAAAATGCCTCAAGAGTTGAAGGTCTGTGAAGTGCATGGGTTTGATCTTTCAAGGTGCTGAAGTCAGCGATGGCAGAGAAACTCACTATCTCCAAAGCAAAACACTGAATAAGGCTCTCTGGGTATATGCAAAGGCTTCAGTGATGTTATAAAACACAGGCATTATGTTTATTCCTTGATCTAAGGCAGATGTTGAATAAGAAATTTTATATTTTATATTATATATACACACTAACTCATAGTAAATAAGCAGACACTTGGTTGTGTCTTGAAAGACTTCAAGAGTTCAGATGGTTTAAAGCACGACTAATGTATTTTCAACACTTCCTGGAAGGAAGTCACCTGGGAAGAGCATCACATTAGTTCACCATAATTATCTCAGTAATTGAAGAAATAGGCATTCTGGGGTGTCTTTGCCAGAAAGAATGCAACTTTAAAAGGGAGAGAGTGGCTTTCAAAGACAAGAAACATTTACCATATGAAGTGTCCCACCTGCATCCAAGACCATTGCAGTGGATGGAGAGATGCCTATTGACTTTAATGGAATTTAGGTCCTGCCCTCTTTCTGTAACAGTTCAGAGCTATGTGAAAGTGACTGCCTCTAGTCAAAAGACTTAGAAATCTTCTTGAGCAGTGAAACAGAACCAGTAGGCAAAGCAGGACAAGTTACCTACATGCACCAGGTTAGTGGCAACTCTGGAATATTTCAGGACCAATAGAGTCTGTCCATCTTTCACAGCTGATGATCCACTCTAAAATTGTTGTGTACCCCAGAAAGAGGAATTAAGAAGAGGGCTGGTAAATTTTCTAATCAAAACTGTTCTAACTGAAAGCTGGGTTTTGACTAATCTCCTTTGGACAGAACATAAATTTTGGCCAAAAATAAACTAAACACTTTTGGTTTTCAAAGACTACTCAGCCAAATTTTCAATTTGTCCAACAGACTATTTCCATGGAAAACTTCAATAAGTTTCTTCAGTTTTCCAAATGGGCAGAACACTTTCACCAGTTTGACTTAAGAGTTTTAAGTATCAGAGGGGTAGCCGTGTTAGTCTGAATCTGTAAAAAGCAACAGAGGGTCCTGTGGCACCTTTAAGACTAATAGAAGTTTTGGAAGCATAAGCTTTCATGGGTAAGAACCTCACTTCTTCAGATGCAAGACTGTTGTTATTCTTGCATCTGAAGAAGTGAGGTTCTTACCCACGAAAGCTTATGCTCCCAATACTTCTGAACTCACAACCCTGGGTTTAGCAGGCCAATGCTCAAACCACTGAGCTATCCCTCCCCCCATTAAGGAACCCCATTGGAGCAAAGCCATCCACTATGACCTGCACATTTCCCAGAGTCACAACCCTTGCTAGCAGAAGGTTATAGATTACCTTTGCTACTTGGATCACAGCAACCCCCCCGGTAGATTTGCCCACTCTGAATTTATTCCCGACTGACCGGTAGCAGTCAGGTGTCGCAAGCTTCCACAGGGCTATCGCCACTCGCTTCTCAACTGTCAGGGCAGGTCTCATCTTGGTATTCCTGCGCTTCAGGGTGGGGGAAAGCAACTCACACAGTTCCAAGAAAGTGGCCTTACGCATACAAAAGTTTCTCAGCTACTGGGAATCATCCCATACCTGCAACACTATGCGGTCCCACCAGTCTGTGCTTGTTTGCTGGGCCCAGAATTGGCGTTCCACTGTATCAACCTGTCCCACTGCCGCCATGATGTCCCAATTGCCACATGCCACGTCTGCGTCCATGTCCTCCTCACCATCATCCTCGTGCTGGCATCTCCTAGCCAGATTCTGCACATACTGCAGGATAATGCGCAAGGTGTTTACAATGCTCACAACAGCAGTGGTGAGCTGAGCAGGTTCCATGCTTGCCGTGCTATGGCGTCTGCAAAAGGCGCAAAACGATTGTTTGCCGTTGCTTTCAAGGAGGGAGGGAAGGAGGGAGAGGAGACTGATGACATGTACCCAAAACCACCCACGACAATGTTTTTGCCCCATCAGGCATTGGGCGCTTAACCCAGAATCCCAATGGACAGAGGGGACTGTGGGATAGCTACCCACAGTGCATCACTCCATGAGTTGATGCTAGCCACGGTATTGAGGAAGCACTCCGCCGACCTAATGCGCTTAGTGGGGACACGCATGGTCGACTGTATAAAATCGCTTTCTAAAGATCGACTTCTATAAAATCAACCCAATTTCGTAGTATAGACATACCCTGAGGCTCACGAGTCGCAAGTGACTCTTTAATGCATCCCCTGGGGCTCTTTGCAGCATGTAATATTGGGACACTATGTGATTTAATTATTAACCAATCAGGATGCTTTTACTAGGTTATTAACCAATTGTAGCTGATAAAAATAATAAAACTTGGTCAGTCATTTTGCCATGAGAATTATATGTTTAAAAAACCTAAATATTTCCTGTCACACTGTTTAAATAAAGTAAAAGTTGAGTAAAGTTGAGCACTAATTTGGCTGCTGAACCACTGGGGTCTGAGTAGCACTGTTATGGAGCATTTCTGGAAATTGTATGTGCGTAAGGTTACAATAAAAGCCTGCTGGAAGAGAAAAGTTGAAGTTTAAAAAAATAGTTATATGAACCTGACTTTATTATCCTATTGTACAACTAGCCCAAAACATACACCCTCTACATGTTTTAGTGGTATCCTTCTGAACGGGTTGTGAATATTTTCTGTTTTAACAGTCCTTGATAGATAGATAGATAGATCTCATATCAAGTCCCCTTTCCAATCATGAATTATAAACTGCCATTAACTTCTTGGTGAAACCTTAATTGCACTGAAAATTAAACAAATATATGCTAGATTGAAAGGGAGAAAATATTATGAATACTAAGGGCCTGGTAACTCAACTTTCTTCAATGGAGTCACTCCTTTGAGAAGAAAATGGAGTCACTCCTTTGAGAAGAAAATCAAGTCCCACATGATTTTTGCAACACTCCTTTGAGAAGAAAATGGAGTCACTCCTTTGAGAAGAAAATCAAGTCCCACATGATTTTTGCAATATTGCATTTTTAATAGGACCAGCTGCTCATCTCCATTAAGTCTGCTTTCTGCTAGAACAGAACAAGATAGATAAATCTGGCTTACTGGAGGATTCCCTTAAGGATGGTAAAATATTAGGAGTCCTAGACCTGACAGAGCAGTGTCTATACCAATTCTATTCCTGACTCTCAGCGCCTGGCGCACAGCTGGGAGAGAAAACAGCTGTAGAGGCTCGTTCCCTGGCTGCCAGAATGGCTATTGAAGGGTCCACTGGTCACCAGTATGGCATAGAGCAGAACTGAGGCTGCTTTAGCCTATGCCACAGACCATGCTGGGACAGAATAAACTATAAAGTGAAGGATGCAAACATCTCCTTCTCCCCACCCATCCTCAGCTGCGTCCAGCACATACAGAACATAGCTGGGAATCTAACGCCAGTGTATATTCCCTGATTTTTACACTCAGTAACGCATGCACTGCATCATACAGCAACACTGAAGCCAGTGGAGTCTTTCCATTATATTTAAAGAAAAAAAGTATTAATCTAAAACAAAATAAAAGTGTTACACACTTTAATTACAAATACTTGCTAGAAATTTTTCAAACTCAGCATACCGAGGGAATGGGAGGACTCTGAAGCTGCTGTAAAAGCACATCACGTCTATGTACCCTCCAGAGAAATTGTGCCTTTTGGGAGTTGAATATCCGCCACCACCCCACAACCCTCTCCCCCCCCCCCCCAAAAAAAAACAATACCCACCCAGAACACTGTTTCATGAAGGGCAAATCCCATCCTTCACACTGAAAGATCTCTTGAAAGATTTCAGTTAGGTAGAACTGTATTCCTCCCCTCCCCCATCCCTTTCAGGAGAGGCTGATGTGGCCTCAGGTTATTTTTTTACTATGTTGTAGGACTATGCCATAACAAGTTCAAAGTACACCACATTAATCAAATCTTCATTCTCTACACACAAGCTGGGAAAATGAGAGAAACAACAAAAGCTTCACCTCTGTCCTGATTATCTTAACATGGACTTCAGTGTACTATGTCACTACAGTGTAGATCATTTAGCAGAGCTGTGTTTTCTCTCTGCCTTTTGCAAAATACTCTCACTGACAAGGCTGCGTACAGGCAAATTCTCTCTTCTGTCTCCTTGCAAGATTGCAGTTCAAGTAATATTCATGGCTATAATTAAATATAATGGATGTGATGGCTTTTATCTCAGTCTGATGAATAAAGTATATGAATACCACTTGTATCACAGAACAGAGATGCTAATGAATACAGAGGCAATAATGCAATCCCCTCTCAGGAAGCAGTCCCTCCGGATCATAATTGCACCTTTAACTGCAGTTGGTTCTACAACAGATCACATTATGAGACTGAACAGGAGCACTCAGAAGGTCAAAAGCAATGTCTTATTTCAGTTTCTATAAGGCTCATTAAAACTGAGTGTCCCCAAGGTCCTTGGAGATTACATTTTCATTCTGGGGATGCCAAGAAATTCAAGTAATACACAGTATTTTATTAATCTGGATGACGGAACTGAACATGCTTTCATAAGAACATAGATTTTCAGGGAAGCTGAAAGTACTGGAGTCTGCTTTCCATTAAGTATTTGGTATTTTTACAATACAAAATCTCCTTAAAAAATGGAGTTTTCCTTGAAATCCCAGAATATTGACAGTGACAAAGTGTATTCTACAATACTATATTTTGCCTATCAGGCTGTCTGGAGTGGTCTACAGCATAGTATAATCATGTGGATTGGAAGGAAACTTCCATGTTCTATTTTAAATGAAGTCAATCCTGTTTTATAATCCTTACAGCTAACCATCCCTGCTGTGTGGATGATGAGTTTATCCTTGCAGTAACTTCAGTAGGGACAAATCCACTTTCCTTTGGTAATTTGTTCCAGGCACCATTGTTCTCATAATAAAGTTTCTTAGGGCTTGTCTAAATGGTGAGTTAGTACACAACAAGCAAGGGTGTGAATCTGCAGTGAACCAGCTTCCCATGCAGTAACTCTGTTGACACTACTACAGCAACATTTACTGCACTCTAGTAGTGTCCACATAGTATATTTTTGTACTGTAGATTCACACCCTGACTTGCCACACACAAACTAGCTATGTAGGAAAACCCTTAGTACATTAGCTTGCATTGTCCCTTTCTGTAGCTTAAACACATTTTACTAGCAGCCATTATTGATCCCAGTGCACCTTATCCCTTTACATATCTGGATACTGTCCATCCTCATTCTTTTCTATTCACTGATGTCCAGCTCTCTCAGCCTTACCAGCTTCCTCTTATTTCCTAAGCCTTTTATTAGGTTTGCCCTCCACTTGACCTTCTTCAGGCCTCTGTGCCTCTTAAGTGTTGCCCTAGATTGAATGTAATATGCTAACCGAGGCATAACTAATACTAAGTGCACAATAATTACAAGTCATTGGTTAATCTCAAAAGGTTCAGGGTGTTTCTCCTAAAAGGTTTTACAGAGGCTGCAAGAGCAGGTGAGAACTAGCTGGGGACAGGAGCATCTGTCCCCATTTGTGCACAACTTCCACAGGGCTCAGTCAGCCTCCTTCCAAGCCTAAATTCAGCTACCCCCTTCCTCTCCACAATATGAGCTCTTAAAGCTCCCTTTCCCCAAACTAGCCCTTACCTGAAAATCTCCCTTCCCCCTCCATTTCTGTGTCTGAATCCCTTCCCTTAGCATTCATCCCTCTATGGGGATGGGAAGCAACCTGGGAATTAGCTACAGAGAGCTGTCAGACACCCCCCATTCTGGCAGGGGCCTTGCAGTAGCAGGAAGATGCAGAACAGCAGCCTGCAGTCAGAAGACTGTACGGAAGGATTACAACTGTATCCCCTTGTATTAGACTGTTGTGAGGGACTGAATTAGGGACAGAACTGGGCAGAGAATAGACATTTCATTTTATGCAGGATTGAGAGACTTTGAAATTTGCTTTCATTCCAACTCAGCATGAAACCCAAATATTTTGAAGTTATGTGAAAGAAAATGTTTGGACTTTGACTTATGTTGTAGAAAATATAAAATAAAACCATTTTAAAAGTCATTGAGAGAAATAGAAACATTTCATTCTGAAAACGGAACATTTCAACATGGTGTGTGGGGGAAATGGAAACAAACTCTCACAGACGTTCATGAACTCATGTCACTTCTCCAAAATTGAAGTGTTTAGTTTTTGACTCAACTGCATTTTCAGATGGAACAGTTTTCTGTCTGAAAGGCTGTTCCCCCCGCCCAACCAGTTCTAGTTAAGGACTTTTGATCTCCTGCTGTAACATGAAAGCCACTGTACTCTGGCAGTCCTAGTAAAGCAATCCCCCTTAGTGGGGAGTGTTTTTATGGGACCCCACCAGGAACTAGAAGCTTAGTGCTTGGATCACCTGCAGCATTTGCTTGAGAGCTTGTGGAACACAGAGCATGCTAACAAACATCTAGGAGAGACTGGTGTACCATAGTTTCACCCTGCAGTCAGATAGGTTATGATTTCTTGGGCTCCTTAAGTATCAAGGTTTACAACATAAAATAAGCCAGCAAGTACAACATATAGTTTTGTCACTCCTAGTTATTGAGAGCAGCTCTTCCTCCTCCAAGCAGCAGCCTTTCAGCTAGTCTGGTCTATAAACATCTTGGTAAATTTAGTTGCAATTAACCCTGTCAGGTTGATGTTGCCCCACTTTACTGGGAAAGAAGGGACCAAGGCAGGGAGAGTCCCAAGCAGCATAGCTCCAAAGGAATCCCAGTCTATGACAGCCCCTGGAACTCCCAGATGAGGAAATCTAATACATTTGAGGATGTCTTGTGCAGCTTTCGTTGACCCTGTGCCCAGTCTGCTCATGCAAACCAGGGGGAGGAGCGGGTAAGTCTCTCAGGCATAAAAAACTGTCTGATGAGACTCCAGCTTTTAAATTCTTCCATTTGTTTGAGAAACTCCATTTCCAGTAGAGGTGTCATCCTGCAGCTTTTCATCGGAACTAAGTTATTCACTTCAGGAAAAGACAACTTTACATCATTATAACAAATAAATCATGGTGTGAATGACTTAATGTATATATATTTAATTAACAATTTGAACTCTGCCAGACTTCTAATTTCAAGAGAACAGCGAGAGTGACAAACTAATGAGGACTGACATGGGTCACTATAATTATAGACATTTTTCAAACTGCTGGATAAGGAAATAGCAGCCATAATATCATTCATAATTCATTAAGACCTAAAACATTCAAATGAATGTGAAATTGCTGTCTGAGCAACTTTTCCGGATATGCTTTATGCAAGGAGAGCTTTGAATAATGTGTTCTACTTTTATGATAATTTCTCTTTTATTCAAGTGACCTAATTTTGTCTCTTATATGATATGATTACTTTCATAGCACATATTACAAAGCTGTGATGAATTTGAATAAAAAATGATTATGACTTGACATTCCAATTCAATGTTTCCACAAGATAATAAAATGAAGGTAACAGTGGTTTAGCACATTATATAGGCATTAAAGCTCTGAAAAACTGAAAATAAAAGCTGATTTCTTTTCCTTAAGTTGCCATATTCTTACATCTGTAATGTAGTTACTCTTACAAACCATACAATTAAAATTTTATAACTCTGAATATATTCTTAAAAACCACTAAATTAGCAGCAATCCAAACATTGTGGACTTATCTACTTTGCCAAACGTTTTTAATTAACTTTAATAACTTAAGTTAACAAGGGACACAAAGAATATTCAAAGTTTTTTTTATTATTTGAAAAAAGGGTGAAATATTAAGTTTCTAGCATTCTCTCCTCTGTGGTAAATTAATTGGCTAAATTAGGTTGAGTATGACATATGAATACACTCAACAAAATTGCACCAAAACTGTTTTGGCTTCCAAGAAAGGGGTAGGAGATAAAGTAGAAAGATATATTCCTGTATGGAAGTGTCTATGGCTCTGGTCCTACAAATACTATGCATGTACATAAAGTTAAGCATCAACGTAATTCCACTGACATTTGCTAAGATAAGTAAAGTTAAGTATGTTTCATAATCAGGGCCTATGAGCTCAAAGAATTCATGGTCCTTCTATTTCGGTCATCACTCCCTGAGAAGTTAATATTTTGCTTATTTTTAAGAACTGGATACAAACAAAAGATAAAGAAACTGAAGCCAGTTTTTAGATTATTGGCAGTGATCCCATTCCATGACTGAGAACTTTTACTAGTGTGCACAATGCGTACTACCATGAATAGTTCAGTTTAAGGTACTTATCAGTTTTATAAGAAAAATTGAAGAAATGAAGCAAATTAAACAAAACAACACACTTTATGGAAGAGAATAAAGAAAAAATGCATTATAAAAGAAAAGATCTCAGCAATCACCTATAGATTGAAGGTTGATCCTACAACCTCTTATTGCTGTTTAAAATGCTTATTAGTGAGAGTAACCCCAATGATGGTGGGCCTCAAAATTTAAGGACTGATTTTATAAATTTTTAGGCCCCAATCCTGCAATCTGCTCCATGCTGGTTGAGGGATTTCCCAGCACTGAGTAGTTTAAAGAATCCAGGCTTTATGTGCTCAGAGTAGAGAATCAAGGGAGAATATACAAGGAAGTTCAGCTCTGACTTATACAGCATAGCTGAATGATGAAGGACTGACCATGAGGACAAACAAATTTAACTTGATGAAAAGAAATATGAGGTGCCAGTGATAGTAGATTTTAAAAGATTACAGTATTTAAAACAGGAGAAATTTTGGTGTGGACATGTGATTCAGTTATGGAGACAGAGGAAAAGAGACAACATGAATGAAAAAGTAGTAGGATTTGGTCACAACCAGGAGTTCAAAGAGAAACAAGAAGTCAAAAGCATCCAAGGTTATGCCCTTTTGAGATAAAGTTTAAATGGGGTTGTGTGCATGAGCATCAGCCAGCCAGCCTAATCCTCCCACCCAGTAGAAAGGTGGAGAGAAGGAAGGGTGAGCCCCCACATTGCCAGACATACATTCTTTCATTCCAACCCCCACCTGATCAACATCAGTTGATGGCTCAGGAGTAGGGTTGCTAGGTGTCCAGTTTTCGACCGGAACACCTGATTGAAAAGGGATCCTGGCGGATGCAGTCAGCACCTCTGACTGGGCCGTTAAGTCGGGTTGGCGGCGCAGGCAGGCTCCCTACCTGGCTCTGCGCAACTCACAGGAAGCTGCCGGCATCTCCCTCTGGGTGCTAGGCGGAGGGACGGCCACGGGGATTCTGTGCGCTGCTCCCGCCCCCAGCATCAGTTCAGCAGCTTCCATTGGCCACTCGGTCGTGCCTCCTCCTAAGAGCCAGAGGGAGATGTCGTTGCTTTCCGGGAGCCATCTGAGGTAAGCGCTGTCGGGAGCCCACATCCCTGCCACATCCCTACACTAGCCTGGAGCCCTCTCCTGCACCACAAACCCCTCATCTCCAGCCCCACCCCAGAGCCTGCATCCCGAACTGGAGCCCTCACCCCCTCCCACACCCAAACCTCCAGGCCAGAGCCAGAGTGGTGGGGCAAGGGTGTTCAGTTTTCTGCAAATAGAAAGTTGGCAACCCTAGTCGTGAGCAGCATTGGAGAGATAAGAGATATGCAGGTGAACAGCAGGCAATACATTTCTTGCCTTATAAGTGACTTGGAAGAGCGAGATTGCATGTAAATAAATAAAACTAACACTGTAATGGAAACACTAAATCAGAGATTAGACTGGTCAAGAAACAATACAGATTCTTTGTGGAATTACTGTTTTACTATCTCATTTGGAACCAGTACCTGAACCATAATAAACTGCAAACAACTCTGTGTATAACACATTGCAGAACTGGGACCTACAGCAGTTTACTAAACAAACAAAAAGCTAATCCAGATGCTTGAAAGCTGTCTAAAAACCCTGTACAAAACAAATAATCATCATGCTTGAAAAAATATACTTTAAGCTACTATTATACTTTCAGAAGTGTAACTGGAAAATATAGATTAAATACAGGATTCCTAGTAAAGATAAACAACTATTGCCTCTTCCTCTAGTGATGGGAGAGATTAGATATACTGTACAATCGCAATGTCTAAGCAGAGAAGAGGTAACAGTATATTACTGTATTTCACTGCTCTTCTGGAGAAAATAGCCAAATTCTGCACTCACTGATGCAAGTGCTACCTCAGTGAAGTCAGTGGTGTTTCACAGGTGTCATAGCAGCCTAAGAAATAGCCTTATCATTTAGCCAGTTGTTCCACCACCAAAAGCAAAAAGGAGCAGAGAAGTAGACCCAGGGCCTGCTCCAGGCACCAACGAAGGAAGCAGGTGCCTGGGGAGGCCAATAGAAAGGGGCGGCACTCCATCTGGTATTGGGAAGGCACATCCGGGTCTTTGGTGGGAGCTCAACCGTTTGTTTGTTTGTTTGTTTTCCCGCCGCTTGGGGCAGCAAAAGAGCTGGAGCTGGCCCTGAGTAAACCTTTTGGGGTCTCATTCCAATCTCAATTTACAGAGAGAAGGACAGATCACTAGTAATCACTGAAACTAATAGACATGTAGCAGATGTATTTAATTAATAGATCTTGTGACCTTGTGACATCTTGGCTTATTCACTCCTACATTAAGATTTTTCTCTGTCAGATAGCCCCACATTTATCAACTGGAAAACCATGTTGAATGTCACCCTGCTATTGTCAAACTACATTTTGATAAATGCCAGCTGGTTTAAATTTATTAGGAAGGATTTTTTTTTTTAATCTGGTTGATACCAATGAATATTTGGCAGAATTCTTTAGTCAAATAAGCAGCACTGGTCTATAATTCTTTGTGGCTAGTCCATCTTTATCTGGTTGTCTGATCAATATAATATTGGTGTAGCTGGGTGGTCACCCCACTCCTGCCTGAAGGGGATAAAGCATCCCTGGAGAGGGCTGCAGCGGGGGAAAAGCCAGGCTGATTGGGGAAAGCAGCCACAGGTGGGTCGACGGCCCAATCAGGCCACAAATGGCCCTATAAGAGGGCTGAGAGCCAGAGGCTAGAAAACACACACTCTCTAGCTGCATGAGAGGGAAGGACCTGGCTGCCTGGGAAGCTGAGGAGGGTACCTAGGGTGGAGCAGTGCTGGGGACGGGCAGAGGGAGCTCCAGCCTAGCAAAGCCCCAGGCTGCAGGCCAAGCTAAGGGCCCACAAAAGGGTACTAGGGCTGCAGAGGGGCAGCCCAGATATAGGCAGAGGCGGCTGGTCCAACCCCCCTCGGCGATGATAAGTGGCCAATACAGACTGCAGTCTGCCCCAGTGAGTGGGGGCTAGATGGTGACTGGCAGTAGCCACTGAGGCCAGGTGGGGATAGAGGGTTGGGGGTTCCCCTAGGTGGGGAGACCCAGATTATGGGTTGCTGCGGGGGGCAGAACCCTGAGGTAGAAGGGCACTGGGGTCTGGGAAGGACACGGGGCCAGCGGCAGGTGAGACATCAGCCAGTAGAGGGCGCTCTGGAACTGGAAAAGAGCTAATTCCCTGGACAGCCAGCAGAAGGCGCCGCACCAGTGAATCATTGCCCTGCCACAATTGAACTTATACATAAAGGAAACACTGGAATCCTCAGTGAAAAAAAACTTAGTGCCTGTAAAATCACTAGCATAAACAATATGCAAGATCAAGAAGGAAAAACATGCTGTCTATTCCTCTTTCCTCTGATAATCCACATTCTGAGGGTCTTCTGATTTTATCAAAAGTTGGATATATTTGGTTATGCTGTAAATAAAGAGTGTCCTGGTCAGGGCCGGCTCTAGGATTTTTGCCGCCCAAGACAAAAACAATTTTGGCCGTGTGTCCCCCCCGCCCCCCGTTTTTTAATTACCCACCCCGGCCCCGCCTCAACTCCGCCTCTCAAGCCTGGGAGGGAGAGCAGCGGCGCGCGAAACAATTGTTTCGCGCGCCACGGCCGCTCGGGATCTCCCCCTCCCTCCCAGGTTTTAGAGCCTGGGAGGGAGGGGGAGACTCCGAGTGGCCGCGGCGCGGGCGCCGCTTCTCCCCCTCCCTCCCAAGCTCTCAAGTCTGGGAGGGAGCGGGAGCAGCGGCGCGCGAGCGGCAGCGGAGGTGAGCTAGGGCGGCCGGGGCACATTTTTAGGGGCGGCATTCTGGCGCCGGCCATGCCGCCCCTAAAAATGTGCCACCCCAAGCACCAGCTTGTTTTGCTGGTGCCTAGAGCCAGCCCTGGTCCTGGTATATTGTCAAGACTCTTTTAAAGGGTATGTAATTACATGGTTAACAACTTTGCTGTTAGCAGATTTTTGTGATTCATTGTCACCAACTCCAAAACATCCAGAAATCATTCATAAGGGCCAATATATATATATATATATATATATCAGTAGATCAATTTACAAATACACCTCTACCTCGATATAACGCTGTCCTCGGGAGCCAAAAAATCTTACTGCGTTATAGGTGAAACCACGTTATATGGAACTTGCTTTGATCCACCGGAGTGCGCAGCCCTGCCTCCCCGGAGCGCTGCTTTACTGCATTATATCCGAATTCATGTTATATCGAGTCATGTTATATCGGGGTAGAGGTGTACAATGTATGTTTTTTACTTGGCTTTCTGACTTTAAAGGACACTTCAGTCACATTTTCAATCTTTTATCCACACCCATGAGAGAGAGATTATTTAAAAAAAAAAAAAAAAGCTAAGATTCTCACATAATCACTTGTCTCCAAGAGCTGGAGGTTTAAATAAACTTGAAATATCACAAATTGTGCAGTACTCTAAGGAGAATTTGTAACACTTATGATTTCATCTGGCAGAGTTACAGTGAAAAAACAACAGTTGTCTATTCTGGGCTTCCCATGCCACACTCAAACAACAGCTATCTCATCAGCTAGCTGCAAACTAGTCCTGCAAATTATTATTGTGAAAAAATATACATACACTTACGTGTCAGGCACAAAAATCTACTCAGCCACCCGTTACCATGAAGGTACTTTAATTGCCTGTGAATAAATTACTCTCCCAATGCAAGTAGTTCAGTAGAATTTTACAGAATTGTTGTTAGTATATTGTGCAGACCTAAGGCAAATAGAAAGAGAGCTTCCTGAACAGGATTTACTGGATATTATTAATAAGGCTGGTGGAAAATTTTCTCTCTCACTTGAGTTTAGGGTGACCAGACGTCCTGATAAAATCGGGACTGTCCCGATATTTAGGTGTTTGTCCCGCATCCCGACTGAGCTTCGGTTGGGATGCAGTTAGTCCCGATATTTCGCGGTACTCCTTTTTTTTGCTCTGTCGGTGACCCCCCCATCTGTCCCGATATTTTCTTCCTCTCGTCTGGTCACCCTACTTGAGTTTGACTAAATGAAACTGTTCATGGAAAATGTCTGATTTTTCAGCAGAAAATTGAAGAGTGATTTTTGGCCAGAATTGTGTAGGCTCCTAGTTTCTGAATGCAAAAAATAAAACTCTGGATGGGGTAGGAGCCAGTACCAGTTTTCCAACCTGCCCTACAGGTCCTGATCCTAAGAAAACTAAAGCACATGCTTAATTTGAAGCACAGAAGTAGTTGAAATGGGCAGAAGAGAGTAAGTTTTGAGAACTGTTGATTTTTGGTGTATCTGTTTGGGGAACCTGACACACCATTTGGCCTGATTTTCATAAGGTGCTGAATACCCTCAACTCTTAATAATGTCTGTGGGAGCTCAGCACCTCTGAATATCAGATTCCAGGTGTTTTGAGTGTGAAACCATAAAATTGTTACACCTGACATCAGTAGCTAATTTTAAAAATCTTGGCCTTAACTTTTATGACTTAGCGTTCTTATCTATATAATGGAGTTCTTAGTACTGAACTCAGTAGGACTACTTTGGGGCTACAATTGTTAATGTACATAAAGCACTTTAAGAGCCTGTTTAGATGGAAGGTGATACAGAGTGCAAAGTACATCATCATAATGTATTCACATTTGGTGGTGGAGAGGCATATGCTATTGATAATCAGAATTAATAAAATTCCAACCTAGTTCAGCTGCCCTTCTTCTCTCTGTTTGATAAGTTTTCAAGCAGGAAATCCTCCCATCCATCCTGTCTCTCAATTAAGCATGAAATTGTGTGTGTGTGTGTGTGGGGGGGGGGGAACGCTAATGTAACCTTGTTTATGGTGTTTTGGTTAGCACAGAGAAACAAGTTACATTGAATAGCATAGACAAGAATCCCACAAAACAGTGAAAATATTATTGCCTCTTTCCTTCCATCCACAGCATAATGTATTTGTTAGGTGGCTGCTTGAACTCCTTTATGCTACAAAAGGGTATAACTCATGCTAATAGAGTTTTCATTCACCAGGTACCTATCTGAAGTTTCAGCACACATTATTATGTTCTGACAAAAGGAATACCTATTCATTCTGTGAGCTGAACTACATTTCAGCCATTTTCACTTCTGAGTTACCTGTAGCCAATATCAATAAGTTTGAAAAAGTACTCTGGTCCCCATCCTCGATTACAAGAATAAATGTCTGAACAACGAGGATGTTGGCTAGGCTTCATCTTTTCTCTAGCCCTTGCCTGATGCACCAGATTTCCCCTCCTCACTGCAACCATTGCATATTGCTGTTTATAAAGCCATTTGCCTCCTCTAGTAATATCCTATAACATAGATTGACTCCTTCACTTAGTATTCTAAGGCTCTTAAAAACTGTGAATATGGAGTCCATATCACAGATGGAATTATCCCTCACATAATCCTCTATACAAGCATTCATGCGTGGGAAAAAATGGCTGTTTGCCACAAAGAACTGGATGGTCACTGTACTAACTCTACACCCAGTTTCCACTTGCTAAAAATCATGTGAGAGAGAAAGCTAAAAAAACAATAAATGTTGTCCGTGTTCATATAGTAACTACACATCTAATCTAATTTTCTTCAATCTTGGCTTGTTTTGTAGCTCTAATTGAGAATTAAAATTCAAGCAAAAGCTGAAGCTTTTATATGCTGTACTATAATTCACTGTTTATAGGGCTGCATAAAAAAATGTCAGTTTATATTATATTGTTCACAAGCAAAAGAAACAATGTTACTGCATGAGGGTGTTAAATCCATAATTATGGATGTCATTTTAAACAAGTTACTCTTCATATATGAATGTTTGATAAGTGTTTTTAATTGTCCTTACTTACTAAGCTTATAGTAGAAATGGAATTTGGCATAGGGGAGAAGTGTGAAGCCCCAGGAAAAGTCTAGTTAAGGTTCAGGGACCTCTGGAAGCATTCTAGATCCAAAAATAACAGCTTTCCCTGCATTTCACAATATATAATTTTACAGCTTTCATCCAAAGATATTTCACAATATACAATTTTACAGATTTCATCCAAAGATTATTTACAGGGAAATTGAGACATAGGGAGGCTGAAGCCTCAGTTCAGCAAATTATTGCACTTAAGCGTGTTTCTAATTTTAAGCACACACCAAAGTGAATTAAGACCTTAATAACCTGACAGCACTATGTATCAACTTGGTGGCAGATTCAGGAATAGAATCCCAGAGTCAGGACCGAGGGATCAATAGATAAATTATGGAGGTTAGAATGATTTTGTGTTTGTTTTTGTCCTGTAGCATCCATGAAAAGATAACTCTACATTGTATTTTATTTTTAACCTTAAGATCCTGTTTAAAATGGAAGCAATTTAAGTTTACCTGGATTCCATAGTCCATGATTTGACTACTTTCACATTGAACATTAAGGACAAGCATCTTTTCCCTCAATCTTTGCTCTTTAATATGTTCAGAAACACTTATGGTATTAGGAGTGTTCACTTACACAGGTGGTTACTAGAATTGTTAATACGTTCAGCAAGGACTCGGGTGGTGTAAGATATAGAACATCTTGGATTCTTCATGACCCACCCCCACCCAGACTTATGCCCTACAGACATTATTTTCAGACATGTATTGAATACATTCTCTTGGCACTAGCTATTCTTCCAAAGTGGGTAAGCTGCACATTTCACCAACTGGGGTCAAGCTTTCACTTGAAAGAAGTATGCTAGAATTTGGTGTCCACGCTCTGAGTGTTGGTACTCCCAACCAGTGTCTGACTATTGCTGGACAGTCGACTGTTTGTTTTTCCTATTACTTTGTCAATGAAACAGTACAAAGTGAAGGTGTAATGTACAGTACTCTGCCCAGGTAAGAAATTATTCTCTTCCAGCAGCAGAGAAGCCTCTCAGATGAAAGCCTAACCAGGTGATCCACGTTTTGTTGCCTCGCAGATTATTGTGACTCACCAACCTCGGGAGGAACACAACAGCTACTAAGATATTGAAGTTGGTACAGCACACATCAGCATGCCTCATTAAAAATAAAGGCCAGTCAGAACACATCACAGTTGTGCTTTAAAAACTACATCGGCCCCCTATTTAATTGATAAAGGTGTTTGAAAACCTGGTCCACATGAAAAGGTTTTTAATGGACAGGGACCTGATTGCTTCAGTGCCTAGTTTATCCTTCATGATATACAAACAGAACTATGCTCTACAGGACTGCTGCAGCTAGAAAAACCTAAGTCTGACTATAAAGTAAAGTGGGGACAAAGCATTCTTGTCTGAGAGACCCCAGATATAGAACTCCTTGCCAGAACATATTGGATTGATTGCAAGTCTAATGACATTGAGAATTAGCTGTAACAGGCACTTTTTTTTTTTAAGTAGAGTTGCCATCCATGGAAGAAAGCAATAAAATATAACACGTTAAAAGACTTTTACAAAATGGCACCATCCTCCTCTAGGAGGATAGGAAATAAAAATGCCATATTTTGGTATGAATGTTCATGCTCCTGAAGTTTGCTTGACACATAGTTAACATGGTGACAACTGCCTTATACCTAACATAGGTTAGGCAGAGAAATGGAAAATTACTTTCAAGGAAAATCTAGCATCTTTTGCCCATAGGAGATATTTCAACATTGACAAAGATTCCCAACCATATATAGGCCTGGGTTGACATAAGTCATTAAGCTTGGGGAGACCTCATTTCTTAGAAGACAGGATTAGGGAGGTAACTAGATCAGCAGACTGAAAACAGAATGTTTGAGCTAAAAGATGAAGTGTCTGAGCTAGTTAAGATAAGAGAGGGAAGACCCATGGAACCATTTACTAAGAACAAGGTAACAATGGACAAGAGAATCTAGGAATGCAAAGATGAAAAGAAGAGTAAGGTCCAACACAGACAGTCCATGGAAAGAGCATGCTGTATAGGGATTGGTTCCTGAAAAGTAACCAAGCCAATCCCAAAACATGTGATGCAACATATAGTGAATGCAATGTGATGTGTAAATGTATAACAAGGAAGGAATGTGTGGTATAGCTTGTACCTATCCCCTACATTTGAGTCGGACCAACTCAGAGTACCTTTGCTGTATGCCAGATAAATGAACCTGCGTGACAAGACTGGAGTCAATCTCAGTTCTTGGGGTACTGAGTGGAAGAAGTCTAGGAGGCTACCCCAACATCATACACCCAGTTTCTTCATGAAAGAGTGAAACATCTTTACTCTTCTGAAACTATGTTTGCCAAACTACCATGTCTAATAGATTTTTAAAAAAATTATGTAGTGTAGTAAGAGTCAACTTACCACAAGAGCATCTTCTCATTGCTAGGATCTTTCTTCTCTAGCACCAACTGTTGTGCCAGTCCTGTGATGGTCTCTCTTCTTGCAACTTAGCCCTCCAGACACATCACATTTTAGTTCCACCAATTCCAAGGTAACAAAGTCCAACAAACAATTCCAAGATCTTGCATCACGTCTCCAACTCCCTGACTTTGAGCCCAGTAGTCCTTAGGTCCTTCTCTCAGGGTTTTAAATTGTTCTTATCCCCATATGTCAGGGAGCTATAAAATACCTTCCCAGTGATTGGTAGGTTTACCCAGGTCAGTTGTCTACACTGGACTCCAGTTCAGGAACCCCAGGACTAACAGCCAAGGCCTGCTCTGTGAAAGGGGTTACCACTTCTTCCTACAATTAGCTTTTTCCTTAGCCCCTTTCTGGGCTCTTTGTAATGAGAAACATCTCCCAGGGTTTCTCCCAAGATGTCCAGTTTTTACACCTTTGGGTAAGGGGTAGCTGCAGGAATCTGTTCCACATCTGTGTATTCCAAGTATATTTCTCTCCATCCCCTGAGAATTCTTCCCTCTGCAGGAACCTTCTTGTTTTACTCAGGTCTCACCACTCTCTACCACCCCAAGAATCTCTGCAGCCCCTCAAAAGTCAGTCCAAATACCCCTTATGATGTATTACCTCCAGCTTCCTCCTGGCTCAAGACAACCTACCTCTGGCCCCAGGCTTTTCACTGGCTTTAACCCAGTGCAAAAGAGCAAACTTCAACTGCCAGCTGTATCTCCTCTTTGGCTGTTTTCCCATCACCCTCTCCTCCTTCCATTATAAAGACACAGACCCTCCCTAGCTGGCTCAGGCCCCTGTTAACCCATGATTAACCAGTATAGGATTTATGCATCCCAATCACCATATGCATTCCCTGGTGCTCATCACAACATTATCTTTTGAATTTTCATGTATTTTGAAATTTGAGAGGTGTGGGCAATTTGTTTTTGAACTCCCAGTTCTTGTATTTGTGTTTGGTCCTTGTAGAACTACAGTAAGGCTACTGAAACTGTGGGCTCCAGTTTTTATTAAGTCTCTTGCTAGATGCACAGAAAAACAGCCTTATATTTCAGTTAACACATTCAACTGACATTATCACTCTTTATATGGTATGCACATGGCTCTTTACTAACATATGTCAAAGACTGGGCTCCAACCTTGAGGAGCTTTCCACACAGGATTAAACTACCCCATTGCTTGAAAGAAGGAGAAAGAAATTTTTATATCCTGTACAGCCACATGACTTCACTGAATTTAGCCCAGTGGCTTGGGCCCAGATCCAAAAAGATATTCCATTAAACACAATGAAGTTAGGAGCCTAAATATCTTTGTGGATATGAGCCCGAGTCCCTCCAGTATAGATCGCTTCAATTAGGCATCACACAGCAACTGCCTGTATATTTATCAAATTGGGATTTCCTTTACCATTCTTGGACAGTTTTAGGCCACTAATTACAAACATTTTCCATTTTAGAAAAATGTGTCTCCTGTTGCAGAATCCCACAAGAAAGGGTTTGCATATTCTGCTCTATGCTGGAGAAATTTCCAATGAAATAAATTAATTCTGCCTTTAATTCTGCAACAAAACCTTGCAGGAAAAGCAGAAATGCTTATATTTCTGAGTTGAGTTAGCTTAATAATGTGATTAGTCCCATTGAACTCAATGCATAAGATCATGGCATCAGTTCTTTCTCCATGGCTTGCCCCATTGAGATCCATGGGACACTCTAGATAGATAGATAGATAGAGTGTGTGTGTAACTGTAGGTGATTGTTAATAAATAAAATATTCAGAATGATGTAAGACTAGTGACATCTATTGGGATTTTTTAAATTAAATCATCAAGTGGGTTTCTTCCTCAATACACTGAGTCTCTTATGAAATTTAAATGTTTGTTCGGGATATTCAGTTTAAAATCAACAAATGGAACCTCTTCAGGTGCAAACGTTGTAGCTGAAAATTGCAAAAGTCAGAAAAGTAGCTGGGTTTCTGCCTTTCGTTTTCTGAAAAGAGAAATGCATTGAACGGTCAGCATTTTGTTACACAAATAAGTGCAATTTGTCTATATCTTGGAAGTTGTATGATAAATATGATTTTTAAGTGTCTAGGAATATAAATGGTCATAATGGCACTGATATTATTGAGATGACTGTGCAGCATCACCCAACGAGCATTAAGCTATTCTGTTACTTGTTGCTCATTTTCTTTTGTCAGTTTCTTGGCATTTGTGAGCTTGTTTTCTCTTCATCCATAAAAAGGAACATGCTAATCAATAAAGTGATAAAAATAATTGAGGTTGACAAACAACAACAACAGGAAAAGAGCTTGTACCTTTATTTTAAAACTGCTTTTGAGGTATCGATGGGTTAGAATAATTTACCTTTTCTGGGGATATTTTATTGATCTTTAGCTAGTTTGACGTATGTGAAGCTGTTCCACACAGACATTCAGTGGACAAGAACAAACAACTAAACTCCTTTAAAATTCCTGCTTCTCATTTTGGAATTTGAAAGTGTTTAGAGGAGTCAGTCCTGCACCTATTGTAGATAATGGTAAAACTCTCATTTATATTAATATGTTCATGGTCTGATCCTATGATATATATATAAAAAAAATCAGTGCATTGTATCAATGTTAAATCGTAACACTAAAATAGAAACGGGGGGGGGGCTACTACAGATGAAGATTAAGGAGTGCTGATTCTGCCCTCTTTTCTTGTTCCTATGCATTACTGGAACAACATGCAGGGGCCACAATGAGTCAAAGAGCCAGAAAAGAAATGCAGCAGAGAATCTTTCCCTGGGAGTGGGAGAATTTCATGTTTTCCCCCAAGCACAAAGGCCCAGATGCACAAAGATATTTAGGCTCCTAACTTCTGCAAAAGTTAGGCACCTATATACCTTTGTGGACCTGGACCTAAGCATTTACCCAGTACATTTCTCCCAGCAGCTGCTGCAGTAGACTCCGTTTTGTGCCTTTATCATAGCTGGCTCCTGGAGCCCTCAATACCAATCCTAACAAGGGAACTTCTTTAGGCTAAACTTAATTTATCACCACCAATTAACTCCTCTTTCTATTTATAAAGTGTTCAGGGCTGAGATCTTGTGTCCCTGATTTCTATTTTGCAGGTAGATGTAATAGTTGAGTGTTCAGGGTGGTCATGCTTGACATGATAGTATAAGTTGTAACAACAAGAGATGTAAGGACCTGATCCATTGCCATTGATATCAGTGGAGTTTCTTCACTGACTTCAATGGGCTTCTGATCAAATCCTAAGAAAAGAGGGCATTAAAAACACCATAGGAGGTGACTGAAGGAAAATGCTTACAGAGAAAAATCCCTTCAAAATAAACATTTCTTAAACAAATGAGTCCCAGGATGTATTTAACCTTAAATGCATGAAACACCTTACAGATAGCCACACAGTCTGTCGTAGTCAGTCAAGAGACAATTCTAGAAGCTGGTACCTGTTGACTGGTTATTCTGTCAGTGAGTTAAATGCACTTATAGCACAGAATGCCAACTTAAACTTTGCATTGGATCTTCTCCAACAGCTTCCTCCTCTCTCAGGTTCTCCATTGCCCTCCAGTCACTCTACCATTCACCCTCTAGTCTTTCTTCCTGCATTCACTATGACCCATATGCTTTTTCTCACCACCCTTTCAGTCCTTCCATTTGTTCTCTCACCACCCATAGACTACTCTTTCCCATAGCCTACTCTTTAACTGACTGTGTGGCGTAACCACTTCTTTCCCCCCCTGCGGGTTTGATTCTCTCTCCACAGGGCAGTGGTAGTAAAATTTTCTAAAATATACAAGTACTTTTAGTTTGATATCAAGATTCATTTCCTTTCCAATTTTTTTTTTGGGGGGGGATTGAAATCGCAGAACCTGTAAATATACTCTTATATGACCATAAGCAGATATTGTACAGATCTCAAATTAGTTGGATGACAATGAATTATGGGTGAAATTTTCTTCATCCACATAAAGCTCAATGAAATGGTTACTGCAGGTGTAAAATAGGGAGAGCTGGAGAAATTAAATCCACACTCCATAATATTAGTTCAGACTTTAAGACTACAGCATAGTCCTTCAGGCAGCATCTACTCCAGCATCTACCCTTTTTCTTCCATCTATGCTTCTCCTACAACTGAGTTGAACCATTTCACTCAACTTTCCCTGACAGGCATGAGAAACAATACTGGTATTGGGAGTGACCCGGGAGAAGCTCAGGAAGCAAAGCCTGCCAGTAGGATCATATGTTTCATATATAAACATATAAGTATTCTGGAATGGTTCAATAGCACATAACTTAGCAACTGCACCAAATTAAAGAAACAAACATGTTGTACTTTGTACAATGCATATTTAAGAAAAATATTTTGCACTCTTGCCTTTATACATTTCATCACAGTGAGAAGGAAAAATATCAGAAGACTGACAAGTGTGGAATGTATGAAATGCTATCTAATTGATGTAAACATGATATGCTTGAGGTTATACGTCTGACAGGAATAGGCAGCAGCTTATAGCAAAAAAAAATCTCTTCTCAAAATATCATTTTTTTGACCACGTGTGCTAGCAAAGTGTCTGTTCAGAGAAAGTACTCAATAATAAGTGACATCTGGACTTGGGAAATAAACAGAATGTCAACAGACATGGTAAAGGTCATGAAACTGGTACAAATCTGGATGACAACAGCTGTGAGTCGCATGAACAATTATGGGGAACATCAGTTATTCAGAAAAATATGTAAGATGAAAGAAATGCTAGACTTATTCTTAAAGAATGATGATTTTTTTTACTTAGGCTTGTCCCCTCCCCCCAAAAGGGGTAACTGTACAAAATGTTTCTTTCCCCATCAACTGTATGGTGATGTTTTAGTCACTGTTGATATATTAGAGTATACTGTAGAAGCCAAATATTTTGGGTCTTATTACACTTAATACCAAAAGCCACTGGAGCTCTGGTACGCAGAGTATCTGATGAAGTGGGTTTTAGCCCATGAAAGCTTATGCCCAAATAAATTTGTTAGTCTCTAAGGTGCCACAAGTATTCCTCATTCTTTTTGCTGATACAGACTAACACAGCTGCTACTCTGAAACCTGTCTCTTGACTGTGTATTGGTTCAGGCCCATAATGCATGACAATATGGGCATCTTACTTTGTGAGTTTCAACCTTTGCCAGAGGATGTTGTGAAGACCAATACCAAACGGTTAAAAAAAAGAACTAGATAAATTCATGGAGGCTAGGTCCACCAATAGCTATTAGCCAGGATGGGCAGGGATGGTGGCCCTAGCCTCTGTTTGCCATAAGCTGGGAATGTGCGACAGGGGATGGATCACTTGATGATCTATTCTATTCATTCCCTCTGGGGCACCTGGCATTGGCTACTGTCAAAAGAGAGGATACTGGGCTAGATGGACCTTTGGTCTGACCTAGTATGACCGTTCTTATGTTCTTATGAAATAAACACTACTATCATAACTAAGAAATGGAGAAGGATATTTTAAAGACAATTTTGTAATGAAGATG
The DNA here is from genome assembly GCF_028017835.1 of Emys orbicularis. Taxonomy (NCBI): domain Eukaryota; kingdom Metazoa; phylum Chordata; order Testudines; family Emydidae; genus Emys; species Emys orbicularis. The sequence goes on from NC_088690.1 coordinate 48,101,639, forward strand.
TGTGTTTTAATACCATTCAATTCCTCTTTATTACTAAGATTATCCTATGCCCTTAGATAAAGAGGTCTTGTTAATACATTTTATTTCCCAGCCACTTAACTTAGGTAATAACCAGTCATGCAGCCCCTGTACACCTAGAGCCAAGTGCAGGGGCATGAGCAGGAGTTCTCCCCCGCTTTGGTTTATAGTCCAAGTTACAATCTAGCCTCCTAATTGTAAAATTGTTATTGATGATGTAGTTTTAAGAAAAAAAAAAGACTATAGGATGAAGTGAGTTTGCATGGTCACACACAATACAAAATGTCAATAATTAATAAAGTATTTTGTCATGTTCTTTTCTGTATTTCATTTTTTTATTGCTGATTACCACTATATTTGCATTTTTCCTTTCTAAAGAACAAGTTTGTTTTTTTCTTTCACTTTTTTTTTTGTTTTAGGTATTGGAACAATCCTGTGCTTGTGATCACGCAAGTGTTGTTTCCATGGTGATGAACTGTGTTGTCACAATTCAGTGTTTGTGATATCACTGAATCAGGCAAGTTGTGCAGGTTAGTTAGACAGGATGTATTCTATTTACCCAGCAATATTCTGATAATTGACAATTTGGGAATGAAACTACAAGCACAGAACATGAAATTCTAGTAGGATTTTAATAAAACATTTTAAACCTTGCCAGACTGTGGCAGTATTTTAATAAAGATAAAGTGTCTTCTTTAATTTAGAACACTGGTGGATTTATCTTATCTTCAATATTACTTAAAAATTTTACACTATGTAATGAGTCAGGTTCCATATTATTGTTTAAATATGGGGGGGGGGGAGAAGAGTAGAAGGATTTTTTGTTTGTTTTTGGTTTTACTCCAATTGCTCCACACTGAGTGGCATCAGCAAGAGTTCACAAGGGACTAAATAGAAACCGTCTACACTCAAATTTGATCTAATCTCATTTTGAACCCGGGTCCTCTAAAAGTAGAGGACTGACTAATTAGCAAATTTTAAAATATCACCCTTAGAGTTTTCAGATCCCTTAATTTACCTTTTTCCCTTCAACCTCCTAATTAACCCAAGCATCCTCTAGAAACAATGCTCAGCCATTGTCTGTTGTCCTACCATTACAGTACAAATTAGGAACAGTCTGATTCTCTCCCCCATCCCACCCTCACTGCAGTCTGACCCTGCAGCTAGCATGATTAGGGTTACCATCCGTCCGTATTTCCCCGGACATGTCCGGCTTTTGAGTCTCTAAATAGCCGTCCGGGAGGAATTGGTAACAAGTTTAAAATGTCCGGGGGTTTTTTCTCCCTCGCCTCTCTCCCTCCCTTCCATGCACAGTGCGGCTGCTGATTGGGCTGCTGGGCCAATTGATCCACTCCCATTGGCCTCCAGCAGCCAGAGCCCTCCCCTGCTCCCCCCTCCCTCTGTCTGCAGCCCTGTGTAACACACAAACCGACCCACTGGGCAGCGTGTTTTGCAAACATGTGGAGCCAGAATGGTAAGGGGAGTTGGGGGGGGGGGCAGTCAGGGAGCGGGGGAGTGTTGGATGGGTCCCCGGCCTCCACCTCCCACTCCCGCCTCCGCGCGTCCCTCCCCCGTGCCCCCCCCCCGCCTGCTTGTACTGCCAGAGCCAGCAGCAACTGCTGTCTGCTGCCCCTGGGTCCTAGCGTCCCCCACCCACTAATGGCAAGGCAGGCTGCCCTTACCCTGCCCTTCCACCCTAGCCCTGAGCCTCTCCAACGCCCCAAACCCCTCATCCCCAGCCCTCATCCCCCCGCACCCTAATCCTCTGCCCCAGCCCTGAGCCCCTCCTGCATCATGAACCCCCATCCTCAGACCCACAGCCCTCATCCCTGCATCCCTTCCTATCCCCAAACTCCCTCCCAAACCTCCTCCCCCCTTCCCACACACCCCCTCCTGCCCTCAAACTCCCTCCCAAAGCCTGCACCCCCTCCCTTTGCACCGCCTTCCACCCCCAAACTCCATCCCAGAGCCTGCACCCCTCACCCCCTCCTGCACACCCACCCTCTGCCCCAGCCCGGAGCCTACACCCAGCACCCAAACTCTATCCCAGAACCTGCACCCTGCACCCCTCCTGCACCCTAATCCCCAGCCCAGGACCTGCACCCCAGACCTCCTCCCAGAGCCTTAGGCAGGTGTGTGGGGGGGGGTTCTGGGCACCACCAAAATTTCTACAACCCTGCCACCCATGCGAGTGGATAAGGGTCGGGACAGTCAGGGGACAGGCAGGGTCCTGGGGGGGCAGTTAGGGTGGGGGGTTCTCAGCAGGGGGCAGTCAGGGGACAAGAAGCAGGGGGGGGTGGGGTTCTGAGGGGGGGCTGTCAGGGTGTGGGAAGTGGGAGGAAGTGGATGGGGGCGGGGCTAGGGTGGGGCTTTCCCCCCCCCCCCCAGTGTCCTCTTTTTTGATTGTGGAAATATGGTAACCCTAAGCATGATGGAAACCATGCTCTCCCAGCCATGATGACCTAGTAGCACAGAGGGTCAACTCTGTGGCAGAATATATTATTATGCTTCATTTTAACGGTCTTTAACATCAGAGATATTTAAAATAATTTTAATAGAAAATATTTCAAGGAGTTTCCAAATCTTCTGGGTACCAGTGTATGAAATGTAACATAAGGATTAGAAAGCAGGCCAATTAGCTACTGGTACTCTGTTACTTCAGGGTTTTGTTTTTTTATGCTATCTTGTGTTCTACTGTATGTAATAACAGGGCAGTTTTGCACATAGATATCATTTAGATTAAACTTTAAAATGTGGTCCCTTCTGTGCATTTTTCCTTTCAAAAAGAATGCAATTCCTCTCAGTAAAGGCATGTGTGAAAGGCATTATACAAGACCAAATTCTGTTTCATTCTGTAATATTCCATTGAAAATGTTGCAAGTTTTCATGCCCCCAATCCAGCAAAGCACATGCTTAACTTTAAGCATGTGAGAGTCAAACTGAATCAAACTCCTGCACTTAACTCAATCATGTGCTTTAATGTTTTGCTGTAAACAAAAGTGCTAAATAGCAAAGTCTGAGTCATTTTTTTTTCAGATTACTTTCTTCAGTGACAAAATGCAGCCTGAATGACTTCAGTTAATATCAGTCATAACATTAGAGTCAGAGTATTATCTGTTTGATTTTCAGTGTAATACTTTCAAATTCTAGAATTTTCAGCTAAAACAAATGATGCTATTAAAGATCTTCCCCCGCTCCTCCTCCATTAAGAATGTCTTTGTTCATTTCACTTGTAACATCTATTATCAGAGGTAAATTGTCAGAGAGTTCAATCACTTGTACCATGTAATATCCTAAAGGAGTCTAATGAAGAAAAACAGATCAAGATGGAAAAAAATAATCTCAATGGTTAATTACTATAGCAGAACCACTGTAGCTGTACAATTAAATCTATAGTATCACCCCAAAATGTGCTATATAAGAACATAAGGTAGCATGCTACCTTAGTTATTCAAATGGTCAGATCCTCATCTTCAACACTTTTTGTGTACGGAACGGAGGGGATAGATCAGGAATGGATAAGTTACTTCTTGCAAAATAATGAACTGGGGCTGCAGTCCTGCACACACCTACACATATGATTAACTATAAGTATGTTAGTAGTTTCGTTCAAATAAATAGGGTTACTTTCATGCTCAGATCATAGCATATGTATAAGTCTGTGCGGGGCCTGGTCTCTCTTTGCTTGAGATTATAGAAACCAGAAACAACCACATCAATTATTTAATACTTGGGTTGTTCACAAATAGCAAACTTTGAATAATAGTGAATATTTTGTCACTGTGCATGACTGGGCACCTAAATCACACAGTTTTATTTTTGTTCCCTGAGTGGATGAATGAAATGATTGTAAACAGAATACCCAGTGACAAACAAACAGCAGGTAAAGAATTTCTAGTATGAATTTTCAGACGTATAACCTGAATAGTCACAAACAGACAATGACAATGTATAACAGCAACCCTTTTATTTGTGAAAATAGTCACAAATCCATTTTTGTATTACTCATGTTTTGTATTATTTTAGATCAATGCCATGAGCCTGTTAGAGCTCATATCAAACATGATAATGAGATGTAACAAGTTAAGCTAATTAAAGGCTAGATGCAATGGAGTCCGTTTCCAAATTCTTAAATAGAAATTAAAAGTCCAAGCAGTCACTAGAGCTGCTCAGAAAAATTCTCATGAGACATTATTTCATTAAAACCTGCAGACAGGGCAATGTTGAAACATTTAGCAGAGACTGTTCAGTTTTGCTGAAGGTCTGATGGAATCCAGGTTGGCTGCAAATTGAACCCTGCTTTGTTTCTTGCCATCTTGCCCACCTCGCTCCTTAGCAGCCTAGGCTTTTAGGGGCCGCAGCTCTGGGGCAAGATAGATTGCCCCAGAGCTGGGCCTCCATTGCCTTTTGCAGAGAATTTAAAAGTTCAAAGTTTCTGGATTTCATTGCTAATCTTAAAACTTAATTTTTAAAATACTGAAATCATCCACAAAAGTGAATTACCTTTCTTTGGCCAGTTCTAGCAGTCAGACTACTAAAAACCCCATGCAATGGTTTGAAAATTTATCCCCAACAGGATTTAGACAGAATTTATTTATGCACAGAGTTATATTGAATATTACAACTTACCAAGAGCAACATATTATATGTACCATAGATTTGGAAGGTAAATATTATGGGCTTCACTTACTAATTTTGGGCTGAATTTCACAGATGTTCTATGTATAGGATGGAAGTAGCATTGGGTGCTTTTAGACAGACAGCTATCTTTCTGCCTTCAGAATTGCCATTGTAAATTGTCCGATATAAAATTTAATTTCCAATCTTAGATATCACTGGACTAATATAGCAGAATCTCACCAAATGTTTGCTTTGCTAAACATTATCATCTGCTCCTACACTTGATGTTGTTTTCCCTACACACATTAAAGATTTAGTAAAGAACACTTAGTGAGGTCTCATATTAGAGATTTTTTTATATTTTGCAAACTTATTACAACATTACAATACTATTTTTATTATTGCTGGAGGGTGTTGGTGGCTGGAGAGTGATGGTCATTGTTCTATTGGCAGTCATGGACCTTGTTGAAGCTAATGGGCATGCTAGCATTCAGGCTTAATCAGGGAGCAGTTAAATGCCCCCTTTGTTTAGTGTTTGCACTATTGTAGTAACTATGTTGGTCCCAGGATATTAGAGAGATAATGTGGGTGAGGTAATAAGTCCAATAAAACAAACGTCTGTTGGTGAAAGAGACAAGCTTTTGAGCTTACACAGACCTGAAGAACTACGTTCTCTGTAAGCTTGTCTCTTTCACCAGCAGAAATTGGTCCAATAAAACATATTACCTCACCCACCTTCTTCCGTCATTTAGTGGTGACTGAAACAATAGAGCCCACATCTCAAGGCATGGACCAGCACAGAAAGGCCTGAGTAGAAGCTTAGCCATGTCACTAAAGGATTTTCCTAGGACTGATTGAAAATTCAGGGGCTGTGGCACTGATTTGTTTGTAGCTGTCTCTGTGTGTGAAAGGAACCAGAAAGTGAGCAATGAGGAGTGTGAATGTGGCCACGGGAGGAAGTCAGAGTGTTGGCTGGAAAGACAGGTCTGGAAATTATGAGTAAGGAAGCTGCCTCCTATTGTTGTTTTTTTTCTTACTGTGAACAGGGAAACAGGATTTTATGTACATTCTTTGAAAATGAATAGCACTGCGCCAAAGAATATATCTGATTTGTATCCATTTAATGAAACACAAAAAGATCTTAAATATTTGCTAACCACTTGGACCAAAGTGGAACAATACTTTTGCTGGTACACTGTGAAGAACTATCATAAGTAAAAACTAAAACTACAATTGCCAAAATAAATGAACAAATTACATTGTGAAAAAAAATTATCCCCGCTTTTTATTGTTTCTTCACTTACAAAAAACAAAAGCCCTTTCTGAAGCCCTGTCTACACTTATGGTGGGATGGTAGAGTAAAAACAGTGTACATGTATCTACACACTGCAATGAAAGCAGGCCTGTCACCATGGTGTGTAGCTACACATGGCAATGAAAAGCTCCGGGAGACAGGAAGCAGCAGGAAAAGGGTCCAGCAACTTTCTGCTACTGGAGTCTGTCCCTGTTGCCTCAACCTTGCCAAAGCCTTTCACTGATGTGGGGAAAGGCCCCAGAAGTAGGGAGCTGCCAGAGCCTTTCCCCACCTCTACCTCCTGCCTTTCCTCTCTGCTGGACCTTCTCTCTGTGGCAAGGAAAGGCTCCAGCAGCAGGACACTAAAATGCTAAATATAGCAATATAGTCATAGTAGACACTGCTTGGGCGTGTAGAGAACCATGTAATATATCTTGGGGTTTAGGTGTGTAGGAAATACCCATCTATAGTACTATTTATAGCCATGCTAGCTGAGCATAGTGTGTGCATGTAACCCTTCTGCCAGGTGGTGTCAACAGCAACAAGGGCTGGGCTCAATATCTATGGGTTGCTTGTAACAATACAAACGAGAACCAGCTCGAGACCCTACCCAGTAGTCTGGAAAATTTAACCATCACCCTGGGTGCCCCAAGAGGCAATACACCTCTACTCACAAACATTGAGTCTGTGTATAACAAAAGAAAAAACCTTCTATTAAAAGGGAACCCAACATTAATTTGGGAAAACACCACAACTATGATTCAAAAGTATGTAACCATAAGTCAAAAGCCACCCCACAGTATGTTGGGTGGTGTCCTTTGCCTCAGTTTTCCGTTTTCTGGTGTGAAAGTCCAAACGAATGAACATCCCTTTATCACACTGCTTCCCTTTCGCTCTGCTTCACCTCACTCATAGTTGGTTGTCCTTGGTCAGTGAGGACCCAGAATTCAGGGATGCATCCACATGGGCTCACCTCCCAACCATGAAAAGCAGGTGTGGGGGCGTTCAAGCAATGCCTCTGCCACCGCCACCACTTCTGCAACAGGCTCGCTGCTGCCACTGGCCACTTGCTACCATTGTTTCTATTGTCGCTGCTGACCACTGCTAGCTGCTCACTGCCCATCTGAGGTTCCACCATTTAATGCACCTCTTAGTGATTTCACTGGGTAGCGGGAAATCTCACTGCTAGTGCAAGGTCTGCATTGTCTTTCACTGCAACACCTGTCCCTTTCCACCTCTAAGGCTTAGCCCCTAGACCTACTCAGTGATTTTAGCTCTAGTAACCACTGAATAGAAACAAGTACTCTCAATTGAGCCCAATCAGCATTATCTTTAAACAATGGAGAGGGGGAGGGAGGGGCAGATCAAATGGTGTCTAGGACTTTTGAAGCAGAGTCCACACTACCCATATAGGAACACCTGTCCCTACCCCACTCTCTCTTTCACTGGGATTGTCATGCCTACCCCCTGCTTAGCAAGCAAACTTCAGTTTAGAAGGCCCCCTCCATCAGGCCATGCTATATACAGTGCTGCTGCCCTTTACTCATACAATAAATATTGTCTACATTTCATTACCAGTGCATTCAAACTAAAGTGAATTGTAATCCAAAACCAACCACAACTGATCACTCTGGCAAAGCAGATCTGTCGGCTGAACACTTAGGCAGAGTAGGTGTGTCTGTGCAAATACGGTCTGTTCCTGAAATCTTTCCCCCCAGTTTGTAGTTGTTAGGGGAAATCTCATTCAGACCCTGCTTACATGTGTACTCTACATGGCGCCGTAAGTGTAGACATGTCATTAAGTACTTATATCAACATCAGCACCATTGTATCTGTGCTCCTCACAATCTTTATCCATCTGATAGGGAAGTAGTTTTATCCAAATTTTACAGAGGATGTAGATAGAGAGGCACACAGGAATTCTGTGGCAGAGCCAGGCATTGGAACCCGTCTCACAAGTCCCAGGCTAGTGCTCTGTATTGTATTTACTAACAGTACTGGCTAAATCCACAAATTCTGTACTTTGCAATGGGTCTCCCAGTCCTACCACAATTTAGAGAGGTTTTCTGTATCTTTAACAAGACAAAAACATAATAAAGGGAAATATTGCAGGTGAGCATGGGGCTTCCTGATCTGATCAGGGAATCAGAAAAATCTAACCTTGGAAGTTTGCCATAATGGAATTAGATGATTCTGTTATCTTTTCGTCAAGCAACCTTTATAAGCTTGGAAGAGCATTAGTCATTATAAAACGTCTCCCTAAAACTGAACCCAAGACCACACAGTTTTCAATAGTAAATAAAAGGTTTGAACTGATTGTCCGGGGGGGGGGGGGGGTGATGGGGGTGGACTGCTCTATTGATTTTCCTAGTGCAATTTAGAACTATAGAGATATAAAAATCAAGCTTCTTTAACGGCTCAAGACCACAAATGTCACTGGCGATGCAATTAGAGATAGAACATTGTAGTGGATGATATTTACTACGCCCTTAGGGATTCTTTGAATGGGCAAAGTACACCTAGTTTCTGTGAAGGATGGTTGGTTAACCACATCGTCCTAAGATTCCACTCACTAATACAACTGAACAGGAACTATACTTGTTCCACTTCATCACCCAGGCAACTAAACATCAATTTCTATTTCCTTTGCCTTTTCTTATTTCACATGAATTATTTATTTGGGGCTTCTCTTTGTTCTAGTGCTATTAATTGTAGTCTAGATAAATATATTTCCTTGGAAAGTTATATTCTTTGGTATTTAGAAATAGTAATGTCTTTTCAACATCTGGACACTATTACCGTAATAGCAAATTGTACAGTAATAAGCATTTTGATGACCTAGGCTTGGCAAGCAGGTTAATTGATCAGTCAAATAATGTCAATTCATGGATTATTTGAGCACAGTCAAATATTGTCTATTATTCCAGCAAGAATGCCTTAATGTATTCAGCAGCCTACTTTTTTCATTGCATCATTGTTCCATCTGTTAGCAAGTCTACTTAGGTGCCGTGGTTACTTACTTTACTACATGCTAATGCCATCAGTTGAGAAAAAGCTGAATTAACTCAGAGTTGAGCATTTTGATTGGCTGGAATCTTCTAGAACAAACATGTATATGTGTATATATTTGTTTGCATACCCAGCAATCAGGGTACATAGCCATTTACAAAGCACAATAAACAAGTTAAAAGACATGGTCCCTGCCTTAAAGATCTTAAGATCTAGACTGACTAAACATACATCCAGAAGTTAACTCAGAAGGGAGAGGAAGGGAAGGATTCAGTCATTAAACTTCCTCCCCCAACACAAAGAGAAAAATACACAACCATTAAGCCTCTCCCTTAACAAACAAAGGTATCATGGCTATTACCTCACCCACCCAAAACGAGGCAAAAAACCACTCCAGTGCCCAAGTAATCCCCTCCTTTCCCCCTCAACAAAAATCCCCTTCCTACTTCCCCATTTCTCCACAGCCAAACCTTGCTGACAAAACGAAAAGTTCTAGTCTAAGGAGGGGATGTCACATCTCTGTAGAGGCCCCTCCCTTCCTGCTCTGTTCCTCCTCCTGATGATGATGAATCCATTTTGTTTGTTGCAAGGAGGAAAGGCCACCTTCTCTCTCCCCCTCCATGTAATCTTTGAATATGTAAGAGTCCTGAGAGGGAGGGGACAGTATGCTTGAAAACATTTTGATTGGCTGGAATCTTGTAGAACAATAGCAGGTAGAAATAGAACTGAATGGCTACCAGTTTACTGAAATACAAGAGATACTTCATAATTCAGAGAGCATTCTAGAAGTAGCAAGACATTAAGAGTTATGACTTAATGAAGTTATGCAGAGTTGGGGAAAGGCAAAGTCATTTGTTCAGGGTTTGTTTGTTTGTTTTTTTAAACACTAGAGGTGAACATGGAAAAAAACCTCTTAAAGCTAATGCAATTTCTGTTCATCTGAATATGGGACAAACGTAGATAGAATAGGAAGACATTTCTTTAATTTGTGATGTGTCCAGCGACTTTCAAGAGTAGATTATTGCAGTCAAACAGCAAAAAGAGGCAAATCTTCTCTGCATTCTCCTTTGTCTTCAGCAGCAGCATCACAAAGCATGGAGATCTTTTTATAAAGATAAGTGATATGAGTGACAATAAAAGTGAAACTAATTCCATTTGTTCATCTTCTAATCAGAATTTTGCTATGGAGGTAGCAAATTATAAAGCAAGAAGTAGCCCAGTAATTCATAAAACAATGTGGAGTGCAGTCCCTGTAGTTCAATCAAAACAGCTAGCTCTAACATGGTGAAAAGGGTTGTGTCCTCCTTGCCTTCTAGCTACAGTGGCAGAAATTCCTTTAACATTTCTCTGTACTACTGCATATACGGAATGAAATTATTTGATGTGGGGAATCATCCATTCAAAAACCAGAAATGGACAGAAGACCTCTAGTGCTGTGAACCTGGTGACTGAGTACTGCAATTTACGATTGGAGAAGAAAATTGCAGATGAAGAGATGACCCAATATGCATCAGATGCAGAGGAAGAAGATACTGATGAATTTGAGGATAATGACAAAGATGTAGATGAAACAGTTGAGGCTGAAAAAGAAGCTAATGAAAAGCAAGATTCTTGAAGAGTTAGCCTGATGCCTACATAGGTAGGGTTACCATCCGTCCGTATTTCCCCGGACGTGTCCGGCTTTTGAGTCTCTAAATAGCCGTCCGGGAGGAATTGGTAACAAGGTTAAAATGTCCGGGTTTTTTTTCTCCTTCGCCTCCCTCCCTCCCTTCCATGCACAGTGCGGCTGCTGATTGGGCGGCTGGGCCAATTGAGCCGCTCCCATTGGTCTCCAGCAGCCAGAGCCCTCCCTTGCTCCCCCCTCCCTCTGTCTTCAGCCCTGTGTAACACACAAACCAACCCACCGGGCAGCATGTTTTGCCTACACGTGGAGCCAGAATGGTAAGGGGAGTCCAGGGGGGGCATTCAGGGAGCGGGGGAGTGTTGGATGGGTCCCCGGCCTCCATCTGCCACCCCCCCTCCACGCGTCCCCCCCGTGGGCCCACCTCTCCTTGCCTGCCTCTCCCTTGCCTGCTTGTACTGCCAGAGCCAGCAGCAACTGCTGTGTGCTGCCCCCAGGTCCTAGCGTCCCCCATCCACTAATGGGAAGACAGGCTGCCCTTACCCTGCCCTTCCACCCTAGCCCTGAGCCTCTCCAATGCCCCAAACCCCTCAGCCCCAGCCCTCATCCTCCCGCACCCTAATCCTCTGCCCCAGCCTTGAGCCTCCTCCTGCATCATGAACCCCTCATCCCCAGCCCCAGCCAGAGCCCTCATCCCCCCACACCCTAATCCTCTGCTCCATCCCTGAGCCCCCTCCTGCATCATGAACCCCTCATCCTCAGACCCACAGCCCTCACCCCTGCATCCCCTCCTATCCCCAACCTCCCTCCCCAACCTCCTCCCCCTTCCCACACACCCCCTCCTGCCCTCAAACTCCCTCCCAAAGCCTGCACCCCCTCCCTTTGCACCACCTCCCACCCCCAAACTCCATCCCAGAGCCTGCACCCCTCACCCCCTCCTGCACACCCACCCCCTGCCCCAGCCCGGAGCCTGCACCCAGCACCCAAACTCTATCCCAGAGCCTGCACCTTGCACCCCTCCTGCACCCTAATCCCCAGCCCAGGACTTGCACCCCAGACCTCCTCCCCCCACCCAACCCCCCTCCCAGAGCCTTAGGCAGGTGGGGGGGGCGGTTCCTGGGCACCACCAAAATTTCTACAACCCTGCCACCCACGCGAGTGGATAAGGGTCGGGGCAGTCAGGGGACAGGTAGGGTCCTAGGGGGGCAGTTAGGGGGTTGGGGTTCTGAGGGGGGCAGTCAGGGTGTGGGAAGTGGGAGGGAGTGGATGGGGGCGGGGTAGGGGCGGGGCTAAGGTGGGGCTTCTCCCCCCCCAGTGTCCTCTTTTTTGATTGTGGAAATATGGTAACCCTATACATAGGTTAAGTGCATTTTCTTTTGCAATTGTTCAGTCTAATAACATTCACATTTAAATGCCTAACTAACATTTCTAAAAAAGGTAATATTCTTTCATTTTTTCAGAACTTCATTTAATTATGTTTCACATTTTTTTGAGTTAAAATAACTCAGTTAATTCCCTTTTTTTTTGTAAATAGGCATAAGTATCTAAGGACAAGCCTACTGGAAATTATGAATTCTTATTCTTTTGTTACTCTTCAATAAATTAGTGCTTTAAAATATTTGACCATTTTTGACAATATTTGGCCAATCAATTGACCAGTGTTTTTGGACCAGTCAAATACCCAACTCCATGATAAAGATTTTGTACTTTTATTAGTGATGAAAGTAACAGAAACTTCAGAATGTTCAGTAACATGGAGCTATGTCAGTGATAAACATGAAATTCTTCTGTCAGTGAAATTGTATATGAAGAAAAAAGGCAACTTACCCAAACACCAGCTTTTACTTTCAAATTATTTTTTACTTTAAGAGTATACTGCAGCACAATGCCATATGCTGCATACAGATGCTTAATCCAGGTGCTGGGCTGCATTTGCTGCAACAGGCATCTCTGAAATTTTTATCCAATACATTGGCTCTGCAGCAGTTATTGTAGTGCAAATGAATTTGTTAGAGGAACCCTCATGATGTTTTCTAGTTACAGGTCTGGTTTAAACACAAATTTTGCTTAGCTACACAAATTGAGAAACCTCAAATATGTGAATTGCAGCAGTTACATAAATATTTGAGAAACAACTGTCACAGGCAAAAAGCTATTTATGAAGTAATAGGAAATTAGGACACTGGAAACTACTAGTAAGAGAACCCAAGGTCCTCTGTAGTTTTCACAACAAGCCAGGATTCTTCGTAAGTACAAATCCATATCCATCCATCATTATTTAAAAAAGAATTACAATTGACTTTAATGGGAACTCCACATACATAATAGCAGAATTTGTTCCCAATTGCAAATTAATGTCAGAGGTGATGTACATATTAATACAATGAAGTCTAAAAATGATGTGAATATAAAGAGAGCTTAGCAAAAGGTGGAAAAAATTACCAGACACAGTCATTCAATTTTCAAAAGCAATTTGACAGTATTTATGATCCTTCCCAGTTAGCTATTTGTGAATGTTAGATCTCGCTATCTTTATATTTAATATTAAAGTTTGAATTATTGAATATTTACTAAAAGCACATTTTTAAATTGTATAATCATCATCAGCTGAAAATGATTATGCAATGTATATGCAATGAATTGATCGCAGGTGGACATGAAGAAATCTACAAATAATTTGAGAGCTGTTTGAAGACAATACATAAACAGATGATTGAATATGTCAAATAATTTATTAGTGGTGAATTGCTGAGGTCTAATCTTAAAGTATATTATTATGCTAGAGAAAAATGCACAAGACGTGCAGAAATTCTATTAAGCACATTACTAACTAGTGCAGACAGAGCTAATATTACTGTGAAACTCAGTTGTAAAAAAATTGATTTGGGCAACTTACTATTTGATTACCAAATGATCACTAACAATTTTAGTTAATGAGGCAGGTATCAAAATTAACATATGCCACAGACTGGCCTAGCAATGCCATACTTCTATCTATATGCAGGGTTGTTGTAACAACTACTTCAGCATTTATACCATGCTCCTTACATGGTGTCTGAACACCTACTTTATTAAGCTCATCTTAAAGCAGTTTATTTTTACACGGGTGCACAGAAAGGGGTCAGAGCACACATTTTTAAAATGAAAGTTATTACATTTTTCTCTTATATTAGCAAAAGAGCAAAGCAATTTGGGGCTTAATCCAAAACCCACTGTCGTCAGTGAGAGTCTTTGTGTTCACTTCAATGGGCTTTGGATCAAGCCCTTTAAATCATACAACAGTGGCATGACTGTGGATTAGTGCACTGCCAAGACAAAACAGCCAGCTACATTCAACCTAGGGACTGTGGATTTCATTTGAGGCTGCTGAGTAACGACTGGGATTTGACCTATAAAATGGTCAGAGCAAATACCATTAAGGTAACAATGGGTTAAACCCACGGTTTAGAAGTTGTGTCATTCAATTTCTGGAAAGGTATTTAGGCACCTAGTGTTGTAGATGGGGGCCGACTGGGACTTACAAAAGAGTCTAAAGGCTGCTTAGTTTTTTTTTTGTTTTGTTTTTGTTTTATTTTTAATACTAGTAGGCATCTATCTGCATCTTTAGGGTCTAGATTTTCAAAGGTATTTAGGGACCGAGAGCCTTGGTGTAGGAGAGCTAGGGTTATTTTGTGAATGACTGAAGACTAATGATTAAAAATGTATAGAATAGCATTTCAGCAAGGCATACAGAAGTATTCACACAAGATTCCATTAATGGAATCTACAAGATTTTCCTAAAAAAAAAAAAAAAAAGAGAGACACTACTTCAGTCCTATTCTTAAATATCTTCCTTTTTTAAAGTTGGTCAAAGAATAAATATTGAGCAAAGTCAGTGAATCTTTGCATAGGAGTGTTTTTTTTTTTTTTTAAATCAGCGAAGACCCATTAGCACGTGGTAGAAGTTACTGGGCATTTAGATGACAGAACAAGATCATTGTGAGGTTAAAATGTCGATAGGGAAGACAGCGCAGCCTGGATAGAGTTACTAAAGTGCAGTGAATACCAGCATTAATGTATGGTATTGTTAAGTCAGAGTGTGTGTGCACGCGTGCATATTTTATTTTATATTTAAATTATATTTATATTATATATATAATTATAATATATATAATATAAATATAATTTTACACATACACAAAAATATAACCAACTATCTTGTAATTAGCTGGCTTTGTGTTAATATATTTAAGCTTTCACTTGGTTAATGATAGGCATAGTGTGTTACTATAAACTCTTTATTATGTAGGAGTGAATGAGCACAGTGGATCCAGTGGCTGAGTTATTACACATTCTTTTGTATCCTCTTCTTTGAGCGTCACAGTTTTACGTTTATAGTTATGTAGTATTTTATCCTTTTTTTATGGCACTTCCTTTTGTTTAATGAAAGAAAAAGCCACTGGACCGGAAAACATTCCAAATGAATGCTTTGAAGCATTACAGTTCACCCTGAAATAAGTGTACTTTAGCATTCACTAAAGACAAGTGAAGTACCCTCTTCAGTATTATGAGCACTGTGAGCATACATCCTGTTGACACACACTTAAGAGAAAGCTATGCAAGATTACCAGAAGCTATAGTTTGAAAAATATTTTTCCCCAGCAGTACCGAGCGGCATACTGGAGGCCAAATTCTCTTCTCAGAGTTCCAGGAAAACCTCTAGTCTAATATTCTTCCCTTCTTACATGTGGTGGCTTGATGGACCACTACTGACATCAAATCTGCACATGGAAACCAGAGTTCCATCATGTGCAGCTCAGAAGAGAATGGCTTCCTTAGTTGTCTAAACTCAATGTTTTTAAGGACACCAATCAGTGCATAATGTTTGTAGGCTCATGGTCCAAATTAAATTTCAGGAAATTGTTGTTTGAGGCACTGTCATTTGAAACTGGGATATGGATATCTGCTAGGTCAGATGTTCCCAAACCAAGGCCCCTTGGCCTATCTGCATAGCATTAGCTGGAATTAATGGTGATCAGACTGGTGCTCTCTCTCTTTCTCATTTCGAGCTTTTAAATACACCACATATTTGCCTAATATTGTTTTCCATTGCAAGCAATTGCTATAGTTATCACAGGGATGTTGTGTCAGATGCAAATAGGAGAGGAAGTGATTTGGATATCATGAACAGGAGGGGAGATGGTCTACAAGACAATCTCTCTGTTAAGATATGGTCCACACAATAAAAAAAAAAAAGTTTGATATTAGAGGGTATATTGGATTATATGGGGGACATGGATCGGTGTTCATGTCACACTCCCCATCAGTATGGCCTGGGCATGATCCAACTAGCAGACCAAATTCAGTGATGAAACCTGGCTACATGCCACCTGTGGCATGTTACACAAATGCTAAGAAGAAAATGGGATTATATGACAGGTGATAATAGGAGACTGGACTAGGTAACCCAGGATGTCCCTTCCAGGCCTATGTTTCTAAAATCAAATACCCCCCCCCACTCCCCCCCCCCCCCCCAAAAAAAACAACCCACAACCCACAGGTAGTTTACTATGGGCCTGATCAGTCACCCACGGTAATACTTTGTGAGAGTGAGGATGGCAGAATCTACCCCTAGATTAAGGAACAATACTAATCTGCTGTTCGATAGGAGTGAAGGATTAGTACAACTCTGCTCACTATTGATTTCAACCATTCACAGGATCTGTGTTGTGCTTGTCTCGGTTAAAAGAGGCTCATTTGATTCTTCCATTAACAACCGAATCTCACTGTAGAAGGAAATATGCCACACTGGTTGTTACTCAGGAAACTTGGATATTCCTTTATGCTACATGAAAGATAGACTGTGGAATTATGGAAGTGTATAATACAGGTTGTGTAACAGCCAGGTAGAATCACAATCCCTGCACTGAACAGATCACTGGGACTGCTTGTAGGCCAAAAGCTTATTTTGCATTATACTCCATTTTGCTAGCTTTGAATTAGTAAGAAGAAATTGTAGCCTTGAATTAGTAAGAAGTAATTGTTCTGAGTTTATTTTTTGCTAATTGTGTTAACATTTGTTCTTAGAGGGATGGAGGTTTTATGGCTGTAATTGCCTTATTTACTGTTTGGTGTGAGGGAAAAATGTATGGTAATTAACTGAGAAAGGACATCTGGGTCGGATGGTCAAGAAGGGAGTGGAGGAGTCAAGAGGCACCAACTTTATCATCAATCACCCAGATGGCAGATTGACAACCCTAAAGCAAAGGCATACACCCCAAGGATGAGATAAGGAGTTGAGCCAAAGGGACAGATAAGAAACAGTTGCAGATCCTCCTGGTAACAACTCAAAATAATGCTAATTAAGAGCAACCCTGAATACCTCGTGATTGACAGCTCCAGTGTGACAGAGCAAGGTCTATAGACTTGTATGGGAATTTATCACTATAAAAGAAGGGTGCATTGCCATGGGACTTTGGGTTTGTTCTACATCAACATCGGAGCTTCGAACGCGTTCGACAGAGGCCCAGCTCCCCTCCGTCGTGTGCAGTTTCAGCTGGTCACTGGAACAGAGAGAGCAACATTAAGGACTGGTAACGATAAAATCTAGCTGCAGAACCTTTTTGGATATGTGTGTGTGTGTGTGTGTGTGTGTGTGTGTGTGAGAGAGAGAGAATGGAAACATATGCTGATTGTAATGCTTAAATTATACTCTCAGTAAACGTGGCATATTGCCTTATCCCCTTTAAAAAGATTCCATGTGCTTCTTATAAGCATAACATGCTCCCTCCCTACTGTGCTGGGAAAGGACGATGCCCCACAGGAGTAGAGAGAAAGCAGGCTCAACCCCACCCATCCATTCACATACTAGGCATCTTACTACCTCCTCCCATTAAAGGATTACAGTAGTAGTTGCACTGCATCTGCATGCCAAGAGCTTCAGGAGGCTGCTTCCTAGTGTTCCACTTAAGGCAGGTGATTCTGCATCACCCCTTACTATAGACTGTGGCAAGTGGACATGATCTAGTACCAAGCTCTTTCAAACACTCAGCACAGTAGGATTATGTATCCAGGCAGGGCCGGCTCCAGGCACCAGCTTAACAAGCAGGTGCTTGGGGCGGCCAAGGGAGAGGGGCGGCATGTGCGGCAATTCGGGGGCGGCAGGTCCCTCACTCCCTCTAGGAGCGAAGGACCTGCCGCCGAACTGCCGCCGCCGATCGCGGCTTTTTTTTTTCCCCCCTCCAATTGCCGCTGCCGGTCGTGATTGCGATCGCGGCTTTTTTTTTTTTTTTTTTTTGCTTGGGGCGGCAGAAATGCTGGAGCCAGCCCTGTATCCAGGCAAAATCTAAGGGCAAGATGAGGGGAGGTCTGCAGCATCTCCATCAGTTTCATTGAGAGCTAGGAGCATTTGGAACCTCACTAGTTATAGCCTATGTATTATTAAAAGGTGCTTGTTTTCCTACTAATTGTCTGACAACCACCATATTTTCTTTGTATACTGATGAATCACTCCAACCAGTTTCCTATTTTATGTGCTGCTTATGCTCAGGAACTACATGGATTATTATAGAAGGGCTTCTCCCAAACTACAGATGTTGTCGAGAGCTATTGCCTGTTTCCATTAGCTTGTAGAAACTAGTAAATTTTTTCCACATTTTTTTTTTAAAGTCTCACATTATTGCATAGAGCTCAATCTATGTATGTAAGCTTTATTCCCTATTTACACTAGCCCCTTATAGAGTCATCATCCCAAAGAAGTTCTAAAAATTTGAAATAAACATTAAATCTGTACTTAATCTTGCCTACTGGGTCATCTGCCTTTGCCTTGCTGGCTATAAACTGCCAGCATACACAACACTCAGCAGATTTAAGAATGGAGATGACCTTTATTTTGTCAGCACTGACACAAGCCTTGGACCTTATTTTCATTGTGCTATTAAATAGTTGTTGATTTATTGCAGAACTAAGTACATTGTGCCAATTTGCTTTTTTATTTGACTAGTTTTGTATTTTCTACCCCTGAGTGTAGCCATCACAACCAGCAACTTAGTATCTTTTATGGACACTAGCAAAAATCAGTGTACAATTAAATATTGATATCTGACACTTTGTAAGCCATTAATGAGTGATGTAGGAATACATTACAAATGAATAGACTGACATTTTAAAAAAACAGTTGTGTGTATGCCAATAATCTTCCATGAAATCATATATGGACTATACAGACACTCTTAAGGACTTAAACGTTATTGCAGAAAATGTGCATCATTTACTTAATGTGTAATTTTAATTGCATATTAAAATGTGCTATAAATGCCTTACATATTAAGTGCCCAATTTACAATTTGTTCTATAAGTAACAAGTAAACAGAACAGACTTTTATGAGTCTGTGTTAAGTTAAATAACTGCCAGTAGGTTTACTGCAGCTATTGCCACCAGTGTAGACAGATAAGTGCAACAACCCATGAAGTTCTAAATGCAGGAAATAAGGCAGGTGATGGTATGAACGGTATGTCCTGTTAAGTCACAAGCTGAAAGCAAGGTATTTTGATTGCAGTATGCCACAGATATTATAAACAGCCACAACAGCTTATAATCCATCTTCTGTATAAAGAACTCTAGCAGTAGTTTTGTTCATACAGCAGGCTGGCTGACCGATCATTGGCTCAGAGCAGAAGTTCAGTGGAAGTGTGCCATCAATCTAATATCCAACTAGTGGTCATGGTTGTTTGAGTGCATAGATATTCACCTTCTGCTTCCTGCATCAAGTCCCTGAAGGTGCCTGGTAGAAATATGCCCCACTTCATTGCACATACAGTGGGCCATGTGAATGATATACATCTTCCTGTTTGCTGGCTGAAAAAATTCAGTTATAGCAGCCCCAGGCAGCTTTAATTTTTTTGAGATGCGTGTCATCTGTATACAGAACACATTGCAACCTATAGGGCTTCATTAAGACTCCTCATGACAATCTCTCTGATATATATATAATTATTAAATAGGAAAGGTGATAGGATGAACCCTGCACAACCTCAAATGAGAGAACCCTCAGAGCAAATGAGGTATTGCCTGACATTTCTTTTGCTGAGAGATTCCAGAAAGTAAAGAAAGAAGCCATTCAAGTTCAACATTATATTCCTTGTTATCATATGTGGGTGCAAGAACCCCTTGCTTGGGTCCTCTTTAGGGACTGAACCTGGGCGTTTGGATCTACAAACTTTAGCTTCTACTACATGAGCTAAATGTCTAGATATGTGAAATTAAAGGCAAACTCATAAACCTCTATATGAGGTTCAGCTACTGGAAAGAGACCCAGACTCACACTGATATTAAAATTACACAATCATGTTTCAATACACTTTACCATACTACAGGTGTTACTACTAGATAGTTTTGTGGAAGCAGAAAGCTTCTGACTTGCTGCACCCAAACAAAAGAGTGAGAACTCAGTTTTTCTCCGACAGTTTCCTTAATATATATGTAACCTATTTTGTAACAATGACCATCACAATATTCTTTATACCATTAGTCCTTTTTTTGTTAAAGGCCAGTGACAGACTATATTTGTAATAGCAATGTTCTCTAGAGTAAAAAGTTACTATTTTTTAATCTTTTTAATATTCTGTGCTTTGGTTCTCAACATTCCCATTCCTTTCAAGTCACAGTCACTGTAACCAGAGGTGTAAAAGGTGAAATTGACCAACCAAATTCCTGCACATTTAAATGCTTGAAGTGGTAAAACACAGTAAGAATAGTATCAAAGGGGTAGCCATGTTAGTCTGGATCTGTAAAAGCAGCAAAGAGTCCTGTGGCACCTTATAGACTAACAGACGTATAGGAGCATGAGCTTTCGTGGGTGAATACCCACTTCTTCGGATGCATGTACACCACGAAAGCTCATGCTCCTATACGTCTGTTAGTCTATAAGGTGCCACAGGACTCTTTGCTGCTTTTACAGTAAGAATAGAAACTTTAAAAGGTAGGATGAAAGGCATTTCCATAGATCTAGTCCGGTCCCCTGCACTGAGGCAGGACTAAGGATTAACCTTAGACAGATTCCACAACCTTCCTAGGTAATTTGTTACAGTGCTCACTTATCCTTATGGTTAGGATGTGTTTTCCTAATGTCGAACCTAAATCTCCCTTGCTGCAATTGAAGCTCATTATTTCTTGTCCTATCCTCAGTGGTTAAGGACAACAAATTTATCACCCTCCTCTTTATAACCACCTTTTACATACTTGAAAATTAGGTCCTCCCTCAGTCTTCTCTCCTCTAGATTAAACAAAGTTGTTCCCCTCCCACCATTCTTTCCTTACAGGTCTTATTTTCAACATGATGCCATTTTTGTTGCTGTCCTTTGGAATTTGTCCAATTTGTACACATCTTTCCTGAAGTCAGGTACCCGGAACTGGACACAGTACTCCAGGTGAGACCTTGTCAGTGCTGAGCAGAATAGAAGAATTACTTCTCATGTCTTGCTTACAACACTCCTGCTAATATATTCCAGAAAAATGATCATTTCTTGCAACAGTACTACATTGTTGAGTCATATTTAGTTTGTGATCCACTCTGACCCCCAGATCCTTTTCTGTAGTGCCCCTTCCTAGACAGTCATTTCCCATTGTGTATTTGTACAACTGATTATTCTTTCGTAAGCGTAGTACTTTGCATTTGTCCTTATTGAATATCATCCTTTTATTTCAGACCACTCCTTCAGTTTGTCAAGGTAATTTTGAATTTTAATCTTGTCCCCCAGAGTGCTTGCAACCCCTCCCAGTTTGGGATGGCCCACAAACTCTACAAGTATACTTTCCATGACATTAACCAAATAATTTATGAAGCTATTGAATAGAACTGGACCCAAGGCAGATTTCTGTAGGACTCCACTCAATATGCCTTTCCAGGTTAACTGTGAATCATTGATATCACTGAGTACAGTTTTCCATCCAGTTATAGTAGATTCATCTAAGCTATATTTCCCTTGTTTATGAGAAGGTCGTGTGAGTAGGAGAGAGGTCCCGGAGGTCAGATTTAGCTTGCTAGATAAGAGATTAAAGTCCACGACCTCTATTCTAGCATTCTCTGAAATACTTCCAGTTCCATAAGCAGGGCAAGTTAAACAGGCAGAACTTCAGTGTCTCAATGCATGGATGAGTTGGTGTTCAGAAGAGGAATTTAGGATTATTAGGAACCAGGGAACATTTAGGGAAAGGAGAAGCCTATACAAAAAGGATGGGCTCCACCTAAACCAAAATGGAACCAGATTGTTGGCATGTAAAATTTAAAAAGGTGGTAGAAGACTTTTTAAACCCCAGTAATAATGGGGGATTTCAACTATCCACATATTGACTGGGTATGTCACCTCAGGATGGGGTGCAGACAATTTCTAGATATTATTAATGACTGACTACTTCCTGGAACACACAAGAGGAAAGGCAATTCTTGACTTAGTCCTAAGTGGTGCATAGCATCTGGTCCAAGGGGTGACTATAGCTGAACTGCTTGGTAAATTTAATTTCATTATGGTCACTATTAACAGCCTTTGGTGGGGGGATTCCAAAGAAACCCACTATAGTAGCATTTAACTTCAAAAAGGGAACCTACACAAAAATGACAAAGCTAGTTAAATGGAAATTAAAAGGAACCATCAGAGGAGTGAAATGCCTGCAAAACTTTCTTAAAACCACCATAAATAGAGGTTCACATTATATGTATACCCCCAAGCAATCACCACCTGCACCAATTAAAAAGAAGAACACAGCAAGAGGAGCAAAAAAAAAAAATGCAACTATGTCTCAGAATTCAAGAGGTGGTTAGAGAAAAAAAAATCCTTTAAAAATGAGAAGTCAAATCTTAGAGAGCAAGTAGAAAGGAGCATGTATTTTGCACTTGTCTTGCTAGAGTTCTATTAGGTACACCAAAAAAGAATTTGAAGAACAACTAGATAAGGATACAAAAACAGCAAAAATACATCAGAAACAGGAACCCTGCCAAACAATTACTGAGGCCATTGGACAATCAAGGGGCTTAAGGGACACTTAAGACAAAGACATTGTGGAGAAGCTAAGTGAATTCTTTGCTTTGGTCTTCACTGCAGAGGATGTGAGGGAGAGGCCCACATCTGAGCCATTATTTGTAGGTGACAAATCTGAGGAACTATCCCAAATAAGGTGTCAATAGAGGAGGTTTTGGAACAAACTGACAAATTAAACAGTAATAAGACACCAGGACCAGTTGGCACTCACCCAAGAGTTCTGCAATTTCATATTTGAGCTCCTTCAGAACAGTGGTATGTAACCTGTCACTTAAATCAACCTCTGTACCAGATGACTGGAGAATACCCAGTGTGATGCCATTTTTTTTTAAAGGGTCCAGAGGTGATCCTGGCAATTATAGGCCAGTAAACCTAAATTCAGTACCAGGCAAACTGGGGAGGTATGATTTCCCTTTACAAGAACCATGTTGACTCTTCCTCCCCAAAATTGCATTCATCTATATGTCTGATAGTTCTGTTCTTTACTCTACTTTCAATCAACCAGTCTATTAGAATTCTTTGAGGGGAGCTAAGAAAGATGTGGACAAGCTGATACTGTGTACCTGGGCTTTCAGAAGGCCTTTCACAAGGTCTCTCACCAAAGGTTCTTAAGCAAAGCAAAGAGTCATGGGATAAGAGGAAAGGTCCTCTCATGGAACAGTAACTGGTAAAAAAGATAGGAAACAAAAGTAGAGGAATAAATGGTCGGTATCCACAGAGGAGAGAGGTAAATAGCAGAGTACCCCCAAGGATCTGTATTAGGACCACTGCTGTTCAACATATTCATAAATGATCTAGAAAAGGCGGTAAACAGTGAGGTGGCAAAAATTGCAGGTGATACAAAGTTACTCAAGATAGTTAACTCCAAAGCTAATGGCAAAGAGTTACAAATGAATCTCACAAAATGGCAGATGAAATTCAATGTTGATAAATACAAAGTAATGCACATTAGAAAATCCCGACTATGCATACAAAGTGATGGAGTCTAAATTGGCTGTTACCACTCAAGAAAGATCTTGGAATCATTGTAGATAGTTCTCTGAAAACATCTGCTCAATGTGCAGTGGCAGTTAAAAAAAATGTTTGGAACTATTAGGAAAGGGATAGATAAGACAAAATATAATGCCACTGTATAAATCCATGATACCCCCCCACACACCTTGAATACTGTGTGCAGTTCTGGTTGCCCCATCTCAAAAAAGTATATTCAAATTGGAAAAATTACAGAGAAGGGCAACAAAAGTGAATAGGGATATGGAACAGCTTCTTTGGGAAGATAGATTAAAATGACTGGGACTGTTCATTTTAGAAAATTGATGATTAAGAGGGGAGGGGTAATTTCAGAGGTCTATAAAATCATGAATTGTCTGGAGAAAGTGAATAAGGAAATGTTATGTGAAAGGCTAAACAACACAACCAGGGATCAGCCCCGCCACTCCTCCACCCCCCCAAAAAGGCAGCAGCTTTAAAACAAACATAAGGAAGCACTTCCTCACACAATGCACAATCTGAGGAACTCATTGCCAGAGAATGTTGTGAAGACAAAAAATAAAACTGGGTTCAAATACATGTGTCTGTAATTCCTGGGGGCTGTCCTTATTCCCCTTTTTATTGATAGGTACTACATTTGCTCTTTTCTAGTCCTCTGGGATTTCTCCTGTCCTCTGTAAGTTCTCAAAGATAATCACTTTCATAGAAAATACATTGTATTAAAATGTTTTTGTGATTATTTTTGGCAAAAAATGTAATAGGAAGAAGTAGTGCGAATTGAATATAATTTGTGTGATGGTAGTTTTATGAGATTGATTAGTGAAGTCAACCTATTCTCATGTTACCTTTCCAACACAGTTTTGCAGTTTGTCTTGAGTTCAGTATCACATAAGTAGATCCAATACTTCAGGTAAAAATAATTCCTGGGACACTTGATTATATCATTCATAAATACTTAAAATACACTTTTTTCTCCAGAAGGCTTATGTTCATGATTCACTCTTATTCAATATTTCAAGTAGCTGAAAAAATTGAAAAAAAATGTTGTTGAAATGTTAGCAACTTCAGAAGCATTTTCTATACTATAATATAGTGTATTTTTTCGGCAATTCCTTAGAACAAAAGTTTGGAGTTGGACTTTCCATTTTGAAATCAGAATTTTCAAATAAGAACTACTAGTCTGAAAAAAATCCCAACATATATGACTAATCTGACTAATGAAAGTTAGAGCTTTCGACGAAAAGTCGACACTACGAAAAAAAGGTAATACTGGGGGAAAAAAAGGTTTGCAAAACCAAGCTAATTTCTCATTTTCTCATTTAAAGTTTACAGAAACTTTAACAATCTTAAAACCAATAAAATATTTTGATAAATTTAAATGTTCTCACAACTATTTATTTTGTCCCATCACTGCATCAGTTCCTGTGTCTTGTCTATGGATTAGGATGACCTACATATATTGTAATAACCATGTGAGTAAGGATGCAATAAAATGCATGGCCTGGTTACGGAAAAAAATAGTTGTATTGTTTCATGTGTATTTATTTACACAGCAAGACAGGATCAGTGCTGGTGGTGTTCATAAGTAAAAAAAAAAAATGCTTGCACTGATCTGATAACATTGGCCATATACTGCAAAGTGTCAGGATTTAAACGAGGACAAAAATGGTTTGGAGTTGAGAGCCATTCCAGCTCACTTTAGCATGCAGTGTGATATCTCAGATTTTATTGTTGATTTAGGAATCCTTATTTTCATCTGTCAGCCAGTAATGAAAGTCATGTATAATTTTGTAATGCCTTGATTGCTCACTTTCAATTGCCTCCACTGATGTGAATGAAGCCGGAGATACCTGGGCAGCAAATGCTATTGATAAGTAACATTCAAGGACTGTCCTCTTCTTTAACTAAAAGATGATGAGATCCTTAGATAAGTCACCTGAAACAATGTAGGCATATAGTGCAAATCATCTGAATTTGTGTACATTGTCCTGAAAAATTTAGAAAGATCCCCTCTCGGGTTTATGTTGAAATAGAGAGCACTGCACAATGGTGATAAGATTAACAAGACCTCATAGCTTATCTTAAACAATATATATATATATATATATATATAAACACACACACAGATTTGCAGTATCCAAGCAAACTCCCTTCTGCATTTCATTTCACAATTTTAGAACATTTTTCCACAGTGTACCAAGGTTTTAAAGAGTATGTACTGAATAATAAGTAATATGCTTTCATTCATATACGATGCATAAACCGTGGCATGCAGCCAAATAAAATAAACAGAATGGGGTTTAGATTTTATGGGCTGGAGGAGGTGGTAACCACATAAGAACAGGAAGTGCATATGGGAGCCTTGGGAGAAGGGGTGGGGTGAGGGTGGGGCCTGGGGCAGAGCCAGGGGTCAAGCACCCCCCAGCAGTTTGAAAAGTCAGCGCCTGTGGCCCCAGAAGCCTATGGCTGTCTCTAGCTATGTAGGGAACTAGAGGCCCAGTGCCTCTGCATTGTGTGTCTCGAGCGTACCATGCAACCTGGCAGATTGGTTCCCTTAGGAGACGACTGGTCTTCCCAGGGGGTGGGGGCATTCAGTGACTAACTGGAGCAGGCATTTGTGTGATCTGCTGCTCAGAGGCTAGCAGACACATCCCCATCGGGTGCTGGGGAAGGATGCAACACAGTGTCACTTCCTTTGTGCTGCCGCTTGCCTGCTCTGCCTGGCTCCCATGTTGAGCCCAAACCTGCAGAGCTTGCATGGGGAGGACTCTGCAGGCCTATGAGTGGGGGTATTGTTGGCCCACACCCTCACTAGAGCTCTGGGGCCAGAGGATATTCACTTACCTAGTCACAGGTGTGAGTCAAACCGCATATAATGTCTTTTGTCTGGTGAATTTTTTTTCCCCTGGAACCTAACGCCCCCTATTTACATTAATTCTTATGGGGAAATTGGATTCGCTTAACATCGTTTTGCTTAAAGTCTCATTTTTTCAGGAACATAACTACAATATTAAGTGAGGAGTTATTGTATGTATCTATAGTATTATAAAACCACTACTATTCTGAATTTATTCTACATTTCATCTGAGGATATGAAAGCACTCAAAAAGTTTAAGAATTATCCCCATTTTACAGATGGAGAAACAGCCTGGGGAGATCTTAGGTGATATCAGACTTAGTGTGTCCACGGCAAAACAGAGATAGGATTAAATACCACATCTCTTGATTCTCAGTCTTGTGTTCGAACCATCAGAGCAGTCTGGTTGCCTGTATTATAAGTAGGAGTTGGTAATGCCATCTATAGTTGGCCTAATACCTCCCACTTTAAGATCCTGGTTTCAATTCCTTATAATTTTGCCAAAATTTCCATGCCAGCTGTCTGCCAAAGGCTGAACTTTTTGAAATGTTTCAGAAAACAAATAAAAATCCACATCCCTGAGTGGCATAGTTAAGAGAACCTAAATCTCCACCTAGACAGTGCCTCATCAAGGGAAGAATTCTTTCATTGATCTGGCAGATTACCTACACTGCTGGGAGACTCCCTTCGGTCAGCGTAAGTAGTGCTATTGCGGTGCAGCTGGATCACTGTAGCATTTTGGGTGTAGAGAAGCTTAGTCCCCCATCTGGAAAAATGGGGATAATATCACCGCAGTTCATGGGGGAATTTGAAAATAATTCAGGTTTGTGAAGCACTCAGATGCTAGAACAATGAGAACCGTAGGAGAGTCCAAGGAAGAGTTTAATTCTGTATTCAGTGCAGGATTTGGATGATGTGCATGGGATCACAATTTGAAGGATAAGGATTCATTGAGTGCTGTCTATCCTATGCACAGATGAGGTCATGAGGCCTGTGGAAAAAGTAACATGTGTTCATGTAACCAAAGGCTGTATTGATGTGCAAGGGGCTGAATGAAGATTGTACAGCAGGGGTGGGCAAACTTTTTGGCCTGAAGGCCACATCTGGATGGGGAAATTGCATGCAGGGGCATGAATGTAGGGCTGGGGCAGGGGTTTGGGAGGGAGTGCAGGATGCGGGAGGGGGGTGTGGTGTGCAGTAAGGGGCTCAGGAGAGGTGCGTGGTGTGGCAGGGGGCTCAGGGCAGGGGTTTGGGGTGCAGGAGGGGTATGGCAAGGGGTTAGGGTGCAGGCTCTGGCCTAGTGCCGCGTACCTGGAGCGACTCTGGGGTGGCAGTGGCGCGCAGTGAGGCTAAGGCAGGCTTCCTGTCTGCCTTGGCCCTGAACCGCTCCTGGAAGCGGCCAGCACCACATCCCTGGGGTGGGGGGGGGGGGGGCAGAGGGCTCAGCACGCTGCCCTCGCCTGCGGGTACCTCCCCCGAAGCTCCCATTGGCACAGAGCCCTCTGCCCTCCCCTCCCCAAGGGGCCACGGGGACATGGTGCCTGCCACCCATTTCCGGGAGCAGCATGGGGCCTGCGGCACCCTGGGGGCGGCAATCCCGTGGGCTGGATCCAAAGCCCTGACAGGCCGTATCCGGCCCACAGGCCTTAGTTTGCCCACCCCTGTTGTACAGCTGTAGAGGGGTGGTTACTTGCCCCTGCCCTTCGGGGCTTAAAACAGCCCAGGGGAGGGCTGTGGCTGGGGCAAGAAGCCTGGGCTGATTAGGGAAGGTAGGCTCAGCTGTGGCCAAGCCCCAATCAGGCCCAGCTGGCCCCTATAAAAAGGCTGGGAGCCAGGCTTGTAGAGGGAGAAGGGTCTGGCTGCAGGGAGCTAGAGGTACCTGAGTGGAGCAGGGCTGGGGAAAGACAGAGGAGCTGGGGAGCTCCAGCCTGGAAAGCCCCAGGCTGTGGTCTAGCAAAAGGTAAATAGGTACTGGGGGTTGCAGAGGGCAGCCCAGGGGTAGGCCAAGGCAGCAGGTCCAAACCCAACCTTGCTGCTGATGAGTGGCTTATACTGCAGTCTGCCCCAGGGAGCGGGGGCTAGTTGGTGACTGGCAGTGACCTTATTCTGAGGTGAGGTTAGTGGGTGGGGAGACCCAGAGTGTGGGGGTACTACCAGGGGGGCAGCAACCTGGTGAAAGGGGCACTGGGGTCCTGCGAGGGACATGGGGGGCAGATGGTAAGGTGGATCACTGGACTGCAGAGGGTGCTCTGGAGCTGGGATAAGCTAATTCCCATGGATGACCAGCAGGAGGTGCCGCAGGGGTGAGTCTGCAACATTACAACAGCCTACCCTAATTTATGGTATTTCTTAATGTGTGCTTGACTTTGCAACTTCAGTATTCTTTGAACAAATGTTATATATACACACTGTTCAGTTAAAACTGAATATACCATGCAATTTTTATTAAAATACATACATAATCTGGTTGTCTAATAGCACACAAAGTTCAAATTTTCCTGGCTGTCCCATGGAGCATTCTAAGCAGAAATATGTAAATGAGAATTAGTCTTAAGGTAATTGATGTAGATGTACCTCTATGCATTAAGATTCTGGGGATAAAGAAAAGGCCACAAAATACTTTTCCTTAAGCATCAGTGGGTTGTGCTACAGATTTGTTAAGGAAAAAGCGTTCAAAACAAAGGATTCATTGCAATACAATTAAAATTGGCATTATACCAATTTAAGTCTTGAAAAGCAATCCCACATACAAATGAATCTTTAGCCCTCAATGCTATGATGCATGAATAGTGTGTGTATGCTTACTGAAAAGGAATGTATTCTACTGCAGTTTCTAGAAGAATGTACAAGATACAAACAGTAGTAAGTAGGCAACAACTTCTCTGTTGAATGTTGTTAAATTGCATAGACCCTAATGCTACTATCTCAGTAATGTCAAAAGTGTGCAGACAAGCAAATCCACATTTAGCTAATTTTTAGTTTAAAATTGCATGTGACTCAGATTTGTGAACTGGATTAACATGTCCTCACATAGCCATGAACAAAAATTATACCATTAGGGAGGGGGGGGGGGGACCCAACAGCTTGGTCTAGATAGATGAAATCCAGTGGGGAAATTTAGAGTCCTGCTATTTAACAACGAACTGACAATGGTTTTCTTTCTGGATTGGATTTTCAGAAAACACTCCGCATTGGCTTACCTCTTCTCCCATTGAAATTAATGGTTGAGTTCAGTGGGACCAGAGTTAAGCCAACACTCCCCTTTTTGTTTTGTTAGAGATGGGCTCAAAACCCAGGATCCAAATACCCCTGAATTTCAGATCCAAATCTGGCAGGTAGAGATCATTATTAATAGGCATCCTTTAGATTGAACTTTGTGCCACAAAGACTTCAAGCCACAATGTTATTGGCATCAGAAAGTGTGTGTCAAAACCAACTCCTTTGTTTAGTACTAGATTTTCTCTGCATGTGACCCACTCAGAATGGGTTGGAGCAGAGCTGTAATGCTCAAGAGGGAACACCAGGAAACATTTCTTTCCCCAGGTGTTTGGCTGCTTTCAGATCACTCAAGGAACGTGCAGTATGTTCTCCATTATGCATCTCGCTCATTTGGGGATTTAGCAGTCTCTGCTTAGGCGATCAGGTTCTGCAATTGTGGCAGCCCCTGTCTGAAGGATGGGGAAAGGAATGCAGAAGTCTTGGTGAACCATCTTCTCTATTACATGTTTGGCCAATGCCTGGGTAGAATCTGAGCCATGTTCTTTACATACAGTGACCATGCTGGGCCAGAACTTTGGCTGATGTTAAAAATCAATATAGCTCCACTGAAATGAGTGGGAGCTGTGAAGCTTTCACCAGCAAAAAGCTGGTGAAGCTTTCACTGGCTCTTTGGTTTTAGATTAATTTTACATTTAGTAGTTTGCAGTGTCATGCTTGGATTAGAAGAAAAGTGTTTCTGGAATAAATAAATTTTAAGAGCGAAACAAACCCAACCATAAGCATGTAGGATTGTTACTATAATGAATGGGAATCATGCATGTGAAGAGCTTGCAGAATCAGGCCCATTTCCTATTAAACAATACAAGTACTATTATATATGTATACAAGGAAAAACAGCAAGTCAAGTGGTTTTTTGATAGAACATTTTGAAAACAATAATTACAGAGCAGCATGAATGGCACTAGAAGATAGCTCTTTGAAGGGCTAGAAGGGGAAATGCCCAGTAGAAGAGCAAGTAGAAGATAGGGTTGAGGTTGACCATTTTATGTGGCTAGTGGTAGGGAAGTTGCTTATCTGACTATGGTAACAGAATAAATAAATAGCGGAGTAAAGACATGCTACAGTGTAGGAATGAGGAGGTCAGGTAACAGAAATTCATTACTTACTTGTACTGCCCCTACTGTTGGCAGATGGATTGAAGGGCATTCCTCAGCAGAGAGTTCCTTTTCTGCTGTCTCAGTGACAAAAGTCAGCAGTAGTGCCATTAATGCTATGAATCCATCATTAACTGATTGATTCCATTGTGCTTCAGCAGATTTAAGTCTGTCTATATTTTGCAGAGAATATGCCCGGTCACTCAAAGGTCTTCTGTTAACTCATCTTTTTTGAAGATGGCAAAGTTCATGGAGGATAGGTCCATCAATATCTATTAGCCAGGATGGTCAGGGATGCAATACCAAGTTCTGAGTGTTCCTAGCCTCTGTTTGACAGAAGCTGGGAGTGGACAACAGGGGATGGACTTAGACAGCAGCATCAACTGTCCTCAAATACTCCTTGTTTTAGGAACATAATCTTGTAATAAAGCTTGTCACAGCCTCTGATCCAAACAGCTCCACAGAGCAAAGCTTTTGTTTTTTCCTGTGTTCCATTTTCACTCTTATTGTCCTCATTTGAGAGCAGGTAGGCTGAACACAGGGTACACATTCCATCACTCTGTTGGCCATCCCCACCTTACCTCCATTTTTTCTCTTTCCTTCCTTGTTCCCTTTCTTTTGATTCAAAGAATTGCTTCTGGCTTACACTGACCCAGGAACTCTTTGCTATAAGGATAAACTTCAAGATGGCGGACAGACTATTTGCACAACAAGCTCCACCCACAAGATGATTTATGCCAAGTAGGGGGTAGAGGCAGAGGCGTGTGTGTGTGGAGAATGCTAGCCCTGACAGAAGTCAGTCTGAGGGTTTTGTGGAAGAGAGAAGAGCTATGAATCCATCTTCATTAGGCTGCTCAAAGCCTTTTGGGGACAGTGGAATTTTACAAATCTGTCTAATATACTGACATTTTGTCTTGTTTGTTATACTGTATGTATTCACTTGCATTCTACAACTACAGTAAAACTCGCATGTAGTAAGAACTATATGTTGTAATCAATCTAGATACCAGCCTATTTACCATCCCTCCACTCATCACATGACATTGACAGACATGAACTCATTGAGTAACTGGATTCGTATTGCTTGTTTGATTATTCACTACTGTTTTAACACACAAATTACGGTGGCTGCTAAACACATTTTGCTTCAAGGACTAGGCCTGTATCTTGTGTACTTATAAACCGGTACAAAGTGAATCATAGACTATCAGGGTTGGAAGGGACCTCAGGAGGTCATCTAGTCCAACCCCCTGCTCAAAGCCAGACTAATTTCCCAACTAAATCATCCCAGCCAGGGCTTTGTCAAGCCTGTCCTTAAAAACCTCCAAGGAAGGAGATTCCACCACCTCCCTAGACAACCCATTCCAGTGCTTCACCACCCTCCTAGTGAAAGAGTTTTTCCTAATATCCAACCTAAACCTCCCCCACTGCAACTTGAGACCATTACTCCTTGTTCTGTCATCAGGTACCACTGAGAACAGTCTAGATCCATCCTCTTTGGAACCCCTTTCAGGTAGTTGAAAGCAGCTATCAAATCCCCCCTCATTCTTCTCTTCTGCAGACTAAACAATCCCAGTTCCCTTAGCCTCTCCGTGTAAGTCATGTGCTCCAGCCCCCTAATCATTTTTGTTGCCCTCCACTGGACTCTTTCCAATTTTTCCACATCCTCCTTGCAGTGTGGGGCCCAAAACTGGACACAGTACTCCAGATGAGGCCTCACCAATGTCAAATAGAGGGGAATGATCATGGCCCTCAATCTGTTGGCAATGCCCCTACTTATACAGCCCAAAATGCCGTTGGCCTTCTTGGCAACAAGGGCACACTAACTCATAGGGGTGAGTGGGGTACAGTGCTGTCATTCAGAGTTGGTGTTTTGCACTCACTTTCCACACAGGTAAATGACTATATTAACTGCAGGGGGAATGGAGAATTAGAATGAATGATGTCCTAAGCAGCTACATTATCAGTCACCCATCAATTGTAAAATGTGAACTCTCAAGAAAGAATGGAATAATGTCAATCATTTAAAAAGTCACCATTTAACAACCATTAGCACACTAAGTGAAAGCACCCTTTCTTTTCAAAGCACAAAGGGAAACAATTTGGACATCTGTTACCATTGTTTAATAACCCTGGGGAAATTTTGATTCTTAAAAAAAGTGTACTTTGCAGTTCTCAATACCCAAATCCTGAAAGTGCATCTTTAGACTCTCCTCACTTGAGCACATGAGGAAACAAGATGGCATGACTTGACCTAAATATGGCCAGCCCTTTCCCCAAAGGTGGTCAGCTCATTAGAGCTGCAATCATACTTCAAAGGCAGTCAATCGGAGACACTATTCCTCTGCAGTTGGGAATTGAGGTGCCCTTGGGGTAAGTCAGGCCAGCTGATTAGCCAAACCTCCAATATATAAAACCCCAAGGGAATGGGATGACTCTTTTTGCATAACTGATGTTTGCATGTGATATACTTTAGACTTGCGTATATTGTATAAACATTTTAACCAGAGAATGGTCTGAGCTGCAAATTTTAGACATGGATCCATGTTAAAATGCCTTAACCCACTGCAAAGTGTGAAGGCATTCAGACCTGCTTTCTTTGATCAGCTTCATCTTTATTTCTTAATAGTCTAAAGGCTGACCTATAAACAGTTCCTGTGACACATTTGGGACAGCAGTATACTATTTCTAAGACTTTCTTTTAGCTGTAGATTTACAATTGCAACGTGGCCTCATGTCTGACTAAGGGCAGCCCTTGTCGTGTTTGCACATAATACTGTAGAGCCTTAGGCTGAGCGGGATGGGAAAAGGAATTATTGTGAATGCAAAGAAAGAGCCCTATTACTCCTTCATATAACCTTGGGTATAAGTTCTTCTGACAATGCCAAAAGTTTGAGATTACAGTATATGTTGGAAAAGTTAAACATGGTAATTATAAATGTGCCAGGATCTGGACATATGCCCAGTAAAAATAGCACACAAATATCGAGAGTCTATGGTGCTAAAAATGCAGAGTGTGTGAAAATTTCCATCTGGAAGTGCTGCTGGGGAAGAATGCCTCTGCCATAAGCATGGTAAGAAGACAGTATGAAGTCAAGTCTGAACTAATTAGAATGTAGTCTTCCCTCAGGACACAGACTCTGGAGATCCTAATGAAAATTAAAAAAGGCCAAATGCTTCAGCAATAAGAAAAGACACTAACAAATTGGTTTGAAGTCAATTCAATGTAGGGAATTGCATCCGTTCTGTTGAAGGAAATGAGGTCATGCTTTCCAGTTAAAATTAATGTTTAATATGGGTAAAAGACACTCAGCTCTGAAAACATGGATCCCTGCCACTTGAGCAAAAGGACAGTCACGATCCGCTGTCAGGATTAAGTTTATAGGCTCTTTGTGGGGCATCCACTAGCAGCTGAGATGATCACACACACTTGAGTACCTCTATCTGGCAGAGGCAATGGATGCATACAAACTACCCTGTATGTTACTATGGTCAGAAGACTGCACAGTTTGAAAAAGGGAGGCATGGCTAAAGGTCAACATTTTACATATGCTATTTTTAACCAGATGATAGTGTTCTTCATCTACTATAAATGGTAGCTCCCAGAGCCCCCCCCTCAGGAAAGAGTCCCTATTGTGCTACCATGCACTTATACAAGTGACCAACATCTGAGTACTGTTGTGCACAGTTGAAGTAGATGCACTCTGTTATGGAGGACTTACAGTCTAAACACCTGTTTGCATGGTATTAAATTCCATTATTCTGCCTCCTACTTAATCATTTTAGTTATTTCATAGTTATCAGTAAAATTGGTAAACTAAGAACCTGCATTAATCTGTATAAATAACTGCAGTTTTAATACTTTTTTCAAATCTCAGGAAATTTTAACTTAAATTTAAGCTTGGGGCGCCATGTGAGGTGGAAACAATGAACACTAGAAGTTTTAAAACTAATACTAGATATGATGTACAGTAGTTTTCATGTGCCTTAATATCTTCACTCAGATGTACAATGACAATTGGAAAACCCTGTAGATAATCAAGATCCATTTCCTTCTACAGTCTGGAAAGAAAATAAAATATAAACTATTACTTTTAAGATACTTTGGAGCTGTTGACACACTAAGTTGATTTGGGAGAAGGTGGGGGGGGGGTTAAGGAGGGAAGTATATAGAGTTGAGGGTTTTTTTTAAATGGATCAGACCCTCAGAAATTTAAATATATTTTATATTTATAGCAGAATTTCATGTGTACATTCACAACCAGAAAAAAGCCTGAATTCCAATTTGTTTGGTTAATTTTTATCTTGACATGAACAAACACTCAACTGCCTCTGAATAAGTATTTCTAGTTATGGCAGTACAGCAATTCTTTGTTTCTAGAAGCAAAAATTGCAGCATAATCTGTATTTAGATAAGGGAAACAAATATACTATTGAACCATCAAGTGTATTCTTAAAAGCATGCTTTTAATTGGTTTTATTCAACTTTTGGGGGGCAAATTATGTACATTTTGAATATTACTGAAGGAAAATTGAATTTTATTAAGCTGTTTGATTTTTTTCATGGTTTTATTCTCCCTTTCCCCTCCCCACCCCCCAAAAAAGTAATTTTAAGGCAAGTGTTCATTGGCACCCAATAATGAATTTTGTTTTTTCCTCATCTTTCAATTTATTTTAATACATGAATGGCTCATCGGGTGGCAGAAAGATAAGGTTGATGTCAGCGATTATGCTCCTACATATTCAAAAAACTATAAAAGGAGTTAACACATTTGAGATTGAAAATAAGAAAGCTGCTGGGTTTTCAATTACTAGAGATTTATTGAAAGATTTTCATCTCTTGTATTTACTGCAAGAGCTTTCTTTCCACTTATTCTTATACCCCCAAATTGTTAATTTAGGAGCTAGAGACCTCAGCTGAGACTGGCATCCTATTGCTTTACACACTGTGCATACATTTAGTAAGAAAATCAGTCTGTGCTCCGAAAAGCTCAATGTAAACAGGAGAATATCAAACCATTAGAGTCAAGTATTCCATACCCAGACAAAATGCACAAAAAAATAAATAGAAGGATCTAATTCCATTATTACACTGCATTGTTTGCGACATTAAATCATGTCTAGTAATGGGGAATTCCTGTTACTCATCTCATAGATCATTGTTTAAACATTGACACCTAAAAATACTAATAAGTAGTACCTAAATATATGTTGGGTAGGTGAAATCTTCAGCCTGCTTAATGGCCAAACTCTTTTGGGGCCAGAATTTCACCCCATATGAGTATGATCTGGTAAATGTCCATATTTGCCCACACCCCACCACATTTTCTTTTAAATTAATATGGTGCATGTCCTTGCATGCATGATTAATTGGTTTACCTGCTATGGAGTTAGCACAAATGAATCAAGAGAAACAAAGTAAAACAATGACACGTAAGCAGCCTCGAAGAAACAATGGGGAAGCTGGATATTGGTGAATACCCCTTACATGGCTCCTGTCAACTAAGCATGGCTTATTCTTCCAAAGGCTAAGCCAGGATTCAGAGGAGGATTTAAAAAAAAAAAAAAAAAATTGTGACTCCAGGCCTAGAAAAGGGGAAGAGTTGAATGAATGAGCATAGGCCATCAGCAAGAGCTGATAGGATGGCAGGGAGAGAGAGGAAAAGACTGCACCAGTGCGAGCCTGCTTCTCCCAGCAGAGATGGGGATTAGCTGGGCTGAGGGGAATTTACACATGGTTGCAAGGAAAGCTTGAAGTATTAGGTAAAGGGAAATATACATTTAGACCTTTATTCTTTTATCCTTTGCTCTTTGTAATGTGTACCTTTGAGTGAAGAATAAATAATGCTATGTTTTGAAGAAGCTGTTTTTTAGTTACTTTAATTTCTCATTTGTCACAGGCCCCCAGAGTGAAAGTGCCAAACCAATCTGAACTGGTCATTTAACTCAGTTGGGGGGGGGGGGGGGGGGGATGCGTGGGTGCCCCAGAGTTCAAGCATGTTTCCATCCAGAGTAAACTGGAGGAAGCTACACCTATCTAAGGAGTGTGGCTTGAGAAGAATTTACAAGGTCCAAAGTGCAGTTACAGTGCAAACTATGATCGCCACACTAAAATAGATGGACAGATAGCTTGTTTTGTTTTACAAGCACATTTTCAATAACCGTTCAAAACATTTATATTATGGGCAGTGCACATGTTATAAGTTAACAACTTTGTTTCTACTAAAAAGAACAGGAGTACTTGTGGCACCTTAGAGACTAACAAATTTATTAGAGCATAAGCTTTCGTGGGCTACAGCCCACTTCTTCGGATGCATATAGAGTGGAACATACATTGAGGAGATATATATACACATACAGAGAGCATGAACAGGTGGGAGTTGTCTTACCAACTCTGAGAGGCCAATTAAGTAAAGAGAAAAAAACTTTTGAAGTGATAATCAAGATAGCTCAGTACAGACAGTTTGATAAGAAGTGTGAGAATACTTACAAGGGGAGATAGATTCAATGTTTCTAATGGCTCAGCCATTCCCAGTCCTTATTCAATCCTGAGTTGATTGTATCTAGTTTGCATATCAATTCCAGCTCAGCAGTCTCTCGTTGGAGTCTGTTTTTGAAGTTTTTCTGTTGTAAGATAGCCACCCGCAGGTCTGTCATTGAATGGCCAGACAGATTAAAGTGTTCTCCCACTGGTTTTTGAGTATTATGATTCCTGATGTCAGATTTGTGTCCATTAATTCTTTTGCGTAGAGACTGCCATGTACATTGGCCAAACCGGACAGAGGGGCATTGCTGGCACATGATGGCATATATCACATTGGTAGATGTGCAGGTGAACGAGCCCCTGATGGTATGGCTGATGTGATTAGGTCCTATGATGATGTCACTTGAATAGATATGTGGACAAAGTTGGCATCGGGCTTTGTTACAAGGATAGGTTCCCGGGTCAGTGTTTTTGTTCAGTGATGTGTGGTTGCTTTAGGTTGGGGGGGTTGTCTGTAAGCGAGGACAGGTCTGTCTCCCAAGATCTGTGAGAGTAAAGGATCATCTTTCAGGATAGGTTGTAGATCTCTGATGATGCGCTGGAGAGGTTTTAGTTGGGGGCTGAAGGTGACAGCTAGTGGTGTTCTGTTATTTTCTTTCTTGGGCCTGTCTTGTAGGAGGTGACTTCTGGGTACTCATCTGGCTCTGTCAATCTGTTTTTTCACTTCAGCAGGTGGGTATTGTAGTTTTAAGAATGCTTGATAGAGATCTTGTAGGTGCTTGTCTCTATCTGAGGGATTGGAGCAAATGCGGTTATATCTTAGAGCTTGGCTGTAGACAATGGATCGTGTGGTGTGTCCTGGATGGAAGCTGGAGGCATGTAGGTAAGTGTAGCGGTCAGTAGGTTTCTGGTATAGGGTGGTATTTATGTGACCATCGCTTATTAGCACAGTAGTGTCCAGGAAATGGACCGCTTGTGTGGATTGATCTAGGCTGAGGTTGATGGTGGGATGGAAATTATTGAAATCATGGTGGAATTCCTCAAGGGCTTCTTTTCCATGGGTCCAGATGATGAAGATGTCATCAAATGTAGCGCAAGTAGAGTAGGGGCGTTGGATGAGAGCTAAGGAAGCGTTGTTCTAAGTCAGCCATAAAAACGTTGGCATACTGTGGGGCCATGCGGGTACCCATAGCAGTGCCGCTGACTTGAATGTATATATTGTCCCCAAATGTGAAATAGTTGTGGGTGAGGACAAAGTCACAAAGTTCAGCCACCAGGTTAGCTGTGACATTATCGGGGATACTGTTCCTGATAGCTTGTAGTCAATCTTTGTGTGGAATATTGGTGTAGAGGGTTTCTAAGTCCATAGTGGCCAGGATGGTGTTTTCTGGAAGATCACCGATGGATTGTAGTTTCCTCAGGAAGTCAGTGGTGTCTCAAAGATAGCTGGGAGTGCTGGTAGCGTAGGGTCTGAGGAGAGAGTCCACATAACCAGACAAGCCTGATGTTAGGGTGCCAATGCCTGAGATGATGGGGCGTCCAGGATTTCCAGGTTTATGGATCTTGTGTAGCAAATAGAATGCTCCTGGTGGGGGTTCTAGGCATGTGTCTGTACAGATTTGTTCCTGTGCTTTGTCAGGGAGTTTTTTTAGCAGATGGTGTAGTTTCTTTAGGTAATCCTCAGTGGGATCAGAGGATAATGGCCTGTAGAATGTGGTGTTAGAGAGCTGTCTAGCAGCCTCTTGGTCATATTCCAATTTATTCATGATGACTACAGCACCTCCTTTGTCAGCCTTTTTTATTATGATGTCAGGGTTGTTTCTGAGGCTGTAGATGGCGTTGTGTTCAGCATGGCTGAGGTTATGGGGCAAGTGATGTTGCTTTTCCACAATTGCATCCGAAGAAGTGGGCTGTAGCCCACGAAAGCTTATGCTCTAATAAATTTGTTAGTCTCTAAGGTGCCACAAGTACTCCTGTTCTTTTTGTGGATACAGACTAACACAGCTGCTACTCTGAAACCTTTGTTTCTACTATGGGTCTTCCATAATCCTTTCATCTGGACTCCTTCCAACTGCAAGTTCTAACAGAACTTAATGGCCATTCTGGGTCAGATCAATGGTCCACCTAGACCAGTTTCTTGACTTCCAACAGAGGCCATTGCCAGATGCTTCAAAGGGAATAAACAGAACAAGGCAATTTATCAAGTGATCCACTCCCTGTCATCCAGTTTCAGCTTCTAGTCAGGGGTTTAAGGATATCCAGAGCATGGGGTAGTGTCCATGACCATCTTGGCTAATAGCCATTGAACCTATCCTCCAGGAACTTTTTTTAACCCATATATACTTTTGGCCTTCACACCATCCCTGGCAATGAGTTCCACAGGTTGAATGCATTGTGTCAAGAAGTACTTCCTTAGGTTTGTTTTAAACCTGCTGCCTATTGATTTCATTAGGTGATCCCTGGTTGTGTTATGTGAAGGGGTAAATAACACTTCCTTATTCATTTTTCTCCACACCATTTATGATCTTATAGACCTCTATCATATCTCCACTCAGCAGTCTGTTTTCCAAACTGATCAGTCCCAGTCTTTTTTAATCTCTACTCACATGGAAGCTCAAAGCACACTAAGGTACAGTTGTGACTGACACTACAGTCAGGAAGCTCATATGCTTCATGCAGTAGCATTAACTTGACCATATTGTGTCATTTATATTATGATGTAATAAGTTACACATGTTAATAGCAAAATAAGAACAAAATACTATGCTATGTGGGTCAGTTACCATTAACAGGATATAGTTATCTTTCTGTTCTGGTTATTTAGGATCCTTCACAAGCAAAGAGTGAAGGAAAAATCATTGGTAACACTTTGGAATTTGCTTAACAACAGATACCTGTCATACATAACTAAGTTAATTTATTACCTTCCCTCAAAGTTTAATTTTCCTGACTCAATCCTCCTATTCTACATATGAATGGAACTTGCTCTTAAAGTTATGCTCAGATGCATCCTGAGTCCACCATCTTCCACCCCCCAGTCATTTGTCTCAAGCAGAGATATCCACATTCCTTTGGCCAACTGACCTAAATGTGATCTATAACTCATCCTCCCCCATATTCAGAATGGAAGAGAATTACATTGAATTTATTTGGGGGAGGTAGCCTGCAAGTTAACCTGGTATCATAAAATTACTCCATTTTCACTCAACTTATGTCTAGCTCAGAACAGAATATCTAATAGGTTTTACTGCACAACTACTAAGAGGCTATAGGGCAAGAACCTCAAGGGAATCTTCAATCTGCTGTAGATACATACCTCACTACTGCACATCTTTTGGTCCTAGTACATTTGACCCAATGCAGATATCTACTTGCACCTGCAATGCATTACTACTTGATTTAAGCTCTATATCCTCGGCCTGGATGAAGATGATCATATACCATCCTCTCTTATGAGAGGGGATGGTAAGACATGGATAAAGAGTCACATGGGCTCAAAGACAGATGTCCTCGCTCCATACTATCAAAGCTAAGGAGGCGAAGATTAATATCCATCTGCGTATAGCAGGAAAAACCTCTCCCATCAGCTTCAGTAGGTTTTAGATTAGACCCTAGGAAATGCAACCTGGACTGTTTTTCTCATTCTTGAGAAGTGCTTCAAGATACCATAAAACTTCAGAATGATCATGGTTTATTTTAGGCTCTACTTTGGAACCCATCCCCATATTGTTCTAAATTTCCCCCCCCCCTCCATTTTCCTTCAATTTTTTGTTTCCTAGACTTCAAAAGGTTTCAGCTGAGTACAACAACCTGTACTCTGACAATGTTCTCATTTCACTTTATTGTTATGCAAATAATGGCAAATATTTTAGGCCAACTTGAAACTTCAACTGTTTCCCTTTGTCTTTTTTCCACCCCAAAGTTGCTTGTTCATGTTGAGTGACGTTTTGTCTATTTTGTCCAATGAGCTCTTTCTATACTTTTATAGCAACTTCTGTATTAAAAGACAAAGCCATGTCTATCAAAAACAAAAGGAAAGACCTATCTACACACAGCTAAATTGAATATCACCATAGTAGCTGGATGCTGCTTTCTTGAGTAGATTCATTTTCAAATTTTTTTTTTTCCTCCTTGAATGGAAAACTGTCTCTGCCACAGGCTGCAGAGCTGTAGAACTCCCTAACGACTGGGTTCAGGCAAATCTAAGGTTTTGCTGCACTGGAAGGCACATCTTGGTGTACAAGCTTCCTCCAGTAATATGAACTAAGAATGACAGAGTAAATTCCTTCCCACTGCTTATCTGACTGGTGCCCAGCCCTAAATCTCAGTCTGCACACTGTTGGGAGGATTTGGGACTTATGGCCTGAACTTAAGGCCTCTGAAGTCAAGTGGAATATTTCTATTGATTTCTATGTGCTGTGGAGCAGGCCCTTGGCCTGTACTGTAACCTGATTTTTCTGCCTAAGAGAAATTATTTACTATTGGCAAAGGACACTAATCTTTTATATAAAAAAAAAAAAAAAATGCAATCCAGTTGATTTTATTGGTACCTGGTAACTTTGTGGCTGTACATGAAGAATCTCTTATCTTATTTGCAGATTTTTAAAAGCAGCACAATGTTCTAAATCTGACACAATTTGTAAAGCTAAACAGACACATGAAGCAGACCTTCTAAACCAAAGATGTGTACAACATTTTAAAACAATACACACATTGCTTTGTAAGTGTTTATGATCCTAAAGATTTGTAATGCTTTCTTTTCCAAAATATGGTGGGCTGGTATAAAGTGGCATAATTCCACTGGTGTAAATGGCACTATGCCAGTTTGCATGAGCAGAGGATCCAGCCTGGTGTTGCAGGTCTAATGTTAATACATATTTTTTAGAAAAACTCAACTTACTTTGTCTTTTGATGCTTTATTTAAAAGCTATAAGGTTGGAGTACCAGCCCGCAACATGTTAATATAGGTCATCTAGTTCAATTATAGCAATTTGCTTGTACATTGGGCAGTTTTTGTTTTATAAAGGAAATCAGGAATTTTATTCCTGTTCCAGTGGAAGGACCTTTCACTTTATGATGTGGAAGATTGACCTATATGCCCTAAGCAGTTGTCAGTTCAAGATCCCAGAGATAGTATCAATTCAACTTGA